>NW_028301604.1:16875000-17500000 GCF_987345545.1 Pholcus phalangioides
ACAACCCTTTTATGCCCATTAAACCTACAGATATGCCCAATGAAATTCTTTAAAACCTGTTTTTTCCTCACATAATGATACTTTATGTTGAATTGTTACCTAATGAAGTTTTATTTCAGTTCCTGAAAAAATTTTACTTCTTTATAGTTCTCCTGCTCCTAAAAAGGTTAATGCATATTTATATAATAGCCATATTTTAACGTATCTATTACAGACTTAAAAACAAAACCAATGTTTTTTAAAATACTATAAAAGTTACTGATTTATTTTTAATTCAATTAGAGATAATGAATGTTCTAAAGCATTTGAAAAAAATCAAAAAGTTTGATTTTTCATCAAAAATATTTATCCGCCATAATAGTGTTAGTTCAATTAACATCATGTTGCTTTCAATCAACTGATACCTTTTAACACACATATATTTATATTCACTCACTACAAGTACGATATTAAAATACTCATTTTAAAAACAGTTCATAAGCTTGTACAATGCAAAAATAGGTTGCTATTCATTTCAAACCTCATAATAATTCATGAACTCTTTTTTTTTTTTTTATGCATACAGCACAAACAATTTCATTACTAACTTTTGAAAATTAAATGGTCAACAAAAAAAAAATATATATATAAATTAACAACAACAAATTTCATGCATACATTGGGCCATCAAATATGAAAACTTGCTGTTTAACTCTCATGGAACTTGAACAGCTCAATGACTAGTTTGATCCAGTTCTAATATAATGTTGAATTTCTTTTTGAATCCAGGGTCGAAAGTCAGTGAAGCTTGCATCAGATGTAAATGTTTGCAATACAATAGCTGAAAAATTTTCTGGGAGATTTCACACGAACTGTGATTCTACAATAGCTGAATCTATACCAGTAAAACAATATTTATGAACGGAATGACTTGGGAAAAAAAAACTGCTGTCAGAGATAAGGTATTGATTGCTTCACTCATGGTGAATAGCACTTCCATATTTAACAACCCACTAATTATAGTAAAATGTTTCTAAAAATCATTAAATACATCATTAGTGAAAATAATATATTGTAATGGACTGTATTTCCCCAAAACCAAATACATAAAAGACATGCAGTAAATAAATTATGCTAACAAACCAAACAGCTTAACTGTCTCATTTTAGTTATAAGATTTGTTTAATATATTTCAACAATAAAAATAAACATACACACAGTAGGTATAGTATTTTTTAACTAATGAAATTTGTTTTAAAAAGCATGTATCTTTTATTTATAATGAGTAAACATTCGCACCACACAATCAGTCTTGTACCATTATTTATTTACTGCATGCATTCAGTATCTAGATTCATTCTATTGTAATCTAAATATTAGCTGCAAACATGTTTTTGTTTTAAAATTGAAGAAAAATCTCTGCATGATTTTAAAGTAATCATTTCAGTTATATTCATTCAATAAATCTCAAATTTTTTATTAAAAAAAAAAATATCAAAGAAATAAAATTCAAATTTGATAGTGAACAAACAAAATTTAAAAATTCTGTATGGTGTTTTAAATGTTCCTAACAACAAAAATCAATACAAGATAAGAAAACAATTATTTCAGATCACAACTAGATGTTTGCTTGCTCCCAAATATCTACTAAAAAAACTATTTAAACATATGAATAAATTATGCTAAAAATATAAATATATCCTATTGTATATGGAAAATACGAGTCAAAAAAATGAGATATGCACAAGCATATCAAGGTTTCCCTTACTTACAGAAATATATTCCTCTGAAAATTTCATGCCTGATTTTTGCCAAGCCATTTTCCTGTATCAAAATATTATACAAAAAAATTCATAGTACACTCTTCAAATGAATGACATGAATGGGCTGAATTCTGATGGCTGACCAACAACATTTGCTCCATCGTGAGTGCTTACTGCTACAACGTTCACTCTGTTTTGATCTGACATCATAGCAGGAACAGCTGATGGTGGAGGCGGCCCAACATGAGGATGGGCATGAGGATGTTGATGAGGGTGTTGGTGATGATGGTGATGGTGAGGTTGATGATGTCTTTGCTCCATAAATGCAACCTGATAGTTATGCGCAGCAGCCCCTAATTGTTGTAATGCTACTGCAGCATGGGTATGAAGTGTTTCTTGGTGAGATGTTTCATAGCTATAGACAACTGGTGCAGCAGCAGTAGGAGGCGGATTGATAGCAGAGACAGCTGTCTGAAGTTCCAAATGTTGCTGTGGCTGTTGTAGTTGAAGCTGGTTTTCAGCTTCAATAGGTAGATTTTTATTTGGAGGAGAATATACATTAGGCTCATAACCAAGCCGTCGTTGTTTTCTAGGCCTATAAGGTCCTTTAGCCGTAGCATTTTCCCCATGATGCTTCCGAAAATGTTCCTTCAGCTTATCTCTTCGTGAACTACAGTAATCACAGTGATCACACTTGAAGGGTTTTTCATTTAAATGAATACGTTCATGCCTCACCAGGTGACTCTTTTCAATGAATGCTCTACCACAAATTGCGCATATGTGAGAACGTACAGCTGTATGAGTACGATGGTGTGATCCTAACTGACTTTTTTTAGGAGTACTATACTTACAGTTTGGGAAATGACATCTAAAAACATCACCAGTATGAATTCGTTTGTGGGAAAATAGGTGAGACTGGTATTTTGTACTGAAGCCACACGTGTCACAGAGAAAAGGGCGGTCCTCTCTGTGAGAGGCAAGATGTTGATCAAGACTTGCTTTGATAGCAAATCTTCTTTCACAATGTTCACATTGATAAGGCTTTTCACCTGTGTGACACCTCATGTGGCAATCCAAATTGGCTTTAGTTCTGCACCTATGATCACATTCATCACATTTAAATGGTCTTTCATCAGTATGCCTCATACGATGTGATAATAAGAACTGTATACGATCACATGTATATTCACACGTTTCACAGCGGAATGGGGGACCTTGAAAATGAGTTTTCATATGCAAATAATACTCTCTATTCCATTTGCATGTGAAATCACATACTTTACACCTGTAAGTAACATCTTTAGCATGTATTCTAGAGACGTGTTGCTCTAAACGTACTGAACTATGAGCAATGTATGAACAATTAGGGCACTTTACTCCATCCTTCCATTTTGATTTATTGCCATGGCCATTAATTGATTCTTCCATACTCGAATCAGTAGCACTTGAAGTAGCTCCATCATTGCCATCATCATCATCCCCTTCATCATCATCAGAATCGGTTTCTGAAACATAGCATTTTTTAATAGGTCGATTTGTTGATTTCTTTGTTTTTATTGCTAGTACTTTTGGTGCTGGTTTCAAAATCACTTTAGAAGATGGCTTAGAGGCTGGTGCGTTCTTTGAGAACTTCTTTGTGATTGCTGTAGCAGTGGATTTACGAGTTATTTTTATGGGAGGAACAGTTTTCTGTGTAGAACGTGAACTTGCATTGACTTTTCTTGGGGCTAAAAGAATTTAAGATTTATAAGTTATATTATATATATAGTTTGATATTATATACTACATAAGAACACTCAAATTTTATTATACATCTGAAAATAATTGATACTAATTTTTATTTAATAAAGAGGCCCCAAAAAACTATTAACCCTTCAAGCCCAGAGGAGATTTAAATGTAACTGCCAGTTTTCCTTTGCAGATGTTTAGTAAAATAATTATAACTTTTAAACTAATCATTGAATTAGTTTGAAATTTTTATGTTTATAAAATAACATTGTCTATATCACTTGTAAGTAGATAACCTAAAATTTATATACCGTAGCCAACACGTATAAGAATGTTTTGTCCAGCTGTAAATTTTGATTCTTATATCCGGAAATTTTTTGCTGTTACTCTTCCAGTTATCACTAGAGTATGTAAGGGGGTGGGAATGGGGAGCTTCAGGCGAGATTGTTTTCAAAGTAAAAACCAAAAACCTTATTAATTTCCTAATTAATATTTTTAATTCCTAAAATTTTAAATCAGTTTAAACATCTATAGCATAACATTGTCCTGTCCTTCGACATCATTCGTTGCCAACTTAGAATGACTAAAATGTTACACAGCAACTGTACTGCCCCCCAAAGCAGAATGTTTAGCACTGTTCTGCGACGAGCCCTTGGCTGACTGGAAATTGTTCTGCGTTAAAAATCCCCATACGTAATAGTGTTTTTTGCACTTTTTCTTAAAATTCTTCCAAATTGTTCTGCAGTAGCGGTAATTGTTCTGCAACGTACATCGCAGATTTCGGTACATTCTGCTTTGGGGTATACTGCTACTGTAGAATTGTCATGGCCGTATTGTCGAGGGTGGGGCTAGGGCTCTAGCCTTTTGACCTGGGATGATTCTCATCATTTTCTGTTCTTCCAAGCTGTAAATTTACTAGAGGGGGGGGGGGGGGCCTTTGAAAATTTGACCCACCAAATATTCCAGCCTAGGGGTTCTGTTCTAGAATATGGGGCATGACTATCATCCCAGCTCATAACTCCAGATCACAAGTTCCCAAACATTTTGTTCCATCGCCCCTTTTTAAGAGTATTTTTCAATCATTGCCCCCAATTCAAGCCAACCCATAGGATCCTCTGTTGTACTCGTAGAATCTACCACCCCCTGGACCTTTATTGTGCTTGCCGGAGGGATATTACCTACATTGGGAAACACTGATTTAGATAGATTCGCTTATTAGTAACTTTTCTGAAAAAAGACTAGCTTTTTTGTTTGTTTTTTAAACCATAAACTTCTTGTTAATAAGTTTTGTCCTTCATGGAAGGATGCTCACTTTTCTACAAAGCTGTAATCCTTACTGTTTGGGGCGGGGGGAGGGAAGAGAAAGCAACAGTCAATATAGAATGCTTTTATTATGAAGGTAAAAGTCACAATAGGTAGTCTTTCAAATAACCTTGTGAATGATCAAAATTAATCTACAAGTTCCCACCACTGAGATGAACGGTGGCAGCTTTTGAGTAAAAAAAAAATTCTTGTTTCATTCTTGTAAGCGGAAATCTGATTCTTATAACCAATGATTTTCCTATGTTAGAACAGCATTTGATTTTCGTTTTGCCGATTTGATTCTTATTAGTTGATTTTTATAAGCGGTGGCTACTGTATTTTCTTTGGTAAAATTGTTTTTTCCTTTTCTACTGCTGACAAAAATTGGATTACTTTCGATTTTTTAATGCAAAGAAGCTTTTGCATATTTGTTTTTTTAGGTAAAATTTTAAAAATGCACGTTTTAATTTCAAGCACTAGGCCTCAAATATAGAATAGGTGTAAATGCATGAAAAGATGAAGTGTTAATAGAGATGAAAACCAGACTAAGGCCTGAGATAAAACTGGCCAGTGTTGTCTGAGCCACTCTGTTCCTTCGACACATATAAAGGGTGAAGAGGAGATATAGAAAAGAGAAACAAAAGCCATTATGAAAGATTTTATGAGCTATCGTAGTTCCCTAAAAGCTCTAGCACAGTATCACTTGCTCCATGGGAAGAAAGGCACATATAATCATTTCTCAGGAAGCAAATGTTCAGAGCGAGTGAAAAAAGATATAAAAAATTTTGTATAATTAAAACACTCAGAATAAAATATGATAAGTGAAAATAATATAATAGCAGACCTGCCAACCTTAGAAGAAAAAAATCCTA
The DNA here is from genome assembly GCF_987345545.1 of Pholcus phalangioides. Taxonomy (NCBI): domain Eukaryota; kingdom Metazoa; phylum Arthropoda; class Arachnida; order Araneae; family Pholcidae; genus Pholcus; species Pholcus phalangioides. The sequence continues at coordinate 16,880,645 of NW_028301604.1, forward strand.
TTCTATCCATAAAAAAGTGTAACATGATCAGTTCCCAATTTACGAAGGAAAATCGGAGAGGGTACCCCCATACTAAAAATTCATTGGGAAGTTATATAATTATAATCAGAAAAAGTAATTGCTGCTTGAGGAAAATATGTTTTTTCTTTTAAAGTATTCTCAGGAAGACAACAGATCAGTAAAAAATTTGTTTGCTCGTGTCTATCTTTTGACATTTTTGTGCTACTGTTTATCTAAAATTCAGAGATGAATGATTTCACTCACTAGGACAGTCCCCTGAACAGGTTAAAACATGAAAAAAAAAAAATTCATTAGACAGATGCTAAAGTCAAAATTTAACATTCTATTCACTTGAATGCTTAATATTAGTAGAACTTTATATAATAGAATAATATCGCACTGGAATCAAGTGCATTATTTTTTGTCGAAAATGTCTGAAAATCCAGAAAACTTCCAACCTTGAATAACTCAACAATAAAAAGTAATTTTATATTTCGGGCATGGTAAAATTTCAATGATACTCAAATATCGAGAACATAATGGTATACAAGGTGCGTTCCATAAGTGATGCGACCAAATTCATAAAAAATCATTTATTGGGCATATTCGTACAATTAGTTAAAAATCTTCAAAATAGCACCCTCCTGCGTCGATACATTTATGGAGGCTGTGTTTTCAGGTCTGGAAGGCCTTCTCAGGGAAGTCCTTTAGAGCCGGTAACATGAGCCTGGATGTTTTCAATCGTGTTCCAAACTGGGTAACCAGTGAGGTATGGGTCCTGGCCAGGAAATTGTTGACAACGAAGGCGCTGTGGCTTGGCGCATTATCGTGATGAATTTTCCATGCATCCTTGATGTCATTTCGGCAGCGTGCGACCCTCCTTTTCAGCCTTTTGAGTACTTCCAAGTAAAAAGCTGCGTTCACAGTGGTCCCGGTAGGTACGAATTCGTGGTGGACAATGCCTCTGACATCAAAGACAATGAGCATGGTTTTGATCCTGGACTTGCTCATGCATGCCTTCTTGGGCCGGGGAGACGATGGGGTGTGCCACTCTGAACTCTGCCCTTTTGTTTTCGGGTCGTATTCAAAAATCACCGGTGATAACTGAGTTTAAAAAATTAGGATCCTTTTCACACATTTCCAAGAGTTCTTGGCATCGGAGCACATGCATGTCTTTTTGTTTGTCGGTCAACACTTTTGGGACCATCGCTCCGTGTTACATTAAGCCCAAAACGGGCTTCACAGAACGCATGTCCTGACTTTTCGACAGCTCGGAGGCGACTGAGAATGGGTGCGTTATGAAGCTAACGCCCCCTCCACCTAGCCCAGCAGGTTAGAGGGCGCTGTGGTGTATAGTCGCATCTGGAAAAAATTGGTCACATTACTTATGGAACGCACCCTGTATTATTGTAAATCTATCAAAAATATGCCTGAAGTATGAACACAATATTCTGCACTAGTTCATTTAGAAAATTCAGCCTGAATTAAAAAAAAAATAAAACTACATAATTCATGAAACCATAAAGGGTTAGGACGGCATGCAAATTTCGGAAAAATATTGATCCATCAAATGGATGCTAAAGGATTGGGACATCACTCAATGTACTGTCTAATACAGAGACAGCTTGAGACATACCAGGCGTAACAGGAGTGCTACAGCTTCTCAGCTCTCTCGTGACTTGTATGCAGCCACAGGAACCCGTGTATCAAGGGTGACTGTTTCCAAAAGACTTCATGAAAGAGGGTTGTTTGCAAGAAGACCTGCTGTTTGCGTCCCGCTCACTTCTACGGACAGGAGAATCCGTTTATCATGGTGCAGAGAGCATAGAGATTGGAGTATGGATCAATGGGCAACCGTTCTCTTCACTGATGAGTCCTGGTTCAGCCTAAGCACCGATTCTCGCCGTACGTTCATATGGAGAGAACCAGGGACGCGCTATCTACCCTCCAATGTCCGCGAAATCGACCATTATGGCGGAGGAGTTTTAATGGTCTGGGCAGGCATCATGTTGGATGGCCGCACATCTCTCCATGTCTTTGAAAGAGGCACTGTGACTGGTGTGAGGTATAGGGATGAGTTCTTGGAGCCCTATGTTCGCCTTTTCAGGGGTGCAGTTGGCCCTGAGTTCATTTTAATGGACGATAACGTGAGGCCACATAGAACTCTTCTGCTCGACGATTTTCTAGAGAGTGAGGATACTCGCCGGCCCCAAAGCAGAATGTGCCGAAATCTGTGATGTGCGTCGCAGAACAATCATTGCTACAGCAGAACAATCTGGAAGATTTTAAGAAAAATGTAGAAAACTATATATTATGGGAACTGCAGAACATTTTAAGTCTACCGAGGGCTCGTTGCAGAACAATGTGAAACATTCTGCTTTGGGGTTCGCCGGATGGATTGGCCAGCCAGATCTCCAGACCTTAACCCTATAGAGCATGTCTAGGACGCTCTGGGGAGGGCAATTGCAACTCGCAACCCCCCTCCGGGAACCATCCAGGGAATGAAAACAGCGTTGCTGAACGAGTGGGACCAATTGCTACAGGAAATGCTAAACTGCCTTATTTCAAGTATGAAATCACGCTGCGAGACCTGTATATCTGTAAGAGGGAAACCATACCCCCTATTAACCCATTTTTTTGTTTATTCTGCAACCGCTGTTTCATACCTTCCGACTCCAACGAGTGTTACGCACGATCATGCGTGTGTATTACAATTATTGATTGTTTTTTTGTTTTGTATTGTATCAATGTATGTACATATCAAATTTCATTAAAATCGGTACAGTAGTTCTAGAGATAATCGACCAAGTCTTCAAATTCTCTTAATTTCTTACACCAGTGTATTTCTTCCCATTACTTGTAAAAAAAAAAGACATTAAATATAAAAAGAAAAACATTTTCATGAATGTTTTTAACTAACAATTACCAATCCTTTTCAATAACACCTTTTGATTTGAGTGATTCACTTTCACTAATTTCTTTGGTTTTCCACATCCAAGTAAGAGGGGGTGGAGATCTCTTCTGAACAGCACGTTGCAAGGCATCCCAGATATGTTCAATAATGTTCATGTGTGGGGATTTTGGTGGCCAGCGGAAGTGTCTAAAGTCAGAAGAGTGTTCCTGGAGCCACTTTGTAGCAATTCTAGACGTGTGGGGTGTCGCATTGTCCTGCTGAAATTGTCCAAGTCCGTCGGAATGCACAATGGACATGAATGGGTGCAGGTGATCAGACAGGATGCTTACGTACCTGTCAGAGTCGTATCTAGACATATCAGGGGTCCCGTATCACGCCAACTGCACACGCCCCATACCATCACAGAGCCTCCACCAGCTTGAACAGTCTCCTGTTGACATGTAGGGTCCATAGATTCATGAGGTTGTCTCCATACCCGTACACGTCAATCAGCTCGAAGCAATTGGAACCGAGACTCGTCAGACCAGGCAACGTGTTTCCAATCCTCAACAGTCCAATGTCGGTGTTGTCAGGCCCAGGCGAGGCGTAAAGCTTTGTGTCATGCAGTCATCAAGGGTACACGAGTAGGCCTTCGGCTCCGAAAGCCCATATCGATGATGTTTCGTTGAATGGTTCGTTATGCTGACACTTGTTGATGGCCCAGCATTGAAATCTGCAGCAATTTGCGGAAGGGTTGCACGTCTGTCACGTTTAATGATTCTCGTCAGGTCAGTCGTCATTGGTCCCGTTCTTGCATGATCTTTTTCTGGCCGCAGCGATGTCGTAGATTTTAATTTTTTTACTGAATTCCCGATATTCACGGTACACTCGTGAAATGGTCATACGTGAAAAATCCAAATTTCATAGCTACCTCGGAGATGCTATGTCCCATCTTTCGTGCGCCGACTATAACACCCCGTTCAAACTCACTTAAATCTCGATAACCTGCCATTGTAGCAGCAATAACCGATATAACAACTATGCCAGATACTTGTTGTGTTATATAGGCGTTGCCGACCGCAGCGCCGTACTCTGACTGGTTCCATATCTCGTTATTTGCATACGCATGCCTGTACCAGTTTTTTTGGCTCTTCAGTTTATTTTAACTTCCGCATGTAGAAACATCTTCAAAAGGTTGCTTTCTTTTCAATGAAGTAGATGTCTCTTCACTGCATGAAGATTCCTTATCATCAGTGTTTGATGAACACAAAAACAAGTGATGAGCTTCTGATTTCTTGCGTTTATTCACACAAGCACGGATTCTTTCCACTTTTGCACCAACTATGGTATTGCGAAACTTACAAGTCACTTGCCATTTGTTATCAGTTTTATTTGCCATAGTCCATTCAATGGACTGTTTTCTTCCAGAACGTTCAGCCCTTGGCATGGCTGACTAAATTTTACCACCAACATCTACACTTCTCTCAAAGTAAAATTTTAGAACTTGGATAGTTTATACACACAACTTGTCTAGCTGATCAGCAGAAAGAAATGGTGAAATAGAGGGAAAACATCCATTATTGTTGATATTCAGGTAAAAGCAAAGGTATCTAGAAAAAATTAACTCTTAACCTACAATATTTTTTCAGAGAATAAGATTGATGTTTTTTAGAATTTAGTTGCTTACAAATAATTAGTTAAGATTTTAGTTTTTTTAATCATAGTTCTAATAAACTGCTTTACTCCTTATCATTTGGGAACAGTGTTTCTCCACTAGAGGTGTTTGAACTCTGGTTGCGCTTTAAGCACACATGAAACCAGCTAAAATTTTTATCAATATTGATTTAATGTTCTGTGCTAACTATTATTAATATACTTATATACATAATAATTGTCATAATTGTTAGAATATTATGTTCATGGACAAACAATTGATTTATTTCTGTTTTTGGTATCTGGCAACACATTATTAGTCAAGTATTTAGTTTCAGAGTTTTGGCAACAGTACAGAAAACATGGCTGCTCAAGTCTGAACAGCAACAGATGTTGTCTCTCACTTTAAGTGTTTAAATCTCTATTAAATATGTGTCTGTCTTCAATTGAATATTCTGGTTATAATTACTTACACTCACACACATTAGTAATAAGGATATATTAACAGATCCAAAATAATAAGAGGTTATGGGTCTTTTCATGCTGACTCTGCTTGTGTGTGTGAGTAAACTGAGTTCCTAAGCCTAACTCCAGTCAAGAAGCCTACAAGTGAAGTTTCTAAGGATGGAAGCTGGCAAGATTCAAGTCAAGCGATTGAGTGGCAAAGGAGACTGGACACTATGGAAATATAGTATAAAATTTGCATTAAGTTTCTATGGTGAGACCTTAGATACAGTGACTGGGAAAATGCAACTGCCAGAGAAGCCATTGGATGGATCATCAGAAACTATTGTAAGTCAATACAAGATTGACTTGAAGGAGTATAATAAAGCAAATAACTGTGCTATGATGGTTCTAACAAATTCAATGACAGAGGACACATTACAGAAAGTAATGAGATTTGACTGTGCTAGGGATGTATGGCTAGAGTTACACAAGCTATTTGAAGCCACATCTGAAAATCAACTGTACAACATTTGTTTAGAGTTCTTCCAGTTTAAGTGGTCATCAACTGAGGATATGGCAGCAAACTTATCCAAATTGAAGAATCTGTGGAATGAGCTTAACAAAGGTTTAGAAAGTAAACAAGAAACCAAGATTCCACATATGCTGCTGATATGCAAGATACTTGATGCTCTTCTTCAAAGTTATCATGCTTTCAAATCAAGTTGGTTGCTCCTGAGTGAAGAAAAAAGAACTGTTGATGATTTAACGACACAGCTATGTTCTCATGAGTGGGAATTAAAGACAGATATCAATGAAAGTGAATCAGGTCACGAAGCACTAGTTGCAAGTTTCAAACCCAGAATCAGAAAATAGAAGAAAGCACATCTTCAAGTAAAAAATATAGTATGTGTAATTACTGTCATCTGAAAGGACATTGGGTCAAGAACTGCCGCAAATAGATTGCTGATGGTAAACCACAGAAACCCAGTTCAAGTCGTTCCACAAGATATCAGAGTAAGGGCGGTAGTACTGCTGCTGTCAGTACGACTCTCTTGGCTGTAGATGATGTTTTCGCTGCAGAAGTGAATTGTGACGATTGGTATATGGATAATGGTGCATCTATTATCATGTTATCAACAGCAGTAATTTCTTTGTAGACTTTGAAAAATTTGAATATCCACGTGGTATAACTGTGGCAAATGGAAAAGTACTACCAGCCGTAGGGAAAGGTACAATAAAAATAATGGCCATCGTAAATGGTAGAAAACAATTTAAAAATTTACAAGATGTCTAGTACGTTCTTGATATTAGCAAGAATCTGTTTTCAGTATTAGCAACACAAGACAGAAACCAGAACAGTGTATTTGAATCAACATCTAGAAAATGTTATCTGAAAATTAATGGCGAAGCAGTCATTAGTGGATCACAAGATATCGGTGGTGGTCTTTTCAGAGCTGAAATTAAGGTGCTGCTACCTGAAACCGCAGTCGAAGTAAATATGGCAAGCAAGTATGATTCTCTTCTTCAGCTTTACCATGAAAGATGAGGACATCAAGATAAACAGCATGTGAAGTCATTAATGGAAAAAGAACTCAATATCAAGGTCAACATTGATAAAGTTATGTGAAGCCTGTACTTTTGGCAAGGCTCATCGTTTGAAGTTCGGCACTAGAGATAGAGAGAAAGCCACAAAACCACAGGAGAACTTATCTCTACAGATATATGTGGACCATTTGATGTATCGTGTAGAAAGTATAGATACTTTGCTGTTTTCAAGGACCAGTATACCAAGTTCTGCTATGTTTTATTTTATGTGTTATTCTGCTATTTTTAGCTCATGCTAAAAACTTGGGCCATAAAGTTGATCAAGTATTGAGTGACAATGGTGGAGAGTTTGACAACCAAACAGTCTAAAGAATTCTTAAGAAGAATGGAATTATTCACAGATTGACTGCACCGCATACTCCTGAACAAAATGGAAGTAGTGAACATGAGAACAGAACTCTTGTTGAGATGGCAAGAACTCTCAAGTACTCCAACAAAGAAATGAGCTTCCGCTTTCCTATGGGCCGAGTCTATCAATACTTCAGCTTATATTTTGAACGGGACTGGAAAATCTTCGGTTCACAATGTAAGTCCATTTGAACTATGGATGAAAAAGAAGCCTTGAATAAGACATGGCGTATCATTGGGCCAGTCTGTTATGCTTATATCCCAAATCAAATAAGGAAGATGATGGATAAGAAAGCAACAAAAGGTTATCTTATTGGATACGATGGAGATGAAGGATACGAAGGTATTGCATCTATATCAAAGAAAGGCAGACAGTAATTTGCTGTCGTGATTTTGTATTTCAAGAGAAGCCCTTACAGACTGAAAATACTGTGACACTTTCAGTCAAAAGAAATGTTCACGATGAAGAACTTTCAAATGAAGGAAAGTATACCCATGATGAAGAATCAGAGGAAAACAGCTGTAGCTCAGATGAAAATGAAGAGGCTGAAACAAACGTCAGACAGCTCAGAAACAGAAAGGAGTTGAAAAAGCCTGAAAGGTTTGAAGACTACATTATGTTAGCAGATGTCTTCATGGCCGATGCAAATGAACCAGAAACTTATTAAGATGCAGTCAATTGTACAGACAGTATATTTTGGAAGAAAGCCATGGACTCTGAAATGAATTCCTTAAAAGAAAATTGTACATGGATTCTACAGCCATTACCTAAAGGATCAAAAGCAATACCTTGTAAGTGGGTGTATCGTATCAAGAAGAATCCAGATGGTAGTATTGACAAGTATAAAGCGAGACTTATAATCAAAGGATTCAGTCAACGTCATGGTATTGATTACAATCAAACCTTCAGTCCGGTAACCAAGTTAGGAACAATATGCTCGATAATCAGTATTGCAACAAGTGAGAAATTGCATTTGACTCAATTTGATGTCTCTACAGAATTTTTATATGGTGATCTAGAAGAAACCATCTATATGCAACAACCTGAAGGTTATAATGATGGGACAAGTAATGTGTGCAGACTAAAGCGCAGTCTTCATGGTCTTAAGCAAGCTTCTTGCTGCTGGAACAAGTGTTGGAGATTTTTTGTTGAAACTAGGATTCAAAGCAAGTGAAGCTGATCCTTGTTTGTACATAGTTGGGGTTCTTGCGGCAAAGTTGACTATGATTGCCAATGTTTGAAACAATCATTTCCAGGAATGGTGTTTCATGAACATCAGCCAGAAAGATCGTTTGGTTCATAACGCTATTCTAAATTCCCAAACATCATTACAATGTCAAGCAGGACATATGGTACCCTTCCATATGTATATGTACCCTGCATTGAAATTATATTTCTCGGGAAAGGCAAGCAAGAACGATTGTTTGCCCGGGTTTTTGTGTGTGCGAGAAAGTGCCATTAAAACCGTGCTGACAGTGACAACATTCCTTAGATTTTTCTCCCTCGTAAGAGAATGTATGGTAAGATATATGATATGTTTTTTTTTCTTTTAATTACTGGTTTATTTTATATAACTTTTTAATTTTATTAATTTGAGCCGCAACAACAAATCTTTGAAACTGTTTGTTTGGCACTTTTAAGTTTTGGACGTTTGATGTGGATGTAAATAAACCATTTAATGTTTTGGATATTGACATTTTTTTTCCTAAATCAAAATGTGAAACCAACCATAAAAGCAATGTTTGCAACATGAATTTCACATTCAACATTTTTGCAAGTGACAGCTAAAATATGAGATGTCTAAATGACAGTATGATTCATAATTTTTTGAGAATTAAAAAATTCAATTTTTCTCATTTTGATTTTCCTGAGTAATCAGTCAACTTTTTTTTTTTTTCATTTTGCACTCCAAAAATAATTTATTATACCTCCAGTTTAGAACTATTTATTTGTCATTAAGAGATTTTTATCAGTTTGAAGCACAAGTGTTGTCATTGGCATGTTACTTGTGGTTGTTTTATATTAGAAATGACATTTGTAACTCATTTTTGTAATACACAAGTTTCTAGCTGATGAAATAAAGGAATTTTTTTTTATTTCACAACTTGGTTTTTCTTTTTTACAATAACAGACAATGGTAAATTTTTATACGTATATGTAAGTGGAGTTCTGAGTTCAATAAAATTAATTTAAATGAAACACACATCATTTGATCATTGTATGAAGATATGCACTGTAACATGGGTTACTAAATCACAAGTTAATTAAAATTGTTAAACTTTGTATGAAATATTTTAATTAGAAAATGGCCTCAATATTCCATATAATTTTGAATAAATCATTAGCATTTTTCATTTTGGAAATAGACTGGGACAGCTCTGCTTATTGATGTCATAGCCAATGCATCATCATACATTAATGTTTGTGCATTTAATGCATTTTCCTAATTTTTATTTTATCAATTTTACTATTTAGTATAAGCATCCAGTTGAAATTGTGAGGAGTCATTATACCTTAAGCTAGTTTCTAAATTTTTCCATCAGTATTATGTAGATATATTTCTGGGGTACGAAATAATTTAGTAAACCAATAAATTTAGTAATATTTAGTATAAAAAAAAATTATATATATATATATATATATATATATATATATATATATATATATATATATATGGTTTTTTCTTATAAAATATACAATTTGAGTAAAGCACAGCATAAACACTGAAGGTAAAACTATGGAATGATTTGACATTCTCTGATACAAGATTATTCTTGATCTTCCAATATTTCTTCAATTGCTTATATATACTATGTGCATTGATATAAACCATCTGCTGTGCTCTTTTTACAACAGATAAGTGTTTAAAAAAAGGTTTATTACATCATATATGTAATGGTGTGATTTCTGTTATTAAATTATCTAGATAACCACTGATACTCTTATTGTGCATAACATTTAAATATATCTAGAGATCAAAATACTAAATTGTAGGACTAAAATGTCATTTAATTTGACAATTTTATTGCTAGCTTGTATATGATGCTTAAGAAACTCCTGTAACTTATCCTTAGTCAAACTTAGTTATTCTTACTTTTGTACTATGATATGGTATACTTACTAGCATTTATAATGCAATGGTTTTCTAATTGAAGCTGTATTCAAACATGCAAAAAAAATGCTTTGGATATCAAGTCCTATCAGCTCTGCTTTGGTTGAAAATATACTTTAAAACTGTGAAATTATACACACTGAGCTAAGAAATTTTTAGGGGAAAATAAATTAGTTTAGTTAGTGTACTAACAGATGCTGCGTGAGAATTTTTATATGGAATAAAATTTTGGGCAGATCAGAAAATTTAAAATATCAAAATAGGTATTTTTCCTCAGTAATTATAATTCTGAATATAAAACCCTTTAAACTACATAAAAGTAAGTGTTTTGTTATTCAACATATCTATCAGGTTAACAAAAACTATTTGACATCATTGACATTTTTAATGCCAAGTTAGTTTCTGGGGTCAAAACCTAACCTTGATGCCCTATCATATATATTTTGAATAAACAGCTCTATTCCGCTTAGCAAATTGAACACAAGTGAAAATAATATTCGATAAATAAACCATAAAATAATATTTTATATGTTCTAGACTCTTATGTTGAAAAATTCAAAATTGCAAATTATAATTAACATTTTGTTTTAATTATTGTAATAAATTAATGTTTGAAAAAACATTGTAATATGCAAAAAGTAAGTTTTTCATCATGTTATATACCTATTGTGTTCAAAACATTATCAAAAGGTATTCATTTAGGTTTTTGACGCTTGTCATGTAAAAAACCGGTTTTTGCACAAACCCAACCCTGTCAAAAACCCTGGAAAAACCAGTGGGTTGGGTTTTTTCTGAAAAAACCTGGGTTTTTGCCAACCCTGCTTATTTTATTCAGATATTTTTATTTAAAATTAATTTTTTGAATTGAGAATGTAAAATAGAAAGTTCACTCTTAAAAAGGAAAAAAAAGTTTGAAAAGTCAAAATAAAACAATTTGCATTAGATAAACACTATACCATTGATATTTATTTACATCATTATAATGCAGACATGCCAACATTGTCTTAAAGCTCATCAGTAGTGATGAATGTTCAGTTTCGCCATGGGGGGATACTCCCTTAGGACAACATAAAGATGGTACAATAAAAATAATCACTCAAAAATTTAATTTTTAAAAAATGTTTTAATTCAAAGTTCATTAAATACAGCACCTCAATGGCACTGGAACCTAGAGGGCTCAAGTCACATGAATCCCCCCCAACCCCCGAAGCAATGTGCTAAGGTCACAGAGTACCTTAATAATTCATGAATATTCAAAGCAATCCCAACCTGCATACGCTCTTTTGGGCTGTACATATGGACATCTAACAACACTAGACCCCCCCTATCCGTTTTCTTCGTATCAGCGCTCCGACGGCAAAACATTCTTTCCAACACAAGTTCCACAAGCTCGACCATGCACTATGCAAATGAAGCTGGGTCCGGACCTTCCAAACTGAACCATTCAAAAACCTGTTTTTAGCCCACAGCATGAGGTAGTTTTGGTGGAAAACAGGTCTTTTGCGCGTTTGGGCATTGATTAGAGTCGTGGGTTTAAACGCGGCTTTACAGATTGCCTTCAACACAGACAAACAGATCGGTGTGCGAGAGAGTTCATCTTCTCTCGAACTCTCTCACACGCGGATACGAATTAATCATTACGGTGAAGATCGATGTAATTTTATAAAAATATAAGTAAAATACCACAAGAAACTCAAAGACCAGAGATTTTTTTAACCGATTTCCGTAGTATTGGGATTGAGTGTCTCCCATTGCTCCGTACTTCATTGCGGCCGTCCGTAGCAGTTGGCAACTCTGATAATGAGGAGTTAATCTGATAATGTTATCTAATGAAAAATATTTATGTTCAGTTTCACAATAATGTAATGATTGTGGCTATGCATATATTCAATACCTTCAATAAAATGTATTTTTTAAAGAAAAGTGTTCTGGCAGATTCGGCAGGGTTTTGCTTCATAATCATACATGAAAAATAAGATGTGAAGTAGAAATAACATGTATAATTAAAAATTGAAAACAATGTTTATCTAAACAGAGCAATATTAATTTACCATCGATTTTATAAAAAATTAACTTAAAAAAATCAAATGATTATTGATTTAGTTTTATGTTCTGCTAGTATTTTTTTAATATTAGTATTGTGCAGAAAAAAATCTATAGGTTTCCACATAACATTGAAACTTGGGGGTTTTGAACACTATCCTGTGTGTTCTGTCCAAAACTCCAACCCTGAATTTTAGTGTTCTGTGTTTGCACAACGTCTCGAAGTTATGAATTTTTTATTTAGGAAAAATAAAGTTAATATTTTTTTCTAAATAAGGCAGAAACAGACTTTTTTCTCTGAAAATGGTAAAAACCTCGGAAAATCTACACCAACCCTGCCAAATGAAAAAAAGTACTCAAATGGACACCCTTAGCCAAAAAATTCTATGTTCCTCAAGGCGAGGATTTTCAGCAGAGAAGAGAGCCTTACACTGATTTCATATTGAAAATATATCATAAACACGACTTGATAAATAAAAAATCCAGGACTTCATACCCTTTTCCCATGTTAAAAGACAATAGCATTAAATTAGAAAATTTTATGTGAATCAGACTTCAATCTTGCAATCACGTACAGATAAGTTTAGGCACCAGTACCAATTTTATACTTGCCACAGCACCTGGGATTCGTCAATCTCTGTTTGAACCTGCACATTCATACTGAAGTTTTTTTTCTACTTAAGTAGTTTGAATTTAAATTATGACTTACACGATTTATATATATAAATAGCTTATTTTTTTTCACAATTCACATTTAAATACTCATACTAACACTCAAGTATGATGAATATAAACGTTTATCAAGTAGTTACTTACGAGATTTTAATTTGAGTTTTCTTGGACGAATTTTTCTCCTACTAACACGAGAAGGCACAGGTGTTTCTAGTGCAAGTTCTTGAGAGCTTGTAACAATTTCTTGGGAACTTGCACTGTCATCATCAAAGTCTAAGCAGTTTCCATCATCAGCTTCTCCAACCTCAAAACTACTTTTGCTGGAATCTTTATCAGAGTTATTATTTTGTTTATCAACAGCAGTACTAACAGAATCCTCTATTACTTCCTCTGTTTCTTTTTCTCTCTCAGTTGGAACAATGTCATTTTTTTCTTTTGATGGTTGTTCTCTTTCCAATGGCGCTACAGTTATAGGTACAGTTTCTTCAGTATTAGAATTAGGATATTTCTGGAGACCTTGAATAGCAGCAGATATTGCTATAGTCATAAAGCTCTCATTATCTACATTATTACCACCAGGACCATACTGACTTTTTAGAGAACTGTAAATAGCACTGTAGTCAGTCAACTCTATCTTGTTTTCTTCTAAACAAGAAAGTAAAAGGAACATGCACTTTGGATTCTCGGTATAAAGACGGGTATTTATTATATGCTCTTCAACAAAAGATCGCTCGATAGAATCCCAACTGATAAAAGTCAATAAAGTTCTATAATCACTTTCCCGACTACTTACATCATGACTGACCCATCGACAAATAAAGTTAAGTAGCTCTGGCTGAGGTATCAAACACTGTTTCTCTTTAAAAAATTGTTCTAATTTACTAACTGCAAAATCCAGTATTTCATTCTGTTGAAAAACTTCTGCAATATGATTATGTATAAACATTGAGGCATTTTTCTGCAAACCTGGCAAGTTATACTTCTCTGCCATTTCTTGAACACTCAAACAATTGGATGGGTCCATATAACGATCTAAGTATTCAGCACAGTAATTCTTTAGTTTGACTACAAGAAAATGATTTGACAAACGCAATAACTCTGAAACATTATTTCTGTCAATTACTACTGCTCCTGTATACATAAAATTTAAGAGTAACTGAAAAGCATCTAGATTTTGGCAAGTGATAGTTAACTGTTCTTTTACAGTCTTGTGTGTCTTTAGAACTGAATCAAAATATGGACTACACGCAGCCAAAACATTTCTATGAGCCTGGAACTTTTGACCTTGCACGTGTAGCACAACGTCACAAAATCGGCCAGCTTCTCGCTGGCTCCACAGTTTCTCTAATATAAAACAAGCTTGCTGATTTTCAGTGAAATTCATAGCATTAGATGGTAATATTGTACTAACTGCCATTTTGAACTTTTTTCTATAGCACTTAATCAAGAAAATAAAGATACACGAAATGTGATAAGATCCAAACTTCCTTGCCTGGCCCTATACGAGCACCAGCAGGAAGGGTATTGAAAATAGATCTCAAGCTAACGAATGACTCAGTTTAGATGGCGTATAATGATTCAATTTCATTGATTTAATTTAATTGGAATTCATTAACAAAAAAATTACATAACTTTTACATCTATAATAAGGATATTGACAAGATGTTAGAGCCGAAGCTATATTTTTCGCTTTCTCCTTAGATGCACAAAATATAACATTGATTACGAGGGGTCTGATTGTCATGAACGCTCAGACTTAACCCTAAAGAGGTACCAAGATTTTTACTTGCACATGCAAATACCACTCGAAAATCGAAATAGAAACAGTGTATGATAGAACAGACCATACTGACATTGCTACATAACGAACTCACGGTAATCATCGAGAGATAAATAAAATAATCAACACACATGAGGGAACAATCACTAACTGCACTTAAACAACACAGGCCCGTAGGCCGGAAAGGCAGCGGCCAACGGACGCACCCTGTTAAAGTCAAATTTCAATACCGCCTTAAATCGATGATGAACACTAAAGCATTTGCTCAAAACAATATCAACTGAATCAACTCACAAATATTTTTACTGACTATAACTATTTTTTCAAGATGAAATTTCAATTTTGTTCAAACAGATTCAATTGTTTGAATAAATATCTATCGGACTAATATGAACGTTTTGTTCATATAAGGGTTTGGTGACTAAGCTGACCATATTTACTCAAGACAAATACGAAATATGGAAAATACGGGACAAAAATATCGCCAAAAATAATTCCAAAAGTTAGCAAAATTGCCAACTCATGCTAAAATCACAAAAAAAAGTCACCAATCACGATAAATGAAGAGCTACTTCAAATTGAAGTGAAATAAAAAAACATGACACATATGTGAGATAAATGTTATTCAGGGCGCAACTGGGGGGAGAAGGCAGGTCTCGTGCCCCGGGCTCTGGACCAGAGGGGGCGCAAACTTTATTCCCAAACCTCTCCTTCAACATTACAAGGGGGCGTCAAAATGCGCACTTGCCCCAAGTGACTAAGCATCTAGTTACGGCCCTGTTATTAGTAGTCGTAATTATCGTAATGCAATTTCTGAGTTGCAAAGATAATTTTAATCGTTGATTTGAAGAATGAAATGTTGAAAAAGTTGGCTTCGTAGAAAATACGTGAAAAAAGGGAACATTTTTGCAGAAAAGTCGGGACAACCAGAAAAACAAAAAAAAACCAGGACTGTCCTGGGAAATACGAGACGTATGGTCACGCGAATAATGACGTCAGAAAGGATGAACTCCGTCCTAAAATAAAGACGGGGTTGATATTATTTCTTCAACTTTTTTATACATATGAAAGGTTTTTCGTAATATAAAAACATGAAGGGATCCACATTGGAAATTAAGTGCTACAACAAATCTGTTTTATATAAAATAAAGCATTCAACATCGCAAATAGATGCAGTGACCATATGATCTATATTTTACGGTTCATTGCAGACGTTTGGCCAACTTAAGACTAGGGTGACCATACGTCCCGTATTTCCCGTGACAGTCCCGGTATTTTCTGTTTTTTTGGCTGTCCCTACTTTTTAGCAAAAGTGTCCCGGTTTTTCCCGTATTTTGCCGCAAAGCCTACTTGAATTTTTATTCTTTATTGAAGTCAAAGATTGAAATTATTTTCAACTTATAAATTATATTATGATAACTGCAACTATAAATGAGTATATGAATCTCCCACATTTGTCTTAGTGAAAATTTTTTTTCGTGGAATTCATTTTAATCCACTGCAATTAGCAGTAATGCTGCATTTCCCGCCATTGTGATTTCTCCGTAATTTCAACAATATTTGGCGACTTTGTTCGGTTTTGGCGTCATTTTTGGCGATAATTGGCGATGTACCGTATTTTCCCGTATTTGGAATCCCAATGTCCCGTATTTCTCTCGAGGAAATATGGTCAGCCTACTTAAGACCCTTCATACAGGGGGTGCCCTATAACCGGTTTTCTAGCTACTCTTTTCGAAAAATCAAGTGACGTCACCCGATTCCTCACGCGACCGTCTCCCGTTGGAACACTGAGTAAAATTACTGCTTTTTGATAATTTTTTTGCATAGTTCTAATTCACAAAACTCTATCCTTTTTTCTGAGTAGATGCCACAAATACCGCTGATTATCAAAATAGATTTTTTTTTTCCACCCATGTATGCAATGTTAAATCAATGGGAAGTATGCACGTTTGTAAAATCAAAAAGGGAAACGGAAAGGGAATTATCAGAATGGGGGGAAAAATTTTCCCCATAAAAGATGGCCTTTTGATATTCAACGTTCATTGGGAATGTATAAATTGGAATAAGTTATGTTTTCATCTTTTTCTTATAACTCGGCCTTACATTCACAGCCGCAACTAGGGGAGAGCAGGCGGATCTGGTCCGGGGGGGGGGGCAAATTTCACCCTTTCACCTCTCCCTCAATCAACATTACAAGCAGGCAGTGGCGTCGGAGCCAGGGGTGCTGTGGGTGCTCGAGCACCCACGGAAGCTTGTAGAACGGGTCCGAGCACCCACAGAATGGATTCAAAAATCGAAATTTCCTACATGAACCTTACGACGGGCACCCACAAGTTTGAAACACTTCCGACGCCCCTGCAAGCAGGGCCGCAACTAGATGCTTGGTCACCCGGAGCAAGTGCACATTTTGGCACCCCTTGTAAAGTTGAAGGAGAGGTTTGGCAATAAAATTTGTGCCCCGTCTGGTCCAGCGCCCGGAGAACGAGATCCACCTGCTCCCCCTTAGTTGCGACCCTGATTACAAGGGGACGCAAGAATATGTACTTGCTTGTCTGACCACGCATCTGGTTGCGGCCCTGCCCACATTACTTGTTGAACATAGAACAGGGCCTGATTTCCGCATGGGGAAGTGAAGCATTTGCCCTGGGACAGGACCGCAAATAGATGCTTGGTCACTCGGAGCAAGCAAGTATTTTGGCGCCCCCTTGTAATGTCGAAAGAAAGGTTAGAGTATAAAATTTAGCCCTGGATCCGGAGCACCAGACCCGCCCGTTCCCCTCCGGGTTACAGCCCTGCCCGGGAACTCCAACATTTTAACAACATGCGTTTACTGATTAACAAAACGTCTTTGATCCAGGTCACGGATACCCCCCCCCCCCCCGATGTCTGATTTGGGCCCCGACATGGATGTTCAAACTCTTCGGTTTCCGGGCCATATGACAATGAAAACAGGGATAAAATTAATTTCCAAATGTTTAATTGATGCTTGAATAATTTCTGCATAGTTACTACTATACCATAATCATTAGTGCATTATATAATATAATTCGATTCCACATACGTGTTATCCAGGCGTGTACTTTTTAGCTGCGGGCCACAAACTGATACAATTACCGTGTTGTAAGCGCACTGGGTACTTTCTTAACAACACTTTTTCGCAAGCCGATGGAATCTCTTGTCATCCCACCATTGGGGGGTGGGGACTGGTTGTCCCGTATATACAGGACTCTAGCCCTTATGCGGGAGGGGCAGTGGTTGTTGCATTGTATATTTTTCAATTATTAGGGGGGGGGGAACTCAGCCCCATCGTAAAATTTATTAGGGAGGAGCTCGAACAGCCTCAACCCCAGGTTCCAGTGCCTATGGCCCGGGGGCAGGACCGGGTTTAATCTTTCAGTGGCCCGGTGCAAGAACAGTTTTGCGGTCCTGGTGATGGGATTAGGCACAGAGGTTAACTTATTTTTTGCTCTATAAATCCACCGAAATTTCTTTTAGGGGCGTGGGGGGGGGGAGGGGGGTCTTCGAATTTGGATCCGTAAAAAATCTTTCCGAGGAGGAGGCCCCAGTAAGTAGGGCCATTCTAGCGCATGGGCAGACTGGGTATGGGCAGTGCAGGTGGTTACAAAGCTTCACGTTAACGAGAAATATGTAAAACAATATAATGTCTAACAGAGCCGCAACTAGGGGGGTGCAGGCGGGTCTGGTGCCCCGGGCACTGTACTAGAGGGGGCGCAAATTTCACTCTTTAATCTCTCCTTCAACATTATGAGGGAGCGCCAAAATGAATGATTGTCCCGGCTGACTAAGCATCTAGTTGCGGCTCTAATGTCTAATATTGTGAAATAAGATTTTGAATCGGGATGACTGGCGCTTTAAGTCTGATAGGGTGAGTCCCTTGCACCGAGGGCTCATCACAGTGTTAAAATGCCATGGCCAATTTATGGGAAAGGCAGACCGGACTGTAGGGGTTTTAGTTATCGGTCTTATATTTCCAATATATAAAAATATAAATTTTCTTGAATTTCAACCAAAGAAGCCAGATAAAAATCTTAGTCTAGGGGTCCTTTCAAAAATTAAGGCCCTCATCCAAGTATGTGGGGCCGCAGATTCACTACCATATGTGTGTCTTTCAATAAATCGACATATTTTTCATCAATAGATTCAATAGAATTTCAAGTTCTGACTTTTTAAAGTATGTGGTTAGCGTGAAATATTATACGTGATCAATGAAGTAAAATCCATTTTTACGGCCCCTAATAATTTGCGGCCCTGTGCGATCGCACCCTTCCCAGCTGCCCAATTCCGGCCCTGCGGGCCGGGAGTTGTGCACCCTAGGTTTAACCAAACGTTTAATCAGCAGAATATCAGAATATTTGCGGTACATATAGCAATGGCATCTCAAGATGATGTGGCTCACCATTCGGGAATCACAGGCCCGTCACTGTCTTCAATATAATCCCTAACATATCTCGTGGCACTGCCGTAGTCGGAGGGAAGAGCAGATTCGTCCTAAGAGCATCTTGGGGCCCCCGGGCAAATTGATTTTTTAAGACCTCCCTACCTAACTAGAAATGGTTACACAGTGCCACGACTAGATGATTGGTCAGTCGGGGAAAGCACGCATTTTAGTGCCTCCTTTTAGTATTGAAGGAGATGTTAAAGGTTGAAATTTGCAACCCTTCTGGTTCGAACCCCACCGTTGCCATAGTGGTGGTCGGATGAAGTTGGTTTTCTGTGGTTCCCAACTTCAAGGCACTAATGTGAGCCGATCTCCCAGTTAAAAAGTCTCGCCACAGAGAGCAGCAGACCTACAAACACTACAAATGTAATTCAATCCTAACACATCACTCACTTCCCTTCTGAAACATAGATGGCAGCACTGAAAAATCAAGCACAACACTAGATATGCACTCAGACTGTTAGGTACACACATAGTTACACCTCCGGCACAACTCATTAGGTAGTAAATTGCCCATAGATGGCGATAGACCTGAGTTGTGCTCGGTTTGAAAGAACGAAAGAAAAGAAAGAAAGCCCTTCTGATTCAGCGCCCAGTGCACCAGACATGACTGCTCTCTCCTAGTTGCGGCCCTGTGATTGCTTACCAATTTGCATGCTTTATCTCGAGCGATATCTCATTATCATGAGGGCCACCTCTGCGTGAGACCCCGGGCCGTGTCCGGGTGGGCCCATGCGTTAACAATACACTAGGAAAGAGTGCGATTACTTTTTTTTAATGCAGTAAAAAAACGAACGAAAACCCCTTCCTCTTGTTATTGCCCCTTACCCACGGTTCCGTGGAATCCTGTTTGGGAATCAATTTCACTACATTATAACTGTTTAAACAAGTTTTTTTTCAGGTGCGGGCGAGTTCAAAATAATAATAATAAACACAAATACTGTTATTTTTTACCAAGAAATTTTTTTTAATTCAATCAAAATTATTAAACACTTTCAAATGTATCTAATATTTTTCTTTCCCTGTATGTTTTTTTCTCGGTAAAGACGCTTTCCTCATAATTTTCCTCTCGTGGAAGAGAGAAGCTGCTTCCATTGACTTAACATTGCATACAAATAAATAATTTTGCAAATCAAATAAATTTTTTAAAAATTGAAAAAAAATATCTTGACAATAAGCGGTTTTTGTGGCATCCGCTCAGAAAAAATGAAGTTCTGAGCGTGAAGACTTATGCAAAAAAATTCATGAAAGACCAACAATTTTACATTATGCTCCCGTTTGAGTGGGTCACATGAGGAATCGGGTGACGTCAAAACGAGTTCCATTCTGAAGCTCGCGCTTGCTAATACCTAACCTCATATATTCTAGAAACCTTGGCTTTCATATACAGTATATAGAGGGGCTTTGAGCATCACCACCTAGAGATAGAAGGCCTCTGCACTGTTTGCCATAAACGTCATTCAGACTACCTAGCAAGTTTGCTACATTTTGAAACACAGCATCCTATTTCGTTTCTTCTTATTTTGGCGTAGAATATACCTGATTGACTCGCAAATACCGCATAGTGATTGGATGTGGGGCATAGAAATCGCCAATTCTGAGCCCGATCATTTCTTTTCCTCACAACGATGATACTGGCACGAGCAGGGAATTTTTTTTCCCTGAATATTCTGAGGGAAAATGGACTACTTACTTGACGTCACAAGCAGAGTGCTAAGGTGGTGATGCTTTAAGCCAACTCAGCTTTGCTTGTTTTGGCGCTCCCATTTTTTTTCTTTTCAATCGAAACGAACCCAAATTTCTCATCTTTAGTGAGGTGACCATACGTCCCGTATTTGTTTCCGAAACCGTCTCGGTTTTTTTGTTTCTGGCTGTCCCGACTATTTTTGGCAAAAATGTCCCGGTTTTCACGTATTTCCAACGAAGACAAGTTGGCTTTTTATTCTTCAAATCAACGATGAAAATTGTCTTCCCAACTCAGAAATTAAATTACGATGATTACGACTACAAATACGAAAATTTATCTCGCATATTTGTCATGTTTCTTAAGCTCGATGGAAGCATTCATTTCCCGCAATTTTTCCATAAGTTGTGGCAACTTTGCTTACTCTTGGCACCATTTTCAGCCATGATTGCCATTGCCCCGTATTTCAAAGCCAAATTTCCCTTATTTTTTTCGAGCAAATATGGTTAACGCAATCTTTAAATCTTGGATGAAATAACTGTTAGGGGATAGTCATAGTAGCCAAAAGCCCTGTATAATTATTATTATTGTAAATCATGGAGGAAAGAATAATTTCCAAAATTAAGTATTCCACATCGAGCTTATATTATATATAAGCTCGATGGTATTCCAGGTATAATTATAAGCTATAAGTAAATCTCCTTATAGCTCAGTGCGTATTAGACGAGTTCAGGTTGAGCATTGTCAAAACTCACATGCGCGAGTGTGGATTGTCTCTGCACCACTGTTCGGCGATCAGATACGAAAATGAAGATATCGTAGCGTCCCATTTCAGTCTAACCTTTTTTACCCCCCCCCCCCCCATGCCATTATTAACAAATCGTAAACAAAGAAAAACGAAAAAGTGGTACTGTATATTAGTTGCGCTTAAATTTTACTTTTCTGTCCTGTATTCGTATCCTATTCCGATCCATAATGATTGTCATACGAAGGGGGGGGGGGGTGCTCAACCTCCGGCATGAAGGCGTCTACACAGCGATGAAAAACACTGATAAATTTATTTGAAAGTACCTCAGCACCAATCAATGGTGCCGAGATACTTTCTGCGTACTTTTTTATAGTCCTAGCAACAAAATTAATAATGCATTACATAATATCTATACATATCATCTTTAAACGCGCATCCTAAGGTGTATTTTGGAATAATGAAATACTTTTTCAAAATGGTTTCGTGGACCGATTAAAATTCTAGACGGGGCCCGCCAGTGGTTTGTGCACTCGTGTCATTTGAATGTGCTTGCATTACTTGAATATACATAGTGTCCCACAATCACCACACGGTTTTCTAAATGGGAATAGCAAGAAAACGGTGACCGATATTTAAGTCATTCTTGCGGAATGTAAAGTCAGGAATTTCAACAACGTCATTCATATTTCAAGGGATTTTGTATGGTTATTAAAATAAAAAATAAATATTTTTATATGGAGCACCTGTGCTCAAAAACCGAATTAAAAAGTTGTTGCCCAGTCTCTTCTGATGACAACGAAAAAATTTCCACGTTTCTAAGTGCAATGTTTGCAGAGATATCTGAATTCAAAAATTCGTTGTCCGTTAGTTTTTGCTGGCTTTTTTCCCCCAACTTTCCTCCGATTTTCGAATTGAAATATCTCAGTAAATACTTAGAAACAAGGCAATTCTTATTAATTAAACTGCTTTTGTTCCTTCCATTTTGTTCATTTTTGTTTCCTTCCATAGTTTGGGAGACTATGATCTAATGCAAGGATACCACGTGATCCAGTGAAAACAAACACGATCTCCCATAGAGATCAATGTGTCATACCATTTATGTCCCTATGCTACTTGCATATTGAAAGCTACATAATACAAAATATAATAATAGTATAGAACAGCAGTTCTCAACCTTTCTTGACCCACGGAGCCTTTTCTGGTATATAATTTCTATGGCGAAGCCCCGTAGGCCTATTTTTTATTTATTCATTAAAGTTGATTCATCAATACTGATTTATTTTTATTATTCAAAAATAATATCCTTAAAAATAATATCAAAAATAAATCCTTCTGAAATGGAGATATAGCAACTTTAACTGCCTTTTGTCCATACTTTACAATTTTATACAATAAATTATACAATAAAACCTGCCAACAACGGCCACTGACGGGACCAAAATTATAAGCCGTTCTGTTCATTACGAATATTTAATTGACTACATACCTACTACATGCTATCTCTTGGTAGCTACAAACCTTTAAATTTAATTTAAAATTTTAATTTTTTTCTTTTAAATATATTTAAAAAACCAGTATATTTTAATTTTTAGGTTTCTTAAACTTAAAAAAAATAATTTTATTAAATACGAATCAGGGGTGAAAGAGAAAAATAATTACAAAAATTGCGAAAAAATAGTTTTTATGCACGAATTTCAAACTAAAGATGCGGGCGTTTCGTGCTCGTTCACTTTCCCGTATTTCTCTCGAGAAAATATGGTCGGCCTAGTAATACCTCCATGCAGTACATGGCACACGCACTGAGCTATAAGTAAACCCATCGAGCTTATATTACGGGAGGGAGCATCCAGCCGCCGCGACGTCGTCTACATCTAATGCAGTGTTTCCCAAAGTGGGCGATGGAATGGTCCAAGGGGGCGGTAGAACCTACTGATTTAACATAGGATCCTATGGGTTTACTTGAATTAGGGGGCGATGAGAGGAAAAAATTTCTGATGAAGGGGACGATGGAACAAAAAGTTTGGGAGACTATGATCTAATGCAAGGATACCACGTGATCCGGTGAAAACAAACACGATCTCCCATAGAGATCAATGTTAAAATTGCCGATTTTAACATAGAATTGCGGAAATTTAGTAAGGTTTTCCGCCGCATCAATAATTTTAAAAATTGAATTGAATCCTCGATTTTCGAAGCATTGAGTTCGCTTAGAGATACGAAGCCCAGAAAATTAAATATAAATTAATTAGCCAGACCCACTTTTGAGGTTGATATCCATGCAATAACATTAATTTCAGCTTTTTATTTATATCTCAAGCACGAAAATGAAAATTAATGTCTCCGTATTGTCTTATATTATCCAATTGCATCAATCCGTATAGTTTAGGATGTTTTGAAATTAATTATGGAATTATTTCTTTATTAATTATTATTTCTTTCATTACTTCTGGAGTAATTGCTTTAATCAATTCTGGATTTGTTTCTTTCATTATTGCTGAAATTATTTTTCATCAACGCTGATATTATTTCTTTCACTGATTCTGAAATTATATCTCATTAATTCTGGCATTATCTCTTTCATTAATTTTGGAATTATATCTCATTAATTTTGGAATTATATCTCATTAATTTTGGAAGTATCACTTTTTCATTAATGCTGGAATTATTTCTTTCATTAATTCTAAAATTTTTCTTTCATTAATGCTGAAATTACTTCTTTCATCGATTTTGGAATTATCTCTTCCATTAATTCTATAATTTTTCTTTTATTAATTTTGGAATTATCCCTTTTTCTTAATTCTGAAATGATTTCTTTCATTATTAATACTGAAATTATCGCTTTCATTTATTTTGGAACTGAAATTATCTGTATCATTAAAACGAATTTTTCTTTCATTAATTCTGAATTGTCTTTCATTAATTCTGAATTATCTTTCATTAATGCTGGAATTATCACTTTCATTTATTTGGAGCTGAAATTATCTCTCATTAATTCTGGAATTATCAATTTCATCGATGCTGAATTATCTTTCATTAATGCTAAAATTATGTTTGGTTAAAGTTATTAATCTGCCTGTTTTTGCTTCAAAAAATGCTTGATTAAAGCTGCGGAATTTAATTTATATGGGCCCTTAATTAATTTCAAAGCATCCTAAACTATATGGATTGATGCAATTGGATAATATAAGACAATACGGAGACATTAATTCTTATTCCCGTGCTTGAGAAGATATAAATAAAAAGCTGAAATTAATGTTATTGCATGGATATCCACCTCAAAAGTCTCTGGCTCATTATTGGTCCTGGCTCATTATTTTATATTTAATTTTCTGGGCTTCGTATCTCTAAGCGAACTCAATATTTCGAAAATCGAGAATTCAATTCAATTTTTAAAATTATTGATGCGGCGGAAAACCTTACTAAATTTACGCAATTCTATGTTGAAATCGGCAATTTTAACATTGATCTCTATGGGAGATCGTGTTTGTTTTCACCGGATCACGTGGTCTTCCGAGGAAAGATGTTGGGGGAACCCTTTCTCAGCACTGCCAAGGCGTAAGACGCCTTCATATACTATGTGTATTAAGGAGTTCTACCAAGGCGGAGACCGCTGACGTTATGCTCCCTCTATATAATATAAGCTCGATGTAGAACTCCTTAATACATGAATATATGAAGGCGTCTTATCTCGATGCTTAAAGCTTATAGCTCAGTGCAAAGCGCTTGAAGAGGCAGCAAGCGCTTTGGCTCAGTGGACCAGTGATGGTAACCCCGTCAAGCAAAATTTCCCACAAAAATTTCCCTTTTGACTAAATTTTTCCCACACATTTCTAAATTTTTGCTGCCATCTATCGGTGGAAATATGTAGTCAATTATTTTACACTAGAAAAGCATTGTTTGGCATTTATATATTTTTTTCAACAGAAATTCTTTTGTTTGACCAAATTTCAAAATTTCCCACAAACGCCAAGAAATTTCCCATATGGACTAATTTTGGCCAATTTTTCCCACGAATATGGGAAATTTCCCACGAGTTACCATCACTGCAATGGACCAACACTAGGGTGACCATACGTCCCGTATTTCCCGGGACAGTCCCGGTATTTTCAGTTTTTTTGGTCGTCCCGACTTTTTGGCAAAAGTGTCCCGGTTTTTCCCGTATTTTACACGAAGCCTACATGAATATTTACTCTTTATTGAAGTCAAAGATTGACATTATTTTTCAACTCATAAATTATTTTATGATAATTACAACTATAAATAAGAATATTAATCTCCCACATTCGTCTTGGTGAACGTTTTTCTTCGTGGAATTCATTTTAATCCACTTCAATTTGCAGTAATGGTTCATTTCCAACCATTTTGATTTTTCTGTAATTTCAACAATATTTGGCAACTTTGTTTGGTTTTGGCGTTATTTTTGGCGATAGTTGGCAGTGTCCCGTATTTCCCCGTATTTGGAATCTTAATGTCCCGTATTTCTCGAGGAAATATGGTCAGCCTAACCAACACCACACTTATTATTTCTAGTGTGGTGTTGAGTGGGTACGCGATGGAAAGCTACCAAGAGAAAAGAATACAGAGTTCTGCCAAACCTTGACCATATGAACCGCATTTTACGGGACTTTTTTTATCAATGCTTCCGAAAACTTTTCTTTCTGATTTATTAAATTCATAAAAAAAAGAAATTCAATGGTATTAAATTGGCACGAAATCCATCCGAAAAATGGAAAAAAATTCACGAGCCACACCTGAGCAGGGCCGCAACCAGCCTGTGTTTAAAACAGCCCACAAAAGTTTAAACTTGTTTTGCATAATAATCTTTTCAGGAGAGGGGCCCCAAAGAAAAGTTTGCCCCAGGCCACATTACGGTCTTGATCTGTATGAGAATTTCGAACAAGCAGCTTGAGGATTGAACAAGTTTTGATAATACATGCTTGTTGAAGTCCCGCGTTTGAGCAAGCATAACCATGCAGGTATTTGTATCAGTCTTCATGCTTCAGTGAGCTCTGCTTCTGAATGAGTAAGTGAGCAAATGCACAATTGAGAAAGGTGGCAAATGAGCAAATCAATAACCAAGTGAATGAAAAAGTGGGTGAGCAAAAATGAGCTAGGGTAATTGAGCAGCAAACATGTCATCGCCAAGGTGAAGCAACTGCCTTATTGAGTCCAACTTGCTAGATGGGAAATTAAATAGAACTGTAAAACCCGCTAGTTAGCTCACACTCCATAGGCTCTCTCACCAGGTCATTGCCCACTCTGTCATTTGGTCTTTGACTGGCTCACCCACTGACTTTCTCATTCACTCTCATTTTCTCAATTGCTCACTGACTTGCTCATTCAGTCACTGGGTTCACTTACTCATCCCTTGCACATTCAATCACTTGCTCACTGCAAGGCCTCCACATCATGCAGTACAGCCCCTAGGCTGGAATCTATAGTGGGCCCCACCATGATAAATTTATTGTGCGGAAAAACAAAAAAATATCCCAGATTGTCCCAGGGCCCCCAGACTGGAGCCCTGTCAGCCCCACCCTTGTGGGACCATGGCTCACTTATTTGCTCATTCACTAACCCACTTCCTTAATAATTTGGTCACTCACGTGCTTTATCACTCATTTGGTCATGACTTGAGCTAGTGAGTGTGCTCATTTATTCTTTAGGGCACTCGCTCATTTGCTCACACTCTCCCTTATTTGTTGACTTCGTTACTGACTTGTGATGAATTTTTTGTTTTGAATTTTTCATAAATTGCTGCAGTGTACAAAAATGATTGCACGATGTGGTGGTGAAAGGGAAATTGTGCATGCTTGTTAAGCTTGCAGTTAAGTGTGTAGCCACCTTTATACATCATTAGTGGTAAAGTCATGCCATAATAACACTAGATTAGTACTGTTGTAATACGGTTCATTTCTCCTATTCAGGGTTCAAATCCCTTCCACTGAAGTTTGTTTTTTGAATGGCGCCATCTATCTTCCAAAATAAAATAATCCAAGTATTTGCAAATTGTTATTGACAGTTGACATCTTCAAAGTGAAAAAAAATTACTATTGTTATCACTTCAATTTTTTGAAGTGAATCAGGTCTTAACGAAAAGGTCACAACTACTTGGGAGATTATGAATTTAAGTAAGCTTCATTGGTGTCCTGTCTTTTTTGGTCCTGAAATTTCTGGACAGCCATAAATACTGTAAAATATAGGTCATATAACATAGGCATAAACTTGTATTTGGCCCATGGGCCCCGAGTGCCTCCACAACATTTGCCACCATTTCCATAGAACCTGTAGATTGGTATATTAGGTTTGAGCTCCCCCTTTAATTCTAAGCTGTCCCAATATAGATGTAAAGCCATTTCCAATAACTTTACACCTATTGTCATATAGGCACCATACGTTTCAGGGGAGTGAATGCATGACATGTATAGAAGGTTACCAGATGTCCTCATATATTGGAAATTTTTCCCCTTTGGCCTCATTTTCAGGTTTCTGAAATTATTCCTTTTTTTTTTCTTTGAGAAAAAAATGCTCTGCAAAAGATACTAGTCAACCTTCCGTTTGCAAACGGCTCTGTTTGCATAATTAACACAATTTGGTTTACGAACAACAAACGATGGTTCAGTTTACGTACATGCGAAAATACTCTAAATCCCAAAGGGGGCATATTTCAGGTGTCTTCAGCCAAAAATGACAATTTGTTTTCAGAAGAGTGGCTGAGGAATTAGATTTCATCATAATTGTGGGCTTCTGTCCACAAATATCTCTTTTTATCAAGCCTGTGAATCAGCAGGTCATTTCAAACTCTTATGAAACTCTAAAAATAAAATAACTTTTTCAAAGATGGTTTGCAATAATACCTGACATAAAACTATCATTCAATGACTTTTGGAAACATAATTTTAACATCCTGTTGCAGTCATTCTTCAGAAATTTTGGCAGCAAGTGAATCACAGATTCATGAATTTGGCTTGGAAGATATTGTGGCCAAATTGTGTTGCAGGCAGAGATTGAGGCCTTTGACACCAAGATTATAGATAATATTGACGAAACCAGACATTGCCTTGGCATTGTTTTCATTCCGTTTGCATTTCATATCTTTTGATTTTATGCTATTTTTTTTCAGTGCATAGTTTAATATGACCACCATTGGTTTAATATTATGCACGCAGGCTGTTATAAAAGTTCACACTAGAAATCTTCTTCAGGAACGGATTAATTCATTTTACATTGATTCCTATGGGAGAAATCATTCTTCAGGAATGAGTTTCTAAATCGAGGGTTGATTATACATTTCTATCAGTGAAATACCCAGATACCTTTGAAATCGGCTTGCATATATATATATATATATATATATATATATATATATATATGCACCTTAAGAGCTGCAGTGTATGTTTTTATCATATTGTATTCCTTTTTTAAAATTATGTGATTTTGTTGGCGGGTGTTGTTTATGCAAAAAAAATTAAAAAATCATGGGAACATTTTCCTCTCAAAAAGATAGAAGTAGAACAGATATACTGAACCTAGAACTTGAGCCTAACCATGTTTTCTCGTTGTTGGTTCTAGATCTCAGCCAATTTGCAGACAGCTTGTTTTTTTTAATGATTCACACAAACGCATTGTGAATGGAGACTTGCTAATGAATATGCACATTTAACGCTTCACTTAAGTTCTGAGCATGCATTGTAGGGTAATTTGAGTGTTGTCTTGTGTTCTTTCACCCCACCCCTTACATTTTCATGACAAATTTCTGTTCCCTGTAGATATTTTCATTCAACTAGCAATGAGAGAGAGAGAGAGAGAGAGAAAAACTTCACAGCTTTTGTTACTTCAAAACCTCAGGAAAGCTCTCTGCAAACCACCAGTTATAGAAAAACCTAAGTTATACATAGCTATGCCACGTAGTCAGTGTGTGTTGTTAGGGGGGGTGGTGGATTTTTTGAATCATGTAAGAGCATTGTTATAGTCCAGGAATGTAAGGTAATGCACAAAAGATGCAGTCGCACAAAGCCACAAAAAACTAGAGATCGGGGCTATATATAATTCAATAGACAACTCAATATAATATACTGATTTGTCTATTCATCAAACATGATTACGTTATTAAGAAAAATATAATAGAAAATGATTACTGCAAGTTCAGTAGTTTCATTTTCCGCGCCGCAGTTCATATCAAAGAAAATTTTGTAATTAACTCCTAGAACTGAAAATATTTGGTATATTAAAGATACCTATAGGTTTTTTTAATTTACATCCTTCGATAAAAAAAAGAAACTTCAAATGAGAGCAAATTGGAAAATCCACTATAATATCTGCTCAAGGGCAAAAATAGGCTTCTGAAAAACTAAAGCTAACAAGGATTTCATCAAAAATTATTTGAGATAATTAAGCAAAAATACATTGGTTTGTTACTCAAAGTGGGTGAAAGTTCATTTTTTCAATGATATAAATTGCATTGCATAAAATGTTTAAAACACAATTTCAGAGACTTATATTTCATAAAAATCAATTGATACAAGTAATATTTTGTTCATATTGATGGTTCGAGTATCACTTGATCTCAATAGGTACTAATTCTGTGAAGTTGAATTTAATAGCAACATTTTTTTAGATATGCCAACTTAGATACTTAAAACTTATCCAAAACACATAATTTACATAAAACCACATCATTTATAATCATGTTTTGCTCAATTTTTCGGACTGTGAAAAACCAATGTTATTTCTTAGTAATGGAAATGAGAGATGGCATCCAATTTTTTTTTATTGAAAAAAAAATAGTTCAAGATATAAATAAAATGGACTATCATGTTATGTGACTAGATGTCAAATGCAACAATATGTTACAAGAGGATTTTAAATTTTTGGTACACCAAAATTTAACGCATTCTTCCTTTTGAAGCAATTTGGATTTTCACAGTGGTAAGCAAGGATGTTACAGTTCTTTTTTTGATGATAATAATCTCTGAAACAAAAAAAGAAAATTATATAAATAAAAAAAATCAGCTTTTATGTATATTTTGTTCTTATGCTAAAAAATTTAAACTTCAGCACTATAAAAGCATAACTTGTTAGATTTTTTAGGGAAAATGTTTTTTCATTATTATTTTTCTTCAATGATTGTTCTAAATAATTTATC
Organism: Pholcus phalangioides; assembly: GCF_987345545.1. Lineage (NCBI taxonomy): Eukaryota > Metazoa > Arthropoda > Arachnida > Araneae > Pholcidae > Pholcus > Pholcus phalangioides. The sequence goes on from NW_028301604.1 coordinate 16,911,232, forward strand.
TTTAAATGATTTTCTTTAACCTTAAAACTGATCCGATCACTCACAGGTGTGGATCCAGGGTAATGTGTCAAAGATAGACACAGTGAAAGTCATACTGTTACCATATAGGTCCCATATACTATGGGACAGCACCATGATTTTCATATTTATTTTTGCTCACAGGCTCCAAGGAAAACATGGCGTCACTCCTATCTGGATCCTTACCTGAGCACTCATGGGCAATGAGTTTGATGGGCTGCTCGATTTGCTTATTGGCAATTTTTGATGCTAAAATAAAAAAGGAATTTTTTTTGCTTTTATGGAGAGTAGTATTTCTGGGTATACTACGTATATCTCCAAACAGTTTAAGGGTTAAATGTTCAATATAAATTATAAATAAAATAACACTAGAACCATGGAGTGGGTCAATTTGACCCAAATCAAACTTCATTTTCATTTGTCTCGTAAACTTAAGCTCAGTTGATAAAAAAAAGTTTGTGACTTTTCATGATATCATATCAGTATTAATTCATTAAAATTTTATTATCTTCACATTTCGTGTTTCAGAGCTATAAGCGCTTATACCTAGAACCGCGGTTTGGGTCATTTTGACCCAACGTATTATTCTATAGGAAAAAGGGGTGTATAATTTTCTTGGAAGTGGTTACCCTTTCTAAAAAGTATTTCTAAATGAAGACAGTGAATAAAGGTCTCTCAAGGTCAAGTTATTGTTCTGGGAGATTATCTTTTTTTCAATGAAAGAAATGGCAAGTAGAGCTAAATATTTTTTTCCTTCGTAAACTTGAATACCTGAAATTCTGACAGATCTCAAGAAAGGTTTTGGGGAAGTAAAATCTTAACTCTAAAAAAAAACATGTAGCTGAAATTTCTTTACACAAACGATGTCACAGAAAAAGAATAAAATTCTGGCTTGCAAATACGTTTTGAACAGATTTCGAAACTTTGGGACGGATCAGCATCCAACGAATCTCTTTAAAAGCACATTGATACAACTGATCAAGACATTTGAGAAAAGGGGCAGAAATGCCTCAACTGACACCTTTTTTCCACTACACTGAAGCTGGCTCAAATGCTAAAAGTAAAAAAATACGAGCTTAGTAGGGATGGTGAGACGAAATCGAAGAGCAATATTATTGGACACAATATAGTAACACTACAGTTTCATGAAACACTGCTATGGGAAAACAATGATGCCACAATGAAAATTTATGAAGGGAAAAATATTTTATTACTCGGCACGCTTCATCTGACAGTTTATATCGACAATAGTAGCCCCAAAAAGCTTCCAGAAACTATTTCACACTACAATTCAACAAAGTTTGCCGTAGTTGTAGCTGATCAAATGGCCAGAAAATGTTTGGTTAAGCCTGTCTGTGGCCTGTCCATATTTTTTATACATCTTAGATCGAAGTGTAAAAAAATCCTGGATATTGTATAGAGCAGTAAAGAAGGCCAGAACTATTTTTCAAATGCAGTTTCTATAAAATCTTATTGAAGAGCTGGGTTCCTCATACGTGTTTCCCTTGCACACGAGGAAATGTTTGTGCAGTCTTGATCATGTAACTTTTCGTTAACCATCAAAAAAAAAAATAAAAACAAATAAATAAACGAGTCTGATGTCAAGTAGCATCAAAATGTGGAAACAAAATTGTTAATTTTTGCATGGGTTACACAATTTCAACATAAGGTAAATGTGCAAGAATAATAAAAAAAATATTTCTCCATGCTCATAAATTCCCCTTATCAGTAAGAAATCAATATATTTTATTTTGACAGAATCATATTATAGACATTCTCATATTTAATTTCATTTTATTTTACAGCTTATTTTACATCTTTGTCATATTATGGGATTACTGAAAAAAGTTTTTATACTGAACAGTGTAAATAATGTACGCCAAGTCTTATATTTACAGCATTACATCAATTTTTAGCTTATTTTGAAGCCCATTTACAAATATAGTTTTTATAAACAAATATAGTTTCTCTTTATAAATACACAATTAAACAACATTGAATAAAAGTAGGGGAAAAACCCAGGAAAACTGAAAATAAATTCCTGTTTCCGCTATGAAACACTGTTTCTTCACAGTTTGGGTCAATTTGACCCAGTCCACAGTTCTAGGTATACCGAAAGTGCTGCGCGGTTCTAGTGATAATAAAACTTCTACCACATATCATTAGCTGTAACAAAATTTCCAAATTTAATCTGAATCAATAAAAATGAAGGAAAATGACATGTTTATTTTAAGGTGAAAATAAAATACCTCATGCTTCACAGCTTGTAGAGATTCATAGCGAGCTTTCTGTATCTCAACAGTAACCCATTTTGGCACATCTTGTATTAAATATGAGAGCACCATTTTGATAGCAATAATAACATGCTAAAATGAGATATTACATACAATTACTCATATAATTTATACTTTAAATTATAGAAATTGATGGAGAGAGATGCATCATTTTTCTCAGCAACTAGCATATTAAGGGGTCATTCAAGTATTACGTCAGCATCGATGGGGGTTTCCAATTTGCTGACTTTTGATGACGGGGGTGGAGGGTTTTGGATGATACTTACATCATCAACCCCACCCTTTATGAAAATATGAAATATTCTCGATGTCATCTTATCATCTTACTCGGCGCACCACAAATACAAGAAAACTCTTTTGCTAGTTTGTGGGCACCTAAACTAACATTCTCCCTAATGATAAATCCCTTACAGAGCCACTTCAGCAATCTCTAAATGTTTCACGGATCCTTTAAGTGCTCTGAAAATGTTTCCGGGCTGCTTAAGTGCTCTGGAACTGTGCAACGCATCACTCAATGATCCGTAATTATGCCGGGATCACTCAAATAATCTGGGAATGTTCCACGGATAACTTTTATAATGATTGACATATAACGGAGAGTGCCCATCTTCTGGTCGCAAGCAAAATGTGGCCCCCAAGGGGTTCCTGAAGAAAGTTATCGATATGCACAACGCGATAGCTACACCAGTTTCTTGCTTACGAGTGGAAAACCATATCGCTGCCTATCTGGCCCACGAACTTGAAAGGTTTGTGCAACCCTGCTATATAACAACGTGGGTCATGACCTTCATAGAGCCCCCGAAGAGCTAACATAAGGGGTTTTGAAGGCATCAAATGGAAAAATGTTGTGGAAGTTTTATTTATACAATTGTAAGTAGCTCTACAGAAAATTAGATCATAAATTATTTTTTCTATTCTTTTCGCCATTAACGGCAAGTGCATTATTTAAGCATGTATCGCTATTAAAATATGCATATGTAAAAATTAAGTATCCAAGGGAGAGGGACCTGTAGTCTTTCCCCCTCACGTTTACCAAAATACTGATGTATTCGTGCATGGAATAATATGATTAAAAGTTTACTGTAGCTGACTGACAGTAAGAGTTACTGTCAGTTTAGTACCTTCCGAAAGACTAGGTTGGCACCCTTTGCCTCTTTCTTAGTCCCGATTTATCGAAAAATATTGCATTACACGAAATATATATAACTTATATACATTTTTTTCAAGATTAAGACGAGACAAAAATTATCAAGTGTTTTATAGAGCCAATAAAACTCACTGTATTTATACTACGAATTACCATAGGCGAAAACTTATATAGGGACCATGGGTCAGAAGTCTCCCTCCTCCCCCTAATATAGTAGATTGCAGAGAAAACAGGATTTAATAGTTGTCCCTGTATTAATACCAGGATGTGAGTCAACTTCATGTAGCTTTGCACTTAATATAAAACTAAATTGCAATAAATATTACATTTTTACTTTAATTTCTTAAATGAGCTTTAGCTCAAACTTTTTTCAATTTATCGATGTATCATACGAAAAAAATATGCGTGTTATATATATACACCTGTATATATATATATATATATACATATATACACGCCTTATCGAATACAAGTATTACAAATTATCTAAGATTGAATTGTGATGATCGTTCATAAATTATCATTAAAGAAAACTCTAACAAAATACAAAATGTGTGAACTTATCAGAAATTAATAGCTATATTTGATATTCGCTTATTGTTTTCATCAGGAAAGTGTATAATGAAGAGGAGCTTTTTTCCATATTTCTTGTTGGAAATCCTGCGTTTATAACTGAATGTAGTTTTGTAATAGGAATCGCGTGACCCCACTTACCATTCTGTACCATGATTTCTTTACATTATAATTAGGGACTGCAAACCGATATTGTTCTGGATTAACCAACTTAATCCCATTTCGGTTCCTAAACAAGTTTAAAAAAATTGTATTGTAATCGAATTCATCCATTCGATTTATAGCTACTTAACACTGTTTCTATCAATGTTTACCTCTAGCCTGTTTCTTCAGATGGTCAACCATAGCTCAAAGACTTCCACCAAAGCCTCGACCGGTGCTAATAAAAGAATCTTTGTCGCAGAAGATTCTTTTTATTGTCCTGTCTACTCATCCTATATAGCAGGAAAAATCCATTTTTTTTCTCCTCGTATTCAAAAACCTGTTGTAGAATGTTGTGTTTGGGGCCGTTCAAGTATTACATCAGCAAATTTTTAGCCATTCTTGACCCCCTTCCTCAGTGGCGGATCATGATTTTGGGAGGCCCCAGGCGCAACCTGATCTGGAGGCCCCCCTATCAGGGACGGATTAAAGGTAGGGGCTGTCACCCCCCCCCCCCATCCCGAGATCAGAAAAATTAAATGGAAAGAAAAATGTTTTCTACGTTTTTGACTGAATAACAAACCAAGAAAATAAATTTGCTTAAAAAAAGGGGAAAATTCAGAATTTTTTCCAAAAGAAATCAGAACCGTCCTGAAAAATTGAACACATGGTCACAACCACCGCCCCCACCCACAAATTTGCGTTTATCCACCACTGCACCCTTTTGGCCCTAATAAGAACGAGATGGTTCACTAAAATGAACAATATTATGAAAAATCATAACTTTTTTTTTTATTTTTGCATCACCAAAACCATAAACACAAAAATAAGATAAGGAAATATAAGGATATTCTCTGGTACTAGATGAAAAATAATCACACTCCCATTAAAAAAAAAAAAATCACAGTAAAATTCTGCATCATATTTTTAGTAATCTAAGATGTCCGTCCTGGTGCCTTCAGCCACACGGCAAAAATGGAGATCCGTCATAGTTTTAGTAATTTAATATTACTGATTAATAAAGATTTGATAATATCTCAAATATAATATATTTGATTTGATATAAAGATACTGATAATATTTAATAGAAAAACATTTCTTCAATAGAGGGAAGAAATTATATCGGAGTAAATATAAGAATTATATTTTTAATGGAAGAAATTATTTCAGAATGAATTAAAATTATTGTCAATGAAAGAAATTATTTAAAAAAAATTTTTTAGAAATTATTATTTTTATTTGTTTATTCGCTGTGGTGGTCGAGTGGTTATAGTGACGGACTCGCGATGCGAGGATCCGGGTTCGAACCCCACAGTGGTGGTCGGCTGAAGTTGGTTTTCTGTGGTTCCCAACTTCAAGGCGCAAATGCGAGCCGATCTCCCTGTTAAAAAGTCTCGCCACAGAGAGCAACAGTCCTACAATGATAAATCATTCAATCATAACACTTCACTCATAGTTAGAAAAAAAAACTGGTGGCAGATGGCAGCACTACACATAACAAACATTACACAGAAACAAACTTTACGTCAGGTTGCACTACACGTACACGCACATTCCCGCATGTACCGATTCATTGGGGGGTTCCGTGGGGTGGGGGGGTGCATTTGGGGTGTAGCAGTAATAGGTAGGGCCTCCAAAAAATGGCTCGGGGATTCATGATGTTCTTAAGTCAGCCGCCTCGTTGGGCAATTTGCCTGTTGTGGCGTTGTATTTGTATTTGTATATTCTATTTTATTTTTACTATTATTATATTGATTATTATTATTTTCTCTTTCAGCCACCTCGTTGGGCACTCTGCCTGTTGTGGCCTTTGCCTTTGCATTATTTGTATTCAGAGTGAATAAAAATCTTCTATATTATGCCCCCCCCCCCCCCCGTTTCGTTTAATAACGAAAAATGCCACTGTATAACATTGTGGCCCGCGTACTTTATAAAATGTTTCAATATGGCCTGCTATGCCTCAAAGGTTGAAGACCCCTGCAGTAGACTCTCGCTAATCCGGTACGTATTACACCACGGTGTGCCAGATTTTACCAAAATTGCTGGATTAACTTTGAAGAAACCCATTGAAATAATATATGAAATTTCGTGCAAAGACATAGTCAGGACTTGATCAGCAATTAAGAAATATTAGAACGTGTTAAGGGGGTTAGGGCATCAGGAGAAAAGTGACACCACACCACCTAAATATCCTGGACTACTGGACGTGCTGGATTAGAGCACGACCGAATTCTCGAGAGACTACTGTAGTTGAATTGAAATGCTCAAATAAAAATTTATCAGATAATTTATATATTTTTAGTTTTGCTTACCGTTATTTTTGGAGATTCTGCAATCTAAATCCTAAAGGAAATCTTGAGGATCGGCATGAAAATTTTTTTTATTACAATAACACACATTACAATTACATTAACAATAAACACTTTTCGGTCTGACACAAAGATGTTGTTTACCCAAGCCTCCTTGACCAATCCAAAAATGTAGCTCTTTTCTTTAGAAAGAAGGAAAAGAAACCCCCTTGATTTTTTTCAGCCGGGGAGGGAGTGTTAAAAGAGCAACAGAAAAATCACGTGATTCAGAATGCATGTCATTCAGCATTCATTTCAAACCCCACTTTTCTTTTGTCATATGGTCGTATGGTTCCAGTCATAGATTGCAAATGTATATGTTGTTTGAACCAGCTTATAGTATTTCATTCAAACAAGTGGGAGACAAAATCACAATAAGAGCTCTACTACATTCATTTTAATTAGTACGACTGTCTCTTCCTGTCGATGTCGCCGCTTGCCGATAGCCATCTTGCCATCCATTATACTGTATACAAAAGCTTACACCAAAGCTGTCGTATTATCGGCGCCCATAAAAGCATTTAATACTGTGGAATGAGACATCTGTTTATGCCTTCACTACAATTTCCATTTCGGACAGACATTAGGACCTGCTGTTCTCATCCCTCCTCCTGCTTGTGCCCTTAGGGAAATACTGTTTGAAAATGACCCTCCCTGAATGATCGCTTTACAATGTCTCTTCTTTCTTTGTCGGGGAAGAACTGGCCCTTGAGAGCTGCGTCTTGTAAATTGTTATTTTCTTTCAGTTCCCGTTTTTCTTCCATAACTCATACGTACAGTATACAAAAAATAACAAAAATAAAAAATAAAAAAAAATTGCGGTTGAAAAAAAAAGGGAGAGCAGATACTGTACTTAGTTCAAGAGATTTGTTGATGCGCATGTAAATTCACATGTAGGATGAAGCACACAACTATTTGGAGGCCCCCCGCTCTGCCGAGGCCCCAGGCGCGCGCCTCATGCGCCTGTGCGGTAATCCGCCACTGCCCTTCCTTCCTTGTCAGCAAAAGTAACAAAACTCTGACTTCTCCCCCCTTGTCAGCAAAATTTTGTCATCTCTACCCCCTACCTCCTACGTTGATGGAATCAGAGACATACGCAGGCTCTTGTCCACCTCACTCCAAATGACACATGGCACTTTGAATGGATTAATTTGATTCTTCGATTTACATAATTTTTGATTTCCTTGCACTATGTGTAATCTTTGATGTATCAATAAATTTTGGTTTTGCCGGAGATGCCCTGGGGGGGGGGGGGCGAAGTGCTTATGTTGCTTCTTGCGACAGTGCCTGGGTGTCTAGTGGTTTCTCCAGTAGAGCCCATGCAGAAATGAGATCTGGCTCGAACAGTCCTCAACGTTCCAAAAACCTTAGTCGGCAAATGAACTTCCCCAGCGTAACTTTCGTTACTTAAACTGTTCCATTTGGGTATATAGGATTTTATGTTGACTTAAGCATATGGTAATGCTGTTAACAAACTCTTTTTTTAATGGGAGCCATAAAAATAGTCTGTCCCACTTTCTCAAATTTTTTCATAGTGACGAGTTAACCAAAATTAGCGACGGGTAAACGAGGGTTTAATAAAATTGTTGTCTATGAGAAGTGGAAGGGCCTAAAGAAAAATGACGACTTAACCGGAGTGACGACTTATTAGGGTGACGACTTAACAAGGTTTTACTGTACTTGAAATCATGAAATCCCAAAATGAAGCATCTCAAAAATGAATTTTCTCTATTCTAAAAATAATAATTTCAATTCAATTGATACTTTCAAATATTTTTTTCAAATCATACATTAATTAGAATATGATAAATTCCATACTATATGAATTAGATCTGTCTGCATTTATTTTTTTAACATTGCACATAAATATTTCCTTAAAAAAAAATCCTACCTCAATGAAAACTGCTATTAAAAGCCAAGATGAAGTGGAATCTTCTATGTATGACTGAATCGATGGAGACAAGCAGATTAAGGCACTATTTGTCATAACAGAAACAATTCCCAATGTTTCAAAAGCAATCTGAAAAAAAGTGTCATTGTCAATTTTATTGATCATGATGATTGTCAAGTGCGGAATAATTCACACATGATAATTTACCTTGTCACTAAGCATCCAACTATCCACTTGCGACAATGAGCACTTTTCACCAGAATTATGATAATTTGAAAGCATCATGAGCAATAAACAAATATTTAGGGGTTACAGTAGTGCCAATAAGTTTAACCTCTTCAATCATTGTTCAGAATTTTTGGACTGTTATTAGTAGAAGGCATATTTGCTGTAAATATACCCATAATTATGCAACATAAGTTTCACAAATTTTAATTCATCCTTAATGAAATACAGTCAAATTTGTTTTAAGATTCACCAATGACAATATAGTGTGTAAGTAATAATTTTTTTATCAATGCCTGTTATTGGCCAACTCAACTTGATTCATCAAGTAGCTTATATAAAACTGATATAAATGTGTGAGATAAATAAACAAAAGTAGTGGATGAAGATTATTCAGTTATATGGTACTCAATTATGACATAAAACAAAGTAACAATCTAGTTTAGTGACTTTGTTATTCATGTAGAACATAGTTTCCTGAACTTTTTGTTATATTGCCCCCTTCAAAAATTTTTTTCTTCTCATCGTCTCAACTCAAGCCAACCCATAGGATCCTATACTAAACCCTAAAGTCTCTACTGCCGCCCCTGGACCATTCCATTGCTCCCCAGGGAGGGTGATATAACCTACTTTGGGAAACACTGATGTAGAGGACAACACATCACTGTGTAATTTAGAAAAAAAAATTAACCCTCTAAATGCACATTGGCTTCATAGGACAGATAAATTTTCCCTTATAACAATTATTAAGTCAAAATTAAGCATTATTAATTGCATGTAATCCCCATCTGGGGATAACAAATTGGTTACAGAAACTATTTTAAATACCAGAAGTTTAAACAAAGTTAGTACTGTATCATGCGTTAATATTTTTTGAATGAATGGATTCATGCATGAGAAGGTTAAAACAAATTCTCTTTATTTTGCTTTTCCTCATGTTTTGGTAAATAGAACCATGTGTGCGAGTCCTCAGAATACTTATTCGAATTTTTTTTTATAATGTTTTCATTAAGATTTCACAATCATGGAAAACCTACTTAAGATGGACACCACTTAATGCAAAAACGGAGGAAAAACCTGTTTAAACGCTCTCATTAGAGGCAAGAACCCGAAGAACAGGTCAAAGTCCCACAGGAAGGTGGGGAGAAAGAAAGTAGTCAAAACATAGACAAGTCCACTTTGAGAAGAGATATCTGAGCATTAGAGTTAAATGAAAAGAATTTTTTGACAGTTACAATTGCATTGTCTGTTTAAGACTATTTTGATTCATCTTTGACATCTTTTTGTTAAGAAACACTCAAACTCCTTGAAATTGGTTCAAGAATGTAAGAAGAGAAGAGTCAAATCATTTTTTAAAATTTAATGAAACCTTGTTTCCTTTTTTTGATTTAGTGTAAAAGCTCATCCAAACCCAATTTCTACATTTCTGTGGATTCAGCTCATAGATTTAGGGGCAATGATTGACATTGATAGACTGGATGCAACACACTATCTCTCCAAGACATTTATGAGAATGTGTCATGGGAGTGTTCGATACAATTTAGCACAGTTGTTTCTGTCAGATATCAGCAAATGTTTCAACGATCAAAGAGCTGGGATTACCTGGCACCTGTGGACATGGATAAAAGAACTTTTGGGTCATGCGGATAGTGAAGCATGTTAATCTACAAGCTATTGGCTCACAAATGAGCTGCCTGAGATTTGCTAGTCTGTATTGTGGGAACATGGTTTTATACATGAAATTAAATTTATAAAGGAAAAGAAAAACTAATTTTAAATGTTACACTGTTGGGAAAAACATTTGCCATTAAAAAGTAAAATTTTATAAGATTATCAAAAACAAAGAAGCAGCTGAGTACAAAAAGATGAATAAAATGAGCCAGCATTGTGTGGAAATTCTTTGTTAATGCTAGGTCTCAAAATTCACTACCTATCTGGACGGCCAGCCGGCCACACACACGTGCACACACACACAATATGATTATATATCTACAGTTTTCAAATACTGCTGTGTAGCAACAATAAGAAATAATTTAGGTTTGTTGGTATTCTGTTTTATACAGGTTTTTACCAGGCGTGGATCCAGGTAATACATTGGGGAGAGCGGATAAGTGGGAGTATATATAAAAGCCACAAGGTGAATATATGCTCTATATTTTACAGGACAGAGGGCAATTATTTTCAATTTTTCTTCTAGCTCTTAGAGAAGGGGCACTGTCAGGTGCCACTCACATAAAACACTCCCTTTCTAATAATATTTAATTTAATTAATTACTTAACAATAAATATTCAAATACTGCACACATTTACAATGAGCTTTTTAAATCAGCTCCCGAGTCCACATGAGTATCTGTCAAAAGAACCACAAGGTTTGTTTTCTTTCCTCCACAAGGGTCTCTTTCTTTCCCTCCCACTCTCAGCAATCCTTTGATGCCTCTCGCCTGATGGCTCAAACCTCACAGACAAATCTGGATCCGTGCCTGGGTTTTACTATATATATGTTGCAGTTCAAGTTGTAAGTGGTTGTAAACTTGAAGGACTCACATGGTGACAATGATGTCAGCACATATAATCTTAGATCAGTCAGCTCCATTATTGATGATAGAGGGTGCATTGCCTCCTAATGACTGCTCCATATTTCTGTGAATGGCCCAAAGTAAGCATCTTTACAAAGACTTTGGCCTGCAACATATATACAGGGTAATAAGGAAAGTCCTTCAGTCACATTTTACTGGAGTTGATCTTAGAGGCATAGTTTCAATTAGAAAAAGTATCCAAATAACATGTAAACCTCTGATATGTTATTCATATTGCTAGGGGTAGTATAGTTATGAAAATACAAAAACTAACTTTTTATATGGACATTTTATATTAAATCATGGGGCAAATTAAAATGTGTTCTAACACAAATGCCAGGAGCTTGGGTAATAAGAAAGATAAATATCAGAAGCCACTAGGGGTGCTCTATTTTGGATTTAGTTCTCAGTTTTTAAAAAAATAGAGAAAACTATATTCAATTCATACGGGTATTGCATGGAATAATAAAATCCACAACAATATTCAAGTGGAAGATGAGGAGGTCCTAAATCGTCTAAAAAATGTATATGCAAGTAAAATGACCAGCTGATATCTATGAAAGGGTCCTCAATGTGCTAATGAATTGTTGGGGCCAGTCACACAGATTTACAGGAGTAGTGTTGATGAGGGTATCATCCCACACAAGGGATTGGAAGTTTTTTTTAAATTCATTTAATAATAACGTAATCCTCACACATTCCTAAGATTTCTGTATGATCTGTCCAGGGAATTTGTTTATGTTATTAGACATCCATGCCTGAACTGGGATTCAAACCCAGACCAGCATAGTCAGAAGCTAGCTCTATAACCACTGGACTGCCAGGTGGCAGATAATGTGGTTCCGATATTTAAAAAGTGTAGTAGAGAAGCTGTGTTCAATTATTGTCCAGTGAGTTTGACCAGCTCTTGAAACTTTTGGAAATTATTATCAAAAGGCAATTGGTGAAGTGGATAGATGAGAATAATGTATTGTCGGATAATCAGCATGGGTTCCGAAAAGGGAAGTCATGTGTAACTAACCTCCTTTGCTTCTATGATCACATGTAGGGTTTCCAAATTCCTGACATTTTGAAGCCATCAGGAACAGGAAATCATATTTCCCAGAGATTTCTCAGAAATTCCCAAATCACTTATTTACAGGGAAACCCTGCTTACACGACTCCCTTTGTTTTCATTGTTTTCATCCTCTATTACTCTTTATACTTTTTAAAGATAAAATATTTCATTTATGTGCCTTACACAACTTCAATTACACGATGTTTTCACGACACGAATCCAAAATTTTAGAATTAATTAATATCATATTATTATATTTATATTATTATAATAACAACGGTCGGTGCAGTTAAATGTAGAAGGTTTACAATTCTTTGCATTAAAGGGTGAATTGGCACTCGTGCTTGTGTATTCGACTCTCCTGGTGGCAGTCCTGGCACCATGTCCTGAATTTCATTGCAGTTTGGCCAAGATCCGAAAAACTTATACAATTTCATATTTTTCCTGTTGTTGATTAAATTAAATTTACACAGCATGAAATTTTATTTTCTCTAATTTTCCCACAGTTAGCAAAGGAAATAAAAAAGAATGCCTTACCTTTTTCATATTTGAATTACAATTTGCCTATGCAGCACTAAGATGACTTCACTTCAATTATGCTGATCATATGCTTAAACGTCACTCTTAATCACCACTAATAAATATAATATATATAATTTATACCCAATAACACAGAATAAGCATTCAAGAATTCTGTGTTTTAAACTGTGTCTAAACATTCAAGAATTGTAGCTTCAACTTTACAGTGATTTTTCCCCCCACTTCTACATCAGTTTTTTTTTCTTTGGCATTTAATAAAATTGAAAGGCCGATCATGGTCAGTGGTCATCCCACTTGAAAGTAAAAAAAATAAAATAAAGCAACCCTCCCCTCCCTGCATTGCTCTTTTATTTTCCTGCAAGATTGCTAAAAAAAGGGGGTCAGTTGCGAAGGACAAATTTTCCCAGACACCCACAAAATTGAGCAGCGTAAAGTCATAAAACTTCTCTTAATCACTTGCAGGTGATTAGACAAAAAGGATAAGTTTTAAGTATTAAGGTTGCAGAGGAAGGAAAGGCAAGAAAGTATTGGAAGGTATTATGTAATTATTCTCCGTGGAAAAAGGGGGTCCTCTTAAGTAAGGCCATAAAGTAAAGTGTGCTGATGAGTGAGGAAAATATATTAGGTGTTATGCATGTTTGATTTTAGAATAGCAGAGAACTTCGGTCTTTTCAGAAATGGACGGACCCCACACATAGAATAATTGGGATAGGTATTGACGTGCTATAACACATCACAACAGGCCGAGAATCGTGTCCTTTTTTTCAGATATCATCTCCTTTGTTCTTCTCTCGTGTTTCCACTTCCCCAAACCAGTATTAAGATTTCATAGTAGGCACTATTTAGGGCTGCTAGTACAGTGGACACAAATTGGAAGCCCTCTCCATCCATGTTTTTTTTTTCAATCTTTTCTTTCTCTCCTCCCATCTCTTTCATAAGCAATGCTATGCTATACGTATAGAAGATTAAGTAAATTTTCAACAAATATTCCCATTGATTTCTTTTTAAATCTTTTATATTTCATTTTCAGTATTAATGTGTCACAACAGTAATTTTCCCGATTTCTCTGGAATTTTTCTTGGGATTTCACGAACGAGAAATCTCAAAAAAATTTCTGAGAATGGGTGGGCGGGAATTCTCAAGCAGAAACCCTAATCACGTGACTAGGGCCATGACTAAGGGTAAGAGTATATGTAGAAATGTTGATGTTTATCTTGATTTCAAGAAGGCATTCAATTGAGTCCAACATGGTGAACTCTTGTAGCATTTTTACATGAGATTGGGAGGCAAACTTGCTGAATTGTATAGAATCATGGTTGAGAGGGAGGTCACAATGGGTTATGATGAATGGGGAATTCTCTGATTGGACAGGTATCACAAGTGGAGTCCTTCACGGAGGTGTCCTTGGCTCCATACTTCTTTCACTTTTATCGATAAACTCCATCAGGGTATCGATGGGATTGTTAACAAATTCGCAAATGACATGAAGCTAATGGGGGTAGTCGGGAATCAAAGCGATGGGTAGCTGCTCCATACCAACTTAAACAGGATTGCTGCATGGGCAAATGAATGGATATTAAACATTTAGCGTTGACAAGTGCATGGCCACTTATTTTGGTTTGAACAACTAAAGTTTCATTTATGAATTGAATGGTCTTATTATTCCAGATGCAACTCAGATCACAGATTTGGAAATTCTCATTGATGAGCGGCTTAGGTTTTCTGAGTACTGTTCATCTGTGGTTGAAAAAAGCAAATAGAATGCTCGGTTCCATTCTCAAATACGCCTCTTCATGTTCTCCTAAAGCCATTCTTTCGCTTTTTCAGGCTAAGTTTATGCTGGACTGAGTATGCTGTAAGGTTTGGAGATCATAGACTTGGTGGTTGAGGGGGTGAAGAGAAGAGTTACCCCCAGTGTGCCAACAAGGGGGGCACACGAGCCCCCCCTGTTTTGTTACACACTGTATTTTTACTCTCAAAACTGGTACAGGGTAATTTTTTTAACGTCTGTTGAGCATTTCTTAAATTGGAATCGTACCTCTACAGCAGACGGTTGACGAGATAAAATTCCTGCTATCACTTACAGGACACCCTGTATACTATAACTCAATAAAAAAAATGTCAAGCTCCAAAACTGTTATTTTTACTGCTTTTATCTTGCATACAAACAAGTGTCATTTTGAATAGTGAAAGACAATAAAGTATATGTAAACAACTTACAACATTAAAAAGAATTTTTTATATATGAATTAAAAAAAAATATGTAAATACAGTAAAACTGTATTAATTATACAAGATCACAAAATATAAAGATTAAAAAATATCCTCAAAATACACACCTGCCATACTCCAATGCTATTAACTGGTCGAGCCTGTGGTCTCTGATAAACTTTGCATAATTTAAATCCATCTGCCCAAACCTCAAACACATTATTAATCAATGCAAACACAGCAGAAAATGGATAAATAGAAGAAAAGAGAAAAACATATCCAAATTGTATAAACATTTCAAGGTAGTCATCATATGTATCCTGTAAAATGAAAACATGTACTGATTAAAGCAATCAAACAAATGAAAAAATGTATATATCATATTGAATAATAAAGTTCTGACTACACTGGGTGTTCAGTTTGAAATTCCACTGCACTTATACAATGCTTTTCAAGTTGGTCAAATTTAATATTTTATCTACTGATGGTAAAGTACCAAATTAGATAATTTGTTATGTTACTAACGAATTGGATGATAAACATGTTTTACATTTTTTATCTTTATTTAGTAGGTCATTTCAGTTCTAATTAATCTACACGATAATGATTTATTATTACTGTGAGTGGAGTTACTTTGTGACAAACACATTCTTAAAATTAACATTTGAAAATTTGGTGCGAGAGGAGGTTTTAAAAAAAAATCAACTTCTTCAACTTCATACTGAGAATGATAACTGTTAACAGATAAGCAGTGTTTGGTGCCATTTTTTGAAAGATTTAGTAACCACTGGTAACAGCTGATTGAGACACTTCCCATTTGCAGCTAACTTCAACTTGCTGGGGATCACCAAATGTTTCTTGCACCATGTGAGTAACAATTTTACTTGCCAAAATTACTGGCAATGACATTCCACATAGCTTATTTTAGAAAATCCATTCATCATTGGAGGTATCACAAATACTTGAGTAAAAAATTCCCAACTGTGAGGTAACTTTGTGATAAGTGTTTTCCAGACAACTGGCAGTTTTGAACTTTTTCATTGCAATGACAAGCGCATATTTGTGTCAACTAATGTTTCTGAGAATGACTTTGTAGTGGTGAATTATGGAGGTGACCTCTATCCAGGCTGACCATGGCAAGTGGTCAAAGACCTGGGCTATGCCAGAAAATGGGGCATAGGCACCAGAACCTGAAGACTCAGGGTTCTTGAGGCCAAGCACCAAAGTTTATTGGGGGCCTCCTTCCCCAATCAACTTTATAAGAGGGCTTAGCCCACTTCCTCTCCCAAAGAATTCATGGATATACAAATGTAATTGTATTATATGATGCATGTCCCCCATGCGGACGATCATGTATCTCATGCACATGGGACATCCAGCAACTATACCTGGAAATGAAACCAAACAGAGACACATTGAAGAGAAAGTCATCACATAATTGTTATGTTAAGAGCGTCTGCCATACTCAGGGCCGTATTTCAACTTTTTCCAGGGGGGGGGGGCAAAGCACATGTACTCAATTTATGTATATATATATATATATATATATATATATATATATACCATTTTTAGTGTATTTTCAAAAGCCAGGGCGGGGGGGGGGGGGACCCATCATTTAGGGGGGGCATCCCCCTAAATGACGGGCCTGGCCATACTAAATATATGTTTGTCAGCCTACAAGACTATAATTGTTAAGAAAAATACTGTTTAAAATTTGGAGAAAATTCTTTGATTGAAAAATGGAATAGAATTTCTTAACTTCTGAAAAAGCATTTGCGTGCTACTCCTGATACCATGGTGTGCCACAGGTTAGCCACCCCTGTGCTAGATAAAGGGTTGAAACAAAACACCCTGTATACACTGCAACAGGATGTAGTAAGTCATATATACACCAATGCATGATTAAGCAGTGAAAGATAAACTATAAAATATTTTTTCTTTTTGTTAAAAATGACAGTATACTATTTTACTCTTATTTTAAAATGTTTACTATACTTCAAGATTAATGACATGAAAGAGCATAGTAAGGCTTCCTTCAAGAACAAAAAAATCTTTTTAATGCTGAAATTATCAAAAGTATCTGAATGGAAAATTAGTGCAATTTAAAGATCATAAGTAATCTTGTAACACCAGGTTTATATATACCTCGTATGGCCACATTTGTATTTCTTTCAAAATTGGTGCTGTCTGGGAATCCAAATGATAAGTTCTATGTTTCTGTTTCTTTAAGAAACATGAACATTTTTCAATAACTAGTGGTAGCAAAGTTTCTTGAACTTGATTTATCATCTGATTAATAATCATCATTATCCCAATTTGCTACAAAGAAGCAGAAAATTATGAGAATGAAGTATGTGATTATGTATTAAGGATGAAAATATTCTTCTACAATTCATATTATCATCAATTTTGTTATTTGTTATCTTGCATGTATTGAGGTATGTAGGGCAGCAACTAGATACTTTGTCAACTGGGGAAAACACACATTCTGGTACCCCTGTGTAATGCAGAAGGAACAATTATAAAGGGTCGATTCGGCACCCCCTTCTAGTCCAGTGTCTCAGGCACCAGACCTGCTTGCACCCCCACTAGTTGCAGCCCTGGAGGTATGTCATACATGAAGAATGTCAACCACAATATGACACATTTTCTTGCATTAAAGCCTTCATAAAAGGCACCACGAAAGCCTTATTATGAATGAATTGAAAATAAAATCCACACAAAGAGGAGAATCATAACTAGAGTAAACAAGTGGGACAAACTCAATTTTGAAGGATTTTTCTAAAATTATTTTTTGTTGACTGTATATATGCAAGCGTATGAAATTTTAATTTGAGAAGTAATTTTTACAAGATTTCTGGATTAATGACAAAGTCGATCCTAGCTGTTGATACTAGATGCATACTTTCAATTAGAAAAAGTATCCAAATAACATGTAGAATGCAGCTACATCACTTATGTTGCAAGGGGTTATATAGTTATTAAAATGTAAAAATTAACTTTTTATACGAACACCCTGTCTTCAAAAACCTAATTAGAAAGTTGTTGCACGGTCTCTCCCGAGACAGAAAAAAAAAAAAATCCATGTTTCTAAGTGCAATATTCACATGTATTTGAATTCAAAAATTGAAGGAATGTTGAAAAGAACAGCATAAATTAGGGAAGGACATTTTTCGTCACTTTATGCTGTTTTGCCCAACTTTTCTCTGGTTTTGAATTCAAATATCTCAGCGAATATTGCAGTTAGACATGTAGAATTTCTTTTACTTGCCACAGGAGAGACAGGGCAACAACTTTCTATCAGGGCCGCCCTTACCAGATGCAGGGCCTGCGAGCCCCACAGAAATTTTCTGTCAATCGAGCCTAAAGAGAAAAATTAGTTGCTGCTAGTGATGTCTTTCTCTCCTCTTAAAGAAAACAAATCTTATTCAGTATTAAAAAAAATTATGTAAAAATGTTGATACATAAGTAAGTAAAAAAACAGTAAAGCAAAAAAAATAAAATAAATTACATTTAAAATATAATACCTCACTACTGCTTATTTTCAAATGCTTTTCTACAAAACTTAATGGCTTAATTGTCTGTGAATTGACTCGCCTTATAAAAATTTTATTTTTCTTGCTTTCACACCAATATGAAGTCCTCTATTACACCATCAAAATTTATTTTATCCACTATGTTTGTTTCGATTGATAATGCTGCTAAAGATGAGAATCTTTCTTGACTCACTGCAGATCTTAAATAAGATTTTATTAATTTTAAGCGTGGAAAGCTTCTTTCCGCCCCTGCCAGTTACTGAAACAGTAAGCAGTATCCTATATGCTATGAGAGTATTCGGAAAAGGATTTTGGATCTTGCTCATGAACTTTAAAATGCATACAGCAGTTTGAAAATATCATCTGTTAATAACTTGCGAAGCACTTTAATTGCAGTGAACAGTTCCTCATCATTTATATCATGATCATCACCTTTAGTTAATGTTTTCTCTAGATCAGTGTTTCCCAAAGTGGGCAATATTGTCCCCTCGTGAGCGATGGACTGGTCCACCGTGGGGGTGGGGGGGACGATAGAAGCTATATAACATAGGATCCTATGGGTTTGCTTGATTTGGGGGTGGGGGCAATGAGAGAAAAAAAATTCTGAAGAAGAGGAGATGGAACAAAAAGTTTGGGAAACTATGTTCTAGATCATAGTTTCCCAAACTTTTCATTCCATCTCGCCCCTTCTCCAGAATTTTTTTCTCTCATCGCTCCCCCAACTCAAGTAAACCCATAGGATCCTATGCTAAATCCATAGCTTCTATAGCCCCCCCTGGACCATTCCATCGCCCACCAGGGGGCGATATTGCCCACTTTGGGAAACACTGTTCTAGATGTTCGCATTTATTTCTAAGCTTGTTTTCCTCCAGTTTTCAAATTTCCGAGATCGTGAAAAAATCCAAAAATATTATTGTATTCTTAAATTTGTGCGTGTGTTGAAAACAATTTTTTTTATTGATGGATTGCAGCACAGTGTCTATGATGGGGTAAAGCATAGGCGGAGATAGACTTGGAAGTCTGGGGAGGCACTGTCATTATTGCTGGGGGGCATGATGATGTTAATTCACATATACACACGCATATACATTAGATCAGTCGACTCCACATTTGACACTGACGTACGGGGGGGGGGGGGGCTGTATCTCTACCAATGGGGTAAAAATACTCAACTTTAAAACTTTCTTTGGGAGATCTTGAAGTACAAGCAGATTCACCTTCCAATTTATAGTCAAATTTTGCTATTTTTTCAGGCCTCCCACTCAAAAAAGTAGAAAAAGCAGGACTAAAAAGTAGGATGGGGGAGGGTACCCCCCTCAGACAACATTATCTCTCTCTCTCTCTCTCTCATAGCATAACAAAAAAAAAATCCTAAAAAATGTTTTTTTCATTTAAAAGTTTTTTCCCATTAATTTTTTTATAGCACTATTTCAGTATCCTATAAGATTGACTCAAGTGAAAGCAAAATGACAGAAATGACTTAGTTACAAAAACAATTTTTGGCCAAAACAGTGCACTAGCAACCACAGAAAATTCTTTTCTGTTCTCAAATTATAAATTAATTTTTTTTGGAGTCTTCCACAGTCCGACCTGTTAACTCTCTTCAACAATGTGCAGCAAATTATGAAGGCATCTACGATTTTTAAGAATGATGGTCCTTCAAGACCACTTCCAAAAGCACAGTGCAAAATGTGTAAATTACAAGTTCCGATGTAAATAAGTCAATTGCATTACGATGCTTTTTTTAAAGGGATTTGTTTACATTTTACCATTCAATACCAGTGTAATTGTTTTTGAAAAATGAAGCACTTTAATTTCTAGCTCTTTGCTGAGTATTGTATGTATTGTTTATGCCTCTGCGTGCTCTAAAAATACAGAAGACAATGGAATTCTATTGGGTAGCATGAGAATCACCAAACGTAGAATAGGCCTATGTATTCAACTGCTTTGTAATGCAAACTGTTGTTTCACCTATATACAAAATGTGCATCATAATTTTGAATGATGAATGTTAGTTACTGTCCAAGACCATGAAAAAGTAAATACAAAATTATTTTTTCCATCCAGGTCGAAGTTTTTAATGACTACTCTACTTGTTGAACCCTCAAACTAAGTAAATGAAAAATTAATAAACCAAATGGTCCACATATGTCCCCTCCCCCAAATAACCTTGAAACTATGCAATTATTGATCCTGCCAAAGCAGAAATTGAAATCTACAATATTTGTATTATTTGGCAATTATATCGATGATTCCCTGCTCAATTAAAACCTGTTACACGAATTTTATAGATAGGATTTGGTAGAAAAGTAGGACAAAAACCAGAAAGTAAGACAAAACCAAGAAAGTAAGACATTTTACCAAAAAGTAGGAAAAGTAGGACGAGTGGGAGCCCTGTTTTTTCTGTCTGACTTCTTGAAATTTATCCTCTCTATTCCCAAATTTTCACACATTTCTTTAGCACATGCCATTGATGACACAAAACCTTCATTACAAAGACGCTGCAAAAATTTATCAATCCTTCTAGCGATTGTAAAGCCAATCCAAGATGTATTTTTTTCAGACTGAAGATTATTGCTAACACTGTACACAGCAAAAAATAAATTGCATCAGATAGCTGTTTCCAACAAGAATTCATGTTTCTATTCATGAGTTACTAGTGATTGAGCCTCACTCTTTGTTAATAAAATGCTCTTCGAGGTCATTTGTCAGAAACTGCAATTTAATTAGTGTACTTCATATTTCTTTAATTGATACCTTATTGCCCGCACACGCTCTATTCTACTCTCCCAGCAGGTGTCAGATGGTTTTTTAACTGTTAAGTTGGGGACTGAATTGGCCAAAATACTCCAGTGGTTGGGTAAGGTAAAGAACAAAGTATAAATTCTTCCTAATATTTTAAAAATAACAGCTTTTGCCGTACATTTAGAAGCATCACATAGAATGCGGGCTTGAATGCCACAATTTATACTCCTTTCCTGTTGAATCCATTATCATAACCTTGGCCCCTACAATCTTTAATACCGAAACTCAACTCGTTGAGTGTTTCCAATATATAGAACAACAAATAAATGTTCTCCCATTTGCGACTTAACATTCAGAAAAGTGATAAAATGCTCTTCAACAAACAGCCATCAGTATCATTATCAATATTTGTAACTTTTGCATACCTTTTAATCATTGATATTTATTCTTGATCAGCAACATCAAGTATAACAAAAAGGTATTTGGATGTCTTAACCACTTTACGATCAAGAACGTAATATTGTGTCAAAAATGCCTTTGGAATAAAGTCAAACAAGCTCTGTTTTTTTTCCTCTCTTATGATCGTCAGG
This sequence comes from Pholcus phalangioides, assembly GCF_987345545.1. Lineage (NCBI taxonomy): Eukaryota > Metazoa > Arthropoda > Arachnida > Araneae > Pholcidae > Pholcus > Pholcus phalangioides. The sequence continues at coordinate 16,933,124 of NW_028301604.1, forward strand.
CTTTGTTGTAACCCTACTTGTTACTAACCTATTGTTCTTTTTACCTTCCTTTTATTTCTATACAATTATTAATGTCTTTTTCCCAACATATCATGCATCCTTCTATTATATACGTATAAGAGGAAAAGAGAACTAGTTGGGTGAGGGTGAAAAGAGAAATCTACTTCGTATAACTACACTTGCTTATCTGTACTTTTGTATTATACTGTTTTTCCTTTCATTTTTTCCCCTTCAACTTCTTTACCTTTCTCTAACGTGTGGTTAGGTTAGGACAAGGTGACCATATTTTTTGCCCTTTCGTCAAATAGAGATCATCTGAATTTCTTGCCGAAATCTTATAAGTGAAGCGGTTTGTAAATTTCACTCGATATTTTTCCTTTTACTTGCAGGGCCATAAGTTATATTAGTTCATTTTGAATACATATTCCTAAGTAATGATCATGTATCTTGTCATTTTTATTCTTTTAATATGCTCTTGCATGACAGGATCGAAAGTGACGATCATCTCTATTAATCCTGAAAATTGCCAATTTTTGGTGTAAAAATTGTTTGATTTGAACCTCTAAAAGAAATGTTATCCTTGGCTAGGTATTTCAAGAAGTACATAATGCACTTCAATACCTCTCGCCAGTGTTCCTTTTCTTTTTTCATTAAACACTGTTGTTTCTTGTCTATGGACAATTGTCTATTTATTCTGAGCTTGCACTTGGTTCAGGCTTTGACACTCTCAGTGTGTGCAGGTGATTGCTCATGGCTTTGCAGCCTACTGCTAAGATGATACCAATCGTTATTACCATCAGCTGCCACTTTTCCTCAGCATTTATTACCAAATAGTTTGCAACATAAACAAAAAACCAAGTCTTTGCTCTTGCTATAAATTAACCACCGTCTTAGAATTTCCCCCCGTTAGATAGGGTGCGGCTGTAATATTGTGTAGAGAAATGTCTGACATCTTGGTTTGAAGGAAACTCGAAATTGGCAACTTAAATAAGCCCTTCTTGATTATGTTTTCTCTATCTAAATGACTCAAATTATCTGGCCACTGTCCAGGATATACAATAGAGGTAAAAAAAAAAAAATTTCTGGCACTCAGGAAGATTTTCAGATTCTTCAATTGCATTAGAAATATGAAATGAAGTACTATCATTGACGTCTGAGGATTCTACACCCAAACAAATATGCGTACTATCAGTCACAATGTTGGCTGCTGAAATTCCAGGTCGAGGCACTATTTTTTGTGAAATATCATCAGCTTATCTTTTCTTTTTACCAGAAGGCTGAATTGGGGGCTCCAGAAATTTCTCAAGAACACCACGTTGTGAGTTAAGATATTGTTTTCGCTTATAATTTTTTTAGCCTTTTCACTACCAGATTCATATTTCTGAAATTTGTCACACTCTCTTGAGAACATTATAGCTACAAAGAATGCCTTAAGTTGAAAACTTGAATCTTACAATGTCACACTCTCACAGAACAGAAATGTAAAATCAGAAAGAAACTTTGCAAGTATATGTTAGACTGAAATATTACTCTATACACGCGGGTAAAATGCCATACGCCTCAAAAACAGGCAGAAACTTTACCATAGCACAGTGTTGCATTTTGCAAAAGATGGCAGTTGGAACAATAAAAAAAATTGTCATTCAGCCCAGATGTCAACCACCTTAAGAGTAAATAAACCTCCCCACTTATAGGTATGCAATTTTTCTTCTCTTAGTTTCTCCCTGGAAGGACCTTCAATATGAGGAATGTGTTGAAAATATTTGATGGACAACATGACAGTTAGTGTATGTTGTACTTGTTATATTTGTTTATGTCAGCTTATATATAAGCAACGTGTGTGTGTTAAAAAATGTTCATACAAGTCACAGTCTCAGTAGCTGTCTCCACCTGCACTAGCGAGACACTCCAACACCCTTTATTGATGGAATCTTGAAAAATATAATACACACACATAAATATATATATATATATATATTCCCATAGATAGATATTGGAGCGGGGAATGTTTAGTGTATCCTTTCCAACAGCTTCCTGCATCCATATTAAATGCACAAATAATGATTCTTTTTTTGTTTTATCATTACTGTATATAATTAGCGTATATGTCAGGAATAATTTTTGCTTATTCATTACATTATTTAGATTATTTCGTACTTTTTCTTTGTCAAAATGCAGCAAAAACTTTGTTATTATTGAAATTTTCACAAAAATTTCAATATTGTTTTTCTATTTTTTTTTATTACCAGAAGTGCAGGGACTGGTGCGGCCGCACCTGTCACACACCCCTAAGGGCGGCTCTGCTTTTTTACTGAAGTTTTTGAGCACAGGGTGTCAGTATAAAAAGTTAATTTTTATATTTTAATACCTATACAACTCCGTGCAACATAAATGACATATCTGCATTCTACATGTCATTTGGATATTTTTCTTAAATGGAAGTATGCCCACGATTCACCAAGAAGATGCGGCAAGGGGATTTATGGAATCACCCTGTATATGATAAGTTGTGAAATTGAAAAAAAAAAAAAAACTTATATTATTTCTAAATAGAACTTACCCATTTCAACATATTAATATCATGGAGGTAAAATGCAATGTAACCCAGTGGAAAAAAGTTATTTGCAAATTCAAACTGAAATAGAGGAACACATTTATACAGATATACATCTTCAATATGCAATATAACAAATTATTATTTACAAAAACTAAGAGCATAGTAAGATTCTTTTTTCCAAAAGGAGATACTTGTTACTGCACAACAAGAAAGCTTGAAAGATAGATATATGTATTATAAAAAAAAAAAAAAAAAAAAAAAAAAATCAGGGTTGAGTGATTTTTTAGAGTTAATTATGCTTTATTCAATTAATTTCCCTGATTTAATGTTGTCTTTGATTAGTTCAACTGATTTAATATAGCAATCAATGAATAATTTTACAACTGAACACACACACACACACACTATATACAATATTAAATGCAGAAAATATTTTATAAGAATTAAATAATTGTTTTGTCAGTTACATACAAGTATCCTTTTCATAACTCTGTGGTTTTCATAGGATGTTTTTGTTTTGTGATTTTCTAAAAAAATAAGGGAAAAAATTAACCACGGTTGAAATCACAGTTTTCTGAAAAAGATAATGAAAAATTACCTTGAAAATACATCATGACACAATATCATATGTATATTTCCTACGATATTAAAAGGAATATCAGTATTATATATACCTGATAAATTTTTATTGATCTGAGAATCATGTTGTAATGGCAAATTGATGAGATTCTTCTAGCAAAACATATCAACAAGTAAAAAATATTCTAAAAATATGAATGTGTGGTAATATACTTTTCTGTATCTACAGTCAAAGCTCCCTTTTATGAAACTCCAACTTCTGAACACACTTTTCTATGAACTGGTTCTCTTACAAACTCCCTTATTTCTATTAACTCTATTTTACAAACTTGTTTTCTTTTCACTATTTTTTTTCTGTTATTATGTTCTTCCAGCTGCCCCGAGTTCATTTCAACTTAGAATGTACAAATTGAAGTTTCACTTTATGTGTTTTGAGAGGAAAAAAAATAAGAGGGTAAAGAGTTTGTCAATTTGTCAGCACTAACATCAGGGTTTAAGCTACAGTCACATTTTTCGCAAAATGCGAAAGAAAATCGTAGAATGCAAAAGAAGTAGTAGCCACTTTCGCAAAAATGCGTACAGGAGGTATGAAACGAGTAGACATCCAACCATCATTCATTACATTAGCATTGTAGCATCTTGCTAAAGCTCCCCCCCCCCCCCATTTTCGCTTTTTTGCGAAAGGAATTTTTTTATCCAGTTTGATCATTTGATCATTTTTGTCGCACCACGGTCATTTTCTGCACACGAGGGCTAATTAGACCGGGACCTACAATTTATTGCCGATTCCGAACGGCAGGCTTGTTTTTATACTCATCGAGAGGTTGGCGCGCTAACCCCTCGATGGGGGACTCCCTGCGGTAGCAATTTTTTGCTGCGGTCAAGTCGTCGTTTTTTGTTGTACCCCTGTGTCAGGAAAGTTTTCTGACAAGGATGAACCGGGTATCGAACTCGCGACACCTCTAAACATCCTTTTGGTACTTTAGACGAGCATCTTATCGACCGGGCTACCGCGCCCCCTTTTTTTTTTTTTTTTTTTTTTATATCCAGCTTAAACTCTGACCAACATGCAGGTGCTTTGCAAACAAGTGCCAGTAAGGAGGGTTAGATTGTTTGCAGGGTGACTATGAAATGAAGATGCATTGACAATGCATAAATTAACTCTTTGTACATTACGATTAGATAAACTGGTGGTTGGAGAAATGGTACAATACATTAGCTTATTAATAAGGTCATTTCTGAGTCGAAAATCAAGCGAACTCTACTTTGGCTAACTGTTGTTTGCAATGGCAACAAAATGGAAAAAATTGTTTGACAACAGATGAGTAAAGAAAATAGAAAGAAATCAATGTGTGAACTCTATGAACACAAAAATTATTAAAATGTGTGGGATTCCAAAAAGTACACTCACACATTTCATACATAATATAATTGAGTACTCCAGTCAAAGATCAGCAAAAAATCATTTCTGAGGCAAAAGGATCTAGTGGCGTTTCACTTTCCCTAAAATATTTCAGGGAAGCAAGATTCACGTGAAATGTTATCCTACACTAAAATTTTATAGAATTTTATACTTACTAAAATACTGTGATGAAGCAAACACATATATATATTTAATTATTAATAAAGGTGAGTAACCAACTCGTTTTTTTAATTTCTCCAAATTTTTTCATCATCTCTTCCATTTCCGAACTTTTAATTTTACAAACTAATTATCAAGTCTGTATGAGTTCGTAAAAACGAGCGCCAACTATATTTCAGATATAGACCTATAAGCACACTGCCCATAAAAGTTTGATAAGTTGTACACACACATACATACATATATATATTATTGTTTTTTGAACATTTTACATGGAAATTTTTGCAAAATAATTTTACAATGGCTCAAAAGAGTAGGCCATGCGTCAAGACGGTACTGTCAAAAAATATTTATATGTACTCAGACAAAAATGAGTAGCGATTCTATTTGAAGAAGGATAAACTCTTTTGAAGAAGAAGTTGCCCAATGTGTCTTCTTCCCATCTATAAAAATATATCAGGTTGAACATACAATTACTAGCTTTAAATATTGCTGCATTTATCAACCAATAAACATTGTTTTAAAATTTTTGATGAATAACAACTTTTTGCCTAAATTTTGATTAGTGAACTTACTTGGAGAAAATAAAATGTCAAATATATATATTTTTAATATGTTTCTGAATGTTAACATCATTGTAAAGAGACTTAAACTCACCCCATTCAGTTAGTATATTTGCCAAACTTGCAAATAATTTACTCATAAGCGACACCAAAACTGCATAAATCACTCCAGGTATTTGCATTAAGGTCCAGCCAAACAGATCATTACTATCATGATAAATTTCAATAACATAGTGCTCTATTCTAAAGTAAATTAGCATCACAATAATGGCAAAAAGCACACATAATGCAACCAGTGGTATGGACACACAATACACCTATTCAAAGATAAAAAGCAAATTTACAATACTTATCTTTCCAGATGTTACTTTTGATGTGATTTATTTTAACAATAATGAAAAATCCTCTAGAACAAGGGGCACAAACTGCCTCATAAAGCTTCATTTACAGCTCACAAACTTCTAAACCTCTTATAATTTTGAATATAAAAGAGGTTTTATAAACCATATAAAAATGGTTATGAATTTATAATATAAAAAATGTTTACATAAAGGCTTAGCAACAAAAAGGCCTACATTACATACACAGACCTTCCTTCTCCAGTTTATGTTCTGATTCACAGAATATGCCCTTTGCATGCACAGACCAATATTAAATACGACTTGTGTCTGATATACATCGAGGTGAATGGTCCTAGCTGCCTTTGAGTTTGCAACCCCTGCTCTAAAATATATTACAAAAACTTTGAAAATGAGAATTTTTAGTGAAAATTAAAAATAATTCATTTAACATTATAGAATATAAAAAAAAGTTACTCAAAAGACAAAAACCAAACAGACCATAACACATTGTCTAAGGACAACCATGCTAGCATATTGCGTAGAAATTTTTTTCCACTTGCAAATGCATTGCAGGAGTCGCAACTAGGTACACACACATAATATATGAAATATATTTTGTGTATATATTCAATATACAACATAATATATATATGAAATATATTATGTGAATATATATGAAAGTAGTAGCGCGGCATACATAATTTCTTCCATACCACATTCAAAGTACTCCGTACGTTGTACTTTGCTGAAAGGTTGATGCATGAGAATCCCATTTAGTACTGTACCATGAACTATAGTAGAGATTGAAAGATGATAATGTCCTATCCTCCACCACCAGGGCCGGACCATGAATCCTGCAAAGTATGCGGCCATAGAAGGCGGTTGATTTTTTATCGCTAAAATATTTTATTCGTTTACACTTGAAAAATGTACAGAACAGTTCCTGATCACCACCAAGATAAAAAAGCAAATGATCTCTCTTCTAGTGCATAGGCCGATACAGGGGAAGGGTGTGACCATTCCCCCATTCCCCAAAAAATTTGTATTACTAGCTTATTCAGTGGAGGTCAAAAATCCACCGCCCATTCGAAGAGACTGTATCCGCTTATGTTCTAGTAAGCCTTCCTATCCCAATCTTAACAGAAATTCTCACAACTCTTCCTTGATACAGTAAAGTAACAGTTTAGAGCATTGGTTATAAATAGAGTCCGGATTATGTGCATATGCATTTGCATATTTTGGCCTTTTTTAGCATTAATGCATATAAATGCATAAAATCAAAGAATTTTCAGTATAAGTGCATATTTTTGAAGGTTTATTTAAGAGAGCTCACTCAATTTTTTTTTACAATTTTTCAAATAAATATTATTCATAATATTTTCATAACATCAATTTTTTTTCCCGCAGGTGAAATTTAGTGAATTAAAATATACTTATAAAGTATTTTACGAATATTAATCATTTTATTGTAAGGCTATTTCTAGAGATATGTCAAAGTGTTAAATTTTTTTTAGAAATAGTGTCGAAATTTTTTTGATACTGGCATTTTCATTATTGAGCAGCTACAACAAACTGAAAATTAAAAAAATGCCCGAATTAAAAATATGTAGAAGTTATTTGCATATGCAGTATATATATGAGGGGATATTTTTTTTTTTTGTAAATGAAATACATATGCACATTAAAAACACATCGGTTTTTTTTCCATGGTAATTTTTTTTATGCATATTTTCTCATTTTTTGTAGATATTTCGGAATTTTGGACTTTTTCAAAATTTCTATTGCATATTCTGGGGTGTTTAATGCATATTTTGGGATTTTAAGTGCATATTTGGCATTTTGAGTGCACTATTTGCATTTTAAGTGCATATTTGGCATTTTGAGTGCACTATTTGCATTTTAAGTGCATATTTGGCATTTTGAGTGCACTATTTGCATTTTAAGTGCATATTTTTGCATTTTTAAGTGCATATTTGGCATTTTGAGTGCACTATTTGCATTTTAAGTGCATATTTTTGCATTTTTAAGTGCATATTTGCATATTTTTAGAGCATATTTTACCACTTTTTTAATGCATATAATCCAGGCTCTAGTTATAAATCATATTATTGCTGTACAAAATACATACAGTAGAGACTCTAAACTCTGAGCCCTGAAAGTTCGAGTTTCCGGATAATCTGAGGCACTGAAAATTTTCAAATTTCCTTCTCTTTGTGAGACCCTTTTCTTTTTTTCCCTATAAGAATCCACCACTTTATTTTCTTTTAGGAATACTATATAGTATGCGACTTGTACAGTAATTTCAGTTTGAAAAGGACTAGGCAGCCCCAGCCCTATAATGGGAAACTGGTGTAATAAGATATTAGACACTCTCGAATATACTAGACAATTTTAATTTTCAGGGAGTCGTTGAGAAAATGTAGCAAGTTTGACAGTTTCTTTCATAATGATGGACAATGGCATTGTCCCCTAATTGCTTACATAAAGTGTTATAGGAAAGAGTTAGGATTTTAGAAGGCCCGGGTATAACAGAGCCACCTGTTATATCAAAGAAGCAATCTCCATGAACAACAACAGTTTAGAAGGTGAATGGGTGATCAAGGATGAGGTAGGGGGATAGTGATAGGGGTTCAATTATCAGGGATTCTATGGTTAGAGAACTGGGGAACAGGGTGTGTAGGGACTTTTGGGGTTTCAGAGCGCTGTTATCTTCTCGGGGTGGAAAGATTGGCAACATTTGAAACGTTCTTCGTAGACAAAAGCTCCCTGGGCAGGTAATCACGTGGGTGGGGACAAATCAGGAAGAAGAGGATATTAGTGAGTCTGTCGAAGTACTGGGACTTGCTATTATCTGCTTGGTGGGGGGGGGGGGGGGGGGTTCAGTTGCGACAGTGATTCCATCACTGCTAAGGGGCAGTAGGAGAGGTACAGGAAAAAGATCCACCACATTAACTTAGCCCTGAAGGAAATTTGTTCCTCGCTTGGGATCACGTTCTTGGAGCTTTCTGCACTCACCGACAGGTGGCTTCGTTGAGATAAGATTAACCAAAATAGACGAGGGGGCAGGGAGGATTACAAGAGGCTTAGGTCGAGTTTTTTAATCCCTGACCACGTACATAGGAATGGGGGTTAGTTCAGAGGCGTATTTACAACAGGCTTAACAGGCTATAGCCAGTTCAGCAAATTTGAGGAATGAGCGGTCAAGAAAATTAGTAAGATGGGAGAAGGGAGGAAAAACTTATATAGACCACAGGCAGTAAAACCTTAAATCCATCTCTGCCTAGAGAGTCAGGGACTCGGTCATTAAATGATGTAACACATGACCTAGAGAGTTTGAAGCATGGGAGTGAACAAAAGAGTGACAAAGAGAGTGTAAGTGAGTGTCTCAGCCACCTCATTGGGCATTTTGCCTGTTGTGGCATTGTATTTGTAAGCATGGGAATGATCAAAAGGTCCAGGTTAGTGAGTGACCAAAAGAGTCGCCTAGAGTTAGAAGCACATGAATGGCCAAAAGAGTGATCTGAAGAGCAAAGGACCAGATTAGTGAAGAACCAAAAGAGTGATCTACAGTGTGTGTAGGCATGTGAGTGCCCATGGCTCCCACATCCTGGAGCAGTGCCACTAGGCTGGGATCTTTGGCCAGTCCCCAAGAAAGACTTTTCACAGGCCCTTCTATAGTGAATTTATAGCATGAAAAAAAATTATGGCAATTGTCCCATATCTTAGGGCTGAAGCCCTGTCAGCCCCACTCTAGTGGGAGCCATGCGAGAGCCCAAAACAGAAAGCAAGTATGCATGGTCCTCACGAAGGGGGGGGGGGGGGGGAGGACAACAACTAGGGCTCCTTAGCACTGGAGTCCAGGACAATTACCATAATTTTTTTTTGTATTTTTTTCCATGCTATAAATTCATTATAGAAGGGTTTGTGGGAAGTCTGGCTTGGGGGCTTGCCTAAAACTAAAATGCTAATCTGGGGCCCTGCTCCAGGATGTGGGAGTCATGCAAGAATGTGTGGCCAAAAAAAGTGACTTAAAGATATAGGCTAGTAACAAGAGTGTGCGGGGGGGGGGGAGAGAGAGGCATCAAGAGGGCTTTTGCACATGGAGGCGAATTTAAGGAAATGAGTGGTCTAAAAATAAGATTGTAATGGGGGGGGGGCATGGCAAAACAATAAATGCATCTCTTTGTTGATGATAATAATAACAGTATTGATGGGGAATTACCCACCTGACTTGAATGGTTCCTGACTGACACTAAATCACGGGGCAAATTAAAATGTGTTCTAATAAATGATAGGAGCTTGGGTAATAAGATTTTTTAGAAACTACGATAGAGCTGTGCAGGGCCTGGACCTTATGGCCATTACAGAATCTTGGGCAAATAATGGGGATGAATCATTCTTGCACATCACAGGATATACTTTAAGAAATACATCTGACAGGTAAGGCGGTGGAGTCTTGATATATATGAAATCATGTTTGAAGGCTAGAGAGTAACAAAGAAGTGATATTGAAATTATGAGTTGAGCTTGAAAAGAGAAGGCCTCATAAACTTATTGTAGGGATTTGTAATAATCCACAGAATAGGGATCCAAACTACATCGTCAAACTTCATGATGAAATTTCCTACATGTGTAGGCATAAGAGGGTTGTCATATTAGGGGATTTCAATTACCCGGGTATCGATTGGGAGAAAACCTTTCAGCTAAAGATCAATATGAGAGAGAATTTCTTAAGTTGGTGATCAATAATTTTTTATATCAGCATGTATCAGAAGCCACTAGGGGTACTGCTATTTTGGATTTAGTTCTCACTAGTTTCGAGAATCTTGCTGAACATGTTTCGGTGTGGGAAAAGTGTTCTTCTAGTGATCAACGTGTGATTAGTTTTCTCTGCAACTTTTCTTTGGGTAAGGTTGATAACACAAAAGAATGGTTCCTTGTTTTTGGAGAACCAACTTTGATGTTTTGAGGGAAAGGTTAGCAGTTTTCAAAGTCCGGTTGGAATCAGTTGGGATGGTAAGTCGATCGAAAAATTTAATATGAAGCTGTTTTGCACGATGTCATACCCTTTGTTGGGAAAAAGAGTGTGTACATTGCACCCCTTCTGGTTCATGAGTATAATGTGTGTAATCTTTATCTTGAAAAAACAGCATTCAGAGAGTATAAAAGTAGACAAGATGACCTGTCATCATTTACTGATAAAATAAGGGCATTGAAGAAAGGGATAGCAAAAAGGAAGCTGAATCTAGGTTGGCAGGTAATATTGACTCTGACTCAAAATCATTTTTCAGGTACATCAATAATGGATGTAACATGACAGTTGGTGCCCTCCCAATAGGAGGGTCTAGGGTAGAGAGCAATTTTTAGGCAGGTGTAGTGCTTTCAATGACTTTTACGCATCAGTTTTTAATAGAGAAAATTATATTCAATGTATGGGTGTTGCATGGGGTAATAAAATACTCAAAGATATTTAAGTGGAAGAGTTATAGAGGTCATAAATCTTTTAAAAAATGTATGTGCAAGAAAAGCACTAGGACCAGATGATATCTATCCCAGGGAATGTGTGCTAATGAATTGTTGCGGCCAGTTGCACAGATTTAGAGGAGTAGTGTTACTGAGGGTATCGTCCCAAAGAATTGGAAGCTTGCTAATGTGGTTCCAATATTTAAAAAGGGTAGTAAAGCTGCGTCCAATTATCGTCCAGTGAGTTTGACAAGCTCCCTCTAAAAAAATTTGGAAATCATTATCAAAAGGCAATTGATGAAGTGGATAGACGAGAATAATGTATTGTCGGATAATCAGCATGGGTTCAGGAAGGGAAAGTCATGTGTAACTAACGAACTTAGCTTCTATGCTCACGTGACTAAGGTTTTGAGTAAGGGAAAAAATATAGATGTTGTTTATCTTGATTTTCCAGAAGGCATTCGATCAGGTCCAACATGGTAAACTCTTGAAGCGTTTTTACACGAGATTGGGGGCAACTTGCTGAATTTGATGTGATCATGGTTAAGAGATAGATCACAACAGGCTATAGTGAACGGGAAATTCTCTGGTTGGGCAGGCGTCACAAGTGAAGTTCTTCAAGTAAGTGTCCTTTACCTCATACTTTTTTTCACTTTTTATCGATAAACTTGATCAGGGTATCAATGGGATTGCTTGCAAATTCACAGATAACATGAAGCTAATGGCGGTAGAAGTGCATGGTTGCTCATTTTGATTTGAACAACCCACATTTTTCTTAGAATGGTGTCACTATCCCAGTTGCAACTAGGGTCACCAATTTGGGAATTCTCTGATGAGTTGCTTAGGTTTTTGAACATTGTTCAGTGGTGGTCAAAAAAGCTAATAGAATCCTCAGTTTCATTTTCAAAAAGATCTTGTGTTCTCCTAAAGTCATTCATTCAAAGCTATCAGTGTTCCAGCATCATTCATCATCAATCCCATCCCCAAATCTTCTCACTCTCTCATCTTCGCACCCCCCTTTTCACATTCTTGGTTTTTTGAAAAAAAACACATTATATGGCATTTATATCTATTCAAGAATAAAAATATAGTAAGTACTGTATGCTAGTACTGCTTTTGCTTGTCTTTTTTTAAAGTAAATCCACATTTAAAGCGCTTTTAAATTGTTTTCAGATAATTCGGATTTTCGATAATCGGAGGTGGTCTTGGTCCCATCCCCAGTAACACACTATATTGTTAGTATATCGGACCGGTAGTGGTACTGATTGCAAGCACATATCACATGATTTCGTGTGACTACCTCCTAGGGCAAGTCCATTCTGCAGTTGGGGTTGCCTTCCACTCTACCTGTACACCAAGTTTTGCCACACCCATACAAAAATAAACCAAATTATAAAAACTGTCAGGCCTGTCATTTTAACTTTTTCTGGTGGCATGGGCGGAGATACGGGGGCGGGGGGGGGGCATTTCCATCCCCAGCATCAAAGGTGAAGTTGACTGATCTAATGCATATATGTATAGATGAATTGACATCATCATCATCATGCCCCTCAGACTTCCAAGTCTATCTCCGCCTATGGGGGAGGGGGCAAAGAACATATACTCAATGCACATGTATATATATAATTTCTAGTGTATTTTTTATAGCTGGGTCGGGATGCGCCGACCCCCCTCCAAAATATAACAGGACTGACAACTTTTCCATTTTTCATTTGATCCACCCTTAGTAGGTGATTTTCACTTTCTGTTGAAAACACTGCAAAACACTCTTGTGTTTTGCTTCATATTAATTCCTCAAATACTGCTTTCTACTTCCATGATGGGCATATAACCAAATTATAACTATGAATAATATACATATGCACACATAATTTTAATGTATACTATAATTTGTGAACCAAGAAAGACTGAGAATAAAACAAAAAATATGAAACATATAGAATTTAATCTAACAGTATAATACAGTAAAACTTGGTTAAATGAAAGTCCAAAGACAATAAGTGAAAATAAGTTTGAATATCGAAAATTTGAATTATCCAATTAACCTAACATGGATTTGTAAACTTACTACAAATTGTAACTTAATCATCAACATTCAAATAGCATAATGATTGTCAATTATTAAAATTTTATCATCAGTTATGGAACTGTTTCCCAAATTTTAATAATTTATAATTATAATAATTGATCTTAGCTTCCACATCATTTCACTGTTCTGGAATCAGCAGAACAGTGAAAATTTATTTTCTAAATTCCATCATTCTAATGTTACTAAGAAAATATACCTTCATTAATGTATTACAATTTGTAGTTTTTTGGATAATTTCCATACTCTTAATAATTCTTTTTCAGATTTTGAATGGTACACCTTGATCCATAGGTTGAATATCATAACTGGTATTAAATGGTACAGATTCTCAATGCACTCCTGCTGAATAAAGTTAAAATGGGTGTTAATTTATCAAAGAAAAGATGAAAAAAAAAACAGAAATTTCAAAACTTTTGTCTTTAAAGATTAATTTTTTGACAACTTGGTTGAGAGAAGCAAACTCTGACTTCTTGTAAAAATTTTTAAACTCAATTTGCACATACAAAAATCATGATTTTTTCCTCCATCTTTGAATTATCCAAAACATTCAAAAAAGTTCGAATTAAACAAGAAATTTTAACATTAAATTAGATAGAAAACTCAAGGGGAGTTCATAACAGCTTGAATTATCCACATTCTACTGTACATATAATTAATATATTATGTTAAACTATAAAAATTGTCAACAAACCTTCAAATGCCTTTTATAGCTGGGATATACAGGCACATATCTTTTAGTGATAGGGTCCATTTCCAAAGTTTTTCCTCGAAATGTGTGATGGAGTTGAGGTAATGATACTGTCTTGAGCGTTCCCCAACAGAAAGCAAGTTCATTACCTTTCCTCTTCCAACATTGGAGGAACAATGTTAGCCAGATCATTTTAAAAAAGGAAAAACATATGTATAAGTATGTCATATTAAGGGTTATCACAGTTTGGAGCAGACCAATGACAGCAGGTGGAATGAGAGCAAAAGTGTAGAACCCCAGAAAGGCAAAGTAAAAAGCAACTGCTTCACCAAAATAATTACGAATTTCCCCTGCAAAAAAATTCACGTGAATCAGGAAGTTATACAGCCATATGATGAGAACAACTAATACAATTTTTTCCTTATGCTGTAGTGTTAAAGTTTTATTAAAGTAAGTATAGTTTCAGCATGCATTTAAATCTGTGTGTGAATAGCAATTAGCATCACCAAAAAAACTTAATGCATAATGAAAATTTGATCATGAGACAGTAGTCTGCATGTATAATATTTTTAGTTTGTACTATAATGTTTTAATAGATTAAACTGACACAATTTTTTCCAGCCTAATTTTTGTTACTGAAACTGTTAATAAGAATGCTTTATAAAAAAATGTTTTGCCAGCTCAAAAACTTGAGAAATGAACTTTAAAAATGTCAAACATATAAAGCAGCAACTGTTTTTAGATAAAATTAAAAAAAAAATGTAAATGTGGGGAAAAATATGATTTTTTGATGGTTGGTTCAATATTAGTCATTTTTCACTCACCTGATTAAGATAAATTTCAAACACAGCTACACAAACATTTTTGCACTACTGGGAAAATGAATTTTTGCAATCATAGAAATTCTAAGTAACACAGTGATGCAAGCAACGATTTATAAAGGAATTATACGTAGTAGAATTTCCCTTAAGCAGCCATTCTTTGATTGGACCTTTTCTTAAATGTTGTAAACATGTGATCATATTATATTACGGTATGTATATAAAGTAACTAGCAGATATTTATATATTATTTACATAATACACATGTAGTACAGTATGTATAATTCATAATGCAAGTAGAGTGATACCTTGGCTAAGGAACACTTCAGCTTACAAATTTTTTGGTTAATGAAGATTTTTTCTGCCTCGGCTAATGAAGATTTTTGGTCACGATTTTATAGGCTCGAATACAGATTTGATTTTGTTAATGTGTGCAAACACACATGACAAATTTTTGTACAAGTTCTTCAAAATTAATGTCATTCATGACTTATGAATTTATGCCAAACTGGAGAACCTATATTTCTCTTTCAGGAAGCTGAGCCATTTCATGTGAAATGAATAAGTATACTAGAGAAAAATGTAGAAAATTATTATTTTTTTTTAAAATTCCAGACTTGAGTTTTAATTGTATGTGGCAAGGTTTTCAGCATCAAACTGATCAGTCTATTCATTCCAGGAGATAATCTTGTCTGTTTGTAACAAGAAGCTTGTTCACAAATTAGGTCATGGCCCTCACAAGGGTGGGGCTAACAGGGCTCCAGCTAGGATGTTTTTTCTCTTTTTTTTGTTTTTCACGTGGCAAATTTACTACAGTGGGTCTCGTTAAAAATCTGATCACAGCCCCACCAAAGATCTTAGCTTAGAGGCACTGCTGCAGTATGTGGAGATGTTCAGACCCACAGTGAAAATGTATTTTAGAGAAAAAAAAACCATGCCAGAGTCTATTTCTGCTAGACAATGCTAAATGAAATGAGCAGTGTCCAGAAATGCTCAATGAAATGTACCTTGGTTGGAGACAAGAGCATAAATCTAAAACATTTCAAATAAAAGGGAGTTCAATTAATATATTTTTAAATTCTTATCCAGCAAAGAGACAGAGGCCAGCTTCTAATGAAGATGCAGTGTCTGACAAGCTTACCTTGAATAGACTTTGAAGGTATGGAAGAAGACTACGCTGTATAATTTCCAAGTAAAAATGTGTAAATACTGTTAAATAATAATAAAAAAAAAGATCTTCAGTTTTTTTACCCTCCTTTAAATTCTACTTCATTCGATTATGAAGCTGTTTATCCTAGCATTTGGTTAGTTTATGTCTCTTTTTATAATGTTCTTAATGCTTTATAAAACCTATCTTCAAACCTATCTTTTAAGTGGTATCCAGAACAAATTAAATAATTTTGCATAGAAACCAATTAGAAATAGTGTTTTGGCTAATAAACATAATTTCAGAACGAATCATCTTTGTTAGCTGTGGTACCACTGTATTTCCTCAATAAAACAATCTGCTAGTTTAAAAATGTAATTTATAATATACAGTGAAACGCTTATATAATGATACCCAAGGGACCGGATATTTTCACCGTATATTATTCCCCTATTCTTTAAATAATATTCTTGTAATGCAATACTTCACCATGAAGTACGAACTGATTCAATACATAACACGTACATACAATGGAACCCTATTTATCCATCACACATTTGGCTTCAGTCCCGATTCATTCAATCCACCAAATCCCTGTAATTTTTATAAATCATGAAAATGTGTAGCTGGAATAGATTTTCCATTTGAATTGTCACTGCAAAACCATATACTAATTATTAACAAATACATTGAACTGGCTATGACCATTTTAGAATAGACACATGATTTATTTTTGGTTTCTGAGAACTCTACAAATATGTCTATAGTCCGTTTCAGGGTAACTTTGCAGTGAAGAGGAAGCTACGAGTGAACCGCATCACTCGTTGCTATGACAACGAAAGCCTCTTAACCTATGTATTGATGCACGGCCTCGGTAAGGTATGGCTGGTTCTTGCCAATCTCGCAGAAAAAAATATTTTTACGTGTAACGTAATGCTTGTAGAAAAAATTGCAATCAGTTAGTAACAAAAAATTAGCTAATGAAAAAAAAAACCATCGTCGATACTTTCAGAAATTAAAGTGCGGTTTTTGAAATTATTATTTTTTATTGAAAAGTATCTTAGTAACTCCTATAAACCCGGTTTTCACGTTTGAATTTGGGAATAGCCCCAATTAATAATAATAAAAATGATAAGGAAAAATTTAGAATTCCTTTACTCACTTTTCTTGCCAAAATTTCCGTTGCTCACCCACCCGAACGCATATACGTCGATGCCACTTGGTTATCACTACAGTTTTAGTCATTTTTTACGGATTCCCATTCTATGGAATCCTCACTTGAAGTTGTAGAACTATCGGATTCTCTATTACTTATTAATTGTTGTTGCTCCAACATGTGTTCCATCATGCCATCTGCAATCCAAAATTCCTCTTCTTTTCAATAACAGGCTTTATTCATTATTGCCAAAAAGAATGGAGAACGTTTTAGTGTGTCTATCTTTGGTGAAAAGGAAGATACAACTGTCACAGAAGGAAAAAATACACTGCAAGCCTATACTATTGTGGGTCTCTCTCTCTTGCTTATTTATATTTATCTGGAGAGACACTGAAGGGGCATCTGGAGGAACAGCCTCTGCTGTGGGGGAGAATATGGCGTTGGTGAAAAAGAGGCATTACTTATGTCAACACCCTCCGCTATTGGAATTCAGAAACCACCCCTATCCTACGAACACGGCAAGAAATAGATAATTTAAAAAAAAAGGGGGGGTGCCTGGAACCGTAACCTACACCCATAAACTGAGTCTCTCACAATGGTATCAGCGCTGTCGTGAAAGAGGGCCACTTCCTGTAATCTATGAGTGAATATCTGAATTTTCGTTGGAGGCTATTTTCGGGAAGAAAAAAAAAATGTGATTGAATATTCGCGGGCACGTGCACGCACACGAGGTGATTATAGAAAAACTATCCCGACATATGGGCCCCTAACTATCATACCATTCACAGAAACTGAATGAAATTTTGGCATAAGGTATTTTGAGGTATGCACTCAAGAATGATATGGAAAACAACAGTGTCACTCTAACAGTTACGGTTACAGTGAGAAAATTTCGAAAATATCAAATGGCAACACCAAGTTTTTTGTATTGGAATGCGATCTCCATACTGAAAAACACTAAATAGCATTAGAATGGCACCTGTAGCACGAAAATCCCCGGAGCTAGGCAAGGAAAAAGTAAAAAGGACTTTGCCGTGCACCAGAGCATTAATGTTTGTTTCATTCGTCACACCGTTTCTTCGGCTGAGATCCCAGCCTGATTAGTCCTCCACAAGGTCATGTGGAAAATTTGTGAAACACAATAAAATGCTTTATTTTATGCTGCTTCTCTGTCCTTATTGGTTGTCCTCACTTTTAGCCTATCTACCGTCGGTGATTTTCATGCTACAGTTGCCGTTCGAAAGCTATTTAGGGTTTTTCACAATGGAGATCACATTCCAATACAAAAAACTTGGTGTTGCCATTTGATATTTTCGAAATTTTCTCACTGTAACCGTAACTGTTAGAGTGACACTGTTGTTTTCCATATCATTCTTGAGTGCATACCTCAAAATACCTTATGCCAAAATTTCATTCAGTTTCTGTGAATGGTATGATTGTTAGGGGCCCATATGTAGGGATAGTTTTTTTTATAATCACCCTGTATATATATATAAAATTGTGCAACCAAAAAAAAAAAGCATGACAGTGATATTGGCGGGGAAAATTTCTTGGAAATCGCGCCTAAATGTTCTTGAGCTCGCCATGGATTTTTGATAATGGTAACCAATATTTTTTCTAATTTAAAAATTTTAAACGAATATACATTGGTTCAAAACGGTATTTTTTCAGTATCTTTTTCAAAATAAAAAAAAAAAAAAAATTGAAATATTCTATATAAATGATTATCAGAAACCTCCGATGTATGGGAACTATATTTTGCGGCGAAGGACTACACTCTGTACCTTTCTCCTCACTGCAAAGTTAACTTGAAACAGACTATAGTCCTAAAGAAAAGTATTTCAATTGTTTGAAATACGATCATTTATGCTTTTAGAATTTATTTTGTCCACAGCATTATTCCTGGAGAAAGTGCATTGAAAACACTTGGGAGCATGCAGGTCTACTAATAGAAAACATGTACATTATATATGTGTGGTTTTTCTTCCAGAAAACTTTTATGTTTTGAAAAAGTTGTTTTGCTTCTAAAATCTTGAAAAGAATAACATAAGAGACTACTTAAGATTTAAGCAATAGTGATGCTATGCGAATCATAGTTTTTTTAGTAATTTAAAACATGATTTTAAAAAATTCAATTTTGTGGTTTTTCAAATGCGATTTTTACATACCAAAAATTAAATTGCTAGTTTGCTGCCATTGAATTATTGTGATATTTTCTATAAAGAAGTTTCTCTCTCTCAGTTGTTATATTCTCCCATTTATACAATGTTTTGACATGGCCGCTTGAACGTCATGTAAAGAGGGTTCCACTGTTATTAAGCTCACATTGGCAACATAATGTGTACAGTTTATTTTGTCCCTTCAATTACATTATAGCTTTAACAGCCAAACCTTAATCCCAGTTAAGCCATTTAAGAGAAATTATGCTTCACATTCGATATATACAAGAAAAGTTAATAATACACTAAGGAGATAGCACATTACAGCCTCAATTGACCCTTGATATTTGTGGCAGTTATGTGACTGGAGTCGCCATGAATATAGATCTGCAAATAAATATTGTAGGTATGAGGGCAAACCAAATTTATCATTTTAAATTTATTAAAGATGAACTGATTCATGACTGGTCATTCAATGAATGGGATTTGTTATAATGAGTTTCTGGTCAATATTTGTTCTAATGGTAATTTTAACTAATGAGACATATGTCCAGTTGGTAGTCATAGGGTTGAATAATTTTTGCTTGAACTTTTACATACTTTAATATTTTTAAAACCATTGCACGTGTAAGTGCACATTTTTTTAAGGTCTTAAACTTTGTAAAAATCCATTTAAAATAATAGTTTCATGTTGAAATAGCATGACACTTTACAATGATGTAAATAAGCATAATTATAAACAAAGGAAACTCACCTAAAGGTTGTGGTAATATAGGAAATGTATACCATTGCTTTTCTATTTCAGCCAAGATTTTTGGTTCATGTAAAGGAAACACTTGCTTAATTATTCCATTGTCCTTACAAACCTGAACTGTAATACAAGGCGTTAGAAATTTTTATAAAATATTTTTCAGTAATTTCCACAATTCTATTCTTTAAATTGTAAAAGACCATAAAAATTTATATGCTCATATTTGGTTTAAAAATTTGTGCACTTGAATGAAATAATGCGATACCTCAGCTAACAATGATAATTCATTCTGAAATCACATTTATTATCCAAAACACAATTTTCCATAGGTTTATATGGAAAATCATTTAATTTGTTCCAGGTATGGTTCAAAATTTAAAGATAAGTTTTATCAATATTATAAAAAAAAAAAGGTCTGAGATGAACAGTTTTTCAATCATTTTTATTTTATACTGTGTACACAATGACTGTGCAATAAAGCAACCCCCCCATTCCATTACAATGACCAGTACGATGAGTACCAAATGTTTTTGGATGTTTTTCTATTCATGTCATGTGATTTTCCATCCAATATAACCTATAAAGACCATTTAATTTAATATAATGTCTGAACTCTGCTTTGCCTCAATATTTTGGTGAAAAAAAAAAAAAATAAAAAATGTGTCTCTAAGTGTGTTCTACCTTGGATATTTGAGAATTTGGTATAATCTGTGAGCAATAGCAAGAGATATATCAGGATGCTTTATAAGTACCTGTGTAAGTATCTCTGCCACAGTTGACTTTAGAAACATACTTTGAATTTAAAAAAGTTTCACATGACCTGCAGTTACTTAAAATCTCAAAATTTTTTGAGAAGTCAAATACTTGTATATAAAAAATGAAGAAATCAACTTTTTATATAGTTCCTGTGTGCTAAAACTTCCAATAATTGAAATATAGATCCTGCTCCGAAAAGTCATTTGCAAAAAATTTCATGTTTTTAAAGGCAATATTAAATATTGAATTTAAAAATATGAATTTTTTTGATAAATTTTATTGAGATACTAAATATAAAAGATCAAGTTGTTTTGGCAACTTATCACTCTGTTGGCAAGTTTTCATTGGCTCAAAAGTTGCAATTTTTAGGGACTGTATACAAATAGAATGAACTCTACCACTTTTTTTTAATTCCCAATAAATAACAATTACATGTTTTGACAATTATAGAATTTTTTGCCACTTTGAATTTAGTTTACGATTTGCAATTTATGAACCATGCCCTCACTCATTGTAGATAAATGCTGAAAACATCAAAGTCAAATATCTCTGTTAATATTGGATTTAAAATATGATATTTTTTGTAAATGACTGAGCCGCATTTGCATTTTCCTAATTGGAAGTTTTAGCACACAGGGTCTACATTGAAAGTTAATTTTTCTTATTTTTATGTGTACAACCACTTGGGAAATTTAAGACATTTTGAGTAACTGCATTCATTTGAAAACTTTTTGTAATTGAAAGTATGTTTCTAAAGTCAACAGTTGCAGAGATATCCACTGTGCAAACAATTTGGGAAAGCCTGTATAGAGACTCTAGAGCAGTGCTGTGCAAACTTTTTGAAGCGAGACTTCCTTTTGACCAAAAAATTCATCGGCGACCCCTACGTCCCAGTTTTCTGGGATATTCCAATTTTTTGCCAGTAAATGTGCTGTCCTGAAAGCAGTTTTTGGAACGCTTGTTTAGATTTTAATTAAGCGATACTGACTTCCAAAGATATTCAATTTTTTAAATACCATATAAATATTTACTTTGTTTTTTGATGTACTTAGTATCATTGATGGAAGTGTAGCGAGGTGCATGGTTCTTGATTTCCGTAATTAGGGTGATTAAGAAAGAATCATTTGATTGCAAAATGTTCTACACCATTAACAAAAAAATTAACCTAAATTAACTATAAAGACCATTAACAAAAATTTTTCATAAAACGTAAACACATTTCCCCCGTATATTCACATATTACTTACCATTCTATTCTGTGCTTTTACTTTTTAAGAAACATTTAATTTTGAAATTGGGCGATTCCTAATAAGTCACCCTGTAAAAGTACTAACTTGATATCGTCCGCCGCATGCCAGAAGCACGAATGTACAAATTTTGCGGTTTTTTTAATCAGCTGTTTGGATACATTGTTTTGCTATCTAAGTTGTGCCTGAAACACGAATGCATATCCCTATGGAAACACACGTTACAAAACATTTTAGGAAAATAACTTCTACAGAGTAACATGGGTAGAAAAAACATTCAAACGTCATTTCCCATGCTTTTTTTTGCAAGGACATTGCAATTCGTGATTCTGGCATGATGAAGCCGATATATTTATTATTGTACAAGTAGAATTTGATAAAAAAAATTACATCGGTACATGGTAATTAGCTCAGCTGAATAAAGGCATTCTTTATTTTTGATATATTTTTAAATAAAAATGAATTTCTTATTTGGAAGTTTTTATTTTGGACAATCTCTTGCAACTCCCCTAGTTCATTGACCCACTGTTGCGCATCACTGCTCTAGAGCAAGGGTCTTCAATATTTCAGACATCGCAGGCCAAATTGAAATTGCCCAGGATGCCTGTGGGTCACTAACTCATACTGAAGTATTTATAATTGCAAGAAGAATCTAGATTTACAAAGGACTTCTAATATAATTTTAGTGACATTAGAAGGGCTCCGAGTCAAACAGGGACAAAAATAATTGAGAAGACTTTCATTTATTCTAAAATTTATTTTATTAATTATCAATTTTGATTTCTTCTGAAATAATTTTTTCAACAAATCTGAAAACTGATTAATTGCAATCTGAAATCACTTCAAATGATTCTGTAATTATTTATTAGGTGTTATTTATTATGTGTTAAAGACCCCTACTCTAGAGCAATTCTAATATAGTTATTTAGTGAGAAACTTTCAATTAAAATGATTCTTACCAATCGACTGCCCTGGATACAATTTTATGTGAGAATAGCCAACAAGCTCTTTTCGGATTGAAAAATGGAGGTTCATGATTTCATTGAGAATTATTCGCTGCTTCTCTGAAGTGCTGAGTAAGTTGTTAACATTGACACCTAATATAAAGGTATGGAAAGTTGAAATGAGGAAAGCTTAATTTAGTATTTTGAAATCATATCTGACTTGTAGAATTTAAAAAATCTAGAACTTTCTGCAATTATACTTTTTCTTTTATAAAAAAAATGAAAAATTCTCTTAACTCAGTATCACATCAGTTAACTATCAACATATCTTTCACGGTAAAAGTCTTATAACGAGAATCTTGCTATTACAAGAAATTCGCAAGTGATTGTTAGCAGCTAATGAAGATACAAAAAATATTCGCTTGTAGCGGATTATTTATGAATGGAAATCAGAACATATTCGCTACAATGAAAATTTTCAAAAAGCATGCTTTCTTTTCTTCTTTCTTTAGAAATCATACACAAAATGGCCAGAAAGAGTGACATTTTTTTAATCTCTTTCCCCCTTATTCATTGGTGTTTATAAACAGGCATGTCAGTACCTCCCAACAAATAAGGACCACATGCTATATCTTATCTTCTTGTTATCTATATAGGAGGCAGAAAAGCACAAAATTTTATTTGTAGGTGTGGTTGGGCAGGTGGTGCATGACCTCTGGTTCTGACATTTTTCACTTAAAAATTCTTCCCCCCCCCACCCTTGGAATCTTCCAAAACTGGACACAGGGCAAACAGGTCAATCATTTTCTCTGTTATAAGTTGTTTTCAGCTATCAGACCTTGAGACTTTTGTTTCATGCAAAAAATACACGATATATATATATATATACACACACACACACACACACTAGTCTCTGATTTTTTTAAGACTATTTTCTTGCTATGGAAAGAAAAAAGAAAAGTTTAGCACTAAAAAAATAATAACGAAACAAAAAGTGAAGTTGCGAAAAAATTCAGACTTTCATTGTCAACTTTGTTTTTCTTTGTCATACAATTAACATTGTTTGTGCATGAAGAGTTAACTTTGGATGCATATTTCAGCAAAAAAGTAGTTAAAAATAAAAAGAAAACCCAGTGCACAATTATGCATTTTTGCCGTTGTTCATACAAAGATGCAAATGCAGATTGCAAGCCTTTTTTTGTCACACCCTCCAGTGCCTTTGTTGCTGCTCGCTGCACTTCTTTGTAACCTGAAAATTGTTTCCTCCTAAGCAAATTCTTTATCTGAGGAAAAAGGAAAAAGTCACATAAGGCGAGATCAGGGCAATAAGATGGTTGTGGAACTATTGGGGGAAATGTGATATTTTAGCAGGTAATCTGACACCAGGAGGGACCCGTGAGTCCTTAAACATCTGTATGATTCAGTGAGACACAAACGATCAGACCTTTGGAAGGCCAAGTCATGGGTGCTCCATCATGACAATGAGCCGGCTCACAGTTCCCTACTGCTGTGAGACATTTTAACGCGGAGATCTGCTTGTATTCATGCCTAAACTAGTTTGCACTTATCAATATTCTTAAAACTAATAAGACTGCAATTTCTGACATAACACCAGACACATCTTAAAAAAATGTAAAATTTTACAATTTCATACCAGGTCTGAGAAACTGATCAATATCACTATACATAAATTCTCGCATGTTTCCATATATATCTTCTTTTGTTATTTCCATTGTCTCTGCTGCTTCTAAAAGTCTCATAGAAGCTCCATGTAGTAAAAGAACAGTTTCCTGAAATTATTAAAAAAAAACAAACCAAAATTCAAAAAACATAAATTTGTTTCAGATAAAAAACTTGGTTCAGAATAAAATATCAACCATGAATGTTTTTATTTAAAATTGAATTTAATTTATTTATAGATCAATTCAACATAAAAAACAGTAAACTGTTCTAAAAAACTGAAGATAAAATGCCATACAAAATACACACCATCAGTGATTCTCCACCCCCTATTTGAAGAGAGAGAGAATCTATATCCTCTTATGCTCATCACAGCTTGCTTAGGGGTCATCATTCAAGTATTATGTCAGCATCTATGTGTGTGTGTGTGTGTGTGTGTGTGTGTGGGGAGGGGGTTCCGATTTTCTGACTTTTGATGACAAGGAGGGAGGGGGTTTGCATGATTTTTACGTCATCAACCACCTTTTAAGAAAATATGAAATATTCTTAATGGCATCTTACTCTATAGTTACCAAAAATGAGAAAAACCTTTCACTAGTGATGTAAAACTGCACTGGGTGCCACATGTCACTCAAGTGATCTGTGAAGGCCTACTTGAGTGATATGAAAATGTGCCACAGGCCGCTTAAATGCTCTGGAATTGTGGCATTGGTTGACTTAAGCAATCTGTAAATGTGCAGCTTAGTTAATTTTTAGAAAATTAGGTTTGGGGGGCAGGCCACATCAGACAACCACCAGAGCCACATTTGGTCCGTTGGCCATAGGTTTATCATATATGGGTTAGAGAGTGGGTTGCAATGAATTTCTGAAATAACTTCAACACACTATGGATGCTGGTTTTTCAATCTTGACTTCAGTTCGAACTGCCATGCTACTAACATTCTGTCTGCTGAGCAACGTGAACAGAAATGTGGAATCAGTCCTGAAGATGTACCCAGGTTTTATTACATAGGCGGAGATAGACTTGGAAGTCTGGGGGGGGGGGGCACGGTCATTATTGCTGGGGGGGGGCAAGATGATGATGATGTGAATTTGTATATACATATATACATTAGATCAGTCGACTCCACCTTTGACGCTGGGGCCCCCCCCCCCCGTATCTCCATCCATGTTTTATTATATGCTTTTGAGAAAAAACGAGCACTTGAAAACGACACCCTTTGTATGCTAAAACCTATATTAAAATTTAATTTGTTTTCACAGAAATAATTAACTTGTGATGTTGGAAACTCAGTTTGACAAAAAAAATTAGCATTGTTGATAGGAAATCAGCAAAACTCTGATCTAATTTCACAAAAAGCCTATCTGTGATGAATGAATCCAAAAAAGTGCTTGAATGACGAGCGAGTCTTTTCAAATATGAATTGTCAGTATAGAAAAATACCAAAATATTAATTCGTAAATTTTAAGTTTTTTTTCTTTGATAATTTAATGCCCATTTTAACATTGTTTAGCTGGAGTGCATCAAGAATGTTTACCATTTGACACAAATTAGATTGTTCAACCTATGGATCAAGGTGTACCATTTAAAATCTGATCTTTTTATTGTCATTTTGTTGTCATTTTTTATTGTCATTAACTAGCGAGTCTGCTCCTCGCTAGTTGCACAGCACAGCTCTGCTTTCTGATACATTCCTTACTCTTAAAATGACAATAAAATTTTCAGATTTTAAACAGTAGACCTTGATCCATAGGTTGAATAACGTAACCACAAGGGGGCACAAATTTCACCCTTTAACATTGCAAGGGGGGTGCCAAAATGCATGCTTGCTCTAGCTGGCCAAGCATCTAGTTGTGGTCCTGCTGGAAAGTACACAAAAATCACAGTTATCAATTATTAAAATTTAGAAAAATTTCATAACTGATGATCAAATTTTTATTATTGATAATTATTATCCCTTGTGAATATTGATGCTAAAGTTGCAATTTGTAGTTACTTTATGGATCTAGGATAGATTAATTGGATAATTCGAACTTTTTCCCACTGAATTTGGACCTTGAATTAACCAAGTTCCACTGTACTAACAATGGCAATTGAAAAGATTTAAACAATAGCAAAAATTTAGCTGTGTAACTGTTGATAATGCAACATCTCGATATAATGATAATCCTTCTACAACGATATTTCTCTTTGGTCTGCATAGTAAAGCTATAGCAGAGTAGAGTTTTCACAGTATTAACACTATGAAAAGTGCGTTGGGACAACAGAGTATTATCGTTATATAAGAGATTATACACTGCTGGCCACCCAAATTGCAACACCAAGAAAGACAAGAGATATCGCATCAATATTTATTTTGTAGATAACATGTTGACCAAGCATCAAATGATTAAATTCATAGACTTCTGTGAAGTGTGGTTCCTGCCAAAATCAGTAGCCAGAGTAGCCGCCATTGTTGGAGATCACCACTGCCACACGCCTCGGCATTGATTCAAAGAGACTTTGGATATGTTCTTGGGGTACAGCAGACCAAGCAGCTTCCACGCGTTGCCAAAGTTGATCTGGTGTGGCAGCTGGGGATGTAATCTGGGTCAATCGTTGAGCAACCATGGACCACATGTTTTCTATCGGCGAAAGTTCCGGAGAGTGAGCTGGCCAGGGAAGCAATTCAATCTGGCGATTGACGAAGAACCTTTGGACAATGCGTGCCACGTGTGGTCACGCATTATCCTGTTGAAATATGGCTGTGGGCAAGCCCTGAAGGTAAGGAAGGACAACTGGCTCCAACACCTCGGAGATGTAGCGCTGGCTTTTTAAAGTACCGGCAATGCATACTAGAGGAGTGCGAGAGTGATATTCAATACCGCCCCATACCATAATAGCCGGTGCAGGACCAGTGTGGCGGTGCATAATGCAGCTGTTCAGAATCCTCTCTCCACGGTGTCTCCAGACTCGAATCCGACCATCGTGGTGTTGCAGACAGAAGCGTGACTCGTCAGTAAAGACAATTTCATTCCATTGTGCCGTCCACATCCTTCTTTCATCGCACCATTGGCGGCAGAGACGTCTGTGGTTCTGCGTCAAGGGTAGACGAAGCAATGGACGTCTTGCGGACAGACCACTCTGCTGTAAACGGCGTCGAATGGTACGCGCAGACACTGGATGATGCGGTACAGACTGAATGTGCTGTGCTATGGTTCGTGATGTGGCTGAGCGATCCGTCACTGCCATACGCACAATACGCCTGTCATCACATGAAGTGGTGCACTGAGGTGGATGCGATCGAACACGTCGGTCTGTCGTACCCTCCTGCATCCAACGATCACATATCCGCATTACAGTTGTTTGGTTTCGTCCAACACGACTACCGATTTCCCTGAAAGATAATCCACAATCTCGGTAGGCCACTATCCTCCCTCTGTCGAACTCGGATACTTGATCAAAAGATGATCGCGGTTTTCTACGAGGCATAATTGATCGTTTTTTTGAAAAAACCACAATTGCCATACTTCAAATCGTCCAAATCTCCAAGCCTTAAATAGCGCTTTGAAGTGGCGCCACAGGCGCGCGTGATGTGCGTCTGCGCTGAAATTCTAATCATTTGCATATCTCACCTCCGCTAATGCATGTTGTAAATTTCATATTATTTGCATGCTTCCTTCAGGGTGTTGCATTTACGGTGGCCAGCAGTGTAGATATAGAGAGGGCATCATTATTATGTAAAATTTTTACTGCATATATATATTTTTAATGTTTGTGTAAAAAAATTTTGAATTAAACACAAAAAAATGATTAATGTTTTAGTTTCAAGAAATCAAATGCATGTAGGTTTATAATGCACCTTTTCTTCAGTTTGGAAGGATTTTACTTCCAGCTCTGCTCCACCACTTATTTGGTTTTTTTTCAATAGATCAACAAACCATTCGATCATACTTTTCTGGGCATCTTGAGCAAAGAGGATAACATACAATGCATTATGGATATCATTTTTTGAGTCCTTCACCTGCTCCATTCTCTCTCCTGCGAACAGCTTTTCTCTTCTACAAAATATAAATATTATATATCAACATAGATCTTAAGATATATAAATAGTTATCATGGCTGGACATGATGGAACTGGGCCCCATAGGTTGGGATGTTTTCTAGAATGACAGGCCAGGATTTTTCACGGAGCCCCTCTGTGGTATTTCAGTGCAAAAACACCAAACAATAACAAGATTAATCGCTAGCTGGAGTATGTACAGTGAAACCTCATTTATAAGTCTCTTAATTATAAGATAATCACATTTATACTACGTTTGGCTTCAGTCGCAATTGGTTTCCATACATTTTGATGTTAAAATATTTAATTTATTCGAAGCAAAACTTCAATTATTCAGCATTTTCACTTCGACTGAAACTCCAAATCTTATGAAAAAACTTCATTTATATTCATCAAATGTGAGCAATATTTAGGGTGATTGTTGACATAAACAAAATAGCCATGAGCTAGATAATGATCATTTACAGTGGGCACTTAAGAATGTGGCGAGCCCAAATAAAAAAGGTTTTAATTTTTTGAAAGTTGGCTATATATCCTTTCAGAATTTTTTCTCTCAACATTTTCAGCATTATAACCAGAGGGAGGGACGTCTATTGCAAGCATTTGGAGGGTACGTGTCTGCTAATATGACATATATATACAGCATACACTTAGCACCAGTTATTCCGATCATTTCCAGTGGAATTTTCTTTCCTTGTGGTACTTTGCTTGCTTATTTATTTATCTCTTATTTATTTATTGATAAACTTGTACAACAGGCATATGCCCAATTACAATGGAGTGAAAAAAAAAAAAGAACATAAACAGCATGTTGCAATACAAAGAATGGCAAAGAAAAATACAAATAATAATAATAAAGTTCCACAAATAAATACAATATAAAAAATATATACATACATGCAAGGAGGAAAAAAAAGCATGTCAAAAAACCTGAGAACTTCCACACCTGAGGAGGCAAAAAAAAAAAAAAAAAAAAAAAAGAGAGAATTTCCCAACACAATTGTTCCATATGGTGGGACATAGAAGAGATTTCGTTTTCGAAGATTAATGTTATTATGGTGAAAACTGATTTGGGCTAAAATGTCTGGTACATCTAAGTCGAAGTGTAAAATTTTCCACAAAAAAGGTGATCAATGAATTCTGATGGTGGACTTAGAGTGATTCATAGTTAAAAGTAGATTCGAGTATTTCTGTAGGAATTTGAATATAAAAAATTTGAAATTTCTTGAAATAAACAAAGTGCAATAGCCTATTTTGTGTGTGTTCAATCCTAATGTTATCGAACAAGTAATATGGATTCCAGAGATTATGGAACACAATATTCAAGAATTTATCTGACATATGAATTGTGAAGAAGCAGAAAAGTTTCTGCATTTTGAAAAAATTTGCTGTTGCGAATTATGAAACCAATATTTCTTGATGCTTTTAAAGCAATGTCATGGTAATATACTGGTCAAAATTAAAAGTCCTATGAAAAGTGACACCTAGGTCCTTCATGTACTCTACTCCCTCAAGCGTTTGACCATCAATATTGTAATTATGCAGGATAGGGCTTCTTACTGAAAAACATATATTTGTACTTGGGACAATTTAGTTTTAACTTATTAGTGACTTTTACACAATAAACTGAGTAGTTCAATGGAATTTTGCAGCATCTCAGCTCTTCTTCTGTACTATTTATGACTTGGAAGATTTTGACATCATCAGCATATATCAAACAATTAGAATTAATGCAATTTTCCAAATCACACATTGATGAATAATATAAAAAGCAATAGGCCCAAAATGGACCCCTGAGGAACACCAGTAAGACAAGGATATTAGGAAGATTTAGTGCCATTAAAACTTACTTGTTGGTATCGACCTATGAGGTCCAGTTAGCAAAGTGACCCGAAACCCCCCCCCCCCCCAAGCATTAATTTTTGAAAGAAGGATAGTATGGTTAACGCTATCAAACACTGGAAAAATCAGCATCCAGTTGTTGGTTTTTGTCAATAGCCTGCGATATTGCCACAAAATTCGTACTAGCAGATCGTTTAGGCGAAACCCTGCTGAAGTGCAGAGATCTGGGATTAAACATGGGTATACATTCTCATATGAACAACAAGTTCAAATACTTTGTAAAAGGGCAATCGTTTTAATTATAGGCTTATAATTCAATAAATCAGCATTGCCTTTTTAAAAATAGGTGTAACCAGGGCTGCAACTACATGCTTGGTCACCTGGGCCAAGCGCACATTTTAACACCCTCTTGTAATGTTGAAGGAGAGGTTTCAGAATAAAATTTGTGCCTCCCCAGATCCAGCGCCCAGGGTACTACATCCGCCTGCTCCCCCTAGTTGCAGCCCTGGGTGTAACGGTACAGGTTTTCCAAAGTGAAGGAAAGAGACCCGAATTAATTGAAAGATTGAAGATAGTAGTAAGTGGAGTAGCCCCCAAATAGGGGCCACAGCCTTTCACCCAAAAAGTTAATATATAATCACCATGGCCTTTATGACCCTTGAGTTCTAAATGGAAAGAAGTACATCATTCTCAGTAATAGGGCTGAAAAAGTTGTCTGCAAAATCATATAATCATTGACATAATTAACACATATACTATTAGAGTTACGAAAAACAGAACCAAAAAAATCTTTGAAGATTTCAGCATTTTCAAAAGCATCAGAGGAAAATTTTCCAAGGTGAGACACTTATTTGGAAAATAGTCTCAAGATTTCAAGTTTTAACAAAAAGACCAAAATTTTTTTAGGGCTTATATTCAAAGGAATACTTATATGAACAATTGAGATATAAGCAAAGGCAATTAATATTCTATTAATTTTATTTGAAATGAGATTTTAAAATTTAATTTCGAGATATTACTATATTTTCACAAGCAAAAATAAATTTACTCTGTACCAGATAATTTATGCATTGGATAAATGTTTGAATGTCAGCTGGGACATAATGATTAAAATTGCGCTCAAAAACATGGTTAAATTTATGAACCAATTATGATATAATACTGATAGCAACTCACTCACCTTGAACTGCATGAACTTCTAATATTCTCAAATGATATTAAGGAATTGCGGAATTCGAGCTCAAGTTTCTATTTATGTTCCAAGAATGCATAAGGTTAATCCTAAACAAATCGCGCTGCTATTGGATGGACGTCAAACCAGTCAATGCGGACGTCATCTGATCACTTCGACTTGCTATCTCTGTGACTATCATCATCGCAGTCACCTATCGCTAAAAGTATGTGTTAGACACGAATGACTATACGTCCCGAATTTTCCGGGAGAGTCCCGGTTTTTTCTGTTGTTCTTACTGAGAAGAAATATATTCTCCTCTAAAGTTGTTCTCGCTGCCCCGACTTTTTTGCAAAAATTTCCCGGTTTTTCACGTATTTTTGACGAATCCAACTTGACTTTCATTGTTCAAATCAACGATTAAAATTATCTTCCCAACTCAGAAATTACATTACGAGTAGGCTGACCATATTTCCTCAAGAGAAATACGGGACATTGGGATTCAAAATACGGGAAAGTACGGGACATCGCCAATTATTGCCAAAAATGACGCCAAAACCGAACAAAGTCGCCAAATATTGTTGAAATAATGGAGAAATCCCAATGACGGGAAATGCAGCATTACTGCTAATTGCAGTGGATTAAAATGAATTCCACGAAAAAAAAAATTTCACTAAGACAAATGTGGGAGATTCATATACTCATTTATAGTTGTAGTTATCATAATATAATTTATAACTTGAAAATAATTTCAATCTTAGACTTCAATAAAGAATAAAAATTCAAGTAGGATTCGTGCAAAGTACGGGAAAAACCGGGACACTTTTGCTAAAAAGTCGGGACAGCCAAAAAAATAGAAAATACCGGGACTGTCCCGGGAAATACGGGACGTATGGTCACCCTAATTACGAGAATTACAACTACGAATATTTATTTCCCATATTTGTGGTTGTTTTTTTAATCCATTGCAATTTGAGAGAGAGAAGTAGTGCTTCATTTTCCTCAATTGGTGACTTTTCTGTGATTCTAGCACGAATTGGAAACTTTGCTTACTTCTGGCATCATTTTTGGTGATTATTGGCAATGTTCCGTATTTCCCCATATTTCGAAGTCCAATTTCACATTTTTTTTTTGAGCAAATATGGTCAGCCTACATATGACCGACTTTCCCATTTTTTTCTGATTTATTTTTACGATCTTGAGTTTTTGGTAAAAATGTATCGTTTTTCTTCATCAATCCTTTTTTTGCCAAAACTCTATTATTTAGCTTTTAAAAAAAAGGAACCCATAAAAATGATGACATTAATGAAATATGAAGAGAAAACTGTTTGAGAGGGGGAAAAGTTTTACAAAGTTAAAATTATTAATTTTATTAACTAATTAATAATTATTTATTAAAAATTTTAGAATATATTTATTGAGTTTGCAACGTCTATAGCAGTCAGTTCAAAATATAGGTACAACAATAGAAAAATTCCACTGCTTAATTGAATCGCTAAATGTAAAAAGGGGTCATGTCACATTTTTTCAATTTTTATGTTTTGACGGATTCGTGTACTAGAGACGACAACACATCGTTTTATGGTAAAATGGGTCAATTCTCGCCGCCAGATGTTGAGGAAAAACGAACGTTAAGAGTAAAAAGGTGTTTATATAGTCCAGGACATGACCCCTTTTTACATTTAGTTCTCAAGAACACTAACAGGTGGCAGCAGGGTTTTCTGTTTAGTTCATAAGGTTTTCTTCGTTTACATTGCTTTTGTTTCGTTGTTTGTTGACCAAGGGTTGTTGTTATTTGACATTATTAATAAAACGTAGTCGTTAGTGAATCATGGAAGTAACATCAGACTGTTCAGACTCTTCTTCGTGTCAGGAGGAAAATGTCTCGACTAAGCAAAGGAAACGAGGAGTGAGAAATACCTCAGAAAAAGTTACCCTGTGATAGGGATTTCACCCTGATAAAAAGACTTATAAAGAAGAATGAGAGATTGCACACAGGGGATCAAATGGGGATTTGATCAACCAGAATGCATCAAAGTATGCTGTAGTAAGGACATTATCGATTTCAAGACGTGATGGCCTAATCTGTACAAGAAGAAAGTCTTAAGTTTGGAAAGCAGGGGAAAGAATACCCCAAAAGAACAAAAGGTTTTTTTTCTACTGCCAAATACCATCAATTTTTTCTTCACAAAGATTCATCCCATACAGTGGAATGTACACAATACATCAATGGTATTAGTTCACAAATCTTCCCACTAAGAAAACCTAGTGTACCACTAATAATACCCCAAAGCAAGGCTTATTCATCGACAAAACTTCCAATAACCAAAGAAAAAATGAACGACTTGAATAAAACAAAAAATACATCCCAATGGAGTATAACGATTTTTTGGGACCAGATTTTTAGTGCACCAACCATGAGGCTTTTTGGATCACGTGATATTTCCCTTTTTCTTGAGGGACATACAAGGTATTAACCAATATGGCTACTTCCAGTGCGACTCATGAAAGAAACAAATCTAAATTAAAGAA
The DNA here is from genome assembly GCF_987345545.1 of Pholcus phalangioides. Taxonomy (NCBI): domain Eukaryota; kingdom Metazoa; phylum Arthropoda; class Arachnida; order Araneae; family Pholcidae; genus Pholcus; species Pholcus phalangioides. Next base: position 16,967,235 of record NW_028301604.1, read on the forward strand.
ACATAGAAATGAATCGTTTTTTTTTCTTTTTAATGAGAACTAGATATTTCGAAATCTTTTTTTAACTTCAAGTTATCGATCTGTCTGTTTTTCTTTCAAAAATGTTTGATTAAAGCTGCGGAATTTCTTCAATGTAATTTTTATAGGCCCATAATTAATTTCAAAACATCATAAACTATATAAATTGATGCAATTGGATAATATAAGACAATACGAAGACATCAATCCTCATTTGAGAAGATATAAATAAAAAGTTGAAATCAATGTTATTGGGTGGACATCCACCTCAAAAGTGGGTCTGGCTCATTATTTTACATTTAATTTTCTGGTCTTCGTATCTCTAAGTGAGCTCAATGTTTCGAAAATCAAAAATTCAATTCAATTTTTAAAATTATTGATGTGGCGGAAAACCCCACTAAATTTCCGCATTTCTACGCTAAAATCGGAATTTTTTTTCAAAAAGACATGTATTTACTGTCACTTACACAAAGAAAGGGGAAAAAATATATACATAGCATGTTACAGACTGAAGCAATTTTTGATACACTGAGTTACATATGAGTTGACAAGGGGTAACTTGGTTACCCGTACTGACAACATACAATGAAGCTAAAACTAAAAGTCACTAGTGAAATTAGTATTGCTATGTTAAAAGCGCGAAAATAAAAAAATTAAAAAAAGAAACGCATGCATGAAAAAAATATAACATATCAGCAAATCAAGAAAATACATGCACTGAGTATAAAAAATAAAGATGGCGGACAGGAATTTATTTGTAAAAAAAAAAGCAAATCGCTTCGGTGAAACACAATCAAAATGTATACGTTTATGTCTGAGTATTAAAATAAGTTTCAATATTTGGTATGTTAGCAATGTATTGTTGAAGTCGTCATTTGAAAGTAGGAAACGGTGTTATATTTTGCAATTCAATAGGTAAAGTGTTATAAATTTTAGGAGCAATGTAAAAAAAATGTTTGCAAAAAATATTTTTTCTATGTGAGGGAATTTTGAAGACCACATGAGGTCTTTTCAAGGAAACATTCATTTTGGGTGTGCAAAGATTTTTGTTTTTGTGCAGAAAAATTATTGCTTTATAGAAGACAAGTTGTCGTAGGTTTAGGATATATTTATTATAGTATAAAGAAATGTCATTTGAAGTTGAGTATTCTGAAAACTTGAGAAATTTGAATTGAATAGTTATAATTGGTAATAAGTTAGTCTTATAATCGCAGCCCCATGTAAGTAGACCGTATTGTAATGATGAATGAACCCAGGCATAATAAACAGAGCTCAAGAAAGTGTGCTGAACAATTCTTCGCAAATGGTAAAACTTATACAAGAAAAATCTGAGTTTTTTCGTGAAGAATTCAACCTGAGATTTCCATTTCAAATTAGAATCAACGTAGACACCGAGATATTTCCATGAGAAGACCTCGCCTAGACATTGACAATTACAAGCGTGAAGTGAACAACCTGTTGCATGAGATTTGAGAACAAGATTTGAGTTGGGACTTCCCGAGGCAAAAGTGCATAAATTTCGTTTTGTCAAGGTATATGACAAATCATATTATTCTGAGCAAACCAATTGTTAATAATTAGAAGATCGTGCTCAATTTGAGATATCAATGTAAATTGATCGTCGCATGAATAAAGAATTACGGAGTCATCGGCGTATGTAATAATTTTACCGAAAAGTTGTAGTTGAAGTCATAAAATAATTGATGAAAATAATGCAAAGCAATGGACCCAAAATGGATCCCTGAGGAACTTCTCTACCAATGTTCGAGTAAGAACTAAATGAATTGTTAATTTTAACATTTTGTGTTCTATTTCTTAAGTACGATCTGAACGAAAGAAGTGGTTCACCTCGGACACCAGCATATAATATAGTTTACTAAGTAAAATTTCGTGATTTACGGAGTCAAATGCCTTAGAGATATCAATAAAAATAGTTACAGTTCGTTTATTTCTATCGATGCGTCTGTAAGTAAATTTGCAGAAGTTTAGTAAAACATATTCGGTACTGCGTCCCCGCAAAAGTCCATATTGATTAGGAGCAAAGAAATTGTTGTTAAGTAAAAAACTAACAAGTCTGATTTTCATTGCGGATTTTATCAGTTAAAAAAAAAATGGTAAAATCGAAATAGGACGATAGTTGCTCAAGTTATTTTTATCTCCAGATTTGAAAATGGGAATCACAGTAGCACATTTTAATGAACAAGGAATGCTTTTATGAGTGATGGAATTATTTATAAAATTTGTGAGAAATTGTACGTTTTTAAAACTTAAAGATTTTAAAATCTTAGTGTTAATCCCATCATAATCCGAAGTATTCTTTCTACAGATTAAATTTACAACGCTTAGTGTTTCAGAGCCCTCAAGTGGATAAAAGAAAAATGAAGTTGAGATTGGGTTAAGAATTTTTTAAAATCAACAGTATTTATATCAATCAAGGTGTTACAGCTTATATTATTGAAATGAGAATTAAAGTCTTCAGCTAAAATGTTATCGTCAGTGCTATCAGCCAACACATTCTTAGAAATGCTACCAGTTAAATTATTTACGAAAGAAAATTGTTTACTATTTGTGTTGCATTTTTTAAATTCAGTGCGGAGATATTTATTTTTTGAAGTAATAATTTGTAATTTAAGACTTCGAGCAACTAATTTATATTCACATTTATAAAATCATAAAAAAGGATGCCTACAGCACTTTTTCCAAAGTTTTTCTTTGAAAAGAATTAATTCATAAATCTGATCATCGACTCAAGGCTTCCTGTATTTAAATCTTTGGTTTTTATTGAAACTATAATTTTGCTTAATAGAATCTATAGCATATACGAAACTATTATATTGAATGTCTAGATTATCAGAAGAACAAAAAAATTCATAGTTCGAGAGAAAATTACAAACCGATTTATAGTTTATTGAACGAGTTGCATGAATGAGTGTCTTCTTGAGATTTAAATTATGTGGACTAGCAAACTTAAAACTACACACAACTGCATAATGATCTGTAACATCACATTTAAAAATGCCTGATACAACATCCATATGTTTTGGAGAATAACGAACAAATAAATGATCAATGCATGTTGCAGTATTTGCAGTGACTCTAGTTGGTTCACTGTACAGAGAGATCAATCTATTTTCAGAGAGATTGGTTAGATAATCAATGATGTACGGTTTGATCCGATAAAATATCAATATTCAGGTTACCAAGGGCGTAGCCAGGGGGGGGGGGACTTGGGGGTCAGGTCCCCCCCCGAAATGTGAGAAAATGACCGAAAAAAGGGAAAAAGATGGCCAAATCTATTGTTCTGTCACTTTGGTTCCCCCCCGAAATGAAAGTGGTTCCCCCCCTGCAGGTTACCTATTAGTATTAGATTATCAGCAGTAATGTGCTGGATCAAACCCATGAATTCATTATTGAAGTACTCGATTGTATAAGCATGCGAACGATAAACAGCCAAAATAGAGAGATTGAACTGATTACTACGTAACAATACGTATCCGGCAGTTTGCAATAAACGCATTTTAATCTTGTTAAAATTTATCCATTTCCTATAAAAAACGAATACACCTCCAGATCTAGATTGATCTCTGCAACAATAAGAGATTTATCAGTCTCCAATATTATATACATTAATCTCTCTCTCATTTTCAAATATCTAAATTTCAGATAAAATTAAAATATTTATTTCAATCAGGTGTTTGTGAAGAAGTGTAAGCAAATAATCAAAATTCATTCCGATACTTCTAATATTTAAATGTAGTAAATTTAAGTTAGCAGGTGGATGAGAGGGAAAGGTTTTAAAAAAAATTTTGAAGGTCGTCTAGAGACAATAGAGTTTGATTTGGGTGAACATCAACGGAAAAACAGTCTATCTGTCTTCTCAAAGGTCATAGAAAAAATAATTAAATCCAGAATAATTAAATTTCTTGACAGCATTAATTTTTTTAGTGAGAACCAATTTGGATTCAGAAAGGCAAAAAGTACAGAGGACGCTCTTGTTAATTTTCTTTCAAATGTGTATATAGCAGATAACAATAACTGTAAAGTTGCGTCATTATTTTTAGATATCAGCAAAGTTTTTGATACCGTGAATCATAGTATTCTTCTAACCAAACTAGAATATGCAGGAATTCGGGGTTTGCCACTTAAATTTTTCAAAACATATCTTACTAACAGAGTTCAAAGTGTGAAAGTAAATTCCGTTTTGAGTTCTAAAAGACAAATTACACTGGTGTACCTCAAGGATCAGTACTTGGACCTATTTTATTCCTGATATATATAAATAACCTGTGTAACTTTAATTTGAAAGGAAAAATCACTGCTTTTGCTGATGATTTAGCTCTTTGTTACTCTGAAAGCTCTTCAATCAACTTGAGGAATAACATGCAAAATGATCTTAACTCACTAAATATCTGGTTTAGAAATAATAATTTGAAATTAAATATAGATAAAACTAAATATATGTTATTTGGTTCTGGTACTTTCGATGATTTTGGTGTCCTAAAATATCATAGTATGACAGATGGCGGTATCTCGGATTATATGTGCACAGTTGTAAATGGAGTAGACACCTTTAAGTATTTAGGGATTTTTTTAGATTCAAAACTATCCTGGAAAACACATATTAATTATTTGAGTGTAGAATTAAATCGGAACATTAGGAAATTTTATTTTATCAGGAATAAATGTTCCCAATCTATTTTAAAACTTCTTTATTTTGCGTTAGTAGAATCTAGATTGAGTTACGGCATTACATGTTGGGGTGGGACATACTTCACCAATCTTTCTTCACTTTTTGTCACACAGAAGTCCTTCATCCGTATCATTCTGAGTAAAAACAGACTCACGCATACATTTCCACTTTTCAATCAATTAAAGCTGCTCCCTCTACAACACTTGTACGTTTATAAAAGTTTAAAAATGTTTTATAAAAGAAGTGGCCAGCTGGAATGCAATTTAGACGTCATACTATACAGGTACCAAGGCCAAATAAAACCCGTTTCCAAAAATTTTTCCTTTATTTAGCTCCCAAAATATTTACTTCCTCAGTTAATAAAAGAACAATCTTCATGTACATCTTTTTTTGTCAATTTAAAATCTTGGTTGTTAACTCAAGAAGATTTAAATTATCTGTTTGATATTGTAAAGTGAATATGTGAATATTTTTTAAAAATGTTGTATTGGTCCTTAACATTATTATTTTTTAATTACGAATGAACATTTTAATTCATTATTATTTGTACGGATAATATTTCATTAAATAATTGTCACAAAGTTACCCCTGGTTATATAGTACAAATTGTGACAGTCAGATTTTCCACTATTATAGTCTCTATATCAGTGCATATAGAAACGTCCTCTCCACTTGTCAATACAAGATTAATCGAAAGACTGGTTATTTGTGGAGATGAAGATTACAAGGAAGAAAATTCATCACTGCCCCCACGGGGACTCGAACCCCGGTCTCTCGCTTGCCGGACGAGTGCTCTACCATCTAAGCTATGGAAGCAGATAGAATACTTGAACCTTGGAGCGTATATATAATTCTTCGTTTCTGTATGTATATGGCCATCTGGTTGGCCTTCGTCATTCTCGAGCTATTAGTTGATTGTTGACACCGTCCATGTACGGTGCCTTTCAACATATATATACGCTCCAAGGTTGAAATATTCTGTCTGCTTCCATAGCTTAGATGGTAGAGCACTCGTCCGGCAAACGAGAGACCGGGGTTCGAGTCCCCGTGAGGGCAGTGATGAATTTTCTTCCTTGTAATCTTCATCTCCACAAATAACCAGTCTTTCGATGAATCTTATATCTATGTCAGTGGTTCCAAGCTTTTTGAAGCGCGACCCGTTTTTGACAAGAATTTTAATAGGTGACCCCCCCCCCCCACATGGTGTGACCATATGTCCCAGTATTTCGGTACATTCCCGACTTTTTCTTTTTGCTGTTACGAAAGCGCTTTTCGGACACCTGTTTGTCTTGGTCAGGGCCGTAACTAGGCTTTTTGCTCCCCGGGGCGAACATTTTTTTGCCGCTCGCCCCACAAAATTCGATAATTTGGCAAAGGTGTTCTTTGTTCCCACCTAAAACTGCCACCCCCTAAATTTTGCCACCAGGGTCAGTTTCCCTCTTCCCGCCCTCTCTAGTTACGGCCCTGGTCTCGGTTTCCATTTGTGTTCAATGATAAATGGAAGCAAACTATTTTTCAATATTTACTTGCCAAACTGTTTGATTATTTACTTTCAAACTTCCTGCATGTTTTTAGTTTTGAATCCCGTGGACGGTGTCATCAACACAGTGGCAAGTTTGGATGGAATGCTTATCTTGCGCATCGTAACGGTAGAGTGTATAATTTGTTACTCTAACTGAGGCTCAGGCTCACCATTGCCAGACGCAGGGCGAAAATATTCTCGGGTTGTTTCCCTGGGAAGGATAATTTTAATTGATTCGTTAAATACTTGAACAAAAATAGAATTTTCATAGTTGAAGAGCAATCACCCCTGCTTTCTTATACAAAATTATTTTTCAGCTACAATAATATTTCTTATTATAGTGAGTACTTGGTGTGGTCGTGTCTGCCGGCAATTCGGCCCAAACTTGAACACATATTCAGAATATGGGTGTCGGTGGATTGTTTTAACAATGCACAGTCTGATCCCACAATATTTCTGAGCATTAATAGTTCATAAAACATAGACATTTCTTTTTTATATTCATGTATCATTTATCGTTCTGTAATTTCAATTTTAAAAATTATATAATTTTGAAATCGGATGATTCTTTCTGAATCACCCTGTATAAGTATTAACTTGATATACCGATTATTCTACATGTAGAATTTGATAAATACAAATACAAAGGCCACAACAGGCAAATTGCTCAAAGAGGTGGCTGAAAAATTATGCCCATAAAAAGTATAGATGTCGAATATCACAAAGTACAGCAACTCGATATATAGGCCTATATATATATATATATATATATATCCATAAAAAAGATTATGGCGGTCTTATAAAAATATGGAAAGCTCTCGATTTATCCCAATATGTCTATCGTACTTCATTTTAAACGTATCATTGTACTAGAATTCACGACCCCCGGAGGTAAGCTGTTTCATTTATTAACGACCCTATTAGTGAAAAACTCCCTGCGACACCATTGGAATTGTCCCTTACTAAACGGGACTGATGAACCCTTGTCAAAGCAGTTGATTGACGATGTATTAATAATTCACTGTCCATCCTATCCATCCCGTTGAAAATTTTAAACACTTCGATCATATCCTCCGACACCCGCGTTCCACCAATGTAAACATATTCAAGAAATCAAGTTTTTCTTCATAGCTCAAGCATTGTGTGACAACAAAAGCACGCATAGCTCTTCTCGGCACCCCCTCAACCAAGTCTATGTCCTTCTGTAGGTATGGTCTCGAAAACCTAACGGCATGCTCCAGTGCAGGACGAACCAGGTCTCGGAAAAGCGGAAGAATGACTTTAGGAGAACGCGAAGAGACCTTTTGAAAAATGAAACCGAGCATTCTATTCGTTTTTTTGACCACCACTGAACAATGTTCAGAAAACATAAGCCGCTCGTCAATGAGAATTCCCAAATCGGTGACCCTAGTTGCATCCGGGATAGTAATACCATTCAACTCGTAAGTGAAACGTGGGTTGTTTAACTATAAAATTAGATTGTATGATAATATGTCTAGTAAGTAGCTCAGCTGAGTTAAGACATGTTTTAGTTTTCACATATTTTTACTCAAGTTCCGAAAAATAAAAATGAATTTATAATTTTAGGAAGTTTTTATTTTTGAAATCCTCAGGCGACACCCCCTGAGTTTATCAACGCGGTCCCCTAGGGCAGCGGTTCCCAACCTTTTTCGGTCCGCGTACCCCTAGTTGGCTCAGTTCCTTTCGTTCAGCGTACCCCCGATCCCGTCTCTTCCAGGCATCTCTACCCCTAATCTGTTTCACCCATTACAGATTCCGAAAACTTCCTTAAAAAAGGTATATGTTGAATTAAATTAAATGGATTTTTTCATTATACAGTTTTTTATTTTTGAAGTAAGCAAACAAATTGACACAAAGATTGGGGAAAAACAATTAATGAGATATTTGGGACTGTATTGAATTACAAAGTTTTGAAAAATTAAGCTCAAAAGATGATAAATACAAACTCAAATTCGGAGCTGCGTTCAATTTGCTTCTATATTTATTTTTTATACGTATAAGTATACGAAGAAAACGTCCGTTCAATAAACTCTGTGCTAACAAACGGCAACAAAAATATTAGGCTTTTAGGCAAACGTATGGCTTTTCTAGTAAGTTTACTGTATTCGTTACCACGACGAGCACAAAAACTAACCATTCCGCCATTGAAGAGGATCTTCAGAGTGTGGTATCTGATGCGAGCTCTAGCAATTCCTCTATTTCTGGAATCGACAAGGAAGCCGGTTCGAAATACTCTACTTTGAAAGGATAAGATATCCACCCCGATCACCCATTTTCCGGCTCTAAAAATATTTTTCAAACGATGATTTTGATCCTTCCAAGTGATCGACTGTTAAATTTAGCTCGGCTGTCACAAGAAATAGTGAAGTGTTTTGAACACTTTCAAAAAAAAGGCTACCTCGTGCCGAAGTTTGAACAGCCGCGTCAGGACTTAACCCCGGGACAACCACCTAACTTCGGTGTGCAAAAGCAAAGCGTTGTGAAGGCTGTCCATGTCTTCATACAACAATTTAAATAACTTGTAGTTGGACAACTACAAGTTGTCTTTGACAACTTTGACCACTTCATCAAGAACGTTTCGCAAATTTGGAGGCAAAGGTTTCGATGCAGGGCTCTGTATGTGAATTGTGAATATAGCAGTGAGTCCATTTCATTTTGGGGGCGACTTCTGCCAAAGTAGCAACCTTCCGTGGATTTTCCTCCATCTGTGGTGAGCACAACGCATTTTGACTATTGAATTCCTTTTTCAACGAAATAATGATCAATTGCTTCAAATACGTCTTTAACAGTCGTACGACCCCCTTCAATGGGTGACAAATAAAAAGATTTTTTTCGAATTCTCTTTCAAGTAGTTAGCAATTACAAGTAGCACAGAATATTGTGACAGAATCACTTTTGGCAGATTCAAAATATTTTTTCACGTTTACAGGTGCACGGTACTTCATTTTGATGTTTCAGTCAACTTCCGCTTCCGCACAGATCCAGTTTTTAGCCACTGATCCTTAGCGCAAATCATGTGAGTAATAGGTGCTTGGTAGAAAAAGTTGACGTAGAAAATTGTGGGAATAACACATATACACACGCATAAATAGAAACACCCACAAGAAAAGTTAAACACAACACGAATTAATTAATTCTTCGTTTTTATGCACAGCCTGGCATGCGTCAACAATCAAATCTGAAACGTCGGAGAAAAGTGAACCGAGAGGAAGGAGTGCGCGAATCTGGATCATAGATTGGGCGCGGACGAGGGGAAGGAAGGCCGATCCCCTTCCAGCGGACGCAACCCCTCTGTTATAGAAGATTTTATTGATAGGGAGTTCAAAATATTACAACTGACAATATTAGTAAAAACCTCTACCTACCTTTTAAAATTTTTCTTAATCTTTTTAATTCTTTTTTTTTTTTTTAGATGGGTGGCAGCCATTACAATTTTATTTTCGCGTACACCCAGTTAGGAACCGCTGCCCTGGGGAGTCGTGATCAACTGTTTGGGAACCACTGGTCTATATAATCTATATAACCTATATATATTTGGGCATGTGTCAGAAAGTTTTAGTTGCAAATTGTTACTTAAGGACGCCGAAGGACAGTAGGAAAAAATATTGAATAATTTCGGTAGAATTTTGGCAGAATTATATCATCAATCAATATAGTGTTAAATTTAAACGAACATATGAACACAATAACTGAAAGTAAATGAAAGAAAATAATGTAGAAAAACAAAAAATTCAAAATACACAGACACAAGTTTTAATAATTATACTTCTGCTGGCAACATGGCCCCCACAAGGGTGGGGCTGACAGGTCTGTAGCCCTGGGGCCCGGGACAGTTACCATCATTTTTTGTTTTTTCGGGCTATAAACTCACTCACTATAGAAGGGCCCGTGAAAAGTCTGGCTTAGGGGCCCGCCAAAGATCAAAGCCTGGGGGCCCTGCTCGAGGATGTGGGGGCCATGGCTGGCAATCCATTTATTTTAGGAAAATCAAAAATGTCTCGCTTTCCTCCTTTTTGAATATTTATCCTCCGCACTATTTTTTTTTGATAACAACGCAATTTTCACGTATTCCCAAGGGATCAGCATGATCTGTCCAGGAAATTTGTTAGTGTTAGGTTAGAAGACATCTATGCCTGAACCGGGATTCGAATCCAAACCAGCACAGTGAGAAGCTGTCAGACCAGACACGACCCAAGCTCTGTCCCTCCCGGGATATAAGAATTTTACCTGTGTGGGTTGGTACAGTGAGAAGCTAGTTCCCTAACCACTCGACTATCTTCTTTGTTTTGATACCAGATTTCGTCCTCATTAGGCATCATCTCTCCATCATCTTAGGCGTGTCATATATATCTATCTATCTATCTGTCTATCTCTCTCTCCCCCCTCCCCCCCCTCACCACTTTTAACAGCATTTTATCTATAACATGTTTCGTAGTTCCGTGGTGAACTTCACGGCACCTTGACGTGTCACTGCACGCCGTATGGGAAAAACTGCAGTGTAGGCATACATCTTCCGCGGATGAATCGCAATTCGTAATTGTTCCGTCACCCTTACGAATGAAGATATCAGAAAGAAACTTCTCTGTGTGCAAAAATTTTAGAGAAAGAGTCGTAAAAGATAAGATTTTATTTGTTGTAATCATAAAAAGTTCATGTCATCCACCTCCTTACGGCAATTGTTTATTGTGGCTACAATGTACCGATATCAAGGCAATTTGAAGTACTTCTTTAAAACGTGACGTAGTACTTTACACAAGAACGAGTAAAGTAGAGTGTTATGACCAGTGGTCAACTCAAAAGGCTATCGAAGTACTACTTCTTCCTCTACTACAGTGATTCTCAACCTTTATTTCCTTCCCGCACCCCTAGAGCAGCTTACCTTCCTACACCCCGTTGGATATGTTTTATCTGTTAGAAAATTCAGGGTTTTTTTTTTCAGTAATAGATTACATTAATTATTCAATAATTAATTTCTATGAATTCTTTTACTTATTGTTCAATGTCTTTTCGGCTATGGCTTTATATTTAATTTTGTCTTCATTTTTTGTGAGAACTAATTCAAAAAAAAAACTAAAAAACTTACTATTTTTTTTATAATTTTTTGAGATTTGTAAAAAAAATTCATTGAAAATAGGTCTTCACTTATTGATTCCAGCCGCAACAACTATAACAGGCATCTTCAATCTGTTGCTCGCGAGCACCACGGTGTTCCCTGAAGTACCCAGTGTGCTCGATGCTCGTGTCCGATTTCATGCTCGCGAGCACTTGATCAACGTTCCAATGAAACACCATGGAGGAATTGCATCCAAGAATTGAAATCATCGTCATTTTTCATGCATTCGTATGTTAAACTTGCCGTAAGGGTACTCTTCTTTTGATGATGGGTACAGGCAGTGCTAGCGACTGGAAAAAAGTTGTGCAGCTCTGAACTATAAATCAATATTTCTTTGACAGTTGACTGAATTTTTTGACGTTTTTCCTGAATCGTGTGTAAATGACAATATCAAATCTAAGCACAAAATGCTAATAACACGAGGTACCAATATAAACAAACCACGAAATAGTTTAGGTAAATAATGGTATTTTTTTTATCAACCGAAATGGAAAACAAGTACAATCGCTAATCCAAAAAGAAACTTACAACGCAAAATTTGTATGATACATTTCTGCTAGCAAAAGTCAGAAGATGAAGCGTCTAAATATTGGTATGATTCATATTTTTTTGGGAATTGAAAAATTCAGTTTTTATCATCATTTCATTTTCCTGAGTAATCAGTCAACGTTTTGTAATTTTTTCCCCGTCTCGCACCCCCAAAAATGCTCTTCTACACCCTCGGTTGGGAACCACTGCGCAAAGTCCGGAAAATTTGGATCGTTTGGGTGGCTATTAAAAGGAAAAAAAAAGATAACCTGTTTGCACTATTTGTTACTTAAAAAAAAGAAAGTATCAGATAAAAACTGGGATAGACAATGCCCATGTCTATAAAACAAATTCCGGAATGGAAATAAAAGCTATGGATAACGGGCCAAATGAAAAAAATTAAATTACGTATAAGAAATAGAAAATGTGATAGGACCATAGAAAAACAACGTATAAAAAACTACGCGGCAAAAGTAAATTTCACATTGCAGTTAGTAAGATTTTTTTTCATTTAAAAGAAAACCTTTGTGTTCCTAGATTTGAACGTATACTCGGTTTACAGTACATAATTTCTATGTCTTACAGTGTGATTTGAATTTTCTCAATTAGAAGTAAACATCATGTTCCCAAGACTATGTTATTCATCTGATTCAACCCTTATAGAGTACGGTAAATATTAAGACAAAAAATCAAATGTTTTTTCATTCGAGCAGCGAAAGCCAGTTGTGTGTTCCTCTCGTCTTTCATGTCTTCAAATGAACACCAATCGAAATTGGTTTTTTTACCACGAGTTCAATATTATGTAATGTTTCCTTACAGTAGCACTAGATGGCTCTGAAGTTCTTCCCGTTATTACTGTTGCGGCGAAAAACAGAGTTATGCAGGAAAGTGTCATTCGTAAGGTCGTCTCCGAGTGCATCTCTTCACGGGGCCACCAGGAGAACGAAAGGAGAACTTGTAGAGGAAAAACTAGCGTTCTTCTCAAGAGGTAAGAAAAATTTGCATAAGAATTGAGTATATATAAAAGTAGTGGCTTTTCTATTTATTTTTCGCTGCTAATTGGAGTTTTCAAGACTTCTTTCTTCGATCTCTCCCATTGGGACGAGGCGTGGTCATTCCGTGAAGCCGTTTTTTCCTAGCACTACTTCTGTAAACGAATCTCGAAAAAATGCACAATAATATATATCGTTTTAAAAAAAAACTCGTTAAAAATTAGAATATAAAAAAATATTTAATAACTTCTCTCCGTTTAAAATTATTGAAGGAAAAAGAATGTCTTTTGAAATAGAAATCTTCTGAATTTTTTGCAATGTTTCCTCAAATATTAAAACTTGAGATTTTGAAAACTTGAAGTTGATTGGCTCAAATCTCGCTAGAACTACAGTTCAATATAGCGAAATTGATTCGCATCTATTTAAAATATTTATAAGTTTTGAGAAATCTTACATATATACTGATATGTTTCAAAATAAGCAAAATATTGAAGGGAATTGATAAAACTGCATTTCCAACTTGGAGTTCTTATTGTTAGGTCTTTCTTTCACTTTTCGATGAATGATAAAAATTGACATAGGAACACCATTTATATGAAATTAAATATTCCTGAAAATTAGAGAAAACACCCAATGTTATTATTCTAAATATGAGCATCTGGACAATATTTTCAGCTTTCAACCACATTTCCACACGTGGACAAATAAAAGAATACCGTGTAGTAAAATGTGAATATGTACAATAAATGTTATTGATTCTTTCATCATTGGACAGAAGTTTTAATATATATCGTGTGATATCTTTTCCAAAGTTATTTTATACAGGGGGATTCAGAAAAGATGGGAAAAACTTTAAGATAGTACACACCAATACAAACAATTGTCATCAAAGACTGCGTGGTCTAACATGAAACGCAGAAGTGCCAGCGCGTTTTGAAACGGCCACTCCGCAAACATTAAACGGTATTCCTGTTGAAATTTATCGGGAGAAAAAGAAAACCATGCATGCAAATGTAATCTGGGGAAGAAGAAGAAACCATATGCAAATCTGCGTCTCAGTGAATAAAAGGCGCGGACTCAGCATTACTGAAGTGCGCCATTAACCCGTACGTTACAACTGTTAGAATGGTTGGATGGAATAGGGCTGGCGTCTGTGCCTTTTATTCACTTTGACGCAGATTTGGTTCTTCTTTTCCCCTGGTTACATTAGCATACATGGTGTTCTTTTTCTCCCGATAAATTTCAACAGGAATGCCATTTTAACGTTTGCGGAGCGGCCGTTTCGAAATGCGCTAGCACGTTTGCGTTTCATGTTAGACCATGCATTCTTTGATAACAATTGTTTGTATTGGTGTGTACTATCACCTCTTAAAGTTTTTCCCATCTTTTCTGAATCATCCTGTATAATGTTACCTGGTAATATTCTTAAAAAAAAAAAAGGAAATGAATTTTAATTGGGTAAACAATGTCAGGGTAACAGTGGTTCAGGTATAGCAGGGTATTTTTCAGGTGGAACGACAGTTTTTTTCATTTATGACTTCTCCATGTTTGTTTCATTCTACAAAACGCATTTTTTCGCAACTAAAAATGAGATATGAAACGATGAACTGATTTGGCGGATTTTGCCCAATTAAGTGCTCCGTATAAGTAAAACTGAATTGAAGATAAATATTAAGTCAATTTATTTAGTAGAAAACGGACTTTTATTTGAAAAATGAGAAGTTATGAAAAGTCAGAAAAGATTTTTATCGATGAAAATATTCATCATGAGGTGATTTTTAAATTAAAAAAGGAAGTAGATAAAAAATGACAAGTCAATTTATTAAATCGATTATACAAAGTAGAATCAAGAATGGCAATCCGATGTCTTCATATTGTAATCGACTTAAATTAGGCTTTTTCGCAATATTAGTATTCATGCTAAGAAACCTACTACAATCTTTTGTTTTGGCTTATTGATATTATTGGTTCATTTTTTCGTACTAGGTCATTATTTTTTGTATAGAAAAAGGAGAATTTAATATTTATTAGCCAATTCCGTACTTTACCAGGTCGCTCACATGCAATACGATGGGATGGAGCTCACTATTCATTTGATAAAGTTAAAACTGAAATTGTTGATTAAATAGTTGAGGTGTACATCGACGTGATTTCCACACACACACAAGCATCGTTTTTCCTTCAAACAAATTCACATTAAATCTTTTATATAAAAAATAATGAATTAGCTATTTTCAACATAAAGGGCAAGAAAACCTTTCTTTTGCAGTATGCAGACTTTACTGATGACGAACAGGCCTACTTTAGATTAATCATGAACTGTGTGTGGGTAGACCAGCTGGGGTATAAAAATATTCGTTTATTATTATTTATTCATTTTTTTATTATTGCGAAACAACATACAAACAAAATCACATACAATATAAAAAAATACAAAAGAAAGACAATAGAACGAAAATAAAGCCTACATTGTGCAGTTCTTAGGGACTTATTTGAATTGTGCTAGAGCTTATAATAAAATTTCTATATTCAATAAGCAACTGCACGCTCTGTTAATATATTTCAGATAATTAGTTCAAACTTTGTCTTGGGTGTCCTATTTATATTTGCAATGAATGTTTCAAAATTTGATAAGGCATTTGCGAATATAAAAATTTCTTCCTTGCGATGTTTATTTATTATTAAGTCGGATAATTTTTTTCCGAATTTAACACAAATGATTGGTCCTAGGTAATTTATACTTCTTTGAAATGAGGTATTTAATGCACTTATTAAACTAAAGCTGGTATGCTTGATATGCAAATTATTGTTCAGAATTGTTATTGGCAAAGAAAATCTGAACATATAATGCATTCAAAGCAATTTTTTAGCGGCGAAAAGGTGAAGGTGAAAACGCGTGTGATTTCTTTCCTACTTTTTCCTATATAAAATCTATCTTTGACATTTGAGCTAATCGATTCCAATTCCACGAAGCATAGCAGTTTGAAGTTAGTGGGAGTTGAATGCTAGTTAAAACTTCTGCCACGAGATGAAAATTCAATCGTTGGCTAGATATATTTGAAATCACCGACAGAGCGTAATTCAAACTCGCTTTCATCACAGGACATCGTGAAGCTGCATACAAAGTGGATGCGTTTTGCCTGATTGAATATCTGCCCACGTTTGAGTTCGAGAATCGGAAAGCAATTCTTGGATTGAGTTAAACCTCCTATTTTCAATAGAAAAACTGAACGAACAGAAAAAATTTTAGTCACTGGTTTTTTATCATCCCTTCATTGCAGATATATGCATTTCTTTAATACTGTATTTTATTTTCTCGTCATGTAATCCGATTATCTTGATATTTGGTTCAATTAAATCAAATTACCACATAGATTTATGCTTTTGTGCTGAAAATAAATGAATTAAATTATAAAAAAAATAAAAAATTGAAAACAACAACAACAACCAAGAAAACTTGTAAACTTTGCGTATCTAATTTGAGCTTTTTACTGGCAGGGGCCGCTAACAACTTTAACAACTTTGTATTTCATGTGAAGAATTATGTAAGACGGAAATTCTCAAAATATTCATGTTTGTAACACCCTTGGGAATGAGATAAGAATATTGGATATCTCACGGCATCTCTGTCTGATCTCGAGGAACTTCGGAGGCACCAAAAGTGCCATGAGACACCGACTACAAACGGCAGCCCTATTATCAAGTTTTTCACACACCAATACAATTTTATCCTTAAAGTAACTAGCTCTGAACTTATGATTAATCACACGGCATACTAGAGTACTGCAGCAAATCCTTTGAAATCCACTTCTGTAAGCTATGGAACTGCCAAAAGCTTCCCAGTAGTTGGCATGACTGTCAGTTGGCAAATGTGTCAGCATTCATCGATGAAGTATATATGACCAGTGGCGTCTTAACGCATGTGTCCACCTGTGCACGGCCTGGGGGTCTCAAGAGAAGAGAGAGGCCTCACACAAATGAGATCTTTTTGAAATTTTCGGGAATTTACCAGGTAAAAATCACTTGGCTCGGGGATCCATAATGCTCGTAAGACGGCCCTGCATACAACGTTCCCTAATCATACACCCTTTATACTCAAATAAATCATTCTCTAATACAGGGCTTCTTAACCTTTTTTTGCCCGTGGCCCCCTTTGAACCATATTTTTTTTCTCGTGGCTCCCTTGAGCCACGTGGCCTACCCAGAGTCTTCGACTCTCATCTAGTAGCAAGGTCCATTATACGTATTGAATATTATAGTGAATTTATATAACGGATATTTTGCAAATAAGATTGGTCTCCGACCACTGGGCTAGAATTTATTGAGCTTACCGCTAGTCCGAGTTCTATTCAGGGCCGTCTCAACATCATGGGCCCCCCTAGGTAAAGTGATGCTATGGTGGTCCCACACTTAGGTGGAAATAAACAGCCTACATATTCCCTACTTATTTTCAAAATTTATTGTACTGTACAAAATATCATGAGGTCACTTATGGACATGAGACCCCCGGGCATGACCCCCCTGTACAAGAGTGGAACTGACAGAGCTGCAGCCCGGAGGGGCCTGATATGGTTTTCATCATTTTTTGTTTTTTCACACTATAAATTTAATATAGAGGGACCTGCGGAAAACCCCCATCCTAGGGAATCTGCTGCAAAATGTAGGCGGTGATTCCCGGGTGGGTCCATGCCCTAAAATGACCCTGGTTTTATGGGTAGTTTTGTTGGATTCTGTAAGTGTCCAGCCACTAATATAAAAGTTATATTTCTTCACACCTTAATTTTTCTTCTCAGCTCTCTGCAGCCCTCCATACCACCTGTCATGGCCCCTTTCTCAATTTTCTTCCGTGGCCCCCTTGAAGTATCCCAGTACCGCCACTGAGAACCACTGCTCTAATATATATAGGACTGAAATATGATTACACTTATTCTAATATTTTTCATTTGTTATTATATATATAAGCTCATATTTGGGTTCAGATTTATTTTTCATTCTTAGCGTGAAATAAATAATAAAAAGCGTAAAATCCTTACTTTACCATTACGGCAAGTGATTCATTAAATTTACCCGCGCCTTTATCAAAATGTGAAGCTATTTTTATCTTTGCTTCATCAAACTACCTTCTCTTAAGTTGTAGCATTTATTGAAATTAATTCGATAATTTGAAAAATGTTCAATTTTAAGAATGTTTTTAAAACAAAAAAATTGCAAATTAGAAGAAATATTTTTTATTTTTCGTGTTAATGTAATTCGAAATAATATAATTTTTGCTGGTGTTTTCAATTAGGCGAGATGCATATTGAAAATGTTAATGTCACAAATACTCGGATGGTATCAACCGTCTGATGTCAAAGAAGATGCTTAAAAATCACTTTGTTTCTATATTCATGTATATAACTTATGCAAATGCCTATTATATGAAAATATATATGGTGACTTTTCAAGAAGAGTGTCTGAAAGGAATAAAAACTGCATAGTTGACTCTAAAATTTAAGTAAAATATCAACAAAAAGAGAGAGAAATTCATCTGTGATAATGATATTTCCGTAAAATAATAAGTGAAGGAATATAAAAATATATATAAAATAATAAAAATATTTATATATAAAAAAAAACAAATTTTTTATACTTCCCCAATAATAAAGAAATACGGTATATCAATTCGTAAAATTTGTGTGTGTCTTTATTATACTAAAAGAAAGTATCAATCATCAAATTTTTTTTCTTTCGTAAAAAACGCCGTTGATAGACCTAATTAAAATCCTGGCTGAAGTATCGAAACAGTTAAGAAACTCTTCGATTTTGATTAAAATGTTTAGTTCCGGTTAAATATACTTTCGTGTGAATAAAATGACAAAATGATCCAGTGCTATTACAAAATACAAAAAGAGATTGCTCTGCAAAAGTAAATTGAAGAGAAAAATATATCGCGACCTTATTACCCATTTGAATTAATAGTTATATATAATATATATATATATATATATATATAATTAATAAATAAAATATAATTATATATATATAATTATATTTTATTTATAGTCAATTAATTCCAACTAATTGCTTCTAATATGCTTTGTTTCACGTTACTTGATACCGAAGAATTATTTCGTTCAAGGTCGGAACACATTTTTTTTGCTTTATTCACTGTCTACGTCACTTAACAACTAATCTCCCCAAGACGGAATTCATCTGAATGCAAATCCAGATAAAAATGTTCACTCTGCGTTGAATCTAAATTTTTTCTCAAGAAATTTTTCTTCTCTTTTTCTGCTTTTTAAAAAAAAAATTATGTAATTGATTTTGCCATCTTTATGTGACAGTTCTTTTTCCTTCTCGTAAAAATTTTCACCGAAGGAAATGTTTACATATCTTTTTCCTGTGAAAGCAAATACTTAACACACTTTGTTGATCTTGAAATAATTTGTTTCGTAAAAAAGTTTCATAAAAAGAATATTAATTGAAATATTATTAATCATTCATAACGATTTCACTTTAAGACATAACTGATATGAGATAAAAAGTTTGGTTTTTCCGAAACTATAGCAAGGGAATAGCATGGAATGAAGTAATATATAAATTAACTACTTTATATTGAAATGAATAATTGTAATTGAATAGTTAATATTGTCTGAGGCTTTCATGGCCGGCGTTAAATGACTTGCAAAAGGTTTCCGATGAATGCCAGAGAGAAAATGACCTCGACAGCCAATCGTCGCCAGACACCACTTGCAGCCAATCGGCGCACAACACATCCACACAAGCCAACCAATGCGGTTCTTCTGCGGCCGATCAAGTCTCAGAAATGCATATAGAGAACAAGTCGATGACAGTAGATGTACGAAGCCTTTCTCGCTTGCCGCGGAGACTTACGTCCAATTAACCTCAGATAATTTCTGCCACAGATGTGGGCGAAACGTCATGAAGAAAATCTCCTAGACCATGGCCTAATAACCCGGAAACCGTTTGCAAGTCATGAATAGTTAATATTCAAATATCTATGCATGCTGTACGAGTTAAATACTGTACACAGGGTGAAGTTTCTCGAAGAGTGCTCGAAAGGAATAAAAATCTGCGTTTGATTTTAAAATGAAAGTAATACTACACATAAAAAACGCAAGATATACAGAAAACTGGATGTTGCGAAGATATTTATTATTTGAGATGTTGATTTTTTAAGGAAGGAAAAGCTCATCTCTGCCCTCTACCGGGTACCTCGATTGTCGGACGAGTGCTCTCACCACTAAGCTACAGAGGAGATAGAGATTTTATTTCGCTAAAGCGTAGCTTAGTGGTGAGAGCACTCGTCCGGCAATCGAGTGATCCGCGTTTGACTTCCGGTACAGGCAGAGACGAGATTTATCCTTCCTTAAAAAAATCAACATCTCAAATAATAAAATATCCTCACAACATCCAATTTTCTGTATATCTTGCATTAACAAGTGGAGAGCGACATCATGTCATACATAAAAAATGATCAGTAAAAACTTTAGCTGTAACAGTTTTACCCCGATAAAAAAAAAAAAAAATTAGCGAAAATAGAATTAAAATCTTTTTTGTCTGTTAGAAAATTTTTTTGTATTGCATCGAAAAAAATTTACTCTGTAACATTTGAAGGAAAACTGAAAGAGGTATAAATGATTTTTGCTACTTTTTTACATGTGATACTAACCAAACCTGAAAAAGAATACGAAGATACTTATAAAAGGTAGAAAAAAAACGGGAACTATATATCGATATCTTGATGGATTTTAATTCAAATTAAAATGATAATTTTTTTTGATACATTATAAAGAGGCACAAATTTTACTAATTGAGACCTTTTGATGTAGCAGTAAACAAATTTAAATTTGTTTTATTGAATTTTCTCTCTTTCCTAAGTATATCTTACCATCAGCCAGCTGTTAAAAACCTTCGTGTGGATAGCAGAGAGTGACATCATCCTCAAACAATTTTCATATTTTATTCAATTATTGTTTTCTTGGTAGAAGTAATCACAGCTGAATTTCACTCTTTTTGTAGATCATTTTCCTATATATATATATTTTAATTTTAGAACAAACCTTAAAATTTTCATTTCTTTCAGACGCTCTTCGTGAAATATCCTATATATTAACCGTTATTTATAAATGATAGTTTTCACACGTAAGGTACTGAATTTTTTTTCTTCTTAGCAGCATATCGGAACACAACAATGGCAACACAAAATTCAACATAATAAAAATACTCACTTTTATTTATAGTCTTCTTTACATCAAAAAAAATAAAAAATAATAATAACAATAAAAATAAAATCTCGCACTTGCGTGACATTTCTTCTTGCCGCTTTCGGAACATCTTTATTTATTTATCTAAAGAACATCGGTAGAAATGTTAAGCTCTTAATTTCAAGATAGGAGGAGTTGGCCCAGCTCGAAGTACGGTGTGACGTATATACAATATACATATTAGGATAAGGAGGGAAACGAGAAAACAGCTTATCGGATATAGTAGGAACAGCTTCTTTTCGTTCCCTGAGAGATTTCAACTTCTTACTGTATATCAGATTACAAAGTTGCCACCGCGTGCAACAACGTGAGTTAAACTAGTCACGACGTCTATTGGGAAAGATGTTTGATGATACGATGGGTATTGAAAGTAGTTAAGGGAAAAGATAATCTTAGGTATGCAATGATAATACGAAAATAATTGATGCTATGTAAGTGGACACTTACCATGACATCTCAATTATCTTAACAATTTTTTTTTATAGTGAACGCTGCTTTAATAAATTGTTGTACTTATCTGGGTAAAAAACTGCATTGCATTGGCTTAAAAGTAACTTATAAGAGAGCAGCGCAATAAATACATAATTTCTGAAACAATTTTTTCCATGCTATAAGTATGAGGAATGACAAAAACAAATTTCCATATCTGATTGTAAAAAGAAAGGAAGTCTCAGTGATCTAATGAATATGAGATATTTATTATACACAGGAAGTGCGGGAAATATGAAATATATGTGCCATTTCTATTTTTTCTGATTAATATAATTTAAAAAAATTATAAATCCAAAATTTTTTTTTTTATAAAATTTTGATTCTCGCGTAGTTGCATTGAGAAATATATGGTATTTAAAATTAAAATTGTCCGAGAAAAAAAGGTATTTAATAAAATGGATGGGGAGTAATATGAAATAGGGCAATAAAAATGAAGAAAATTAACTAAAAAAGATTCATCAAAAACAAGATTTAATGAGTCTATGACAATGGAAAAAATAAAAATTTCACAGTTTGTTTTTATAGTTGATGATGGTGGTGGTGTGTAATAGCCAATTTTCAAAAGTCACAGATGCAATATAACTGCCTTCCCTCAGAGAGTCAAAGTGGATCCACGGAGAACAGGACACAGATAATTCCAAGATCTCTTCTCTATCTTCCAAATTTTTCTGTCTTGAAGAGTCTAGCCCAAGGCATCTGTTTTCAGCCACCTCTTTAGACAATTTTCCTGTTGTTGTGTTTGTATTTGTATAAGTCTGATGATATTTTTGGTATTCCATATAATCAGACACACTTTCTTGGAAAAAATAGCTTTCTGTCTAGTCTGATAGAGTCGCTAGCTAAACAATTAACATAGCACAATGAAATGTAACTCTTGTGATGCACATTTTGTGCTTAGTTTCAAATTATTAGGAATTATTCCAATAATTAATAAACACTTTCCAAAACTTGCCTGAGTAAATTTCTGGAAGGGAGAAACAAATCTTCTCTCATAGCAGATGTAATGATGGTGACAATTGAGCGACACTGGCTTTAGAGCAGTGGTTCTCAACCGCCGGGCCGCGGCCCGGTATCGGACCCTTACATTAGCCAAACCGGGCCGTGAGTGATTCACTGTTTATTTTTCTCTCTTTGTTACTCATCAGTCGTGTGTATGACCGAGCCTTCCACTCAAAAAAAAAAAGAAATCAACCGGGCCGCGGGCTTCCAAAGGTTAAGAACCACTGCTTTAAAGCATTACGGGAGCATTTTGAAGTATTGTATCACCGCTCCACTTGACAGCCATACCTGAAGGCGGGCGAAAACCACCACCAGTTCAAGTTGTATGCAAGACTTAAGTAGTTACTTAATCGTAGAATTGGACGGCTTTTATATAAAAGGAACCAAGTGTCATTAAATCTCTCTCAAAACTGAGAAAAAGATATTTAAAGTTATCTTCGATTAAATTATCTTTTCAGTTTGGTAGTTGGTTCAAGCGCACACAGGCGGCATCTCAGCCTATATGTTACTTGGTTCTATTTAGATAAAAAATCCCACCTCTTTCAGTAGTTCAGATGACGGTATATCTCAAAAATGTTGAAAATAGCGCTTGGTTCTTTCTATATAAAAGCCGTTCAATTAATTTATAGCTATTGAAATATTTTTTGGATATATCATTTGCCCGTCTTCTATAATATAAAGTACAAAAGACTATTTTTCAAATATACGCTTCTGAATAACAATTATAAAATCTTAATAAAGTCGAGAATATAAAAGGCGATAGAAATATTTAATTTTCTTTTCTTTAACAACAATTTTTTTCCCTGGATTCATTAAAAAAAAACAAAAAAACTAACGCCTCTCAACTGGAAACATAAAGGGAATGAACATTAAATAAAAAAAATGAATGCAAGTTATTTAAAGAGAGGGGAAAAAATTTCATTTCTCGGCTTTGTTTTCGAGAAATGTCCAAAAAATACTAGATATTTAAAATACTTGACTTAATTATTTTTCATTTATCTGAACTGGTTAAGCTTTAGTTTTCTTCTTTTAAGAAAAAAAATAAAGTAGTTAGTAGGATAAAGCGTTAATTTCAACGTTTTCTTTAATTCTGTGAGTTGAATGATTGCAGTCACACTTTGTAGCAAAGATAATTTCTTGTCACATATCCTAGAAGAAGAAACTGACTTCATTGAGGTGTTTTAATGCAAAACAGAAGTAGGAATGAGTAAAAAAAAAAATTATTCGGAGGAAATTACAATGATAATAATGAATAATTAGAATAATAATGATGGATAATAATAAGGGTATTTTATTATTTTCATCAAGGAAAAAATAATTTTATTTCGTTGAAAGAGAAATTTTAGTAAATCCGTTTGTGTGTTAATGGCAAGTGATGAAAAAAACTCGCAAGTATTTCAGCTTAAAATCATTTTTTCCACATTGGTGAATTTTTATAGTTCTAATTTTCTCCGATATCAACGATTGGATAGGATTTTGGTTCTTTTGGCACAAGGACCAATTAGGTTAAACCACGCCAAAACAGATGACCATGTAAAAAAAGCAAAATTTGTTCTCTTATGTCAAGGAAGTAAAAATACATATGATAAAAACAATGTTGCGTGAAAAAAAAACGTAAAACAACGACGTAGAATATAAAATACTATAATTTATCTTAAAGATCAATGCCTTTGATGAAATTAAGAATAGATAGATGCATCGCAATGATCATTTAAAATGTCACGAAATCCGATTTCATGTCACTTAAGGATAAAATTATATATTACGTAAGGTATGTGTTTGTATTCTGCAATATAATAGAGCATATTTTTACATAATCTGTAGAACGAAGTATGTGTGAATTGTCAAGGCAATCAAATATTACTCAGGTAATGATTCATCTAAAAGGAAGTTTTTAAGAAATTAAATGTCAAAATTTTTTTATAACGACATTTCAATGACCAATAAATTGTGTCGTTGTAACTATAAGGTGTCATCAAAATTGAGGTTAAGGTTTTAAGATAATGCTATGAAATATATAAACGGATGCCATCATGTATTAGTCAATTTCACCTTAATGTAAATAATGTAGAAATTAACAAAGCTTGCACCATCCTCAGGTGAGGTTTTCGTATACAAAGATGCAAACAATAACAATCGAAATATAAAAGGATAATAAAAACGTGTTTTTTTTAGCCTGATGCATTCCTTAATACAGGCTCTGAAGTGAATTTTAGAAAGTTCTTCAAACAAAAGTTTAAAGTGATAATGGATGCATTGATTTAAGTATGTATTCTGTTTGTTATATGTACACTAAAAAACATACCCATAAATATTCACGGCTTCTAGGATCTCTATCATTGTCCATTGGAAGAGAACTGAACCAGTATGGAAAATCATGAGACGAATCCAGTATTTTGTGTAATATATATATATTTTACTACACACCACTGAATACAAGGGTTTGATCTCCCAAGGGACCCATGTCCGTCCAGAGCAGATCCATGAAAATCACACTTGTATTTTCTCGT
Organism: Pholcus phalangioides; assembly: GCF_987345545.1. Taxonomy (NCBI): domain Eukaryota; kingdom Metazoa; phylum Arthropoda; class Arachnida; order Araneae; family Pholcidae; genus Pholcus; species Pholcus phalangioides. Next base: position 16,992,387 of record NW_028301604.1, read on the forward strand.
GGCAACACATGGTTTTATATAAACATATATACTGTACGTGTGTGTATGTACACATATACACACATATATATCGGTTTACTCTCATGGTCTTTAAAGCATGTTATTGGTTTCTCTTCAAACTTTATATACAACTGTTGTACTATTTGCTATACTAGTATTTTCCACATATGTTTTAGTTGCATGTTTTTAAGCATTTTTAATTTTTTATGTGTGAATTCGAAGTATTAGAAATTTTTGGTCCCAAACAGATGAATTGATTTTTTATTATAGTTTTACGTGGAAGAATGATTTGAAATTGGGTTCCGTTATGCCTGGTATTTCTTTCGATTTGTCTTATTTTAAACCAATCTGCATTTTTGAATAGAAAGCTTAAGTCTATAAACAAGTTTTACGGACATTGAATCTGTAGTCATTTATTTGGATATTTAATGGAAGATAAGTGTTACGTGTGCTATTATATTTATACATTTTTAGTTATTGTTCTATTTAGTATTTGAATATTGCAGTCATAATCTCCTTCCATACACAAATTCCAAAAATTTTTCAATAAAAAGTCAGAAAATTTTTATTCAATGTGCCGATTTCAAATTCTAAGAATATATTCTTCAAATTCTAAGAAAATACTACAAAAGCGAAAGCATAAGCCCTGAAGGATGTGCTGCTATATCCGAATTCGTTGAATTTCGATTGAATTAAAAGCGAGGTTGATTAACATTAATCTCAATGGGAATCAGCCACAACCAGTATGCATTGGTGTAACATTTGAGATGTATTTACAACCGAGTATAAATGTGCAGATGTACCTGATTATTATTATGCTACAGTGTGGTTAACGCACCAACCTCCGATTCGAGCGAATCTAGTTTGAATCTCGGTTTTGAAATGTATGTCTCGGTATAATTTATCCCTTCTATGCATAAAATACATGCCCTTGATGTAATAAAACGATCAGATCAAATGAAGGGTCATATCACAAGTGAAACTAGTTTCATGCAGCAGATTCATGTCCCTCGCTGTTGTCCCTATAAGTGGTTTCTACGTATAGTAACTCGACAAATTAATAGAAGAGGTAAAATTTACCATTTTCATCTTTTACACTGAAAATGGGCAGCAAAAAATTCATTAAATCAAAGCCACGATAAAGCTTTTATAGAAAAAAAATCTTTTAGGTTTTTCCAGTTAAGTTCGAAACATGTTGAACACACTGCGTGACGATTACAAAAAGTTCGAGGGAAATAAATAGTTTTGGTGCGAGCCAGAAGTAATTTTTTTTAATATACTTGCTGAAGCCAAAACTTTTTTTCGATAAAAATAACTGAATTCATTTGTTCCTTAAAAAAAACATTTAATTGAAAACAAGGGGTAAAAATGCGTAACGCAATTTCACGATTAATGGATCTTATTTTTAGTTTAAGACTCGACGGAGTTCAATGAAAAAAAAAAATCCTCTGGATGATGCAGAATAAAACTTCACCCCTGGAAGTATTAATCAAAATTTCTTTAAAACTTATGGTAAATACTATTTTTATTTCTCTTAGGCAATACGAAGATCATATATGTGTTCTACGCAGAAATAAGAGTACAGCGATCAATCATTTATGAACTCGACCAAATAGTCCTGTCCCCAACTTGGTCCTACACTCAATTTTCTATTGCATATCCGTGTCTTATTGGACAGGCTGTAAATTTAAAAGCGATCCATAAAAATGAGAAAAAAAAGAAACAAAAAGAAAAATGCTAATACAGGGGTAATTTATCATACCGAGTGCCTGTAGAAGTTTCAAAATTGCTTTGCAGAAAAAACCCGAATCGAAATAATCAATAGTTTCTTTTCGTTAACGTCTAGTACTAAAATAACTAAACTAAAAAAAATATGTTTTTTAAAAAAAAAAATCAGGAAGCTCTTGTAATTAATGAAGTTATTGATAGCTTAAATATTTATTTATATTCGTTGCCATCTATTTTATAAGCAGAAAATTAAATGTGGTTACGCATTATAATATCATCTACTATTGAAAATTAACGGGAGAACGAGTTGTATGTAGAGGCGTCGAATGTGTTTCAGATCCGTATGTGCTCAGATTGAGCTTTATGGGGGAAATTGCCATTTGTGATTTAATTATGAGGGTGCTCAAACCTACTCTACAAAGTTCTGTGGGTGCTCGAGAACTCACAGCACCCCCGGCTCAGATGCCACTGGTTGTATGGTACAATAAAGATTTGAGGGTACTGTAACTCTTGCATGCTCAACACGACTCCGAGGCACGTTTATGCATTATCAAAACGCATACTTTGTTCATGAAGCATAAAAATATATGTTAAAATACTTTTAAACAGATTTACAGCATCTAAAACAGTTTAAAATATTAAACAGTTTAAAGAAAATATATTTTGTAAAACTCGGAGAAAACATTGTATAATTTTGAAATAAATTTTTAAAAGGCGCGTGAAATTTATATTTCTTATTAAGAAGAAGCTGCTTTTGAATTCTTCAAGAAGAAATTAATAAGTTGGTGGAAAAATTTTAAGGACAACAGAAAAATCGTCATATCTCAAAAACCCGTGGATGTAACTATATAAAAATTTTAGAGCGATAATTAAAAGTGTAACTGAACACTTTCCAGGGAAAATAATTTCGATGAAAGCTGCAGTGCTTCATTTGATCATTTGGTCGCACCACGGTCATTTTCTGCACACGAGGGCTAATTAGACCGGGACCTACAATTTATTGCCGATTCCGAACGGCAGGCTTGTTTTTTTAATACTCATCGAGGGGTTGATGCGTTAAACCCTCGATGTGGGACTCCCCACTGTAGCAATTTTTTTCTGTGGTCATGTCGCCGTTTCTGTTGTATCCCTGTGTCAGGAAAATTTCTGACAAGGACGAACCGGGTATCGAACTCGGGACACCTCTAAACATCCTTTGGTACTTTAGGCGAGTATCTTACCGACCTAGGCTACCACCAGTGCCGTCTTAACGCATTTCGTTTCAGCACAATTTCTTTTTTCCGAAGCACCTCTCGTACTTTTAGACAGTTTTTGTTCCAACAGGACAATGCTCCTGCATATGTTTCTAGGTATAAAAGGTGTTGATTTGGAGCGAATTCAGTGATCTTGAGTGGTCATTGAGAAGTCCTTTCCTTATTGCATGCTGACTAATGGAGGGGTATAGAAATGGTACGCAGTTACGCAGTACGAAAATAAACATGATCTCTTATTGAAGTCATCAAACAAGAGCTTGGAAGACGGTTACACAAATATTTATTTATGGCTTATCTATCAACGACAACCCGAATGATAAAAGATTATTTGGAAAAAAGGTTTTTTCCTTGATTACAACAAAATGTTTGCATATAATTTTCGATTGAAGCGCTTATTTCAGAAACCCCATAAGTGCAGAATTTCAAATTTTGATAATTAATTTTATTCATTAATTAAATAATTAAATTTAACATTAAATATAATTAATTCACTAATTTTTTCTTAAACATGTATATTCAGCGACTTCTGCAGATCATTAATTTTTTCCTTGATTAGAATTCTTCCAGCAGGATAGGGCAGTTCAGGAAGGCGAGTGCTTTTTCTCAAAGAAAATTTTGACATACTCAAGCAATGAATGAAACGTCTTGGCTTCCACTTTTCAAACTTTGAAAACAGAATGTAAAAGAATCACTAGAACCCTCAAAACAAGTTTTCAAAACGCAGAATAATCAGAGAAACGGCTTATTTGATCTTTTTAGATCTGATAAAACCCGCCAATGACGTAAGTGCTGCCAACTGTAAAGTTTTTAGCGCAGAAATACCCTAAGTGATGTCACTTGTGGGGTTTCTGCACTAAACGAATATTTCAGGGACGCAAAACGGGGGCATGCAAAACGTTTTTTCAGGTTTTGGGTTTCTACACTAAACGAAGCGTTAATCAATCGACTACAAGAAACCAGTATTAACTCAATTTCGAATTTTTTTTGTCAGTTATGCGGTTTCTGAAATAGGCACTCAAATTGTCCTCATACTTTTTTCAGGTTTTGACCTTTACTATAATTTAAACAGTTTTTTTCCTGGAGAAGTGCAGCACTCATCAAAATCATTTTCATTGGAAAATGCTTAGTTCCACTTGTAATTATCACTCTAAAATTCTCATATACAGTAAAACCTCTTTTGCGCACAGCGGTGGAACAAAAAAATACGTCCGTAAAAGAGGGGTAACAGTTAATTAGGGGTTTAAAATTAATACTTTTATTATACGGGGCAAATTCTAATTTTTCAGTTAAAGAGGGGTGTCCGTTGAGAGGAAGTTTTACTGTATATACATCCACAGGTTTTACAGAGTTATGGTGATTTTTCGGTTATTCTTAAACTTTTTTCCACGACCTTATTTTTAGATATTAATGTTTGTATGGAAAAGCACTCGCTCTAATCATCAAAATTTATACTTGCTTGCTTCAGCACAGCGTCTAGGATAGTGATGGATAAATTACGGCCCGGGGGTCAGATTCAGCCCGATTAGCTTTAGAGATTCCATCCGGCCCGACGCAGATTTCAAAATACAGTAGGAGTAAAAAAATTTCAATTTCAGTGTTTTAAAAAAATCCATTTAAGGAGGGATGTTTCTTTTTTGCATGTGGAAAATATAGTGGAGAATTTAAATAGAAATTGATTTAAAAATTTTTGCATATGCAAAAAATGGAACACATATACAATAAATATGCATAAAGTTATAAAAATATACAGTAAAACCTCCCTTTTGCGGACACCGGTGGGACAAAAAAATTCCTCGGTAAAAGAGGGGTGGCCATTAATCCGGGGTTTGAAATGCATAGTTTTATTATACAGGGTGAAACTATAATTTGATCGTAAAAGAGGGATGACAGCATCTGAGGGGTGTCCGTTAAGAGGCGTTTAACTGCATTTATTTTTATTTTCACAATTGTAAAGTACACACAAATTATTGTTTCTCATTTGTAATGAAACCGGCAGTATTCAAAGTATACAACGCATTCCCCACTTTATTTCTAAGCATAAAAATTTCAATTATGGATCAATGTCCGATTATATCCGGCCCGCCAGAATTTTTCCTTTTTGTTTTTTGGCTCGCTCCTAAAAAAAAATTGACCATCATTGTTCTTGAATATACGATAGTTAATGAGAGAAGTGAGCGAGGAAGAGGAAAAATACGTGTAACAATGTTTGAGCGAGATAAACTAAACTGGCTTTAAGCGCATCGTTGAATTTGAGGCCAATAAATTTTAACGGTTCCAGAAAACGAAATTTAAGAAAAGTACTGCCTTCTTAATAAATCTGAATTTAATAAGTATCAGATTTTTTTTGTCTGTCATTGTATCATTCTCTATTTAGCGTCCATTCACTGATGATGGTGTATTGTAAAAATGTATATATTTAGAAAATTCTTCTGAGCATTATTTTGAAAAAAAAAAAAAGTTGTATTCCCCGTCAAGCGCAAGCAGGGAGAGAAGGTGCAGGGGACCCGTGTGCCCCCCAGGACAGACAAACAATTAGAAAAAAAATTAATATTTCCTTAAAAAAACTAATACATCGAAAGAATATACCTTTTAAATGCTATTTTAAACCATTTCTGTTAATTTAAATGCTTTTTGAAGGGTGCAACTCAAAATTTCGCGAGAAGAAATTTTTGCGGTCCCCCAAGTCTTTTGTAGCCCCTCCAAAGGTCGATCCTGCGTACACCCCTGTTCCCCCTGCAAAATCAGATGTTCCATAGTTTGAGTCAATATTAATATTAGAATTAGGGCTGATTAATCGATTAATCGGATCGGTTAATCGATCAATTGTTAATCGCAGTTAAAAGTTTTAGTTGAGTTAACCAACTTGAGATCGATCGAATCAAAATTCGATTGAAATTTTATTAAAAGTTTATAATTTAACTTTAATTAATAAGTAAAATTTAGTATTCGATTTATTTGACTAAACCGATTAGATGGCTTATACAAATTATGTTCCTATACATAACACTCCAGATATGTGACCATATTTGAAAATATTTTATCAAATTTTCCGACATGAAGTTAAGTCAATTCAATGAAGTTAAGTCAATTCAATGAAGTTAAGTCAATTCAATGAAGTTAAGTCAATTCAATGAAAACTGTCAATTCAATGAAAACTGTCAATTCAATGAAAACTGTCAATTCAATGAAAACTGTCAATTCAATAAAAACTAGTGATGATTTTAGTTTCAAATTGAGTTTCACATGGAACTTTTGAAAAACAAGATCAGAATTCATTGTCTTTATTGTAAATAGCACTTTTCTTACCCGGAAAAAATCAGTTCTACTTACCCACAAGTACTATTTGAGAGCAGTTTCTCTCAAGGGGGAAAAAATAACAGCATAAAAAGAATCTAAATTAATTTCCAAATCAGTAACTGATCTATAAGTGACATTGACTAACCAAAAACAACTAATCCAATCTGTTAATAAATCCGACAAGATCCATTATTAAGAAATTCCAGGATGTGACAAATATGTGCAGCGTATATTAAATGGCTTCGGGACAGCCTTCATTTCTTAATCTGAGTAATTTCTATATTTGTTTACATTCATTCTGGGGGTAGATGTGTGAAAATGAATAGAATACATTTTTATAGCATCAATTAGTGTTATACAGTGTATAATACTAATGATACTTTTTCCCATCAACCGACCGTCGTAGAGGTATAGTTTCAATTAAACAAATACTCCAAACGCGTTCAAAAGTTACCCTGCACCAGTTTTAAAAGTGAGAATACAGTGTGTCACAAAATAAAATAACCAAATTTTTATACGGTTCCTTTGTCCTCCAACTTCCAATTAGGAAGTTGTTGCACTGTCTTGAGCCCAACAAAAGAATCCCATGTTTTTAACTGCAATAATTCCAGAGATATTCGACTTCACAAATCGGGGAAAAGTTGGGAAAGGACAGCATAAATGAGGGAAAAGAGCGTTGTCCGTTAGGTTGTGCTGTTCTTTCATACCTTTTCTCCGATTTTTGAATTCAAATATCTTAGCGAATATTACACTTAGAAACATTAAATGTTTTCCGTTGGGCTCAGGAGATACAGGGCAAAAACTTTCTAATTGGAAGTTAGATGACAGGGGGCACAAAACGTTAGCGACATACTGTATTTTTACTCTCAAAACTGGTACAGAGTAGTTTTTGAATGTCTTTTAAGTTTAAGCATTTCTTAAATCAGAATCATACACCTCTACGACGGACGGTTGATGAGATAAAGACCACATTATCACTTACAGGACACCCTGTATAGTTACCAATACTATACGTTTGCTATGAATGATTAGCATTCGAAAATATTCGACCAAAATTCGATTAATCAGTCGATTAATCGATTAAAATTTCTGATTTACCAGTAAAAAATTTTAAACAATTTCTAGCCCTAATTATAATTCAAGAGGTATGAAAATGATTAATGGCCGCATTCACCGACAGAGTTTAAACTGTAATCGCAGGTGAAAGGATTGGAGATCGAAACAGATTGGTTAAATTCAGGATTTTTTAACCAATCTCCGTGTCGATTTTTAATTCTTTAACCTGCGATTACAGTTTAAACTCTGTCGGTGAATATGGCCGTAAAGCGGTTCGGGGATTTTATTGCCAGTCGAGAAAATTTTACAATTGCATAGAAAATACCATAGAATTTTTTTTGCATACAGAACTCATACTGTAAAGCACTTGATGTTGGATGACAGACGTCATATACAGTGAAGAAACGTGGTTCAAATTGTATAAAAAGTAACATCATTAAAAAAATTGATGTGTTTGGGTTTGTCCTTAACAAACAACAAAATTATCCGTAATATTTGTGAGATAGATGAAAGAAAACAGTTGCGTGGACTATTACGTGCATGCTCATACATATATTCAACATTACGACTACATCTCGTGTTGCACATCGTATCGAACATCCGTTCGCGCTGCCATTTTTTTTATACTTTCGCTTGTCTACTACTTTTCTTCTAACTGTTTTTCAAAGTACTGACTCCGATTTGCGTGCGAATTGTTTCGCCATTTTGTTAACTTTTCCCTCCGTTTTACGCTTATAGCACTACTGCTATGAAGGTGAGATGGTTATTAATGGACGGTTTGCGCTGTTTTCGTTCACGCAGGAATCTCTCGAGTAAGCTTTAAAACAGAAATTCGAGCAGTGACGTGATTTCGAAAAGAAAAAAAACCTTCCTCCATTTATATTTACCACCCGTTTGTGGATGGCCTGTGATATTGATCGGCCTTATTAAATAACATTGACCGCAAGTACGTGAAGGGGTGTTGAAGCATGAAAATCGACGTACCTATTCGATGTTCTGCCAGCTGCTCTCGATTTCATTACCGTACACGTTGTCTCTAAAGACAAGTAGGTGTTTTGTAAAAGTTTTCCATAACGGGATTCGAGTAATTCGAGCATCGAACTTTCTAATGCCAAGACACATGATTTTGAATAATTTCTGTCTGCACACCACATGATTATTGGAGAATAACTCTCACTTAAACATCTTGAGTTAGGTAAACTGTGGAAAATAATCAACGCTCATGTAGAGAAATTACTTGATCGAATTCAACTAATTGTCATAGAGCTGCCTTCTGGTGATACGCCATGGCTATGGTCGTTTCTCGGTAACGGTCCGATGACATGCGAAGCCATCATGACAACCATCTGTGAGATTGTAACATTTAAAAATTCACGGCATTCAATTTTTTTTAATGCCGTGAAATACAAACAGAAAAAACTCAAGGGAACAGACACAGAAAAATAACTAGAATGTGTGCAAAAATACAAATTTCATATCTACCTCGGAAATGCTGTGACACATCTCATGAGTGCCGAATACTAAGTCACGTTCAAAGTAACTTGAATCAAGATAACCTGCGATTTATAGCAGTAGAAACAGATCTAACAGGTTCCCTAGCTACCTGTCGTCTTATGCTGATCGCATCAAGTTACGTTGATCGGTTCCATTTCTCCTTTATTTGCAAACGCTCATCTGTACCAGTGTTTCTGGCACTTCAGTGTATTTATTTATATTAAGAAAAAACAACTTTTTTTCAAATTAAATAACCGTAACTTTGGCTATGTATAAAAACTTGATAAATATTTTTATTGTGCTAGCACAAGTGGAGTACTTAGAAGTTGCTTCGCGAGATATAAAAAAGTTAATGTTGTTTATCAAGAAAAAGGCAATTTGTGCAATCCAAAAATGTGGACATTAACGGAACATCTGCTCTGTTTCCGTAGCTAAGTTGCTTCGAAGGTTAAAATGGCAATTCAGACCGAAAAATATTTTTGTATAGTCACTCATTATCTACTAAGTAGATTAGACACTCACGTTATTGCCATTAGGGAGGTCTCAAACAATTGATCCAATTTTCCTGTGATTCTGCGACAAAACTGCATGTAATTGCTTTCGCGAAGCGCGTTAGAGCGTCTGAAAACTCTTGCTACTTTCCTATTTGCAGCTCGGTTAATTTTTCCTCCATCATCAGTGAAAATTCACCTGTTCAATCTCACATTGTTTAAGCTTTCATCTAATGAATAGAAAGTTATTGTCGGAAACTGTTACCCAAACAAACACTGTAAGAAATCAAATATTATTTCTGAAAACTTGATGATACACCATAGATTAGAAACGCTGCTTCACAAATGTCAAATCCATCACATAATTATACAGTATATTTTTCGAAATTTTATATAAAATACATATGACACTATACAATAACACCCCGACTTATGCTATCCCGAGTTACGCGATTTCCTAGTTACGTGATCTTGTGCGAAAAATACCCATTTCTTGAATTCAATCACAATAACGGGTTTATTGCTGATATAAAAGTGATTATATACGGGGTGATTATAAAAAAACTATCCCGACATATGGGCCCCTAACTATCATACCATTCACAGAAACTGAATGAAATTTTGGCATAAGGTATTTTGAGGTATGCGCTCAAGAATGATATGGAAAACAACAGTGTCACTCTAACAGTTACGGTTACAGTGAGAAAATTTCGAAAATATCAAATGGCAACACCAAGTTTTTTGTATTGGAATGCGATCTCCATACTGAAAAACACCAAACAGCGTTGGAATGGCACCTGTAGCACGAAAATCCCCGGAGCTAGGCAACGAAAAAGTAAAAAGGACTTTGCCGTGCACCTGAGCATTAATGTTCGTTTCATTCGTCACACCGTTTCTTCGGCTGAGATCCCAGCCTGATTAGTCCTCCACAAGGTCATGTGGAAAATTTGTGAAACACAATAAAATGCTTTATTTTATGCTGCTTCTCTGTCCTTATTGGTTGTCCTCACTTTTAGCCTATCTACCGTCGGTGATTTTCATGCTACAGTTGCCGTTCGAACGCTATCTAGGGTTTTTCACAATGGAGATCGCATTCCAATACAAAAAACTTGGTGTTGCCATTTGATATTTTCGAAATTTTCTCACCGTAACCGTAACTGTTAGAGTGACACTGTTGTTTTCCATATCATTCTTGAGCACATACATCGAAATACCTTATGCCAAAATTTCATTCAGTTTCTGTGAATGGTATGATAGTTAGGGGCCCATATGTCGGGGTAGTTTTTTTATAATCACCCTGTATATAAAGGCAATAAAAACTTACAGATATACATGATGAATTAATAATCATAACGGTTGTGAAAGTGGCTAGCAGGCCATTTTATAAGGAATTCAAACCGGTAGTCCACTTTGAAGAAAAGGCATCCAGCAGTGTGATGGGAGTCATAATGATCGACAAAAAATACAATAGGTTATTGCCCACGAGTGAAATTTTTTTATCTCTACTGGTGGGCTAAATATAGAAAGGCTGGTAGGTCACAAACCCCACCAGTTTACGTATTAAAAAAAAGCTTGGCTTCTAGAAGTATTTGTAAACCGAGAAAACGCAAAATAACGCTGATATCACCAGCTTGTATTCTTCCAGCAATGATTGCAGATTCTTGTTCTCGGAGATTTTTCCCCAGATACGATAGCGGGCATCTATTCCATGCATCATAGAATGTGGCTCATTCAAGGTGGCAACAACCCTCTGCCAATCAATTTCAATTTCAATAGCTCCTTGGAAATTTAAGTTGTTTATACTGAAGCAACTTCATTACCATGAGTACAGTGACTATTCATCGGATTTGGAACACCATACACTGCAGGGATCGGTACGTTGACATTTTAAACAAAAGTCTGGTAGCTCTCTGGTTCATTGGTACGGTGGATTGCTCAACTGTAGTATATCGGTCATCCCTCACGCAAATTTTCAACGTCCAACTCACGACTCAACGGCCCTTGGTGCTCCCGTCTTTACTTCAGTTAACTACAGTGGTGCTATTTGTCTAGTTACGGTACTCTTGAATGAAAGAGCATTAGCGTATTTATACACAAACTGCCCCGTTTCAGACATACTGTTATCCTTGGCTGGAAAGCCCACAATCTTTCATTTTTTATTTAATAACTGAGAAATATCTTGTTCAACTGACAGTAACGATTTTTACATTTTAATAATGCTTACATCTCACACCTTATATTTACACCAAGCCAGCTCGTGACTCGTGTCTTATTTCATTAGCTGCACGCAGTTGATGTTAAGAATAGGAAGTGGTCACAATGAAGTGACTTCACTATATGTCTTCATTCAACGGTTTATGCGCGGCACCCATAAAAAATTAAATTTCCATTAAAAGTTGCGATACGTTGTTAATTTCACGCTTTAATGCATCTCTATTAGTCAAAAAAGATTAACTCTTCAAAGATATTATATTTTAAATTTCATTTGTTTGCTGCATCACTGTGTTGATTTTTCATTTTAAATAAAAGAATCGAATGTTTATTCTTTTGTCGGTTGATGTTTGTTGTTTTAGTTGTGAAAATTTAATCCTGTGGAAGTTATAACAAATATATTAATTACGGCGTATGAAGAAAATTCCAAGTCTTGGTTTCTTTGTATTTTTTCACAGCAAAATTTGCGATAAAAATACTGAAGAGATTTCGTTAATAATTATTAAATAGTCAAGTGCCTAACAATAAAAAAAAATTAGTTTAATTAGAATCGGTTAAGAATGTTTATGGTAAAATTGTGAAAATTAAATATACGCGATTCCACATTTTCTAATTCTTCCATATATATGCCTTTCTTTTACATTATTCTTGATTCGCGTAAATTAGTGTTTTTTGATGGTGATATGAAGAATTTTTGTTTCGAATTCTAGAATAGCAAAGTTTCAACTTATTAATTAAACCATATACCTAATTGGAAGCTGCAGATACTTGGATATTTTGTAATGAAAAATATGACGATGCTGAACACATCTTTGAGATGCTCAGGTTGAATTTACTTGAATTCACCAAGATTTAGCATGATTTCGGATGAAATATTGTGAGAGTAAAAAAAAAAAGCCAACGAAACTTTTCAGTGGTAAGGGATCGAGTAAAACCTAGGGCTGAGAATCGATTGAATTTTTTTTAAATAGATAAATAAAATACTTTATTCGATTAATCGACTGATAAAACCTCACAAATCCGGATTCCTCAGGTCCTACAGGATTCCGAGATTATAGAATATTCAGGTATATAGATTATATACATATAGATCCAGTTTTGTTTGTTTCTCAAGTTTTCGTATTTTAAGCAGCAATGTGTCTTTTTGAGCATTTTGATTCATATTCTCCTTTAAAAGAAAACTAATAAAGCAATGTATACTGTGTGTGTGTGTGTGTGTGTATATGCGTATAATAATAGATAATTTAAGTTTTAAACCATAATTTCTAAATTACATAACGTTACTAGTAAAAATATCTCTTCACTTATTCTTTAAACATATTTTGTATAAGCATTGCGTGGATCTGAAAAAAGTATTGTGGTTTTTTTTGAATACCTTAAAAATTATATTTTTCGATTGCATATTCTTCACACAACATTCATACTAGTGTTCTTCGTTCTAGCTTTTTTACAAGTTTAACTTTCTCCCACATAATTTAAGCGTTATGTTGGCATTAGCAGCTTATACTTGCCACATCACTTGACGTTTTCGGCAATAATTATTTTATAATAGAGCGCTGGAAAAGTTATAAACACCATGGTTAACTATACAGAAAGGAGAAACGAAATGAGGAAAGATGACCGAAGCTGACATTTCTGTCTAATCATATTCAATGATATACACCGGTGCCATCATTGTTTACACTTTCTCAAAATCCAGAAAACCGCAGTGGACACCAACAATGTTGTACAACGAGAAAATGTAGTACAAAAAAGGAAGAATGTGTGTTGTAATAAAAAAAAGCCGAAACAACATTTGGGTAAAGAAAAACCAAGTCATCGGTTGAGAAAAAAAAATCTAGGCAGAAATGTCTGGATTATGGGTATCCGGATTAGAGAGGTTCTACTGTTTTAGAAATCATATCATTAGTGAGCTTGTTAGATGAGACTTTTAACACCGTAAGCTATTAATGTCAAAGCATCAAATATTTTGTGGATATGCCTAAAACTTTTGATAGGTTTTAGTGATGTTTGATGAAAATAAAATGGCTATGAAATTCTAGAATCTCAAAGCAACAATAAATCAGATTTTGTACCTTGAACTTACCTCATAATTTTTGTATCAATTCACGCAGCTTTTATAGAAATTGCTCTCTTATAGAAGCGTTTCCTGAAGGAAGTGATGTCGTCTTTTATAGGGGAAGGGTTCGGAACAGACCACAGAAGCAGTAGTCTGGATGCGGTTATTGGATGGGGTCGTATGTGTTAGCTTAGTAAGAGGGACGATGGGCAAATATGTTCGGAAGACTTTGTGTTAAATGACATTAATTTGTATAAGTTCACTTCTTAAGAAGCATTCTTTTCAAACTTAGAGAGCATATGAAGGTCATGTCAACGATCGATACATTCTCTTTTATTAAATGTAATCTTAAAACAAAGCTTGATTATCTAAAAACAGTTCAGAAGTTTCAATATTTTTTCATGCAATGGCATGCAGGGATGCATGAGAATGTGAGGTGAAATTTTTAATGAAATATGAATGATGCATATTCCAGAGATCCAAATGTGCTGCTAAAACTCAAGTTCGAATACAAATGTGTGTTTAATGGTAGCACAATTTCCTTAAAATTTTAAGCTAATCCAGTTAAATGAGTTCGCCAAACTCAACACCTCATTCATCAAAGACGCAAATTTTTAGACAGTTATCGTAATTAAATTCCATGGAATATACTTCGCATAAGCAATGCAGTACCGATGATTTATAACGAAAAATCTACGTGGATCACACTGGCAGCATTGAGAATTCGGAAAATGAATGTACGTTGTGTGAAATCTCTCTCCAGCATCCTCAACTAAGAATTCGGAAAAATCGTTAATGTTAATGTCACTGGTTTCTTGAACATCTGTTAGAGAAATTGAATTATGCTAAGTTAGTTTCAATGCGAACGTGAGAGTGAAATATTATCATTTCGAATGACTAGTACAATGTTTTTGAAAAACTATCATCGTAATTAAAGGCAATACGGATGTTAAAGTTTTTCAAGGGCGAGTGGATTCCAAACTTTTTTTTACTCGTATGTAGAATGTCTGCATTTAGTCCAATTTAAAAAAAAAAACTAAATCAAATGAAGATTGCTTTTGTATTATTTGTCTAGAATTATAGCAATCGTATTAGTACAGTCTGTTTCAAAAGTTTAGATAATGCACTTTTCTTAAGATAACAAGAAAAATACGGCGAGTAAAATCAGCACCTTTTAATGGATAATACCTGAAGCATTTCTACATTTATAAAAAAAAAGAAATTTCTACGGAAGAACATTTAGAATATTTATAGCATCGAACATACAAAAAATGACTGTCTCAAAAGTTTGGAGAAAATTCAGATTTACAAAAATTGCAGGCTTTTAATAGCTAATCGACTTTTCATTTTTTCCTAACGACCTCAAACACACTATCCTCCATGGATCTGATTAAATTCTATAGGGTTTCTACATCAAAACTGCACCATGCTTCCTCGATAGAGCTCTTTAAGTCATCAACAGTCGGATACTGTATTTTATTTGCAAACTCATTTATCGTAAGTATGCCCCATACATTTCTAATAGGATTCAAGTCAGGACTCGTCGATGGCCAGTCTAAAACCGATATATTTTCGCAATTAAAGAGCTTTTTTGTGGCGGCAGCAGATCTTTGAATAGACACGCTATCTGTGGTGTATTTACGGGGAGGCTTAACGGCCGGCAAGTTCGGAGAGGTGGCAGATTTGAAGAAGATTGAGTTGAGACAAGGAAACTATTATAATGAGAGAAGGTCCGCAAAATTTTCAAAGACTACCAAAATCCGCCTCTGTTCAGACAGCGAGTGACCAAGCGAGCGACCTAGACAGTTTGCAAGTATTGTGAGTGAACAAAAGAGCGTGCGATTACGTGAATGATCAAAAGAGCGACCTATAGTGTGTGAAAGCATGTGAAGGACCAAAAGAGGGACCTAGAGGTTGTATGACTTTGAGAAGTGACCTAGAGAGCAAGGAATCAGGTGAGTAGTCTCAGTGAGTGGGAAAAAGAATGATCAAGAGCGTGTGCGGGCATGTGAGTGACCAAGAGTGGTCAAAGAGGCACGGGCGTATTTACAGGGGTGGGGGCCAAGTGGGTTAAAATTCAAGGAACGAGTGGTTAGGAAAACATTACAAGGGCGGCAAAATTCGTGTATCCCACACGCGGCAAAACCATAAATACGTCCCTGTATGTTATAATGTTGAAATGTCAAATTTGGTCCTCCTAAATCTCCAATCAGTAGCAAATTGTTTTCGAGGATCTCCTTTAAGCATCAGAGTCTTGACGACTAATTTCAAAAGTTAAGAAAGCCTTACCATTAAAAGTAAATGCTGCTCATACCATTATTGAAGCTCCAACTTACTGTCTGCTCAAGACATCTGTCTTGAACATGTGAGTTCCATTTTGTTGTGCACCTATAAATATGATACCGAGCTATTTGTCTTCATAAAACATGATTTCGTGCCCATTCTAGTTTCTCTTCTCTACCTCTCTTTGGTGCTTCCTTGTGTTAGGAAATTTCCTAACCACTCTTCTATGAATCAAATATAAGCTTCTCTGATCTGTCTATGAACTGTAAAATCTGTTGAAATTTTCCTTCCTTTCTTACACAATTTCATGCAGGGTAATTTTTTGCGTTGAAGCCAACCTTCCAACGGTTTTGTTATCTCGTAAACTTGTGCTGCGTTGCCTACCACAACCGGGTTTTGGCTTTTGGGACAAAAGTTGCCATCAATGCACGTCACACATTGCATTTCGACCTGCTCGAAGCAATAGCAATGCCTTTTACAGTCTTTCTTTTTGCTTTAAAATGAAGTACTCGAAGGATTTCATCGTATAAAATGTGCGACAACTTCGGCAACTTTTTTTAACGAAAACAGATAGCTTTCCACTTTTATACTATCACGTCTCTGATATGCCAAATAGACGCAATCTTTGAAATTTGCATATAATCAGAAATTTTCCTAAACTTTTGAGACAGCTATTTTTCAGAATTTTGAGTTTAAAAAAATCCAGAACTTATTTTCCTCGACAATGACCGAAGTTTAAAGTAAGTTTTTGCATTCTGATCACAAGCAAAAAAAAAAAAAAAAAAAAAGGGAAAAAAAAGATGAAATTAAAATTTGAAACGGTATCCATGGCGCAGTTAAAGATATATAGTGTCTAAACTTATGAGATGGACTGTATGATGCGTTGCACGAAGGTATTGTGTACAACTGTATTTTTTTTAAACTTAATTCTTTCATTATGGTTTAGATTCCAACCCCAGTTGAAGCTATATATAGTATATATATTTTTTTATAATCATTTAGTGGAACGGATCGAAATGGTAAGTTGGGTTGAATTTAGCCTAACCACATAAACATAAAATGAACGTTTTATGATAAAATAAACTAATAATTCAAAAGTGGAATGAAACGCAAATACTCGTTAATCAATATAATCTATCATAGAGTTGTCATTTAGCGATTCCGTTTGGATTAATCTTGGTAATAATAGGTATTCATAAAATTAAACCCAACAGTTATTTATAGCTTTATTCAATGCATAATCATATCGCGATTGATTTCAATCACAAATTCTCACTCTCACTAAATTCTTAATCAAATAAATAAAAAAGGGCCATAACAGGCAAAATTCCCAGTGAGGTAGCTGATAAAAGATGCTCATAAAAAATATGGATGTCGGATAGAACTAAAATACAGCAACCCAAAATAAGAGCAATTAACACGTCAAACTATACATACTGAAGTAACACAAATGAAAACCGATAATTATGATAATAATAATTAATAATATATAATACACTGTCCATAAAAAATTATGGTTGTCTGTATGGATAGCTTCTCAATTTATCTCACTATGTCTATCGCACTTCTTTTTAAACGTACTAGTTGAGCTGTGGTGGTCGAGTGGTTATAGTGACGGACTCGCGATGCGAGGATCCGGGTTCGAACCCCACAGTGGTGGTCGGCTGAAGTTGGTTTTCTGTGGTTCCCAACTTCAAGGCGCAAATGCGAGCCGATCTCCCCGTTAAAAAGTCTCGCCACAGAGAGCAACAGTCCTACAACGAAAAATCATTCAATCATAACACTTCACTCATAGTTTGAAAAACTGGTGGCAGATGGCAGCACTACACATAACAAGCATTACAGAGAAACAAAAAAAACTTCACGTCAGGTTTCACTACACGTACACGCACATTCCCGCATGTACCGATTCGTTGGGGGTTCCGCAGGGGGGTTGTGGGCGGGGTGCATGTGTGGTGTAGCAGTAGTAGGTAGGGCTCGTAGGTAGGGTAAAAAAGGGTTCGGGATCCATGATGTTCTTAAGTCAGCCACCTCGTTGGGCAATTTGCCTGTTGTGGCGTTGTATTTGTATTAGTTGTGTTAGAATTCACTACCCCCCGGGGTTAAGCTATTCACAACCCTTTAGAGAAAAACTCCCTGTGCACCACAACCTAAAATTGTCCCTTACCAATCGATACTGGTGTCCCCTTGTCAAAGCAGTCGATTGACAGCGTATTAATCTTGAGAATGTCCATTAATTAATGTTACTATTAATAGCAGCTAATTCAATAAAAAAAAAACTAATTTATCAAAGTTGAATGTATATTGGTTTTTATATTTCATAGTTTATCAATTTCCTAATGGTTTTGCATAATAAAAATTCATTGCAAAAACATCGATCTCCAGATTAAAATTTAAAAAAAAAACCTCCGGGAAATAAACTCGAGATATTATTTGAATTGTTTCTTGTCATTTAATACTCAATAATTCCAAGCCATGCTAATGCCCTGGTTATTATTATACGATTGCACATGAAATCTTTTTCACTCATAACAAAAGATATTTTCAGAGCGTTCTTTTATTTCTTAAATGAAGAGAATTGATGGCTTTTGAAGCAAGTAGTGAAAGGTTTCAATGAATCGGTGCCAACTTCCAAAATTTTTTCCTTGATGCATTTACTAACTCAAGTCTCTCGCTTGTATTAATAATTCATGGTCCATCCTATCCATCCCGTTGAAAATTTTAAACACTTCGATCATTCCCCTCCGACACCTGCGTTCCCCCAATGTAAACATATTCAATAAATCAAGTCTTTTTTCATAGCTCAAGTCTTGTGTAACAACAAGAGCAGAGTAGCTATTCTCTGCACCCCCCCCCCCATAAAAAAATCTATGTCCCTCTGTAGGTATGGTCTCCAAAACCTAACTGCATACTCCAAACCAGGACGAACTAAGCCCCGGAAAAGTGAAAGGATCACTTTAAGAGAATGCGAAGAGACTTTTCTAAGAATTAAACAGAGCTTTCTATTTGCTTTTTGACCACCGATGAACAATGTTCAGAACACCCAAGCCGCTCGTCAATGAGAATTTCTAAATCGGTGATCCGTGCTGCATCCGGAATAGTTTTACCCTTTAACTCACAAGACAAACGTGGGTTGTTCGAACCAAAATGCACTTGCACTTGTCAACGCTAAGTGCATGGTTGCTCTTATAAGTAGCAATTGATAACGGTGATGATTCATTAAGAAGAAACTGAAATACATCGCATGGCCTTTAAACTGATGGAGGAGAAATAATTAAAATTCAAATCTAACCTAAACAATGCCTATCATTATTTTTGTAAAGAAATTAGAATGAACTCATTTTATCAACCTCATGCATGTACCTCTCCCAATCCAAAAACAAAAAAAAATTAGAATAATATTATTACTTATAATAATGCTAAATAATAGGTTTTTATTATTAGATATTGGTAGTAAAAGCATTTAAAATTTTTTTGCAACTGTCAAGTGAGTTATTTTTCATACTGGATTTCTTTTTATATTGGAACCTATATTGAGAGTATGTAAAAAAAGGCAAATGTTCATCATATGATTTTCTATCTTATAAAATATTTAAAGTAATTTTATGGAGAGAAAGAAGACTTTCGGGGCTCACGAAAGCTTTAGTAATAAATGTACTGTAAGCGACGGCGTGTCTTCGCGCTGCAGTAACAATAGATAAAGCTATTCAAGGACAAGAAAGTTATTTTCTATGAGCTCTGGAAGAGCAGGGGGTAAAATATCAGGAGAGCACAGCAAAAGGTTCTACGTCATATTGTCATGCATTACCTTTTCTCTTCCTTTATTAGATTCCGTGAACTGAATAAAAAAAAATTGAACAGAAGCCTTTCCTTTTATGAAGCTACTTTATTAAGCTCCTTTTTTGACGTGAATTAATAAAGTGAAGACACGTAACTCAAAATATATAGATAAAAATGAGTTTGACTTCTTTACAACTATCTATTGAGATGAATATGAGTGACGAAAAAATACTTTTTCATTGTTTTGAATTTTCAGTGGTAATATGTTTTATTACACTACAATTTCCCAACGACGGATTACTATGATTATTTATTTGTGTTAAATCATGGGGGGGGGGGATTCTATCGTGTACTTGTTATATATATATGTACTCTTTTGAAATTTGTATTCTACTTATTTATATTCTATGTCAGAGATGAACTGCAATATAAACTTTTTATTTTATTTTCGAGAGATTATTTTGCCTGGCCATGCTCTGTATCGTAAACACAGATGTATGCAGGGTGCCCTGTACGTGCTTACAGGACCATTATCTCATTAACCGTCCGTTGTAGAGGTATGATTCCAAGTTATAAAATGCTCAACCGGCGTTCAAAAATTACCCTGTAGCAGTTTCGAGAGTGGAAATACAGTGTGTCACAAAATAAAAAATCTAAATTTTTATACGGTACCCGTGTGCTCAAGAACACAATTACATAGTTGTTGTCCTGTCTTTCCTGATGCCATCAAAAAAATTCCATGTTTCTAGGTTCAATATTCGCAGAGATATTCGAATTCGAAAAACGGAGGAAATTTGAGAAAGAACAGCTCTAAACGCAGAAAAACCGTTTTACCTGCATTTAACGGTGTTCTTTCCCAAATTTCCTCCGTTTTTCGAATTCGAATATACCTGTGAATATTGCAATTAGAAACATGTAATTCTTTTGATGGCATCAGGATAGACAGGGCAACAGCTTTGTAATTGGTTTCTTGAGCACGCAAGGGACCGTATAAAAATTTAGATTTTTTATTTCGTGACACATTGTATTTCCACTCTCAAAACTGCTACAAGGTAATTTTTGAACGCCTGTTGAGCATTTTATACATTGGGATCATATCTTTACAACGGACGGTTGATGAGATTTAAGGCCGTACTAGTACTTGCAGGACACCCTCTATATCAGGCATCTTCAACCTGTTGCTCGCGAGCACTTTGGTGCTCCCTAAAGCACCCAGAGTGCTCAATGCTCGTATCCTATTTCGTGCTCGCGAGCACAAGGTGTTTTAATTAAACACCTTGTACGAATAGCATTCAAGGATTGAAATCATCCTGATTTCATGAATTCGTATGTTATACTTAACACAAGGGCGCTCTTCTTTTGAAGATGGGAACAGGCAGTGCTCGCGACTAGAAAAAGGTTGACCACCTCTCCTCTATAGTCGGACCTGCTTATAACGAGCGCGCTTTTAGCGAGAGCAAAAGCAAATAAATGCATTTGGATCGGTATAATATAATTGTATGGCAATTCTGTCGCTTTTAGTGAGCAGGTTTTCACTGTAGCTCGTATTTAACGAGCAATATGTAAAAGAAACTTGAAAAAAAAATAAATACAAAAATGGAAAGAGAATGAAAAAAAATGCAAGAAGAACCATAAAACTGTTTGAATTCCTTTTGCCTCTCCTAATATGGAAATAATACCCTAGACGAGGAATAAATGTCAGTCAAATTATTCGACAAAAAGTCTATCACCCCATTAAGCTTGTTGTCAATGTGAAGGAACAGTAATGCTGCGTCTAGAAAGTAGGAATGAGAATGGGAAATGAAGATAAGAGAGAAACTGACAAATCTCAGAATTTTTAAAAAATGGCTAATTCTTCCCTTGCTTCACTTCCAATACAAACTCCAGTGTTTGAGTGAGAGGATCTTCACCGGAATTTGTCCTTACTCGTCTGCTGTATTTTTTACTTTTTAAGGGAAAACGCCCAATAGCAGTTTTAACTGTCAAAGATGATATAAAAATTAAGAAGTTGGTGGAAAAAAATATTTTATACGTCAAATATCCGTACCGTGTCAAACGGTATAACGTCAAATATCAGGCCGTTTCACCATAAATGACCGAAAGGAATATAATGTCTATTTTTCATTTTTAAATTATGAATCAGTTATAATCAAAAATATGAAAAATAAACAGCAAACAGAACGGAATTTAACTGTGATAGTTGAAAGCCCCAAAAATCATTATTGGGGGAAATACAGGAATTAAAATTTGTATACGGCCCCCAATCTAAAAAATGTCAATTAGTAAATTGTGTGAAGAAATTTACCCCGTGAAATTTGGATCAAAATTCGCCGAGATATTAGTTTTTCTCATCTAACGGTATTTGGGGATTGTGAAACTATTGTATAAGTGTTAATTAATGAATATTTCTGGATGCAATCATTTTATTTGTGTGGCAATCAATTAATTTCCCCAAATGGTTTTGTGATTCAATTGTTTTTTTCATGCTTTATTATTTATTTTTCTATTTATTATTCTGTGCTTTCATTTAGATAAATGAATAATAATAAAAATATTCACAACATCCTTTTAATCATAAACTCCATCTTGTATTATGGCTGAAAAGATCAAATTTACTCTTTTTTAAAATTTTTTTATATGGAATGCTAGTCCACCATTTTTACAAACATAAATTTATTGATACTCACCACCTCCTCGAAGGCTAAATCGAAAATCTCGACGGATTTTGATCCAAATTTTACGGGGTAAATTTCTTTGAATATCACAGAGAAAGGCACAAAATTTACTAATTGACATTTTTTATATTATATAGGGCCGTATAAAAATTTTAATTTTTGTATTTCTTCCAATCATGATTTTTTGGAGTTCAACTATCATAGATAATGTCCACTCTCTTTGCTGATCATTTTTCATATTTTTGTTGAATTTTAAAATGAACCGTAGGATTTATATTCCTTTTGGTCAATTATGGTGAAACAGCCTATATACTTTTGCTATAAGCACTCAATTTCAGAAATTTCATTTTTTTTCACTTGAATATGGATTTAGCTAGTGAACGGATTTGACGAGCATTTTCGCTGCAAAAGAGCTCCTTGTTATAAGCGGGTCCGACTGTATAAACTTTTTAAAATAGGTTTTGAATATCGTGGATTGTACAAATATGAGCTGGTTCTCAAAAAGATGGTGACCAGAGGTAAATTTCATCTGAATGTAATCCAACTTTAGAAGAGAAATGATATAAAACAAACGAGAGTGATCAAGATACCTCATTTTAGTTTAGCGAAATTGCTTAATTTTACAAGTAACTTTAAATGTTTAAAGCATTCGTTAATTACATAATGCTTAATTTCGGAATATCAAGTTGAGTAAAGCAGCAAACGAATGTTCGAGATTGCTAATCACAAACCATACAAGACACCAGGAGAAGTCATCCATCAAACTCAACATCTAATAACACATCATCAAACATAACCATTTACTTTTCAACAAGAACATTTTTCTGGATGCTGCAGCCGAGAAACTAACTCATCATTCCCGATCGTTCGACCATTATTTTTCCCAAATTTTGCTCCCGATACTCACTCAAGGAAAAAGTCCCTTTTATCAGCAGAATCTGACATTTTCGGTTCTACTTCTGCTAGGAGAAAAAAAAAAGTTTTACGATCATACAGTGTTTCGATGTATCATTTTCTCTTTATCTTGGAGACTTCGCTATATAGCAAAATCAATATCACTTCCAGAACGCCAACTTTTAGCAAATGTTTTCTAAGCACTGTCAAGTTTACTTACAAGAGTGTGTTTCATCAGTTCCCCACCATCAGTACTTTTTGGCTTACAATCTCGGCAAAAGTTTGTGAAACTCATTGTTGACAATTTGAGGAGCTTATTTTTAAAAGGGAACACACATTTCCATTTTTTTCTCAAAATTACTTTTTCAACGGTTTCTGTGAATCTTTGGGATAAGCTCTATCGGATTATGCAACAGGGTTTATTCCAATGGAAATATTTTTGGTAAAAATTACAACGTGAAGTTAATTTACTACTAAAGTTTCTACAACAAGGGGACATATCCACCTCGTTCATTCACTTCGGTAATTTTTTGGCAGAACCTCTCGATAATGGTCACTCATAGGACCTAAAATTCAGTCAGTTGATGAGGAGTGTCCGTTAATGGATGGTAGAATATATTGTGAATCCCGTCGACTTAATTAAAAAAAAGTGTTCGTTAGTGCAAGTGTCCGTTATGGGAAGGTTCCATCGTAGAATGATCGTGTTTCTTATGCTAACACTTCAACGACCGCTCACGAGATTTCTCGTTTTTCAATTCTGAGACGTAAAAGACCGGCAACGAGATTTCTCGATTTTTAATTTCCTATATGTATTTGTTTTTCATTTCCAAACGAGAAAATTGCCGGTCTTTGAGTAAGCCTACGGGAAATAATATGCGGTCATTTAAGTGTTAGTTGATCATTTTTGTCGCACCACGGTCATTTTCTGCACACGAGGGCTAATTACATCGGGATCTACAATTTATTGCTGGTTCCGAACGGCAGGCTTGTTTTTTATACTCATCGAGAGGTTGGTGCGCTAACCCCTCGATGGGGGACTCCCTGCGGTAGCAATTTTTTCTGCGGTAACGTCGCCGTTTTTGTTGTACCCCTGTGTCAGGAAAGTTTTCTGACAAGGACGAACTAGGTATCGAACTCGCGACACCTCTAAACATCCTCTGGTACTTTAGGCGAGTATCTTATCGACCTGGCCTACCGCGCTCCTTTAAGTGTAAATAATGAGAGGGCGGTGTGTAAGGGTACCTTCCTGGGCAAAGTATAACTTTCTGGAATTCTACAACTACAACGGAATCTATAACTGAAACTTAGAAATTTCTAATTTTTCAGCTCCAATTTTAGTCAAAAGGCAGGGCTGTAACTGGGATTTTTGCCACACGGGGCAAACATTATTTTGATGTCCCCACAAATTTAAAAGTCGATAATTCTATAACGTGTTCTTTGTTCCCACCTAAAACTGCCTATCCCTAAATTTTGCCGTCCGGGGCAGTTGCCCCCCTCCCCCCTTTCCAGCCCTGTAAATGGCAACATTTTTACTAATTTTCTTTCAAAACGGAAGATTTCCAAAATTCAAATGTAGATCACTGCCTTGAATGTTGATTAAGAAACATAGTATTTAAATATTCTCCAATTTCTATATGATTACTAACTGTTGGGCTATTTTCTACTTTTGTAAAGCAAACACTTTTCTATAAATTTAGAAAAAGTGAAAAAATGTTCCCATTTGAAAATAAGCTCCTCATTTAGTTGATTTCCGAAAAAGAAGTATTTATAGAAGTGTTAATCAGATGCACATAAATGTAACGTCAGTGAAGTAAAGAAGTGTAGAAGGAAAAGGATGCTTTTTTGATCTAATGATAAATTATCTACCGCTTTCATGGCCTCGTCTCTTGTCGGCCCTGAGAGCGGTTGTACAGGAGGATAGCTGCCAAACATGTTGTGTGTAAAATCTTGAATGCTTCAAGGTTTCTGATGAAACAGCCAGACATCATCTCCATCGCATGAAGAAGACGTCAAAATTGAGCAAGTTGGTACCCCACAGACTATTAGAAGATAAAAAGCACCAATGAGTGTAAACGGGTTTCTTGTTGCTTTCTGGGCACAAGAAGCACGTGTATCAATCGAATTCTTGCTAGTTTCGGAAAGTGGGTCCTGTCAAAGCCGCCTAGATACTACTAGGAGGCTTTGGTACTGCTCCTTCACGACAATGTCAGGCAGCACGTGTCGCCCGCGTACCACGGATACCATATAGGGACACATTGAAAGAATAAGTGTCATTCACCGCACTTCCCAACATAACGTCAACAGATAATCACTTTCTCATTGCCTGCACAATCACTTTCATGGGAAATCTTTCGCAAATGAAGCAGAGATGTTGAAGAGACTTGCGGACTTCTTAGTGCCGCAGATATTCGATTTTCATTGTCAGTTGGTGGCACGTTGGCAGAAAGTGTTGGATGTCTATGAAGTTGAAGATCGCTTTCAGGACAAACAACAGTATACGACATATATTGTATACCTTTTGCTTCTCAAGATCAAAACGGCAAGAACTTTATTGGTTATCTTGTAAATACCATCCCCTGTTCAAGACCGTAACTAGGGTAGGGCAGGCGGGTCTGGTGCCCGGGACTCTGAACCAGAGGAATTTTCACCCTTTAACCTCTCCTTCAACATTTTAAGGCGGTGCTAAAATGCGTGCTTTCCCTGACTGACCAAGCATATAGTTGCGGCCCTGTCCTTGTTTATAATAATAAGCTTATGTTTTCCATTTTACTCCGTATTTTCAACAGATTTGTTGTGAACACTAATCAGATATCTTGCTGCTTCTGCTGCATTCTAAACTTTGAACTGCATTCGAACACTTTACTGGAAATAAAAATGAAGAACTCATTCAATTTCTACAGGGTGTTTTAAAAAAGCATCGCGAAAATGAAAGGGAAATTCAGGCCTACGATAACAATCCAAAATCACATAGGCACATAGGTGCGTGAATGCCATCTGGAAGCAGCATACGCCATTTAAAATAATACGTAATACAAGAACAACGAAGAAGAATCCTTCTGCAATAATTTATTTAGGAACAATACTACCACAGAAGATGCTCAAACGTTTTTCCTGACACACGCATTACATCGACGCTGCATGCTTGCTAGTACTACTTTTTTAACCTTACATGTACCTCATACACATTTCTCTGCGGAATTTCTAACGAGTCGGTACATGTCGGAATGTGTGTTCTGAGTGTGTGTGTGGCCCCTATTGTATTTATGTTGTCAGAATTGTTGTGACTGCATGCTTCCTTCCCGATGCACGCGCTTGCGTGAGTTCGAGATTGCTTTAAATGTGTGTGACGCAACAACTCCTTGTATCGGCTCCGTATGGTGTATGCACATCTATGTTCTTATGTGATTTCGGATTATTATTTTATGCCTGAATTGCTCTTTCATTTTGGCGATGTTTTTTCGAAACATCCTGTATAGGTCACCTAATGAAACTTTATTCCGAAAAACGCGATTTCAAATGTATTGCTCTAAAACAGCACCATAATAATTAAGTTCAATGAAAAGAACTAATATAAAGAAAGCCATCACTAGCAAATATTGGATACTATATTCCTAGAGTTGGGTCTTCTCTCTATTTTTGGCGAGTGATTGTTATAATCACTTAGAGAGGACTCCCCCACAGCCTAGAAATGCAAAGACAAAGAATACAACAGGCAAGATGCCCAACGAGGTGGATAAAAAAAGATGCCCATAAAAGGTATGGATGTCAAATATATCTGCAATAACTAGTGAATAACTAACTGGGGATGTTACTTCAAGTGTACCCACAAACTATCAAAAAACTTTTCTCGTTTTTGGCGCACCGAGTAAGATGTCATTAAAAATATTTCATATTTTCATAAAGGGTGGTTGATGACGTAAGCATTATCCAAAAGCATCATCAAAAGTCAGCAAATTGGAAACCCCCTCCCCCATCAATGCTGATATAATACTTCAATGACCCCTTATGTGTTAAATTCTGTAAACTTGATAAATTTTAAAACCTTCAGCACACGATTTTTCTACTTTAAAATTTGAAAATTTTTCTCTATTTTCTAACAAAAATTTTAGATTTGTGAACCTATTATTTGAACAAATGAAAAATACGACACGAAAAAAAATAAAAACGAAAAAACTCTCGCTGCGTTCTTGCAAAGAAAACAGCATTCGTTATCACCAGTAGTTATGTGCACCTTGATGACCGATTCAAAACACAATATTTTCTGTATACAGCACATGCTTCACTGACTAGTCGTTGACATTTGCCACGCATATGTAAAACACTTCTTCCGTTTCTGAGAACAGGTGAATACATATATATTCCCTCGTTATTAAAGGACTGCTAAAGGTTTTTACTGCTGGTCATAAATATTGGGTCCAATGGTCGAAGGTGGTTTTCTATTGCCCAGAAATTCCGTATCACTCACAATTATCCCCCATTGAAGTTATGTGGTTTGGTCAGTGACGAGTAGCGCAGATGTTTTTGCAGTCTCCAAGGAATTCTACAGATACTGTGTTTTCTCACATGGCATTATTGTCTTCAGGACATTTCCTTTGGTGCCGATAATGGCAAACAGTGAACACGCAAACAACTGGGTCATCTGGTTGTCAACAGAGACCCTGAAGCAGTGGGATATTTTCGGGAAAAAGGAACGGAGAGAATGGAAAAACAATTTTTATTCCCCTGCTTTATTGTTTGGGTTTCATGACGACGGATAATCAAAATTGAGAAAAAAAAAATGCAATTACAAATACTAGTTTCGAGGGAGGGGCACCAGCGATACATGTTTCCCTTCCTTGGGGTCTCTCACCGAAACGAATGATTTTCAGTGTGATAGTGGAAGAGGGATCCTCCAAATTCCTTCAATTTACGGTTGCAGCTGGAAGCCTTTGTTCTGGAACTGTAGGAAAGTTTTTCATCTTCACCCTTGTATGATTTTTTAGACTGAAAAATTTGAATAATATGTTCCATAATGATGAAATAAACCAATCACAGTTATTCGGGGAGAAATGCTTTGAGAAATGAAAGGGTAATGAATATATTCTCGCGTCCCGATACAATTGATGTCACGGCCCGGCGGTTGAGAAACACTGGTCTAGTTGATCGTGGATGGAGCAAAGAACTATTTGGGGTTGCTAGCACACCTATCTTAGTCCACATAAGTTTTTCTCAGCAAGTTGTTTTTGTTATCTACATCAGCGCTGCAATCCTAAATTTTAGGATGAAAAAATAGCGCTGTGGATCGGTTAATAAATAATTTAATATTATAAATAAAATCATATATTATAATATAATCAATTATATAATTATCGTAATCAGTTACAGAATGGATTACCATTTCACATGTTATATAGATCACAAATTTTAGTTTATCTTTCAGAAATAAAACGGCCATTCCCAATAGCGGCCACATTTTCCCAGTCCCGTTAGGAGCCGATGTTGGGAGGTTTGATTGTAGATGAATGTGACTTGTGTAACTTTTATTTAAAAGGAAAAATCACTGCTTTTGCTGATGAGTCACCTCTTTGTTACGCTGAAAGCTTTTTAGTTAACTTGAGGATTAACATGCAGAACGATCTTAACTCAATAAATATGTGGTTTAAAAATAATAATAAAAAAAATAAATGTAGATAAAAAAAAACTAAATTTATGCTATTAGAGGTTCTGGTACTTTCAATGATTTTTACGTCCTAAAATATCATAGTAAGACAGATGGTTATATATTGGATTGAATACGTTACGGTAAAAGCCCGAAGACTTTTAAAACATAGAATTTATTGGTAAGACCTAGGTTTTACCAAGACGAGTTGGTAAAAGCCCGAAATACGCTTGTAAACGTTTTCATTTCGGACGTTTAACAAACCAAGCCCGTTTTAAATACTTAGTTTACTATTTAATTTACTTTAACAGTAAAAGCCCCTTTTTAATGAATCAATGACGCTAATTAATCAATTAATTTTTATAGTTATTTAATATACCTTCATTAAAACGGTTCTTTATTTTGTTCGCAGTAAATTAATTTACTTTTAAATCAATTTACTTTGTTGGTAATCAATTAATTAACAACATATTTACAGTCGGAAACTGATA
The DNA here is from genome assembly GCF_987345545.1 of Pholcus phalangioides. Taxonomy (NCBI): domain Eukaryota; kingdom Metazoa; phylum Arthropoda; class Arachnida; order Araneae; family Pholcidae; genus Pholcus; species Pholcus phalangioides. The sequence continues at coordinate 17,021,737 of NW_028301604.1, forward strand.
ATTTCATAATGGTTCATTAATTTGTTAGCTAATCATCAATTGATGGTGATTATTAGATAATTATAATTATCAACAAATTAATAAGCGTCAGGAGCGAAGACTTTCACGATGATTAATTGATTCATTGAAAACGTGCTTTGATGTGACTTGGTAAAAGTCCGAAAAGGAAACGTTTGCAAGCGCATTTCGGGCTTTTACCAACTCGCCTTGGTAAAACTCGCCAAAACTATCTTGATCTTGACAAATACATATTAACTATTTGAGTATAGAATTAAATCACAACATTAGAAAATTTTATTTTATCAGGAATATATTTTTGAAACTATTTTGTTTTGCGTTAGTAAAATCTAGATTGAATTACGGCATGTACATGTTATGTGGGGGAAAAGGCGTAATTCGGCAATCTTTCTACACTTTTTGTCTCACAGATGTCCTCATCCGTATCATTCTGAGTAAAAACAGACACACGTCTACATTTCACTTTTCAATCAATCAAAGATATTTCCTCTACAAAATTTGTATGTTTATAAATGGTAGAAAGAACAGCGGACCCTCATTATTATGTTTCTTAGAAAATCCGATAGGGACATACGACATAGGATGCGGGATCACATATCGAGCACTTCTAGTATGCCGAAAAATTTATGAATGAAATTTTCTGTGTAGTAATTAGGAAATTTTACGATCATATGCGAAAAACAATATGCTTGCAACAAAATTTTGAAACCCCTCTATTCATGTGTAGACACTCTGAATATCTTCTCACTTATACGTCAGCTATTGCTACGGGAGAAAATAAACACTTACGGGAGAAAATTTAGAAACTATTAATTACTCCTCAAAGTAAGCTTTTAATTTCGAAATGAGATTCCAAAAAAAAGTAGCTTTTGATCATTATTCTTAATGTGTACGTGTGCCGAAAGATCACCTTGCAAATCCCCGCTCAAGTAACTGGACCACAATCACGTCACCGACTGACTCACGGGAACAGTGCCAAGAAGGGATAATGGTTCGTGAGTCAACTTTTATTGTCACAAGAATCGGAAATGGCTTCCGAACAAAAAAAAAAATGTTGCCAGACGGGCGGGGGGGGGGGGGGCGAAATCTCATGTTTTTCCACCTTAGTTACAAACAGCAGCTTTTTTTCTTTTTTTTTTAAGAAACTTTTTTTTTGACTTTGCAAATGCATCTCTTTTATTAATGGTCGAAAAATGAAATGTTTTTCAAAAAGTTTTCATTTGCAATAAAAGCTTTTCCGAAAATCAAAATAAGTTACTTGGAGCCTTGAAATGATTAAACGTAAATGTGCTTTGTGAAGCTCAGTCGTAAAACACACTTGATACCAACAATATAAGGAAAGTACTAAGAAACATTCTTCAGGCATACATTCTTTTAATGTGTTGATACTTGATGTGTTGAAATATTTGATGCCTGCGAAACTACACTGCTTAAAACAATTAGGGGAAGCACATGGTTTTAACAAAATTACGCAAAGATGTGTACCGATAAGTAACATAAAATGAATCATCCATAATTTAAAGCCTAGCAGGAAACGGAAGAAGAAAACTTCATGACGTCAAAAACCAGAAAAAGGAGATAAGGGCAGAAATCGGGATGTTGCAGAAACGTCTGTTTTACTGCCGTAACTGTGAAATTCGATTGCGCAGTATTTTTTTTTTTGAGAGAAGGTGACTTGAGGATGTCTCAACAACGTGATTTACCGGAATCCATGGCATGGCGTGTTATAGGCAGACTGGAATCCGGGCAAACACAACGTAGTGCCGCGGACGCTGTTGGAGTCACCAGAAGTGTTGTTGCAAGGCTGTGGAATCGATTCCAAGAAACAGGAAATGTTAGACGTCGACCAGGGCAAGGTCGGCCACGCGCCACTACAGCAACTGATGACCGGTATATACGGTTAATAGCCCGTCGAAACAGAACAGGGAATGCTACGCAGCTGCAAAGACGGTTGCTCTTGGCAACAGGACGAAGGGTGTCCAGCCAAACAGTACGTAATCGGCTTCATGAGGGAGGGCTCTATGCACGTAGGCCAATGGTCTGCATTCCGTTGACCCCACGCCACCGTGCGGCCCGAAGAAGATGGGCTGCTGAACATCGAGATTGGGAGCAACATGATTGGAGCCAAGTGCTGTTTACAGACGAGTCCCGATTCAGTCTGGAGTGTGACACCCGACGTGTTCCGGTATGGAGGGACAGGGGCACTCGAAATAACCACGCATTCGTTCGTGAAAGGTCACAATACAGACGAGCTGGTTGGATGGTATGGGGTGGAATCAGCATAGGCGGACGTACGGACCTGCATATCATTCGGAATGGCACTTTCACGGCCCGAAGGTATGCAGACGAGATACTGCGACCTCATGTCATCCCTTACGCTGGAGCCATTGGAGATTCCTTTGTTTTCCAGGATGATAATGCCCGACCGCATAGAGCTCGTCTGGTGGAGAACATGCTTGAAGGTGAAACAATACAGCGTATGGAATGGCCGGCGTGCTCTCCTGACCTGAATCCAATCGAGCATGTCCCGGACGACGCATTGCTGCGCGACCAAGGCCGCCTGTTACTGTCCGAGACTTGCAGATTGCACTTCTTGAGGAGTGGAACAGTATTCCCCAAAGTCTGATCGATAACCTCATCGCATCCATGGCAAACAGGTGTGCAGAAGTCTTAGCTGTTCGAGGAGACCACACGCCCTATTAAAACTCATGCATCATGTCTAAACAGTACTTTTTTTTATCGTTTACATGTAACCAAATTGTTGCCCTAAATCATCTTTTCATGTTTTTTCCATATTTTCAAAGAATTAAAGCTTAATTCCAAATTTTTTTACGTCTTTTTTCTGTATTGCGCATTAATACGCGTGTACTATCCATTGTATGCCAATACGTGGCTGTCTCGCACGGTTTTCTTCACTTTTTTGCTTGCTCCCCTAATTGTTTTGAGCAGTGTACATGCTATATATGTTACGGTGAATGTGATAAATCGGTTATTGTACATAATAACCCATTATTATGCGTACTTGCCAATTGTCTTGGTAAGATCGATAAATTTGTAATTTTTACCGGCGTATATGCATAATACCCGAACGTCGTTCGTAAATTTGTTAAATACTAAAAAAAAAAATCACTTTTACTGATGATTATGCATAATAACCAAGTGTCGTTGGTAAATTTGATAAATACTTGAAATTTATCGCCTTTATCTGTGATTATGCATAATACCCTAGTGTAATTGGTGAATTTGATAACTATGAAAAAGTTCCAAACGAGTCTAGTATGTGTGACGAATATAGTCGTACCCCGATAAAATGAAAACAAATTTTATGATCGTAACCCGATATATTGAAAAAAAAATTTACGATTGTATCCCTATATAATGAAAACAAATTTCTTCCGATTCATTAAATTGGGGTTCGACTGTATTATTTCTGAGGAAACCTGCAAAAAAAAAAAACGTATTGTTGGTTGATTGTTGCTTTTGGCGGTGGAAAATTAAATCACACTGAAAGTGACATCAAATAATTTTTCGACGTAGCTATCTTCAAAAAAAGACTTGTCTACGTACGTATAAAAGAGACAAAAAGAATAATACGTCGCTGCGTGGGTTGGTTTGACAAAGGTACGATTATATTGCATGCATTGAAGTTTGCGAAATGCTCGGAGGTATATTTACAGAATCATAAAAGAACGAATTTGAATGACGGATAGAAATATATCTATTATAAAATGACGCTCAATAATTTGAAGAGATAACGGAGGACGATAACAATTAAAAGTACTTAAATAAAATGGAAGATAAAAAAAATATATCGCCGATGGATAGAAGAACTTTTAGAAAATCGTGATCGGATCAGTCTGGTATTAAAATTTTTATTATTTCGTTCGTTTGAAAAGATATTTTTCTATTTTTTACTCTTTCATACCGAGATTCTCTGATTTACGAGTGTTCAGGTATAGAATTACGAAAATCATTTCAAACTTATTTCAAAACTTATTTTTTTCAAAATGCGTCTTTGTTGGAAGATGGGGAAAATCATTTCCTTTTAGTAATAGAAAACTGAATTCTCCTTCATTGAAATTTAATGAGGATTTCCAAAAATGTTGTCAATGTATTTCTTTAAATAATACTCCGTTTCTCTGAAACGATTGAAAAACAAAAATTTATTTTAAAATCATCTTATAGAGTAAATTTAAAAGTTGAGAAATTCAATGCATCTGGGATAAAACAATTTGTTTTTAAATTTACTTTTAAGAGATATATCCTTTGCATTGGTTATGCTTTAAATGAAAACTCAATTACAAATACAACGCCACAACAGGCAAATTGCCCAACGAGGTGGCTGACTTAAGAACATCATGGATCCTCGAGCCATATTTATTAATTTTTTTTTTTGGAGGCCCAACCTACTACTGCTACACCACACATGCACCATTTTTTTTTTCTGTAAACATATATTATTGGTTCGGGGATACATCGTTATTCCCGTTAGCACAGTAGAAACATGTAACCCAGTATTTGATTTTCGTGTATTAGGCAATTTCTGCAATTTGAGATGCCTGGTCACCTCTGCCACCAGATTTATTTGAAAATCCTGTTTCGAGTTGGTTGGCTGACTTATAGTGGAGCAGGTTGGCCATTATCCAACCAACCCCAAGTGCTGAAGACTTTGCTCCAGATGAAATAAGAACAGCGAGTGTAGGCTCTCTAGAGAGATAGCTGAGTAAAGTGTCGTCATTTTGTAAGCTATCCCAAGCTACGTCATAAAATTCAGCGTGACCCTCAAGCAGCAATGTTTCCATCATTTTTCCAGAAAAGTTACTTCCACTTACGAAGGTACCAGCCAGAAAAGAATCAAACAGGGGTCAAAAGAAAAGAAAATCTGAAATCCTGACAGACAGTACAATAAGAAAGATGCTATGGGAAGAAAAGAAAAAAGCAAAGAACAAAAAAATTTAAAACTCCAGAAAGAAAAACAACCAAAGGTGACGAAGCAATAGCCAATGAAAAGAGCAAAAAAATCAACTTGAGTACAAGAGAGGAAGAAGATGAGAGAGGGGAGAGATACAGCCTTTACTGATTCTGATGACAGTCTCGATGTGGAGAAGATTTTTATGCTTGGTGATATGGTCGACCCCTGGATGGACTTATTCCGTTTCAAACAAACATGCCATCAACATCAGCGGTGGGGAGAATTCAGCTGACAAAATTCCTCCTGAGTTGGAGGAAATTCATGAACCTGACCTACCTACATTAAATTTTAATGGAAAAATTCTAAGCAAGCCAATCTATCAGGGCTGTCACTGGGAGACTACGTTGTAGTCTTATACTATACAAAGAGATGCCCTGGAAGAGTCACTGTGTTGGATGGAGAGGATGTTCTGATGGAGAGGTTACCACGATGGAGAAAGAGGGAAGTACTGGTTAGGCTCAAAAAAAACAAAGATGAAATTTTATATAAATTATCGAGTATATGCAGTCAATAAAGTTCCTTCGCTTAAGTCTTGTGTTCATCTTTAACGGTGAGAACGAATACTTAGTGGACATGGTGTCATTAACTTTGTTACTTACTTGTGATACCAAGGTAGTTAGTTTTGTGTGAAATGCTGTGGGAAGATGCTAACAGTAGGTAGGTAATTCTTACCTTGCTCTTCTTATTTACCTCATTCAACGTCATTTGTTCATAATCTACCTACTGATGACTATGTCTGAGTATTTTTTGTTTAAGTTTGAAATATCGTTTGTGATCTTACATTAGAAGGATTAAGTTGCAAAAATATTTTACAAAAGAGAACAAACAATTTAGTTTAAAGAGGAAAATATCAAGACTCATTTAAAGACTAAATTTACAATGACTGAGACTGCTTCAATGGCCGATTTGATGGCTAATTTGTTCTACTATGTTTGAAAATATTCTTCAAGGTAAAACATAGAAAAATAGGTCGTTTAGACATTGGTTTATTACCTCTCTCTCATCACAGAAGTAGTGTGCCAACCTACCCCAGGACTTATGCTAGTCGACCCCCGTTGGGTAGGGGCTGGACAAACGAGGTGGCTGAAAAAAAAGATACCAATAAAAAATATGTATGTCGAATATACATCTAAACTACTATATCAAAAATAAGACAACCCAATAAGAGCAATAAAATACCAATAATTATGATAAAATATAAATATACTGCCCATAAAAAATTATGGTTGTCTCATTTAAGTATGGATAGCTTCTCGTTTTATCCCAATATGTTTATCAAATTTCTTTTAAAAACGTGTCAATCATGTTAGAATTCACGACCCCCGGAGGTAAGCTATTCCATTTATTCACAACCATATTAGAGAAAAACTCCCTGCGACACCACAACGTGGAATTGTTCCTTACCAATCGATACTGGTGTCATCTTGTCGAAGCAATTGATTGACGGTGTATTAATAAATAAATGTTAAACACTTCAATCATATCCCCCGACAAATGCGCTATTCCAGTGTAAACATATTCAAAAAATCAAGTCTCTCTTCATAGCTTAAGCCCCGTGTGCCATCACTAGCACGTGTGGCGTGGCTCTCTTCTGCACCCCCTCGACCAAGTCAATGTCCCTCTGTAAGTATGGTCTCCAAAACCTAACGACATACTCCAATTAAGGACGAACTAAGTTCTTGTTTCCGTCTATCCTGGAAAGCCGTCTTTTCGATTTGTACGACTGGAAGTTAATTGTAAAAATTATGAAGAGTTTCTAGCCCTTCTAAAGCTTTTGCTGATGTCCCTGAATTTTTTTTATCTTCCCATTGACTTCTTCATCGTTGTCATGTGCATTTCAGACTCAATGTTTTGTAGTTCTCCTAACTCAGTTATCATGAAACATTCATTCATTCATTTTGAATAGAATCAATAACTGCTTTCAGTTACCAATTTTAGGTATGGGAACTGTAGCAAAGCTAATACAGGCTGGAATGAGTAGTCAAATATGAAATGCAATCTCTTGCGAAAACAAAAATGTGCCATCTTTTTAAAACACGTGATATTGGTTTCCAGTTCTTATTCTGTCATCACATCAATTCAACTAACCCGTTCAGTTGAAATCCTTAGCAGCTGTGAAGGGGCCTGCTCAATTGATAATGGTAAATCACATTGAACAAGGTGATGATGGGTACTAGAATCCCATCACGAGCATTGTACGGAATGGTAAGAACCTTCATAGGGAACCCATTCTGATCGATGGCCAGTTAGTCATAAACAAGGATATAGTCCAAGGAAAATAGATTACACTCTCTGACAGAAATATAAAAAATTTATTACACATGAAAGCTGCTTCATTGAAAATCTTTTAAGAATCTTTAAAAAACAATTTTTAAGGTGAGGGAGAAAGCAAAAAAAATATCTGAACTTTCTACGACTCATAATTGAGAGGTGCATTGCAAAATGAGTCATATAAATGGTAGTCGTAGAAATGAAAAAAATAAATACTATGTATTATTTTCTTATCAATTTAGCCGGAAGCGCAGAAAATCGTCTTATAACTGAGAGACATGTATAAATCAGAAGGTATATAAGTGAGAGATCAGATCACTCTGTATATACAGTATTTTGTTGCTACATTTTCGAAGAAATCTTACGAGTGTTAAGATAAGTCTATATAAATATTTTTATATGAATAAGTGTAGCAAATCTTTACCTACTTTATTTCACATAACAAGGCACCATGAAGATTTCTTTTGTGAATTTCATCTTTAGAAATATGGAGAAAAAAATTTCAGTCGTAACAATTTATATATTCTGTTAGCGTTGTTTTATTTTGTTTCGTTGTCCATTCATTTCTTAGCTAAGTTCATTTGTTCATAGTTTTTGAACGTTCTACAAGAGAAAGTAAAATAGAGTCATTGTCTGTTTTAGTTTTAATTCATTTATTCTTTAAAATTTTAGTTTTGGTACTGGAGTCAAACAGTTATAATGCTATAATTTTATTTGGTACATCTGAAAATGTTTCATCTTTAAGATGAAACGTTAATTGGATTATTATTTTTGAAAAAAACACTTATAACCCATTCGTGAAATTCTGCTACATAATTAGTCATTTGTAGATGAACAATGACAAACTACATGATTTATCTATTCCTAGAAAAGGAATTTCGTAAGAGATAGAATTGAATGGAAGCTGAATTGAAAGAAGTCAAGAGTATTATTATCATTGAAGAGTTTGCTAAGAAAAAATTGCGAAAAAAGGATAGTTGGGGATAAAATACCATGACAATAGAAAAATATATATTAAAATAAAAAAAGTTGCAAAGCAGAGACTTGAGTTGGTAAAATGCATCAAGGAAAAAATTTTGGAAGTTGGCACCGATTTATTAAAACCTTTGACTACTTGCTTGCTTCAAACCATCAATTCTCTTCATTTAAGAAATAAAAGAACGCTCTGAAAATTTCTTTTGTTATGAGTGAAAAAGATTTCTTGTGCAATCGTATAATAATAACCAGGGCATTAGCATGGCTTGGAATTATTGAGTATTTAAATGACAAGAAACAATTCAAATAGTATCTCGAGTTTATTTCCCGGAGTTTTTGGCTACCATAATTCCGACATAAAACTTCCATATTTTAACATGAGCATCCTTTCACCCGCTTAGATGCAAGGCTATATAGTAATGATTGTCTCATTCCTTTGAAGTTGCTCTTGCCGCCTGTATGGTCTCGGATCAGGTGCGTGATGTCACTGCTCGAATACTTTTTTACCTAAAGCGCGACCTTGAAATACCAAGGTAGCCAATGGCAACTAGCCGGTTCTGTCAGGGCGATGACGTCAGCTGATACCGACTCCGGCGCGTCATGAGACAGCCTAATTATTATGACCCTGGTTTAGATGTAGCCCGAGCTAAAAAAACTCTAGCCATGATAAGTAGTTTAGTGCAAACCGCACTAATGTCAGTTTTATGTCAATTTGTTGATTTGTTATTAATTTTTAAAATGTGTGTCCAGGACTTCTCGTCCACCCTGTACTATTCCATGGATTTAGCGTAGACTCAAAAATAATAGTGAAGAAATTCAGAAAGAGTGTAAATTTTGACGAAATTCAATTCGATGATATTATCTTTGATTTTTTTATATTTTAGCAAAATAGCAGAAAGGTGTGTAATCAGCCACAAGATGGAATTTAGTTATTTTTGCCCTTTGTACATGAACAATAAGAGTAAATAAGAGAGAAATAAATAGAGTTTCCAATCAGCTTCTGTGAATAGTTTTTCTTTTCAACAGTACATACAGTTAGGGCCTCCTCACACGGGGAAACTCAAATCGAACTCGAGTATCCTCAATTTGAGGGTTGAGTTGACTTGAACGAGTCGAGTTGCTCGTTTTTTTTACATGGTGCTACTAAAAAAAATCAAAGCCCGGGAAAACGAATAAAAACGACGATGCGTTTAGTTGCCCTTGTACATTATGAACCGGAGTGGGGAAAAAATAAAATTTTTAGTGATTCTACCAGCGATGAAGTTGATGATATTTTATTATAATTATCAATAATTATCATCCCACACTCTTACTTCCGCAAAAAAGGATAAATAGAAGAAAATTAAGGGTACATCCATTACATTGAAAATAACATTCATATTACGCCATCGTTACGACCAACGGGAATCGGATTCCTTTCATTCTACTGAATCAGAAAAGAGGCTTACCTTGCTTTATTTCCTTAAGAGCTGAATATACTGCAACCATATTCAGAGAAAAAAATGTAACTGCGTTTATCTTGGTGAGGTACGAAGTTTTCTCATATAGTCCCATATATGCACGCACGTGTATGTATGACCTATGTTTACATTACACGCTTTCCATTCGAAAGGAATTTGGGGTTAGGGTTGCATCAGAGAACGTTTATGTAGAAAATATAAGTTATATAAAAACACTTTATAACTGTGTTTATTAGCGTCGGACACCCCTCGTACAACCTCGACCGACGAAAATATGAAGAAATATTTTAAGAGTCACGTTACTTTTGTTGTGTTCGACCAGCACGCAATGTCGCCAGTGACTCCGCTGTGTAGGATATTTCGTCGCGAATACGCCAATATCCCCTCGTGTGAGGAGTTCCATATAGAAACATACGTGTTCGATTCTCTGGATATCGAGTATCCTATCAGTCGTAAGACTTCAGGTATCACCGTGTGAGGAGGCCCTTACTTACTTGCTATCCGTACTCTATCCAGGGTATTCCAAATTTATCTTTACAATTTTGAAATTTAATAACTCATAAAGTATACAAGATATTTACGTTCGGTTTGTTGCGTATGATGCATAAACTCATAAATTTTTTTTCCGTATCACTAATACAGCTCAACATGTGCCCCACTGGTAGCGTGAAGAATCTACACACAGTCTGAACTCAATTTCTTACCAAATTCGTTGCAACATGTCCACAGTAATCGTGCTGACAGCATTCATTGTGAGTTATTTCAGTTCAGTAATGTCAGACACTTTTGTGTGGTACATAAGGCTCTTTACATACCCCTATATGAAGAAGTCTATAGGTGCAATATCCGGTGATTGCTGTGGTCACGGAATCGGCCCACTTCGATCAATCCACCTTTCCAGAAAGGTTTCATCAAGAAATTTCCGCACCTCTATGTAGCGGCACGCCATTCTGTTGAAACAGAACATTTGGTTGCAGCTCATCAAGTTGTGGCACCGCAAAATTAATTAACATATCGAGGTAGGTGCCACCATCGATTGTTGGTTCACAAAAGAAGAAAGGCCCAATGATTTGGTTATGCAGGAACCCACACTAAACATTGACCTTGAGGTTATCCCTTTCTTACGTGTCACACGCGGATGTTCTGACCCCGTATCCTGACATTTTGGCTGTCACACAAAAGTGTCTGACATTACTGAATTGAATGACGCATAACCAATGATGTAAGCACGATTATTTTGGACATCTTGCAACGAACCTCGCAGAAAATTAAGTACAGACGGTATATTCTTTGTGCTTCAAGTGGTATGGAAGTTGAACTGTATTAGTGATACAGAAAAAAAAACTTTACGAGTTTATGCGTCATATGCAACAAACCGGACGTAAATATCTTTTATACTTTATGAGAGTTATTAAATTTCAAAGTTGTAAATATGAATTTGAAACTCCCTGTATTTCCTTTCAATACAAACTCATAACTATCATGCATCCAGTGCTATCGATTACATAGATCTCCCAGCGTTTGATGCAATCCATAAACTTTATAACAGTCACGATATATGAGAATTAACTACTGAATCTGCTCCAGATAGATAAGCTAATTTTCACGACTGGAGGTATTCGAGCATGCGCATATTGAATGGTTTGGTGACTGCATATAGAGACATACTAGGACTGTTTATCGAAGCTTAATTAGCCGTTTTGTGGGTAAATGACTGAAAAAAAAGATAGAGACACAAAAATGAGAAAAAGGCATTAACTGGTCATGGAACCTACTAGCAATTTTACGTTGATTAGTTCGTCTCTTTGCGACTAATTTTCCTTATAAACAATGATAGCATAGCATCTCTCGCACTTTCACTCCTACAAGTTTCCAACGAGTTCTATAGAAAACGAAAGTCATAATAATTTCTTAAACAGAAAAACTTGATGATACTGAACTTCCCAAGTGGAAACGGTAACATCACCCCATGTGGTAAATAAATCAAGACTTTTAAAGCTTTGTGAAGGAGAAAAGTTCTAAGTACGGCCCATCGTAATATTGACTAAATAGCATTTTCTGGAGAACACGAGAAATCTACTGCACTACAAGTTTTCTCATCTACTTAAATTACCTTCGTATAAGAGTCATCATTTCTTTTTAAAAAATATTGGTTGGCTTTGCGGTTTTATTGGTAAATAAACCTGAAAAATAAGTTGACCAACAAACGACCGAGACAAATGGTAAATGTTATTGAAAGATCGTGAGAGTAGGAAAAAATTGACATCAGAGAAGAGAGAGAGAGCCACGTCTCTCTCTAAAAAACCCTTTATTATTTTACTTTTCTTCCCCCCCCCCCCCCTTAAACCAATCTTTTTCACATGATGAAGCATGTGCTTGCTTCGATTCACTGAAGCAGGCTGTCAAAGTCACAGTTTTTATAGAATTGATCGATACAAAAGTGCAGCATTTCTCTACAGTAGCTGTTGGCTACGTTTCAGGAAGATAAATAATAAATTATTTATCATTGTAGTTACGACCAAAATTTTACTCTGGTTACGGGCAGGTTTAGAAGGCTGTTTTTCTTCAGTTTCTCTGTTTGTGCGTAAGAAGTGTGCGAGTTTATTAAAAAATGGAAGTTATCGTGACTCCACTTCACAAAAATAATAAATCATGGTTGCAATTAAACGGCTTCTTATAGTAGTTTAAAAACAGCATAAGATATATATACAAAATTTACTATTATTAACTGGTTATGGAAACGATATGAATGGCACGCGTCTGGCTGAAATAGTGGATTTTTACTCTGAAAATCGTCAACGAATAAGTCAAATCAGGAAATACTAAAAAATTCCTAATGCATTTCGACACACTATGGGTGTCATCTTTAGTGGATAAGAGTATCACGCGGACCAAGTTTTCCACTTGGATTGAGTACCAAATCTCCAATCTCGGTTGCTCAGTGGAACGAAAAAACAATAAGTCTGTTCAAGTCACATGTACTATACGCATGTAGAAGAATGTGCGAAATGGTTGGAAAAAATATTCCATTGAATGGACGAGCTATATGTTATGCTTAGAAATACGTTGCAATCGTTTTTTTAAGCAAAAATCGATTTAGAATAAAATATGATGTATATTGAGCTTTGCGTTGTTTAGTACGACTATGAGAACTTAACATTTATAGTACGTGTTATATTAGTATTATTAGAATCCAAAGAGTTTCATATTGCATTCATATCGTAAAAATGGAAGGAGATTTATTTCCATACGCGAGCGTTCAAACGAATTTAGTTCAAGAAATCCGGAATCCTTACAGAAAGGGCTCCAAAATACTCGGATAATGAGCTCCCATGGAACTTCCTCATGTCTCCGGAGATGCTTTCGTTTGGTAGGAAGTAGACGTTTAATGAACAAAAATATATCGTAAGTGCGTTCGAAGTAATGCTGCATCCAGATTGTGATTCTTACTATGAAGATTATCCAAATGAAACTACTAAAACTGAAAGGCTTTCTCAAGCTGCTTTTACTCAAAACGTTTTAAAATTATTAATGGTTGTACGATATCTTTCCTGATATTATTCCAAGTGTGTTATCATAATAAAACTTTCAAGGATCCTTCAGACTTTGAGTATCGCCCATAGAACTCCACTTTTTCTACTTTATATAACCTTGAAGAAAAATCAAATACTTAACTTTTTGTATATTTTGTGACCTTTGAAATATAATCAACCTTATATGAAGACGTTCATGATCATTCAAAACCTCATGAGATAAATGAAAAATATTGCATGTATTACAAAATCAAAATGAAAAACCACGAGAGAATCATTCATATACTTTACATTCTCCTATGTGTTGAATGTCTGATGTCAAAGTTTTTAGTAAATAACTTTCCGAGCAAAAAACAAACAATTTTCCACGCATCTTACAATTGAACAACGTATCAATTTTAAATAATCATATTAATGTAATACAGTTTTTAACGGCCCAAAACTGGCATACTAGGCAGACATGATCACTTTAGAAGAGTTAATTTATTTCATTTTGACTTGAAGAAAGCAAGAGAAATTTCATTTTCAACATTTTTTTTTTGGTATTAATTTAAACTCAGAAAAATGATTTAAAATAATTAAACCTTATAGCACAGTGGATATCTCTGTAACCGTTGACTTTAAACATACAGGGCGTCCATAATTAAAAGACCCTCCCCCTTGTCAGCAAAAGTCAGCAAAACACTGACCCCCCCCTCCGTCAGCAAAATTTCGTCAGCTGCTTATATTTCATATCTTCAAAAAGGGGTGGCTGATGACGTAAGCAACCTTCAAACCCCTCCCCCCTCGTCATCAAATCCGAAAACCCCCTCCTCGATGCTGACGTAATACTTGAATGACCCCTTACTACGGGTATTCAAAGTGAAACGCCTTCTGGTGGAGACATGTGCAACTAATTGTTCCCCCCTGAAACCGCATCATGAAGGCCTCCACAAAATTTCACAATTTTCTGATGAGTGGTTTCGCCTGTAGACTACTTTAAAATAGGGTCTTTTAATTATGAACGCCCTGTACTTTCAATTAAAAAAAAATTTCAAATGACGTGCAGTTACTTAAAATATGAAAATTTAGTTTAGGGGTCGTACACATAAGAAATGGAGGAATTTTTATACAGTCCCCGGGTGTTCAAAAACCCAGTTAAAAAGTTGTTGCCCTGTATCACTTGATGGCAACAAAAAAAATTCCATGCTTTTAAGTGCAATTCGAATACTCACTGAGATATTCGAATTCAAAAAACGGAGAAAAGTCGGGAAAAAAACAGCGTTAAATTCGGGTAAAACGGGTTTTCCGATTTCAAGTACCTTCACGTCATTTGGAAACTTTAAGTGATTGAAAGTATGTTTGTTAAGTCAACGGTTACAGAGACAGAGATATCCGTTGTGCAAACAATTTGGGGACAGCCTGTATATTTACTATTATTACATTCAAACACTACATTCGGATACATTTATTTGCTCAAATACAATTAGCATGATGGTGTGGTTTTTAAAACATCTGTTTCGCCTTAAAACTTCTCAAGGAAAGTGTTGATGTATACGTCGTAGTTATATTGGCTTATTAATTGATGAATGAAAAGTTGATGTCATTTGCGTATCACGAATTTGGAATTTTCTAAATAGTATTTCCAGACACAAGAAAAAACTTGTCTGGCCGTAACGATTTTGAGGGATTATAAAATTTTTCTCCACTTTTTGAATAAGATTAATTAGTTTTAACTTATATAAGAGTTATGTTTATGACGCGCATGAATGTATAATTAAGCCTATTTCTTGACACTATAGTAAAAACTCGCATCATAAAACAACAATCAAACTTTTTAGATAGTTGTTAGCTCACAAAACTTCGAAAAATTTAGCTAAAATACAGCGGAATCGAACGGGTAATTAATCAAGTTCAAATTATAAATGATTGTGTCAAGTGGATTTGTCAGTGATGAATAAGCGAGAAAAATATTTAAATTTTATCGGCCATTTCCCCCTCCTTCACATTCATATGCTAAACGTGAATTTGGAATACGAATAAAATTTAATGACAATGCTTTCAAAACAAAATGATTTTATTTCCATTAACAAAGTTTCAAAAATGGTAATAATGTGAAAATCAAAATGTTTTGAACTTTCGAGAATAGTTTAATGTTGGTGTTAGCGATTTTTTGTTTATTATGTAATAACAAAAGTTGGATGTGTGAGAGAGTAGCTCTCGTTCGGCACTCAACCCTGTTCTCAGAAATGGGCTCTCCCATCATTGATCCATCCGCCTCTACTCCTCCCATGTTGGTGGTGGCTTCGATGGAGGAACTTCAGTGGCCTTCCAGTTTCCCATTTATTGTTCACCAGTGTATACTGCCTGGTTCACTCACACACATACAAATATGTGACCTCTCCACAATGAACGAAACCACTTTTCTTCTCGGAAAGCTCCGTGTCACGTGAAATGAAACACCGCTGTTTCACTCTGGCTGTCACAACATTTCCAGTCTACACTCTCTCAAACTCTGCGCCTGTAATTGAATTCCGGTTATGTTTTCATGGAATATCAATCACAGCATCAGCAATCGGCTTATCGATGCATAATTAATACCGTATTTTAACGCGTATAAGGAATCCCCCCTTTTTTGTCAAAAATGTTGTCCCAATAATAGGAGGGGGGGGGGGTGTTTCTTATACACGGATAGTATTATAGATTCTTTTATCATAGATATTATAGATTATGCAGTGGTAGAAGAAATGATAGGGCCAGGTGAAAAATAACGATTACAAAAAGAAACAATCAGAATTTTTCGACATTTTTATCAGAGATGAAGAATACAGTGAGAAATGATATCTTTTGGAAAATCATTCAAAAATTTTCAATACTTTTCAGTAAATATTTTTTCATTTATCATAACGATGCAAAGACCACTTCCGTTTTCTTGCGTCACTTACCTAATTTGCATATCTTTTGGCTAGGCATCATTTATGGGAGACTTTCAAATAATTCGGCGTGGTTGATCTCCACGGAGCTCGATTCATAAAAATGGGACGAGGTAAAAGGCTACATCTCTTATAGAAAAAGGTAAGATCCTCGTTTTTTAAAAAGGTGTAAATTAATTTGTCGAGAAATTGGATAGAATATTAATATGTCTAAGACACTACTTAATAATTTCCTGAAGAACAACGAATTTTATTCTGGGTATAAAAGGACGGTCAGCCGTTTTCTTTAACAGATTAGCAAAGAGCAATAACAATAGCAATAATTCAAGTTGTGGGAAAACAAAATTGCTTTAGAGAAAATTATGAACGTTATAGAACTCTTTTGGACCAGTAGAAATGTCCCCAAGAGAAGATTAGGACACCGCATACCGTGTGTTCGAAAAAACGGCTTCCCTGACCGCTCCTTACGAGCACACTCAGTGATGAGATTGAAGTACGCTAAAAAGTATTAAATTTCAGGGGAATGAACGGTAAAATGTTATCTTTTCAGACTATAACTCGTGCAAAAACTTCCCCTTTGAACTTAAGTGATTTTTAGCGACACCAATCTCATCACTGTGAGTGCTCGGAAAGGGTGGTCATGGAAGTTTTTTCGAACACACGATATGCGGTGTCCTAATCTTCTGTTGTGAACATTTCTACTGTAGCAAAAGAGTTCAATAACGTTCGCAATTTTCTCTGAAGAAATTTGGTTTGTTCACATCGTGAATTATTGCTATTCTCTTCTGCCAATCTGTTAAAGAAAATGGCTGACCATTATTTTATACCCAGAATAAAATTCATTGTTCTCCAAGAAATTATTAATCAGCATGTCTTCGACATATTATTATGCTTTCTATCCGATTCGTTGAGAAATTAATTTACACTTTTTAAAACGAAGATCTTACCTTTTTCTATAAGAGATATAGCCTTTTGTCTCGTCCCATTTTTATGAATCGATCTTCGTGGAAAATAACCACGCCAAAATATGTAAAAGGCACCCAAAAATAATGCTTAGACGAAAAGAAAAGCAAATTAGATAAGTGAACGCGAGGAAATGGGAGTAGCCTTATAGTTTTTCCATTTGCATCGTAATGATAAAAGAAAAAAAATTACTGAAAAAGTATTGCGAATTTTTGAATGAGTTTCCAAGATATCATTTTTCATTGTATTTGTCATCTCTGATAAAAAATTTGAAAAATTTTGACTGTTACTTTTTTTTTTATCGCCATTTTTTACCTGACTGTATCATTTCTTCCACCACTGTAGTATTTTAGCATTGATCTGTCACCAGCTATTTTGGTACACACTTAACAGATGAAACAAAAAGTTGGCAAAAACATAAGAAACTCAACTGGCAGTTATTCCTGGTGGCCTTACAAACCAAATTCAAACCATGGAGATCAATCAGTATCAACAAATTCTTCAAGGTAACTCATGAGAGAGGAATGAAGCAAATAAATGCAAGATCTTGACTCCAACCAAACACCAACAGGAAAAGCGAGGTAGCCAACAGTTCGTGAAGTTTGCAGTTGGGCGAAGAAGTCATGGAATGGTATGAAGTATAAAATAAAGAAAGAGTAAAGGGGCCTTTGAAAAGTGCGCCATAAGCAACAACAACATGGATGGTACTGACTGCGGATGATGCAATTTACGATGAGACTGACTCTGATGATAACAATGAACTAGTTGATGTAGCTGATTATGATGTATCAGATGAGAGTAATGAGAAATGTAATGTGTGTGTGTGTGTGGTTTCAAAGATGAATAAAGAATATCTTTGTTTTTATATTTTAAAATAAAAAATATCTTTGATGAAAGTTTGTGTTTGTTTTGTCCAAATTTTACTGTAAAAAAATCAGGGATTTCTTATAGACGTTAAAATAGGATAAATATATATTACGGTAAATGTTATAATAGGTAATTATGCATAACAACCGGCAATTATTTATAATAACCAATCGTCTCGGTAAGTTTGATAAATTTTCCTGCATTTATCACTTTTACCGGTGATTAAGTTCCTGATTGAAGTTTGTAAGTATGGTAAATGTGGAAGAAATCATGCGCGCGCGCGTGGAAATAACACTTAAATTCAACCACATATCAGTTTCTCCCGTATGTTATTAGTGCACCAGACATATTTGCCATAAAAATTAAATTAAAATAAGTGTTATAAGGATAAAAACGCATAAACTATTACCAGTCATGCAATATTAGTTTCTTCTCATTCATCAATATTTTTTGACATAATCAACATCACCGATCAAATCCATCATACTAGACTGGCAAAATGCCCGGTAAATTTAAGAAATTAACTGACGGTTTATCATATTTAACAATACGAGCTGGGAAATATACATAATCACCGGTAAATGTGATAAATTCGCAAAATTTATCAAACTTACCAAAATCGTCGGTAATTATGCATAATAACTGGATTTATCACATTTACCGTAACATATACAATATAAAGCAGATACTGTACTATGTAGTACGAATCACACTACCAAGTTTTAAGCAGAATTACTTGTGCACTCTCTTTGTCCACGTGGGATTTCAGAAAATATTTACGTTGACATAATGACATCTTATCAACCATTTTGGCTAAGTATATTTTGTGGTAAGCCACCGAGTATGTACGTGACGGAAATCCACCAGATGGCTCTACGACATTTAGTAAAAATAACTACGTATTTAACCTTCTTCTATCTCACTGTTTGCTTGGAAATTAATGTTTTTAGAATTCTCAACAACAAAGTTATTGAAACCTTCGTGGGTGTTTGTAATTTCCTGTGCAGTGAAACGTTTTTTGTGTTAACCGAGCAATTTGTTGTACTTTTTTTATAATTATTAGAATGTATGAAATGGAATAAATAGTTTTTAATAAATTTCTAAACATAAAATATTCAAAAATTATGAACATAATTTTTCTTGCAGACATTTGTTTTCCCCAGAACATAAAATAGCTCAAAAGAATTTTATTTGAAAGAGTATTTATAGCCCATTTTTTCACTAATATTGAACAAAAACTGTTTTTTTCTGCAATCTCTTACCGAAACACGACGGGTATCCTCTTAACGAGATTTGTGTTCTTTGCTGTTTGATCTCTAAGCTTAGCTGAGGACACATTCCGGGTAATTAAAGTTTCGGTTTATTTGGATTCGAGAAAACAACATGGAGCCGATCCTTATCTCAGTCAAGTAAGCTGTTGCACAAATGCTTAGTTAGGCTACTTAACCACTGTCGTCGGAAGATGTTGAAAGGCATTTTTCATTTGCCAAACGTTGATGGCATCTTTCATGTTATTAGCATCATCTTGATAACTGCAACCACCAATTTACCAATTTTTAATAAAATTTCGTTCGATAAAAATATTTAAATCGCTCTAAATAGGTACCCTAATATTTCTGAATTCCTTAAGTGTATTCCGAAAACGCGTGGAAGCAAAGGCTCGATTAGTTTTACAGCATACCGTTTGCAATAGGTGTGGTCAACTCGCCGTACGTATGTCAAAAGTGGCTCGCCATGGTATTAGGAGTAACACGCGAATATGTTTTGTTGTTTATTGTTACGTTGTTATATTGTTTTAAATTTTTTTATTGATTTAATGGTTCGAGTGCTTCCTACAAAGCAGTGTTTATTTTCCCGTATTCAGTTGTTAGTTGTATTACTCACAAAACAATTATTAAATGATTGGGAATCAAAGTCAACTGTCTGAACAACCTGAAAACGCTCTATTCACAGATATTACATTAATCACTAGAGACGTAGCAGTTCAATCTAAAAAATTGAAGAGATTTAGAAATTCTTATGCTAAATAATTGTAGGAATGTGTCACCTTTTTGCGTTGGTAACTCCGTTCACTAATAAGTTTGTTTTCTTGTACGTCGATCATTATTGCTGTGGAATCATCTTTAAGCAGTTCAGAAATGAAGGTCGTTTAAAACCAGAAAAAATATATAAATAATTATTTTACTTCTCTTAACTAGTAAATATGAAGTGACCTAAAAATTTATTTTCAAGATGACGGTTATATATATATACACCTCGAATTGAGTAAAAGTTTTGGCTGATATCGTGAAAAATTCACAATATTTACAAAGTTAGAACCAAGATGAAAAACCCAAGTTCAAAGGTTATCCCTGTTTCATTTAGGCCATACACCTTATGTATGTACTTATACGGACGCGAGTTCCTAACAACACTGCTTATGAACTTTGAAATGGTGAAGTGCGAGCATCGTCAAGTTTTATAGAGCAGTTTACTCATATCCGAAAATTCTTGGGCATAAAAAGCGACGTTTAACCGCTTTTCAAGATAAGTACTTGAGCTAAATGATGCTGGTGACCCAGTTTCCAAAATCTTTCGTGCAGCTTATGGAAATTTCTTTGGCGGATGTTTTTTTTGAGTAAACCTTGATTATTGATCATAAACTAGCGTGCATGGCTATTTTCTTTCGTGGCTAGTCTTATTAATTGATGTTACACGAACGCGCGAGACGTTCTGGATGTTTTAGACGCGAATTAGTCAACTGGCAATATATTCATTCAAATTAAATCACGAAAGTAAATATATACCAAAATGTTTTAGAAAAATACTTTTTTATCGTTTATTTTTTAGAAATATTGTCGAGTAGCGGTTGTATTACATATTTGTTAAAAAAAAAAAACCCAGTCAAAATAAAAAGTGAATAGTATGTGTGATGTACTTCGGAAAAGTGGTTAACTAATAGGAATAAAGTGAGCAATGTTCCATCAGCTCTCTTGGTTGTACGTTAACAGGTAGACGTGACTCGAGCTCCCGGAACGCATTCACTTAATCTGCGAAAAGAACACGTTCTTGCTTAAGAAGCTGCAATGGCTTGTCTCCTGAGATAGTCTACTGCTTCAGTTTAGCGACACAAGATATTATCTTCGTAGATGCTTTTGTTCACCCTATCCGTTATTTTTTATTTACTACGCTTTCATATCACGCTACTTATTGGCACACGTCCAGCAATAATATTATGATAATATATTTGAGGTATATATCCTTTTTCCATCCAACTTTTCCTTATTCAATCTGTTTCTGATCAGACATAGGGTTTGTTTCACTGCCAAAAAGAAAGCATGGTTTGGATCCATTTGGCAGTTAAATCGTTAGCGCACCAAATATTCAGTCTTATAGGTCTGGGTTCAAATCTCAGTAGACGCATGTAAACATGGCCGTAGGGAATCCATTTTCAATTTCAGGTTTTATTCTAACTAGAATTTGCTTGCATAAAATGAATGATATAATTTTTAGAAAATATTCTCTTTGGGAAG
Source organism: Pholcus phalangioides (assembly GCF_987345545.1). Taxonomy (NCBI): domain Eukaryota; kingdom Metazoa; phylum Arthropoda; class Arachnida; order Araneae; family Pholcidae; genus Pholcus; species Pholcus phalangioides. The sequence goes on from NW_028301604.1 coordinate 17,043,220, forward strand.
GTTTTTTATTATAATTTCAATAAAATGATTTTATTTTTAACAATTTCCAAGTTGCGCTGTGAACAGTTTGAATATCTCTCATTGGTTGCGGCCATTTTTTTTCTCCCAATTTTCAGAACTATTATAGTAATTCCTCTCTTTTTGTAAATTTAGAACAGTTGAGTTACACTAAGGTGAGGGGAGCCGCTTTTTTTTTCATTAGTGCAAATTCAACCTAGCACCTACATTGTAGAAGTCAGTGAAACTTCTTAAAAATATGACAGCAGGTTTTTTGAATCATGCTTTTTTAGCGCTTATATTTTAAGCTATTTTCTTTTGTTCTTTTTTCAAGATTAATTTTATTTTTCGTCGGCGAAGGGATTCACTTGCCGCGATGAGTGAGGCAAGTGGAACGTATGACTATTTGTGCTCTAAAATCATTCGCAAAATGACGATCATGAATGAAAGAACTGTACACAAAGAGAAAAAATTCATTTGAACCATAAAAATGATTCATTATTTGAACCATAAGAATGATTCATTATTTGAACCATAAAAATGATTCATTATTTGAACCATAAAAATGATCCATTATTTGAACCATAAAAATGATTCATTATTTGAACCATAAAAATGATTCATTATTTGAACCATAAAAATGATTCACCATTTGAACCTAAACATTTTGTTATTCTTAGCTACAAAGGTAATTAACAATCTTAGTATGCAGAAAACTCCCAATGTTAAATAACTTCGGTACGTAGAAAACTCACAATGTGTAATAATATTCCCCCCCCGTAAATATTTACCTATATAATATACCACGTAAATATTTGTTATATTACTGTATTATTACATTATAGAAGCCCATTATAAAAGGCAAATGTGAAAGGAAATGTGAATTTTCCCAGATTATCAAACTTGAGAGGGGAAAGAAATCACAGAAATTTATCTTCTAATACTTTACATACTTTTGTCTTGAATATTGGGCAATTGAAAGGTAGACGTAGTACTGATTTGTTTTCCCGACGAATCTTAACTACCGTTAGTTGCCCAACAAATATCTTTACTGACTTTTTATTTATGAGAATGATAAGAGAACCCACTCACCAACCTCTGCTACTGGAGTGTTTTTTGACATTATGTCTATGAAATTTCGTTCCTCTATTTCTCGAAACTCATCTTTTATATCTATTGAAGAAGCCTGTGCTTACTCAGAAGCTTTACCCATTTTTTTCAGTTTTCTACCACAATTGATGAAGCCAATGCAAGTAGGTACGGTGTTGGCGCAAATTCGCTAGATTCCACTTGCCCCAGCATAGGATATACGCGGGGAAAGTGTAATCCTCTTAATTCCTACTTTCCCTAAGGAAATATAATTGCTATATTAAAATGACAGATAAAATAATAAGAAAGGAAGAATTTGACACCGCAATATCGATGTAAGGACAATTCGCACTTTTAGAAATGGTTTAAATAGAAAGAACACACACAAAAGGTAGAGAGCAATGTGATCACAAATATAACTGTATATAACAAATATAACAAATATAACTATATATGAAGTCTTTTTATACCCTTGTAAGAGCAGCTAGAGCAGTAAGCGCATTTTTACTGAAAAATAAAGTAAGAAAACAACTCATCCTGAAAACCAGTCCTAGAGGCTAACTAAATTTTACAAATCATATTGGCTTCCACTTACCTCAGTGTACTTTATGTTGTTCAAAACAAGTAAAGAGATGTGATTTTTAATTTTTATTTATGAATTTTGTATATATATTTAATTAAAAACTATATGATATATAAGTACATTTTTTTAAGTATTTTTACTTTATAAATCACACACAGAAACTGGACTGAGAATTACTCCTGAAATTTAGTCAAGTCTGAGCTTCGAAAACGGGCGGTACATCGAGATTTGCTTTTGGAAAAACTAAAATTCCGTAAGTATGTTTGTAACTTGAAATACGATATTAGCATCGAATGAACAATTTTGTATGTGATTTGGTCAGCTTTTGACAATTTTTTCAAGTGCTTTTTCCAACACTACTGCAGATTTTTCGAAATTTTTTGTGTGTGTTCCAAAATTTCTATAATTCAGTATATTTAAGTCATACGGTCTATATAGTGATGTATTGCTCAACAGACGAATTGTCCGAAACCAGTAGCAGCGTAATACCATAACACTGTTACTACTTGTGGGATGAATTACATATGCGTTTACAGAGACAGTTCACTCTGTTTTTCACATGATGCAGGTACACCATCTGTGTGTACGTTCCTTAAATCATTTATTAAAATGAGTTGCTCAACGGCTCTCACTGATTCTGCCAATATTTGCGGCCTCCGTATAACCTAAATTACGCGACGTTTCCAATGCAAAATATTCCCCTGAATAGAACTGAAGAAATTGTAATTTGTTAATACTGACATGATGCTTTAGGTGAACTGTCAGCATCTACTAGAGATAGAGATCCTCTCCAGGAGGTGCTGGTTCATCCTACAATGGGTTCAAAAAGATGATAAAATACCCACCAGTCTATATACAATAATATTGTGGACTCAATAACACTGGAATACACAGTGAAAGATCTGAGCAACATACTCTTCAAATGTGTGTGTGTGTGTATACATATATATATATATATATAATGTATATATAATATGTATACACACACACACACATATATATATATTTTGTAAAATATTGTTTCATATAAATATATGAAATGCTCAAATAAAGCCTTTAAGAAATGATTATATATTATAGAATGTATATTTTTTACGGTAAAAATGATAAATCCGGTGATTATGCATAATTGTCGCTTTAGTAATTTTGAGACATTTTATTCCTGTATTACGAATTTCTCATATTTATCAGTGGTTATATATAATTTCTCACTCGTATTTATGAATGCGATAGATCGACAATGAATTATTCAAATTAATCGGACATAATTCTTAAACACTTGTCTAAGATGATGAATTCAATCGGGGGTAATGCTGGTTATATTTTCACGTGTTGATAAATGTAAAAAATGTAATATCACAAAACCGATAAAAAATTTGATGTTTCCATGCTCGTTTTATTTTATTTCCATCGCAAAATATATTTATTTGCCCGAATCACGTACGGGCAAAATATATTGTATAAACCATGTCGAAAATAGAGTGGAATATCTGTGTACATATATTTGTAATTCATTTTATAAGTAGTAATAGTATTTATGGTTTGACAACTGTGTAATATGTTTAAAAGGCTATTCTTTGTTGTAAATATTGAGTTCGAATATAAAAGGAGGATAGTCCTTTTCCTTTTTAGTATCTTCAAAAGTCGCATTATATATATAAACCCGTATTTTTTTACCTGAGAATCTGATATTTCTTCTTGTAAGAAATGTATGAAAAGTGTATTCCTACCGTTCTTTTCTACTTAGGTGCCTCGAACTTTTTGTCGTTTAGTGGGAACTTAAATCGATACGAACGCAAAGTATTGTTGCCAAAACTTTTGGTATAAAAATAACGTCTGAATATATCGTCTTACTAGAAACGATTTTGTGTGATTTCTTCCCTTCTTTATTTTATACATATATATAGGAAGAAGCCATAAGAAAATTCTGAACTAAGATTATTTAGAAGGAGAAAAAAAAGGGAGATATTTTTAGAGCGAGAATCTCTTTTTCTCTCCAGCAAAATACAAAATAAAAAGTCCACATACAATTTTCCTGAAAATAACCAACAAATACTTCCGATTGTAAGCCATCAATTCTGCATTTGTTTTCCTTTTCTCTTTAGCTTTGCTAAAGATTATCTTTAAGCCTTTGGTCGCTTACGATAACTTGACTAGATGTCAGACACAAGAGGATAAAAATGGCTTTCGGATCGTCAATCAGCTATAAAAAAATAATAAGAAACGCGTTAAAGTTAACGGAATTTTCGCAAAGAATGCAAAAACAAAAGAAAGTAAATCCTCAATTTTCCAACGTGTTTGTGCTTTGTTTTATTTGAATCTACTATAATAATTGTAACATTTAAAAGTCGATGTTTACCGTATTTATTTAGAAAGTATTAACACACACATGGGGAAGTTATTGATTTAGGAGAATATGTGATGCTGGAAAATAAATAAGAATTCATTGGGATACTGTAACTAACTATGCATTCATTTTGTACGTTTCGTTTTTTTTCGGATGAGGCGTGGTAAATAATAAATCATCGCCATATTTTATATATTCGAGTTGTTTGCGTTGTTGGGAGTTTCGTTATTAATGAGCACGAAAATATATCAATTGAGTAAACGTTTTTATAATTTGCTTTTGAAAAAATTAAAAAATTAAGTTTGTTTCTGAAATTTTTCTTGACAATACCTTTCCAACCACTAGTTTAATTTATTTATCTACGGGAAGATTTAAAGTAACATAAAATTTATTTTTTAAAGTTTGAGTAGATCTTTACATAAGACACAACATCGGTGAATATATAAATATTTGAAAACACTTCGATGGTGATCGGCAAATTAAGGATAAAATACGGCTATGCTTTGAACGTTGTTTATGCATGTTTTTCATTGCTTTCGTGCATTGCAAGGTTCATCTTTCTCTTAATGGTGAATATTACCTGTGATTTTAAACATTTATTTGCTAACGGTACTAAAAAAAACCGATGTTCATATTGAGATAATTGAGAAGCTATCCACACACACACACACATACTTAAATAAGATAACTGCAGTCAAACTCCGATTTAACGAATCGGAAGAAATCAACAATTTTATTTGTTAAATCGAGGTCAAATTGATCAGGAGCATTAACACACTCTCAACTGCAAATTTTAAAAACTACTTACTTTCGGAGTTGCTGGTACAACTCATTTCTGACACCATTTAAAAAAAATACATAAACGTGAGAATAAAGTCAGGATGCATGAAAAATTGCGTGATAGAAGTTTGTTTGATACAATTCAACATTTTTATCAAATTCTGTCGAAATTGTCATTTTTTCGCTAATCGAAAAACGTTTTCTCTTCAGATGTGATCCGCCATTCTTCACTTGTCAGGACAAAGCACGACAACTTAAGTAATTTTATTTTTTTACTGAAATCTTCGTAATCAGCGGAATGTCTTTATTGTCTACTTTACTCAAAAAGCAGCAGAGTTTTGTTTCCCCCTTTTTTCTGACTCTGAAGAAGGGCTGAACGTCAATTCCTGGGACGTTAAATGTTAGGATTATGGTTTTGGCTTTGTAGTATAGTTCAAAAAATATTCTTCATATATAGGTTTTTAATTTGTGAAATAGAGCTTTGACCTCTATTTTCACCAGAATTTCACAAAAATTTGTTGAATTGGAGTTCGTTAAATCCGGGTCCGATTGTATAATTTTTTATGGTTAGTGTATTATCATAATAATTTTTAAAAGTATTTTATCATAATTATTAGTTTTTTCGTGATAATTGCTATTATTTTGGGTTGCTGTATTTTGATATAATTATACAAATACAAATACAAATACAAATACAACACCACAACAGGCAAAATGCCCAACGAGGTGGCTGATAAAAAGATGCCCATAAAAATATGGTTGTCATTTTTCTGGGAATTTTATCAGTCACTTCGTTGGGCATTTTGCCTGTTGTGGCCATTGTATTTGTATTTACTTAAACGCTAACATCACTTGGTTACATGGCAGCATTACCTGTGATGACATATGTAAAATTAACTTCTGTAAGTCACCTGATGAATAGCAAGAAATGTGTGTATCAGTTTTTTTTGTATCATGCAGTGTTTTATTCTCGCTTATATCTGTCGGAAGCCATTTTGTAAGAGCCTGACACGCCTAAACCTAAAAGAACATGCAAAATTTTTTGGATCACTCGAAATTTTTAGGCAGAAATTTCTTTCAGTAATGTTTTATTAATAATTTTTATTATTTTTTCCGTTATGATACATATTCTTATCTTTATTACTTTCTTATTACCAGTCACATAAAATTTTGGATCTTGAATTTTTTAAATTGAATTGCTGTTATTAATCTATACTGCGGCGCATACACCCATGTTGCCCCATTCTGAGAAATATGGTATTTCACTAACCAATTAACGAACGCTTCTCAGTAGCGGACAGAATATTATATTTCGGTCCTTTGGACGTCCGTCATCGAGAGGTCTCATTACTTTTTTTTTTTTTTTTTTTTGACGTGAATATGCCTTTTAAATCATCCGACGATACTGGGTGCATTCGCAAAAGGTTGCGTGACGAAATAATTTAAACGCTCATATCTCAGGAAGTATTCAGAATATCTCACTGTTTTGGATGTCTGCGGGCAGAGCTCGTTAAAATAAATCCAATGATATCACCCTGGTTTTAATCGCTTTTCAGTCTGGGCACCAGACTCGAAGCCCGCATTCGTAACAAAATTTTAGGTTTTACGCTATATCTCGAGACAACGCAAAGAGACGACATTGGTAACTTCTGTTAGCTATTCGAAAGTCAAATCCAATGATACTAATTTCATTCTGTCAGTACGTACCCCGTGATTCAAGGCAGAAAGAACGTATTCACGTCAAAATTGAATATATTTGCGGCTGTCCCAATTTTTTTCCCCATCAAAATGACAAGTACAGAGAAAGAAATCAGAGGGATCTCAAACAGGTATAATAAAAAAAACCAGCCAAGAAAAAGAAAAGAAAAACCCGAAAAAATAAAATTATTAAGTATATAAGAAGAGTTAAATTGTCGAAATTCTCGAGTTTAAATTAAATTTCTATCTTTACGAAAGAAAATTTAATTATTAACAGAAAAAAAATTAACAGCCTCTTCTTTTAGTAAAGGTAAAAAAAAAGGCAGAAAAGCTTAAGTATTAGTAGTTTGGTAATCGTTATTCGAGAGAGTGCTTACGAAAAAGAAAACAGAATGGGGGAATTTATCGTTCAATTTCAGAGAAAAAAATACCATTCGACGTAAGACACGCTTGTCATTAGCTGAGAACAGCATTTTCATCTGATATTGAATCGCATCATTTGTTTCTTTTTTTTTATGCATATTTTTTTTACTATTTCCCTAATCCAACTATTTGATTTTTCTTTTATTCGCACATGTCATTACATCACACAAGTAATCGAAACTAATCTTCTTCGATTACATCAATTTAAAGCTGAATGGGCTTTCGATACTCCCCAACCCCCAAAATGTGCTAAAAAGATTGGTTTTCTGAGGACTTTCCAATCTGGAAAGAAGCAAATCCTAGCAAGTTTCTCTTGGACGTGAGTGTTAGATCGGGCGGGACTACAATATAAAGGTTTGATAAAAGATTTTTTACAAAACTCGAAAAAACCCGATAGTGCATTCGCTCGAATGTAACCGATACGCTTATTGATTGCATTTTTCAAGTTTTATAAAATGACTTTTATCAAAGTTTTATATGTGTAATCCTGGACTTGGTCCAACAAACATTCTAAAAATCAAGCATGTACACATTGCATTTATTACAAATTGAAAATTCAAATAAAAGCATATTATTCTAGACAGTATCAGCAACGCTGGAAAGGAAAAATAAAATCTATTTTGTAATGCTTTAGTATTTCAGGGGAATTTATTAATACTATTCACGGGCTGCCCGAAATTGTTTGCACAGCGGATATCTCTGCAGCCGTTGACTTCAAAAGCATACTTGGAATTACAAAAAGTTTTCAAATGGCGTGCGGTTACTCAAAATGTCTTAAATTTCCCAAGAGGTCGTTTATACATCAAAAAGAATTAACTTTTTATGTGGACCCTGCGTGCTAAAACTGTCAGTTGGTGAAATGTAAATGCGGCTCTGAGAAGTCATTTACAAAAAATTTTATATTTTTAAATGTGCAATATTAACGGAGATATTTGACTTAGAAGTTTTCAGCATTTATGACCAATGATTGTGTGGGCCACAAATTGAGAAAGTAAATTGTATTGAAAGTTGTAAAAATTCTGATCAAAATAATAGTCAAAAAATGTAATTGTTATTTATTGTGAATAAATAAATAAAATGGTTGAGTTCATTCTATTTGCGTACAGTCACCGAAAGTGGCAAGTTTTGAGCAAATGAAAAATTGCGTGATGTAGACAAAACATGGTGATTATACGGAGTGTCTCACAATCGGCTGACTGTGTTCAAAATGAGATAGCAAGAAAACTGTGACACATATTAAAGTCATTCTTGCGGAATATAAATGTGCGATGTTAAGAATTTCAGATACGTCATTCATGTTGAAGAGGGAAGTATAGTTATTAAATTAAAAAAAAATTAACTTTTTATACGGACACCATTGTGCCCAAAAACCTAGTTAGAAAGGTTTTGCTCTCCTGATGCCCGCCAAAATAAACCACGTTTCTAAGTGCATAGATATTTCGTAGATATATATAATATATATTCGTAGATATTTCAATTCTAAAGTCAGAGGAAAGTAAAGAAAGATGCGTTATATACAAATACAAAACCACAACAGGCAAAATGCCCAACCAGGTGGCTGAGAAAAGATGCCTATAACAAATAGGGATGTCATATATTTCTAAAATACAGCAACCAAATTAAAAATGCTATCATTAAAACTAAAGACTATATATACAATGATAAAACATAATACAATGCCCACACATAAAAAATATTTATGGTTGTCTTGTTCTAAGTACGGATCGCATCTCAATTTACCCCACTATGTCTATCATACTTCTTTTTAGACATATCAATTCTGTTAGAATTCACAATCGCCGGAGGTAAGCTATTCCATTTATTAACAAACCTTTATTAGAGAAAAACTCCCTCCTACACCACAATCTGGAATTGCTCCTTACTAAACGATACTGGTGGCTCCTTGTCGAAGCAGTCGATTGACGGCGTATTAAAAATTCATGTATCCACCCCGTTGAAAATTTTGAACACTTCGATTATATCCCCCGACACCGGCGGTCTTCCAATGTAAACATATTAAAAAATGAATTCTCTCTTCATGACTCATTCCCCTCGTGGATCTTTTTACCCTACGTGGTTTGAGAGTAAAAACCTGACCTAAGCCTATCGTAAACCTCACAGAGCTCCCGCCTATTTAGGTGAATCACATCCCACCGAAGCCACGTCCCGTTGTCTACTCGTTTTTCCCACCTTTCCTCCGATTTTTTAATTCAAATATCTCTGCGAATATTGCACTTAGAAATGCGATTTTTTAGTTGGCATCAGGAGAGACAGGCAACAAGTTTCTAATCGGATTTTTGGACACAGGGTGGCCATATAAAAAGTTAATTTTTTTTAATTTTAATAACTATTCAACCCCTTGCAACATTTATGACGTATCTGAAATTCCTGACCTTGCACATTTATATTCCGCAAGAATTGCGTCACCGTTTTCTAGCTATCCCATTTTAAAAGTCGTTAGTCGATTGTGGGCACTAAATATTTAATATCTCGATAAATATTGCATTTCAAGGTATGCAGTTTTTGGGAACGACTTTTAGAGCGGGATCTACATTTCAATTATTGGAGCTTTTAGCACACGGGGGCTGCATAAAAGGTTAATTTCTTCACTTTTTTATATATACGACCCCTCAAATAAATTTTGAGATTCTTAGTAACTGCATGTCATTTGAAAACTTTTTGTAGCTGAAAATATGCTTCTAAAGTCAACGGTTGCAGAGATATCTTTTGTGCAAACAATTTGGGACAGCTTGTATAATTATATATATATATATATATATATATATATATACATAAACAGTACCATCCATATATTCAGTAAATATAAAGTATTTGTTTAATATGTATACGTGTTTACGTCTTTCTCTCGTACGTGGAAATTCATATATCTAGTGCCTGAATATATATATATATCCTCCAGTCAAGAAATTGGATTCCGCTTGAAATATCAATATTAAGAAATATTGCATTTTAAATCGAACGTTAAAAGTGAGGATGGTAAATGGAAAAGAGAAAGAAATTGTGAAATTTCATGGCAAGTAAATTGAATTACGTTGCACCGCTGCGGCAAACTCGGATATTAATCTTAAGATTCAAGTACCTTCTTGGAGACGACGAAAAGTTAGAAGTCTAAAGAAATATATATCCAAAAAGAGAAGCAAGAAAAGAAAAGTCATCAATATCCCGAAATCTTGTTATTTTACTCAAGAAACGGCTGCGGTGCAAATAGACAAATCGATCGCGCTTCCGTCTACTTACTTCACTTGAAACAGTCTCAAGTGACCAACTCAGTATTGTACTTACTAAACTACGTTCAACAACCATATCCGATTGTTTGGATGAAAGTAAATGGAAAACATCTTTTATTAATCTTCTGTTATTATTCTCATTCGGGTTGATAAAATGGAAAGGTAACGGTAAAATATATACGTACCAGGTAGAAATAATTTATTCGTGCCTGAAAGTAGAGATCCTATTGTTTCGCAAGCCCATGTACAGGGAGTACATTAATAAATTTCTCATAGTTTGAACTGTTTACAGTCTTAACAACCCATAAAGAAACTATGAAACTTTAGGAACGACTAACTGAAGGGATAGAGAGAATTTCCGAAACCCCTTTTAAGATATAAAATCTCTTCATAGCTCTTGGTGCAGAATCAGTGTTCGTAAATGAGTTTTTCCAGCAAAGCACCATCTTATAAAGTCAATGTCATAATCTACAGTGAAGAAATGAGAATTGAAACTGGTCTGCTGGTGATGTTCAGATAACCTGCCATTAAACTTGAGCAGTTTGGTCTCATGTTTACAAAAAAAAAATTATTCACATTTTTAACCACAATTTGCATCGAAACACCCTCTAGTGGTGAGTATAGGAAATTATTTATGTTACTCTAAATATTTTTTCCATTATTTCATTAACTCATCCCTAAAGTTTCGTCGCTTTCTGATGAGTAATTATAGTTGTAGACAGCTTTGAATAGGTCAACTTTAATTATGTACATCCTGCATGTTCTTCTCGAAGAAGGCCTTGAACTGTTAAAGCAGCGGCTTTCAACCGGCGCTCCGCGGAGCCCTTGAGGCTTGGTGTGAACTCTCCAGGGACTCCGCGGTCACTCGAGAAAAATAAAAAACAATAAATTTGAAGAAAATAATTATAAATATTTTTAAATAATAAAAATAAATCAGTAACTTTGATGAATAAATAAAAAATAGGCCTTGTGGGTTCCGCCAAAGAAATTTTTTACCGAAAAGGGTTCCGCGAGTCAAAAAATGTTGAGAATCGCTGTGTTAGAGCATCTATTAATTCACAATGTGTCCTTCAAATCTACGCCCGGGTCTCATCTGTGTTCTTGCGTATGATTTTTGAAGAGGGGTCGGTAAAAGTGAAAGCCACAGAGTTACAAGTCTGGACTTAAGGGAGGTTGTTCCAGTGCTTTCCAGTGAAATTCCGTGAGGAGATTTATTATTTCCTGACCCAAGTGGGAAGGCATTATTTTTCAAAAAAAGACAACTCTCGCAGTCAATAATATAAAACTTTTGTTCTATTCACCACGATGCAGAAATGTCTTGTAGAAGGATTGACTGTTAACTGTCACTCCGTGTTCAAGGAACTCAATCAGCAGTGGTCCTTGGACATTGAAGATTGAAAACGTTCAATAGGATTGATAAAGTTCTACATACAGCATGTTTGTATAGAAGAAAATCAATCTCTCTTGTGCGTGATATGGATATAAATTGGTAAATATTTCTCAAACATTTCATCTTATTTCTTGTAAATTATCCATTTTAAACTTTTAAATCCATTGAATGAAAATTTTATCATCCATAAATCTATTATATAATCTATGGTAATCTTTATCCATAAAAACTTGCTTCGTCGATGACTTAGTTTCAACAATATGCTTCATGAAACATCTTAGAAAGTATATACTATAAAACGGCACAATTCTTTTTATAATTAAAGTCCGAGTAGAGTTTATACGAAAAATATGAAATATAAAAACAAAATAAAAAAACTTTGAAAATGAAGACAGAAAAAAAGATCGATCGATTTAAAGCCTTCGAAATCCCGAGAGTCTATTTATCCGAAAACTTCATCGGTTCGAAAAAATGTTTTTGTTCAGTTATGTTAGAAGATTAGTGGCATGTTTGAGACAGATTACGTAACTCGAAGAAAAGAGAATATCTAACATCGTCTCTCTATAAAACACTAATACCTTTTGAAACAGGACTATTAACAACAGTTTCAGATGCTCGAATCGACTAAAAAAAAACACGAAAATTCTTGGAGATGTCCCAAATAAAGTAGATAACTGATCTGTTTCAAATTTCAAACAAGAAAATATTTGAACCCATATTTTATTTAGAAAACCATCTTCTCCGAGCATAGAAAAGCAAATATTTTTACCCTCTATTTCAATTGTATTTCTTTTATTGAGAAACATGCAGACGTATAGAAGACAAAAATCGTATTATTTCAAAATTTTTTAAGTCATTTTAGTCTATTTACTTTTTCCCATGACCCTGAAAATTTTTTTTCATCAATCAAATTTCGAATTTTTGTCATGTCCTTTATAATGATAGATAATGGAAAAATCAAAGTTCACGATAGGTAAAAGGATTAATTAACTATTTTTCTGTAATCAAGCTTTCATTATTACGATGTTTTCATTATAAATTTTTACAACAATATGGCGTCACAGAAAATTCTCGATACCTCACGTAGATTTTTACTGCCACTTGCGGCAAAAAAAAGAAAAAAAAACCGCTGATTTTGACTTATTTTCTTCCGAAAAATGTCCAATAACTTAATTAATGCAATTTTTATTTCATACGCACTCATTATTCTTGGTTTTTCTCTCTTATTTACGAGAAAAAATTATCATTAACGATGCCGTTGAAAATTTATGAATTCATGATAATAAAAATAAAGGAAGTTTCGTAATTAGGATGTTTGGTTCATTAGACTCATTATCCATGAGTAATTGAAAAATCGAAAAAAAGAAACCTTTGCTTTTTCAGACAAAAAAAGTGTATTGAAATATTAAGTTGATGTCGTAGATAATTGAAGTTTCTTCTAACGTTCGGGATTGGAACGAATTATATTATCGTTTAGTAATAGTGACTTTCGTCGTGTTATATATACAGGGTGAAAACTTAGGTCCGTTTCAGCTCAAATAACTTGTGAATCGTTGGTTGTAGAAACATATTTTCAATTAGAAAACGTATTTAAATAACGTGTCCATTTGAGACGTGAGTTTTTTTACTACAGACAGTATATATATATACCGAGAAATAAAATTTTATTTTTCATGTGGTCTCTCTGTCCTTTAACATTAGAAAGTTGTTGCTCTGTCTCTACTGAGGCGAACAAAACAAATTTTTTCAAAGTGCAATATTAGCTGAGACATTCTAATTCAAAAAATCACTAAAAATGAGAGGGGGAAAAACTGGCATATTAAAGTATATAAACACACACACACACACACACACACACAATAAGCTTGTTCCATAAAACACTCTATATGCTCTTATTTTCTTCATTTTCAGAAATTTTTGAGAATTCCAATATCTAAACTGAGATATTGAGCTTATATACATCGAACTTTTTTTTTGTTGGGAGAGAGACAGGTTATAACAACTTTCTAATTGAAAGTTAAAGAAGAAGGGGACCGCGTATAAAAAATTAAAATTTTTATCTCGGTACATACAGGGTGCTAAAAAAAGTCCCTTGGCCGCATTTTACTGGCGAACCGTTAGTTCTAGAGGGCATACTTCCAAATAGAAAAGTATCCAAATATCGTGTAGATCTCACATACGTCATTCATATTGCAAGGGGTTGCGTATTAAAATAAAGAACTAACTTTTTATACGGGCACCCTGTCTTAAAAATTGCAGTTAGAAAGTTGTTGCCCTGTTTCTCTTGAGGACAACATATTAGGCCGTTTCCATGTGCAATATTCGTTCAGATATTCGAATTCAAAATTCGGAAAAAAGTTGGGAAAAACCAGCATAAAAAAAAAACTGTCGGACAAGCTCGTTATGCTGTTCTGTCCCAACTTTTCTCTGATTTTGTATAATTCAAACCTCTCAACGAATATTGCACTTAGAAACGTCAATTTTTTTTTTGCCTCCAGAGAGGAAAAGCAACAACTTTCTAATTGGGTTTTTGAGGACAGCGTATCCGTATACAAAATAATTTTTATATATCAATATGAATGACGCAATATCCCTTGCAATATGAATGACGTATCTGACGTCTACACATTAATTGGATACTTTTCCTAATTGGAAGTATGTAAAATGCCCTTAGTAGAATAAATGAAATATCTGAACAGGGGTAACGCTATTTGGGTACTTTTTCTAGCTAAAAGTATGCTTCTATAACCCAATGTTAAGGAAATATTTGAGTTGAAACAGACTCAAGTTTTCACACTGTATTTCTCGACTCTGGTAAGGAAATACAGTCGAATTCATTAAAAACGATATCGAAAAAACCCTAAATCGAGTCGTTGTAAACAAGGTTTCATTCAAAATAAGGTTGAAGGTTTAAGATATATATATTGCAATAAAACATATAATCAGATAATATCACGTGATGTAGTTAATTTAACCGTAATATAAATAATGTAGAAATTAACAAAGCTTGCAAAGATGCAGACAAAAACAATCGGTATCTAAATGGATGATAAAACAGGCTTTGTTCTTTAGCCCAACGTATTTCTTGAAACAGGTTTCTTTATAATGAATTCTTTGAAATCTTTCAGACGAAATTTGAAAGAGATAATGGAGGGATAAAGGATTAAATAGAGTTGAGAATCCCGATTCCTGGAGAGATACTTGTAGTTTGCTATCGGTAAGAAAAAAAAATATCGATATAAATTTATTTCTTCTAAACCTATTTCCAATGGATGGGAACTGAACAGCGATCGACATTCATTCAACAGATCCTATATTCATTGTAACAGTTATTAACAGAATAGGTGGGCAAATGTCTCTTTATTTCGTTGAGCTGAGAATTTGTTTGAAAAACCATGAAAGCGAAAGGCAAAATACTGAAAAACTTGACATAAAATTCATCTCAACATCATTCTCTATAGAAATAAACATGAATCTACGTTTATTAGCGTTGTATCCGAGGTAACGTAACAACCGTTTTTGGTTGAAATTTGTTCCACAAAAGTTTTCTTTCGTTTTCTCTAGAATTATAAAAATAGTCATAAATCATTCCCTAACCTCAAGGCCTAAAATAATGAGCATGTAGTCTGAAGTTATTACCGTTTTGCGTTTACTGAGGAAGGTAAAAATATTTCAGGTTCGAATTAGTAATAGTGTAGCAGAACGTCTAATGTTTTCTTTAAGAAACTACAGCAAAATTCTCGAGAGAAACGAATAGTTAGCCTTTCCATCATATTTGGAGACTTCACGTGCCATTGGTTTCGCTTTTGTCGAGGCTCCCCATCATGTCTGAATAGCTCCCGACTGGCTGGTGCCGTCCATGTGCCATCGAAACGATAGCCGGAGCCGTGTTAGACATCGCAAGTGTGGTCATGAGAGGGCGTCATTGGCCTTCTTTGATGTGGCAAACCCTCGTTTAAACTACTTTCTGTTTCCTCTGGCACCGATCGATCCATTCATTCATCTATTCGCGAGTCTGTCTTTCCAGTTCTCTTTTCTCAGTCCCTTTGAGGCAGTTGCGAAGGCAATTTCAATGGCGCAAAATGTTCCTATCATGTCATAAGCAGAGACATTCTAACCTTAACTTAAAGGAAAAATTTACTTCTATTAATCATTTCAACACAATATAGAAAATATAATTGATAAGTTGCTAAATACAGTCGAATTCCATTATAACGAAATTCCGTTATCAGGAATTTCCGATTTTACAAATTTTAACATTCGTTAAAAAATTTCGTTGCAGCAAAATTTGGTTCTAATTAAAAAACTTACTTATTTACAGAAATAATAAAAACTTATTTAATAAAAAAAGAGTTAAATAAAATTTCAAATTGCTCAAAGCAACTCAAATCAGTTAGGCATTGAATTATTTTATTTATTTAACATATTTTTGAGCAAATGATATTTTTTTCTTTTTCTTTGTACAAGTATTCTGGAAGCCGAGGAAACAACGAATTCCTCTGAAGTATACGCGTGCTCAAACGCGTGCAATCCTTGAAACAAATGTTTGAAAGATTTCGCATCCAAACGCACATGCAGATTCCAACGTCTTTTCTCATATGTATGGGCTGGTAAATGGCACATTTCGGGAATGAATGTTCTGAAAAATGTGTCTTGAACGAATAACCTGCAAAGACAACTACATCCACATTTTGAAAATTTGAAAGTCTAGTTTTTCTTCTACGAGATTCTATAACTGCTGTTTGAATTCGAAATTCTAACTGGGTCTGATTTTTGTTGAAAGTGTAGATGGAGATGTGCCGTATTTTGATGCCATATTGTTTTTAATTACTTCCGCATCAACTTCAGAAACGATTTTAAGTTTTTCTTTAACCAAAAACTGTTTTCTTTGGAGGCCATTCATTTTGAAACAGATGAAATATGAAACATTCGTAACGCGTGTGTTTTTTTTTAGCACTGGCTTACAACAGATTTTATTTCTTTTTGACGCCCTGTATTGGTTACAATTTTTCCCACAGACCATAGAACAACCCTTCTTCCTCAACAGTTCAGCTAAATAATTCTCTGAAATTGATTTTACGGAATCATTTTTGGAACGTTCTGTAGTCTTGTCGATTTTCAGAAACTTGTTTTTGAATTCGGTATAACGAATTTTTCATTTCGTAATATCGCAATTCGCAATACATTGTTCCTATGTAAATGCGTTTAAGGATTGGAAAAGTTTTCGTTAATTTTTGCTATAACGGTATTCATAAAAACGGGATTCGATTGTAACACACTGTTATCTCACTTCATTTCGGTGTTGGAATTTTCATGTTTATTATGACTTAAGAAAATAGGCGTTTGACACAGTTTTCAATTCAAGATGTTTTTAGAGATGGATGATTTTTCTTCGATCCACGATACATGAAATCACGAGATTTTTCGGATGTTAAGTCGAGGTGAACTAGGAAAAAAAGTTTGTTGTCTCCACCGGGAATCGAACCCAGGATCCCTTGCAAACCGGACAAACGCACTGACCATTACACTAATCTATTTTCCGTTAAAACACGCCCAATAGCGTGACTTGCTGGGTAGATTCGTAGCAGAATCTTTGGTATATTGGTCATGCCCTGTATGCAAGAGGTCTTGGGTTCGATTTCCGGTGGAGCCAACAAATTTTTCTTTCCAATGTTCAACTTGTGGCATAATATCCAGAAAATCTCTTGGTCACAATGTTTTTGTTCAGATTCGCAAAACTGTATTTACACATTCTTGCCGTGAATATTGTTACTTAGTTCCATTAGTTGTATTATCTGATGTGCAGGAGTGAGAGAAATGGGTGAAGATGCTACAGGATTACTGCGCATGTATTGAGAAAAAAAATCCTGAATGTATTCAGCCACTAGAATTACTCTCAGGAAGTTGCAGAGAAAGCCTCTGAGACCATGAAGGGTCAATGTCTTGACTCAGTAATGACTAGGTTGGTGAGTCCGATAACAGCACAGCAAAGCTTCCATGAAAAAATAGCAAAAAGACATTAAAGTTTGAGACTGTGTTTTTGCACAATGTGTTTGTGCAAAACCACATATGGAGTTTCCAGCGGCATTCAGAGCCTATATACAAAACCATAGATACACAAAGTTAACTTTGTGAATTCAATGTATTTTATTTTTTCTCTCTTCAGTTGCAGGCATTCCAGCAGTCCTAAAACCCATGATAGCAGAGCTAAACCCATTCACTGTAGATTGTGAGATGAGCAAGAAGACACATAGGTTGCTGAAAGCATTACAGCAGTTTGATTGTTTAAAGTGTCTTTGTCTATGCAGTGATAGCCAGGGCCATTCTTACGAGAAGCGGGGAGAGGGGAGGGCAATACTGAAATAATCACTAGGAAATTTCCAGGGATGAATTAATGAAACAGCTCCGTCAGAGAATTTGGTGATGTCCCGATTCAACCTTTCCCGTTTCATCCTCTCGCTGAGATAGTGCCGTTTCCTTCTCAGGTGATAAATGCCAGTTCAGTTTCATCCACTCATCTCCCTGTCGTTCGTATGTTGATATCTTAAAAATGGGGTAGTACTTAAAATGATGGGGTATATATAATTGCTTCAATATCTTTTGAGTCAAGAGCACCGATGCATGCCAAAGACTTCTAGATAGACTGTAGTATCTAGGAGGATTTGTGCATGTCCATCATTAGAAGAGGAGCACCTATGTCAAGGGTGCTCGACCTTTATGAGAATGTGGGTAACTTCATTAGTTTGAAAACGTGTTGCGGGCCACTTAAGTGCTCTGGAACTGTGCCGCAGGTCACTTAAGTGATCTGTTAATATACCGCGGATCAATTGAGTTAACTGTAAATGTGCCACGGGTCACTTAAGTCATGGGGGAAATGAGGCGTGGATCGCTTAAGTGATGATGTGGAAATGTGCCGCGGGTCGCTTAAATGCGCTGAAACTGTGCCGTAGGTCATTGAGTGATCTGTGAATGAGCCGCCTTGCATTACCTATGTATTCATATGCTTAAACTATGACCAACATAAGTGATGAATGAGTGAATGAAATAAATGTTTAAAACGGGTATCGATCACTACGGTTCTAGTGAATTGTCATCGGCATACAATTTTGGACCAGACCCTGCCACCGGAATATCTAAATTTCAAGTTATGAGGTCCTCTATTTTTTTTACTTGAAGGGGTAGAACAGAAAGAAAATGGCTGAATAAAAGAAAGCACCAGAATGAGACACTTTATATTGAACTCTGAGGATGAAACGTCACTATTTTGACTTGAGGATGAATCGGAAAAGGATGAAACGGTACTTGGCCGAAAACTTTCCAGTAATTTAATTCATGAATAGCAACAAGATTAAGAGACTTCGTGAGAGCTGGTGGTAGTCGTTTTGAAAAATTGTTGTATATAGGAATACGTATAAACACAGATGTTGCACCTACATTATATCAAAAATAGAGTGAAATATCATTGTAAGTACGCTTGTAATTCTTCCTAAAAGTGGTAACAGTATTTTTGGTTACGCGTATGATGTGTATTTATGGCATAGTTATGGCAAGACAAAATTCGCTGACACAATTATAAATCAGTCAACACGTGTTTCTACTTCCCATCTCATTTTGTAACATGAAAGTGAGGTGAATACCAATATAGTACACACGCTAGCACACAATGTGTGAAAAGAATCAGTTTCAGTGAATAAAATAGCGTGACCTATGAATCATGGCCAAAGTCCAAAAATGAGTGATCTGTTTTGTTAAGGGAAAGGTTCATTTTAGGTTATAAGCGGGGCTTCAGTAAATTAATACGACATGAGATTCTCACTTCCGAATTATAACGTGATTTGCATACACAACACAGGTCAAACACAACCTTTAGCTAACTAGAGAAATATATTCAACAGATATCCTTTCTACATATTTTGTGAATCTTCAAGTATTTAAGTTTTGGTATCGCTAATTTAAAAGCATCGTCGGCCATAACAATTACTACTTAAGTTTTTCATTCATTTTAATTGTTTCGTGTAAAATAAGTTATTATTGTAAACAATTATATATTTACTTACAAAATTAAAATTTAAAGATATGCAGGGTGCCCTGTAAGTCTTATTGCGGCCTTTGTCCATCAACCGCCCATCGTAGAGAATTTAAAAAATGCTCAAAATGTGTTCAAAAATCACCCAGTATCAGTTTTAAGAGTGAAAATACAATGTTCTACAAAATAAAAAAAAAATTAAATTTTTATATGAACACCCTTGTACTAAAAACCCAATGAGAAAATTGTTTCCCTGTCTCTTCTGAGGCCCACAAAAAATTTCACGTTTCTAAATGCGAAATTCGTTAAAATATTTGAATTCAAAAACTGGAGAAAAGTTGGGAAAGAAAAATGACTTACAAGACACCATGCATACAGTCAAACTCGGTTATAATGACTTCGGCTATAACGTTGATAATTGGGAGCCGGACTGCTTCCCATAGAAAATAATATTAATAAACCTTGCTTATAACATCGATGAAAATACCACCTCGGATATAACGTTACTTTTATTCCGTGTTCACAGTCACGTTTTCCCAACAAATTCCCAAGATTTGAGCTGATCACATCCAGGGGACGTTTGTCTGTTGTTCTTATTTATACCTAACCTCTACAAAACTACATACCTTACCTCTAGATTTATTGCATGTTTGGCATTCTGACTTCCTCATTCACACATGATCACTATACGAAACATTTCTGTATTTTACCCTTCCCGAATATTTTTTTTATAAAAATGATGTTTTTTCAACGAAAAGCTTGCACTAATTCCCAATATTTACTAGAATCAGGAATGAAGGTAATTTGCATAATTTATAAAAATTGTGTTATAATGTGAATGTGACTAAATATTCATCTAACCTATTTGCCAAGTTTCCTTTTTTTGCAGTGAAATACATTTCAGCAGACGTGCTGTAGCTTTGTTTTTTCGCCAAGGGTTATTAATAAAACATATTTTGTGATGTCGTCGACGTGCTTAGCGAAAATCGGCAATGTCCCGTATAAATTATTCCAATTTCTCGTATTTTTCTCGATCAAATTGACCACACTAATCATAAAAAAATAAAAACTTCATGCGAAGTATTTGACTGCCTGCTATGATGATATATTTTGTCATAAATATATCATATCTTGAATACGTCAACCTCGGTTATTTAATGACAAAATTTCGTGGAATCTTTGATGTCGTTATGACCGAGTTTGACCGTATTTCATATGAGAATTTGTAATGCCATATCCTACTCGTAAAAGAAAAATAGCAACAAAATGCATTCAATAAGTTTGATCAATAGTTCTAGAGGTTTATATACTGTGTTCATAAAAAGGAATTTTAATTTTATTTTCGTGACTCTCTCCATATGACGCATATGTATCTCGCTGGAGATTAAGTTGACACTGATGTATGACTGCTGCTTCCGGAACTTGGCAAGATGTTGTTGTAGCGCTATATTCGGGAGATCATCGATTCGAATGGACACAATGACGTAATTCCTGTGAGTCACAATTCCTGTTTATCGTGATGTACCAGTGGCAAAATCAAGATTAGATATTGGAATTAAATTATGGAACTATTACTGCAAGTGCTCTATCGTACACAAGTTCGTGGTTGATGATTGGACAGTGGCGTGTTGAAATCTTCGCTCACGGTAATCTGGAAATCAGTTATATGAGTCTTTATGGATAAACATATACCATGTCGGTCTCATTAATCCTCTAACCGTCCATGGCTGAACTCACGGTGGAACGAATATATACGAGTTCCAAGAATTGCGACTAGGAAGAAAAAATGCGTAGGGTTCGAGGAAGAGATGTCCGCACATAGTAAAAGAGAAGGAAGATAGGGAAAATATGGCCGGAGGGGGTTCTGAAATGTAAGGGTGTGATGATCATTCCTCCGCAGAAGAGGGGATGAAAAAAAGGGAGGAACGGACCAATCAGCAAATAGCGAAAATCAACAGATCGAGATGAAAAAAAACATGTTTGTTCAACTCCCGCACCTCATTGAGTAGCCTCTTTCTTTCGTTTGTCTCACTCCTCTAATATGTGCGGTTTAGAAAAAACAATATAATTGTTTTCGTCACTAGTCTCTGTTGTGCACTTGATACCTATTGGTCGCCGCACTATGTGCAAGGCCTAACCAAATGATGTGTCAGTTAAGATAAATTGTTGACTAGACAAAAACATGCACAACCTTGCCCTCTTTCATGGACCCATACGGGCAACCCTTAAGCTGCCAGTTTTAGCCCCTAAAGGGCAAGGAACCAGCGTAAAGCTCAAATTATAGTCTGGTCTTGGAGCCGACCTTAGAGATGAGCGACAAGTGCCAACACCGTCTATAGCAGAAAGCCTCCGCGCGAAGCTCGTGACGTCACTGAAGTCACCCATTTCACCTGTAGACATTGGATATAGCAGTCCGACGTATGAGAAATCTTTATGCGACTTCAGTGACGTCACTTGCTTCGCGCGAAGGCTTTCTGCTATAGGTGTTGCAGGTGCTGGGCTGCGTAATTCGCAATTACACCGCTATTCCCCGATTACACGATTTTTTTCAGTGAAGAGCCCTATTCAGTCAATCACGTCACACTTCTTGGTTTTTTTTTTACGATAATTCCCACTATCGTAATACTCCCACTGTTGTGCTTTCGGTCACAAGGCTTCGTTATTTACATTATAACTTCGATTAACACGCTACATGCCATACAAACATTGTTTACTTAAATTCGCGTAAGGGGAAAAATGAAAATTCCGTGTAGTTGATGGTAGCGAGCGGTGAAGGTAGTAATACCTTTCGAAAAAGGCGAAATTTTTATACTTCGGTGGGCTTCACTAAAATTATATGCTTTTGGTAGTAATCAGTCTCAAACCATAATCCAATATATGAATTAGTGTAGGTGGTAGGGCATCAGAGTTCATACTATGATGCTCTAGGTTTGAATCCAGCCCGTTTAAGTTATTCTTTTTCTCCCACTCCTCGTCCGAAAAGGATTTATAAACTTATTCATTTTTCTTTGCTGATACGATACATTGCAATATATTTTGCCTACTCTTAAAATTTTAGCATATAATAAATCAATTAATATTACGACAAAAACATATAGAGAAAATTACTAAGACCAACAATATATAATGTTCTAAGAAATGTAATTTCTTTTAGCATTTTTTCTTTTGAAGTTCTGATGTTTAAATAGATGTTATTTACGATTATTAACATGCACGATATATTTTTTCAAACTATAATTTATCTGTGTATTTTCAGTCGATTTGGGAAATTTTTTATTAAAATTTGCAAAAATTTTCTATCACATTTTCAGAAATTTGAAATCGTGATCCGCCTTTAGCTGTTTTAATATTTCAGTTTGTGCTTTCAGTGTATAAATTTGTTGGTTTCAAAAATAGAATCTTTTATATTGCATTGGAAATAGCGCGAGAGATTGCACCTTTAAAATATCTCGCGGAACAGCGGTGGAAATATCTACCTTGTTTGCAAATCGCTGTTCGGCGATCAGATACGAAAATGAAGATATCGTACAGTTACGCGAATTATCGTATAGTCTAAAGCAACGTGATTGGCTGTGTGGAAAAAATTACGAAAAATATCGTGTAATCGCGAAATAACGGTGCACTTGTGGAATATGCCTCGGGAAATATATTCATAACTATCTGTTATCAGTGGCTTCGCTATCGTGGATTTGGTAATCTGAAAATTACTCGGCGATGATTCCTCCATATAACATTTGAACGCCTCGTGGCCTCCTTGGGAGTTGAATTTTTAGAAAAACTCTCTCTCTCTCTCTCTTAGTGGGTATCTGCATAATATTCTATAAATATGAAATGTATTATATTTTATTATCATTTTATTTTTCATATTTTCATTTTTCACTCGAAGTAGCCAAATAGAAGTAAAAAAATTAGGCCTGGGAATCGATTAAAATTTTTAACTATTTAATCAAAAAATTTTAATCGAATATTTTTTGTGACTATATAATGTTAATAGATGTTCTAAATAATATATGTATTTCATTCATTTCACTCACCTATTCGGTAGATGTAAGCAAATATAGGAATAGGTTAAGAAATTGAGGCTGCCCGCTTCAAGCTATTTAATATGCTGACATAATTGCCATAAACTAATTTCTTCATTTGAATCTTCTCGTTGTTTTTAAAAAATCTGTTATTTTTAATTATTATTCACTGACTTCGAAACTACTTTCGATTACACTGTTGCTTATTTTTTTAGGAACTCCTTCCGAATGGCACTTGCGAGGAGATGAACTAATGCTTCCAAGAATACAAAAATCTAATGTTCACAATGGAGACACAATGAATTTTGGTCTTCTAAAACTTTCATCAAACTCAATTTGAAACTGAAAACATCAGTTTTCGTTGAATCTCATTTGATCAAAATGTTGATTCTGGAAATATTGATATTGAAAATATTTTTAAATATGGTCACTCTCTTATCCACTTATCCAAAATATTCTGCATAAAACATGATTTATAAGACATCCAACCGGTTTTTTTTCCTCAAAAAAAATCAAGTCGGTTCACAAACGTTTAATAACAATTTTAATCGAATTAACCAACTCGATTAATTCAACTGAAATTTCTAACTGCGATTAACAATTGATCGATTAACCAACCCGATTGGACCTTGCCGCTGTGGTGGTCGAGTGATGGGCTCCCATTGCGAGGGTACGGGTTCGAACCCTACCTTCACTTCAGTGGTGGTTTCCAACTTCACAAGTCGCGAATGCGAGCTAATCTCCCCGTTAAGAAATTAAACGTAAGCGTATTCAAGAAATCATGTATTCGAAGAAGTCATAACTGGTCCTTCATAACACGAAGAAACCTTTTCAAGAACGAAACGGAGTCTATTTGTTTTTTTACCACCACCGAAACGTTCAGAGAAAGGAAGATATGACAAATTCCTTAATCGGTGACCTATTTCGGTAAATTTCGAATTAATTTAAATAATGGGAACTGAATTTACTGAATATGAAACACGAATCCAAAACCCGATCACCAAAAGTGGTATTTTGCTTGGAAAGCAGTAGGCCTATACCGTAATCCCTAGACGACACCAAAGAAAAACATGGTTAACCGTAGAAAACTGTGGTTTTCAAAAGATTTATAAAAAGACAATAAAACTAAAATCTTCCAATAAAGCCATTTTTGATTCGTTCGGATGATTAAAAGAAATATTTCAGGAAAACGCAACTCAAAGGCTCAGTTTTAATGACAATCTCTGGTGTCTTCGTCTGGTGCCCTTACAATTGGCAATTAGTCTGTCAAATCTGTGGACGACACAGAAGAAATTAAAAATATTCAAAATGCAAAATAATTAAAAAAAAAAAAATAAACGAATCACAGAACAATGATACAATTCAAAAAATGGCAATGGGTCGTCATTTGAAAAAATATTTCAAATGACGCAACTAATGAATGGAATATATAACATTTCAAGTAAATGTAAAATCACGCAGCAGCTATATGATATGAATCAGTCGAAACTTTGTCAACCGGCTGGAGACTGCGCATGTTTCTGTGGAACCCTCTCTACAATTTTCTATAAAATACATTGGAGACTCCCCCCGCCCCTAGTATACGAAATGAAAACCAACTCCAAAAAACACCCAAAAAAATATCATTTCTTTCTCCCGATGCGATGCCACAACGGGAAAAAAAAATTCTAAACGGGAGAGAAAAACTGCATTGAAAAAAAAAATGCCACGCGTAATCCCATCCTCCCAGTCCGGATTCGAACGCACAAGTAACTACAGTCGCGTCGCGTGCGATAACAACCCTGCAAATACAACACAGCCTAACGAAATCAGCAGTGTATTCTAGTACAGAAATCCCGACAAGGATCGGGGAACGATCGGATCAAAGCAAGCAGAATGGGAGGGAAAAAAAGTGCAAAACAAGGCTCTCAATTCCCTTCGAAAGCAGACGTCCGAAGAGCTTCCTTCGCTGTCGCTTTAGTGGCGTAGGTGATAGAGCGGTAACTCAACCAAATTCAAAAGTTAAGCAACCTTGAGCTGCGTTCACGGCTGCTATGAGGGAAAAAAGATTTGTTTTTCCAGAAAAATATTCACTTTCAAAGTTTTCAAAAGTCTTTATTAATTATTGGAAGATGGCCAAATAATTTGAAAATAAGCCAAATATACATCACAACAGTTGCAATTTATTGTGTTCATATTATTTGTGCTCATGTTTTTAGTCAGTGATTATTTCTAGTTAGATGGAACGCTATATTTTTCAAAGATGGCGTGTCGGATTGCATATTTAATTAGGAAGTGCACCGCAGTAGAATAGAAAAATGGGCGTTCTCGTATTCTATTTTTACCAAAAAGTGGGCGCGCTCATGATATATTTCTTTATACAGTTCATGAACATACGATTTTATTTTCTTATCTTGCCGTTGTATCTAGTTTGTTTCGTATCAAGCACTGCTTTTTAAAAAGATGAATATACGAAACATATATAGACTTAATTTTATACACTTACCTAATCCCATATGATGTTTCACGAATGTTCACTTCGTAAAACTTAACCGTAAACGACTTAAGAGTATGCTTTCACATCTCACCACTTAAATCGCATACGGCTCACGGACATATGTTTTATTTTTGTCAATCTTGCCGTTGTATATAGTTTGTTTCGTATCCAACGTTTAATACCAACATTTTATTCGTTTTAAAAAAATAAGACAATCAATCCCCGAATAACAATCTGATAATTTTTTACGTTGTAATATTCAAGAAAAATGATGAAGAAATGTATCATGAGAGCGCCCACTTTTTGGTAAAAATAGGAAACGAGAGCACCCATTTCTATACTATTTACCGCTGTTCCACGAATGTATGATTTTTTCGTAATTTTCTCCATACAATTAATCACGTTGTTTTAGCCTTTACGGTAATTCGTATAGCTACGATATCTTCTTGTTCTCCGTATTTGATCGTTGAATAGCGGTGCAAACAAGGTAGGTCATACATGCTCAACCCGTGGCCCTCGAAATAATCTGATATGAATGGCCGGATTAACCCTTATGAAGACCCTAAGCACTAAATTGATTTTGGTGCCCCTCTTCGCTCTCAGTCCCTTTTACTTTTAACCTTAACGCATGGCCCCTCATGACAATTAGACCTATTTTCAATTTTCGAGTGTAGGTAGGCTATGCAATTGGCAAGCAGGTATTTTTAGGTGGGAGTAGGGGTTTAGGAGTAGAAATTTTGGAAAAAGCAACGGCTTTCAGGAGCCTCAAGTGCCGGGAAGGCCTTAAAACAATTTGATCTGTTTAAAATTTTGGGGACAGTGAGCATGCGAATTGTTAAGCAGGTGAGGGAGGGGGGGGGGGTGAGAAAAATTTGTTTTAACCTCTGGGGCCCATGATGCTATTGAGACGACTCTGCGCTTACTTTATGGAAATCCAAAAACTGAGCATTAACGCGAGTTCTTGCTCGCAATCAACTCAGTTTCTCTGCCTTTCTGTCACCCTTAAGGCCGTAGCTAGAAACGAAAATTTACTCTGTCACTTAAGGAGGAGTCCTTAAGGAGGACTTGGTTTGGCACCTCCCCCCCCCCCCCGTGCAATTTTTAACGGAAAAAGAGTAAACTCGACGCCCTTCCTGCTCCAGCACCCGTCAAACAACAACCACCCCTCACCCTCCTTTCTATTAAAAACCTTCAATTGTGCAGTCAATTATGTCGTAAGAGCATCATGAGCCCCCGGGCCAATTGATTTTCCTGACGCCCTACCTCGTAAATACTGGAAAATTTCATCGATCTCATTTTTGTGAGGCCCCGGGCCGTGCCCGGATGGATCCATGCGTTAAGACGGCACTGCTGGATGGTTGATGCTGAGGGGAAAAAATTGTGTATTTAAAAACGATGTATAGGATTATACATTTAAAGTAGGATTGCACATTTAAAAACAATGACTGAATAATTTTTGTGGTGCCCTTATTTTGCTGATGCCCCTAAGCACGTGCTTATTCTGCTTAATGGTTAATCCGGCCCTGCTGATGTGACCCGCGACCTCAAACCTCTTTTTGTAAAAATGAACTATATAAACGGAACATTACAGATCACTTAAGCGACCCACGGTACATTTACAAATCGCTTAAGTGATCTGGGAGCTGTTCGAGATCACTGAAGTTGCCCGTGATACATTCTTACTTCAATTAAGTGGCCCGCGACGACACGTTTTCAAATCAATGAAGTGGCCCGCACGCCCGAAGATTGAGCACCCTTGATGTAGGTATTTCCACCGCTGTTCTGCGAGATATTATAAATACGCAATCGTGCTATTCTTTTTTAAATGCAATATATATATATATATAAACAATTTTACATTTTACACCAACAAATTTATACACTGAGAACTCAGATATATTCAAACAACTAAAAGCTAATCAGATTTCAAATTTCTGAAATTGTGGTAGAAAAGTACTGCAAATTTTAGTAAAAATTTCTCCTATTTATCGATGCCTTTTTTCGATAGCAAATCGACCAAAAATAAGCATAAAAACTATGTGGGAAAAATATCATGCGTGTCAATTATCGTGAACAGCTATGTAAGTATCGGACGTAAAGGAATTATGTTAGGATACAATTTTTGAACTGGTTTTGATAATTTTTTTTTTGTTATAATATTCAGAACCAGAATTCTGTGAAATAAATGGTGGCGATAAATTGGGGTTCGATTGTATATTGTAATGTTTCTCATATCCGCGGACTAAAAGATCAGCGAAGAAAAAAAGCGATTTCGTCGAGCTTGATTCGAACCTTGGATCTTGGTAATAGCAGTGCAGTGCGCTAACACATACGCCAATTCATTTGAGAAATTGGCCCTAAAGCGACCAAAGAGGCTTAAGTGTTTGTTGGGCCTAAAACATTTGTTGAAAAGCAAAAGTGTATATTTTTAGTAAAGCGTAGCAATTTCACCGTACCTTCGTCATTCACTGTTAACCACGGCATTTTAATTTTTCCGTTGCGTGAATTAATGGAAACAGTGTTTATATGGCATTAATCGTGTTATTCCGTCACAAACTATTCCAGTGGTCATAATAAAGAATTCTGAGGACAGAAAGCACAACAGATTATACGAAATTAAGGTAATGGGAATTATCTTGGTAAATCAAGAGGCGACGTGATTGGCTGAATAGAACTTTGCACTGAAAAAAACCGTACAATCGCGGAATAGCTGTGCACAACCGAAATGTACTCTCGGCTTATATGGAATACTACAAGTATCGTCTGAGTTAGGCTTTAATAAGGTTAATAAAGTTGGGCTAATGAATTTAAATAATAGGCCTAATATAAAGTTAGGTTAATATCTCTTCGAGACGGAAAGTTTTGCAAGATAGAAGAAGAGAGGTCTGGGAATAATGTTTGTCCACCTTGACTGTTCTGGAGTAGAGAAGGAAGACTGCGTCTGCGGCTTTTTGTAAATAAACTATGACACCCCCACCAACTATAAAAACAAACTATGAATATTTTATTTTTCAATTTCATAGACTCATTAAATCTTTTCTTGATTGATTTCCATTAGTCTCCTTCATTCTGCACCCCATTTCTCATATTATCCGACCTATACGATTACCTATATTTTATAAATACCTTTTTTCGGACATATTTAATCTTAAATACCATACATTTGTCATGCAACGACAAGAATCTAAATTTTATAAAAACATTTAAAGCTTAAAGAATATCTTCACTCAATAAATGATATTGAAATTTATTTCACATAGTTCCATAACTGCAAATCTCATTAATCCCTTTTAATGTCTAATTGAAGTAGCACTCCGAAAGCCAGCCACAATATGTACATGTATATACACACACACACATTTCTTCCCCCCCCCCTTTTTCTTTTTTACTTCAACATAATGAACACATTATAAATATTTACTAATTAATTTCAAAATACTTGTACTACTAATTAACTTGATTTTGTATTTATGATTATTTGTGTGCTTGAATTTATGTATATATATTTTTTTCTCCATGAAACGTTTGTATCAGTTTTTAATTTTTTTTTCATGATCATAACCCCAGTATTGGCAGCCATTTGCCTCTTGGGTAGTGTTATTTTTGCGAATGTAACTGTTATTTAATAAAATAAATTGAAAATTGAAATTGAAAAATTTGTTACAAGTTTCTATCATCTTTTAAATTGGAATAATAAAAAAAAAATGAAAATGGTATTCACATAATCTCCGCTCTTCTTTCATGTATAGGAAGTATAATCCGATCCTAGCGTGACGATGGGGTATTAAATCTCAGCCTAATTCAAGAGTTAGTCTTGTTGTCGACCAGCTAAAGTCTTATAATTTATTCATGCAGAATATATTTTGGCGAGAAGCCAGAAAGTAAACTTTTCCAAAGTTATCATTGCTCTTTAATGATATGCGCGATCTTTTTTCGTCCCTCAAAAATTCAGTAATTAATTTGTTTCTTTAAGTTTCGGAAAGTTTCTTAAACACGGGAGGTCAAATCTTTCTCATATAGTCTCCGCGGCTGAATTCTGTAATGCTCGTAAAAGCGTATTTCATATCCAAAGAACGTAAAATTTCTTTGTGGTTTCATTTTTTATAATTATTTACGTCCTTATTTTACTACCGTACAAGAAAATAGATAAAACTTAATACGTGAAACCACCGATTGTGTATAGAAGCAACCGAATTTTATCGAACAAATCGTTATTTTGTTCGCCCTTATTAAAATTTGGTTGACTGAATACTAGAAATTACAGGGTGGGCCAAAACTCTATGACGTGTGTTAAAAATTAGTATAAAATCAACCAATCGTCTTAAGGCTGGGATTACACTTTAAAAGTTTGATAAAAGATCTTTTATAAAACTTGAAAGCAACCAACAAGCCTGTTGTTAACCAATAAGCGTTACATTCACTCGAATGTAATCGATACGCTTGTTGGTTGTTTTTTTCAAGTTTTGTGAAAGATCTTTCATCAAACTTTTATAGTGCAGTCCCGGCCTAAGTGAGTGGAATTCACAGTAAAATGCTTGTCATGGTCAAGTATTCATTTTGGAGAAGAAAAACAATTTTTCCCAATTCCACGCGTAGATGTCATTGTACCAAAACACCTGTGAACAACGGTAGAAAAAATTTGATACAAATAGCTATAATCCATATACTGAAGTTCAAATCTTTTTTTCACCAACCACTATCGCATTTCTATGTACAGCTCAATCCCCAGCTGAACGATACTCAATTTCAGTATACGTGTTCTCAATTAATATTTGTCCGAATCATGTCTTTAAGTGTTCAATGGTAACTCTATATGGAAATTTCAGTGCAATATATTCGTGAAATTATGACTTATTTAATTATTATTTTTTTGAAATACAATTCTTGATCATGACAAGCATTTCATAGCATTATCGTACGCCAACTGGTTGATTTATATTAATTTTATTAATAGACTTTTGGTCCACCATACATCATCGATGGCAAAAACATCATCTAAAAAAAGTGTTAGACATTATTGGTATGGATTTTTTGTTGGTTTTTCTCACTAGATAATGATCGTATCTTGTATACAAAGCATGTTAAAGCCGGAAAGTTATTTTCATGAAACATTTCTAGAGTTTCCGTATCAACTTTCATGAGTGAGAAAAACATTTACTATACATAAGCTTCTCCTTTAAAACATAATAATAATAACACGAGTTCTCTAAATACTGTAAATAAATAGCTTTTTTTCGATTCATAACAAAAATTTCGATTCTCTAAATAAAATGTGTGCATTATATATATTGTTTTTATTTTCAAAAAAAACTTTTTATCATCTTTATTTCAATCGGATTTAATTGCGTATAACTTGGTATTCTTTCACTTCAATTAGTCCTCGTTTATTTTGGATGGAATGTGAATCACTCTTTCATTAAGATGTATGGTCCCAATGCGCTCATTAACGAGCATTTGCTTTTCTGACAGTATTTGAAGAGGATTTTAGAAACGAGTCTTATCTGATGAGAAAAGTGTTGTTGTTTGTTTGAAATGCAATAGAGAGGGCTTTAAGTGGTTCTATTTTAAGCCGTAGAATGGGTGACGCTCTGGTTAAGAATTTCGGAAGAACAAAAAAGTGTCTTTGTTTTCAGGAGCTTATTTACAAATCGTGATATACAAATTGAAATCGGATTAAAGAGGAATAATGGGGCAGTTATTAATCTTTTTTCTTTAAGATTTATTCACCTCAACGAGTCTTTTTTTGTTTTTGTCTGTTGCAGGAAAGCTACTGGTACATTCTTTGGGAGCGTTCTTCCTGTTCACGCTAAGGCGTAAAGTATCGATCAAACAGCGATAAAGTCGCACCTAGTCTCTGTTGAAACAAAGGGAGTTCCAGCTCCTAACCAGACGCCAAGATTTCGTTCTCAAGCTTCAAGCAGAGTTTCGCCTCCACCACCAGTTATCTACGGAGGCGATTCTCTTCCGGAGATCTCTCAGGTGAGCTCGCAGATGAACAGGAAAGACGAGAACAAGGAATCGAACCTCGAAGCGATGTACCACCATCGCAAGAACCAGACTTGGCACTGCACGTGCGGCAGGGAACCACCATAAGTGCCCCGACATCACCTTCCAAGAACGTTCCGGCTTTTCAACAAAGGGCTAATTCCGTTACCGCAAGCGCCGTTTCCAAAGTCCCGTCATCGAAAGACAAATACAAGACATTACTTGTGATCGACGACCATCACACAGATTGGTAAGACGTACTTCAAAATTTTCATACCAAAAATTACGCTCACCAAATGAAACTGACAAAATAGGCTGTTCGATGTATAGTGAGGATGATTTTTGTTTTAGAAATAGTTTTTATTCTAGATTTTTATTGCTATGATCCTTTTCAATGCATTTTCCATACATTGTAATTGTACTTCTATATGCATTTCTTCCAGTATTCACACAGTATTCAAACACACAAAGGTCATATCATTTAGAATCGCCTCATTTTTTTCATTGCTTCTGTAGAATCGGGAAAATATCTTCCTTGTGCAGATTTGAATTTTAATGTCAGCTCAGAAACCATAAAAATTCACGTGGAGTGATAAGTTGACGCAAAACTGAGGGTGGGGGAATTAAAGAGGGTGTGCATAGTGAACGGGGGT
This sequence comes from Pholcus phalangioides, assembly GCF_987345545.1. NCBI lineage: Eukaryota > Metazoa > Arthropoda > Arachnida > Araneae > Pholcidae > Pholcus > Pholcus phalangioides. The sequence continues at coordinate 17,075,937 of NW_028301604.1, forward strand.
GAGCGAATGTCCACCTCCACCTTTCTGCCTCCTATGCCAATAATACAACTTTTTCACAGAGCGGACAACCGCCCATGCATGGGGTTAGATCCAAGCTGTATGATGCACGTGGTTTAAATTCGATATAATTTTTATCCAAAAACTGTACCGAAAAATTTACCGCATAGAACTTAGCATTGAAATGATGAAGATGCCAAGAGAAAAAAAAAATAAAGTTCTAATCTTCTTTGTGGCCTTCTATGTGTAAAAGAATATAAAGCAGTATATGATGCTCATAAAACACTACGTATTAAAATATTTAATGCATTAGACAGTTGTCAAACTGTTAAGCCGATTCCATACCCGCAGCACTACGCCACTCCGAGTATCTCATCAAAAACTGTTTTTTGACGTGTGGCTGACGCGATTTTGACTGATTTTGCAGTCAAAAACACGTTTTTAACGAGGTGAGGTGCGACATCGCCTAGCGTGGTGGATCTGAGCTCGGCTTGAGCGAAAGGTCTCCACCAATGATGGCTGCTGCTGCTGTCTCAATGGTTTCTGTAACAACGGTTGAACTCACTCCGAACATCCCTTTCAGTAGCCTGTCTCAACCGCAGTGGTGGTCAAGTGGTCATATTGACGAACTCGCATCGCGAGGATCCGGGTTCGAACCCCAACGTCGCCACAGTGGTGGTCGGCTGAAGTTGGTTTCCTGTAGTTCCCAACTTCGAGGCGCAAATGCGAACCGATCTCCCCATTAAAAAAGTCTCGCCACATAGAGCAACAGGCCTACAACGATAAATTATTCAATCATTACACTTCACTCATAGTTAGAAAAACTGGTGGCAGATGGCAGCACTACACATAACAAGCATTTCACAGAAACAAACTCCACGTCAGGTTTCACTACACGTACACGCACATCCCCCATGTACCAATTCGTTAGAGGTTCCACAGAGGAATATTGACGAGGTGCATGTGTGGTGCAGTGGTAGTAGTAGCTTGTCTCGTCGCACAGAGCAACAGGCCTGCAAACGGTACAAATATTAAATCATCATACTTCATCCTGAAATATAGATGACAGCACTGAAAAATCAGACACATCACTAGATGCGCACTCAGACTCACACTTACACTTCCGGCACAACTCCCTCGGTACTAAATTGCTTATGGCGATAGATCGGAGTTGTGCTCGGTTTAAAAGGAAGAAAGACAGTAGCTTGTCTCCCATCTCTTGAGAAGCTCTTAAACCAGCGTTTCTCAAACTTTTATCACTCGCGGCTACCTTGCTCAATTCATGGTTCATCTGCGGCCCCCTAAAATAGTTTGGTAGATATTTTCCCGTATAAAAGAAGCACTACAAAGCATAAATAGGCACACAAATCAATATATCCAGCACGTCGCAACGCCCCGACAAAGTTTGGCGACACCCCCAGGAGGCGCGATGCATACTTTGAGAAAGACTGTATTAAACCATTCAAAATTTGTTACACAGGAGTGCTGTTGGAGGCAAAATAGTTTGGTGTCTCCCCTTTGTTGCTGGTTGTTGCTCAAGATGTGTAATGTGTTTGCTCGGTACCGTGTACCTGTCTGGGCCTAAGGAAGTTTTATTGAAATGCAATTCCCCAATTCATGCAGTGTAAGAAAATTCTAATAAAACATGCATTGATCACATTTTTATAAGAAATTCTTCACGACTTTTATTTTCTGAATCTGTAGTCTGGGAAACGGATTTGACCGATCATTACCCGATTCTATGTAAATTATCATACTCTAATATTAATTCTGGTCCGATACAAAAATTCAATGATTATAGAAAAAAAAATATTAATTATTCCCAACTCAAGGTATATCTTCAGAATTATACACTTTGCATAAATAATTCCCAAAGCGATGGTGCTTTTGATGAATTTATTGTTAAACTTGAAACCATCATAAATAACCATACATCGTATCGTGATATTAACCTTTCCAGACGGACTGATAAAACTTGGATTACATCAGAGACAAAACAATTAATTAAAATAAAACAGAAACTATATTTCTAAACTAAAAAATATCCATATGATCAGGAGGTTAGTACTGCATATTATAATGTCACACATTACCTAAAATACAAAATCAAAATTTCTAAACAATTTTGCTTCTCTCAACAGTTTTCAAAATGTGATACTCCTTTCAAACGATGGAAGTTTATTGATAACATAATTGGTAAAAATCGTAGCAATCGCCTCCCCGATAACATTGAACCCCAAGTGCTTCCTGATAAATTTAACGATCATTTTGTAAACATTGTTTCATCACCCATTTCACCGTCGGTTAACTACAAAAAATATGTCCCCTATTCTAACAGATCTCTTTTTCATCTCCCCAACTTACCCAGAAGAAATCATTTCTATTATAAATCGGTTATCTCATTCGGTTTCTAGTGATTCATTGATTCTTAAATGTTTTCCTTACCATTTAATTATAATACTTACTGATTTGATAAATAACTGCATACTAAACTGTGTTTATCCTAACTAACTATTTGAAAACTGCCACTGTTTTCCCAATTTTCAAATCAGGAAATCGTAATGATTTAAGTAATTATAGGCCTATTTCCATTTTACCTTCTATTTCCAAGATTTTTGAAACTGTTCTAAAAAAAAGAATACTCTCATTTCTCTCTCATGCTAATTTTTTTTCTCCTAATCAACATGGGTTTCTTGCTAATCATAACACTGAAATTGCTTTACTAGATTTTAGTACATACGTAATACACAATCTTGACAAATCTAGAAAAACCATAGCTGTATTCCTAGACATAAGAAAAGCCTTTGACAGTGTTAATCATGAAATCCTTCAATATAAGCTTGAGGCATGTGGAATTAGAGACATCCCCCTAAATCTCTTAGTGTCATATCTGACGAACAGATCTCAGAGAGTAAGATGTGTCTCTCATTCCAGTAAATTTTTAGGGGTTAACCGAGGAGTACCCCAGGGGTCTGTTCTTGGCCCCCCTTCTCTTTAATGTATTTTTAAATGATTTATGTGATCTAAAAATTGATGGCAAGATAATCACGTTTGCGGATGATACAGTCATACTTTATTCTGCTGCTACCTATGAATCTTTCCAAATTACAGTAAATTCTGACATGATAAAAATTAGAGACTGGTTTCATGCAAATGATCTTCAACTTAATATGTCGAAAACTAAATATATTAACTTTTCTTTGCATAACATTCCTGCCTTGAATATTGACTTTATGATTCATAAACCTGTATGTAACATTAATAATTGTAACTGTCATAATTTAGAACAAGTGAATACTATAAAATATCTGGGTATTTTTATTGACTCTGGCATGAAATGGAAATCCCATGTTCATAATCTACAAATAAAATTAAGATTTACAATGTATAAATTTTATTTTCTAAAACATTTTGTTAATCGCTCTTTTTTAATCACCCTCTACTACTCACTATTCCATTCTTACTTATTATACGGTTTACCTATTTGGGGTAGTGACTATTTGACTAACTTAAAACCTATTATATCACTACAGAAGAAAATTATGAGGCTAATTTTTAATGACTATTATACTCCTTTCATCACTCTCTTCAAAAATATAGGAATTCTACCACTTAGATACTTATATTTTTATAAATCCCTGTTACTTCTCTTTAAACGTCAATACTCCTTACCATTAATATCCACTCGATCTTCTACTAGGCGTAACGCTACATATTCTTTGCCAATGGTTCACAAAAACATAAAAAAAATTCATTTCTCTTATCTAATATCTAAGTTTTATAACTCTCTGCCCATTGAAATTAGGAATGCTTCCTCTCTTTACACGTACAAGAAGTACCTCAAAAGATATTTATTTTCTATTGATGATATCTCCGTGCACTTTTAGTCTTCTGTTTTTTTTTTTAAAGAAATCGCCTCTCACACTAATTAAAGTAATTGACTTTCTCCCATTATATTTATTAACTTTTTAAATATTTTGCCTTTCTGACAGTAGCTCAATTATTCAAATCATATTTATTATCTCTAAATTTGATATTTAAAATGCTCCCGCCATGCGTTGCCACAATGATGTTACTATTAATTTTTTGTTTTTCCCCCCTTCACCCATCTATTTGATATTCAACTATTAATTTCCCTCCCCATTTATATTTGCGTTTATGTAAAAGTGATTATATATAGGTATTTCCCCCTCACACATCGTACTTTTTTTTTTTAATAACCCATCATCCAGTATGTGACAGTCATGCTCACCTTGGATGAAAAGTTGTCTCTATTTGTATATGTATGTTTGTACATTTCTTTGATAAATAAAAAAAATAAAATAAAATAAATAAATAAAAAAAACAATCAACTTAATTCTTTACCAAACTGAAAATTTTTGATAGTTATAAAAACTTGATTAATAATACACAATGTATTATGAATTAAATCCCAATGCGCTTATTTATACGTTTACAATCTAGAGATTTATCTTTTAGGAGAGTTCTGATATGAGCTATATCTATGAAACCGAATCTTGCGGTTTGCGTTTATTATCTTCGTTTCATTATGATGCCTAGGAAAGAGAAGGTATATGTATATCGGGTAGCGAATTGCCATTTAATGCGTTTAAAAATGCGTGAAATTAATAGCAAATGCACACTTAAAATGCGAAATAATGAATAATTTGCGAAATGATATACAGTAGTGTAATATCGGGCGGAAAATTGAAATTCAAATGAGTCTGTAGCGGAAGATTGAGACAAAGAATAAATGAATAGATGATATTCAATAAATTTTCTTGAAGTATGTGACGCTTTCTTCTTAATCACTCGTTAATACGAATATCGTTTTTCTCGGAAATAACGCTATGAATAACGGTCGTGGTTACCAATTTTGAAACGAGAATAACACTTTGATGTAAATAGCATTGAATCGATAAGATGCACGTGACAGAAAATTGGTATGCACCCATACGTATATAGTCTACTGTTTCCGTATGGAAATGAACGATCTCAGAGATGCTTAATGATCCTGTTCCGTAGCTATATTCGTTTAATATGTGAAAATTGACTGTCGAAAGGACATTATCTTCTAATGGAATCTGACGTCATTGCGTACTTTTGCTCGAATAACGCAATTATTTATCACTCATTGAGAAGTGTATAGATAGAACATTTTTGGTAACTATCACATTCTGTAACATCGACATTGGCTGCGTACTGAGAACGCTTCATGAACGTGTAAGTGGGAAATTGATTTTTCAAGTCCAGTAGTTTTGAACTAAAAATACGAAAGCATTCTTCGAAAAGTAATTATAATACGGTATTTCGGTTTACATGTTTTCGATTTTTCCCTATAGAATCTCACTTATATATTAATTAAAATGTTGCAATATTCCGTATGTAGTCTATGTAAAGAGTGTTCCGAAATATGAGAATAACGTTTACTGTTAACCGTCTTACACGCGTTGACGAGATATCCCGCCTTTTTAAAAGCCATTCATTTTAGACAAGCTCAGATTTCGTAAAAGTGATTTTTTTTCTCAATGAAACAAATCTTCCTATACTTCTTACTTTGCACTTGCTGAAAATTGGGAGAAAAACTACTTTACAAAAAATATGTAATTTAATATGAGTTGTTTTTAGTGATTTCTGCTATGCAAGTTGAAGGGTTAAAAAAGTAATTATGGAAAAAGAAAACAGATTTGTGAGGTAAATAATAAAATTTATTTAGTTATTCTATATATAATTAATAAAAAACTTTACTAGACATATGGGGCTATGAAATCAATAAGTGTCAATAAATGCAAATTAAATTATAATATTTCTTAAAATGCCGTCACCGTCATTCGCAATCACGAGTCGTAGCTGCAGTGCAAAGTTAGCCAACAATTTCTGTCATATGTACCCCGAAATGGCTACCTATTGAGAAATGACTATCTATTCAACTATAATCATGCATTTTATTAGATAAATTTGAATTTAAAATTGTTGTGCCATAATTATACGGCAAAGCTGATACTAAAATAAATTTGATCCGATAGGGCAAAATTTATAATTAAGAGAGTTCGATATTTTTTAAGGGGAGCTCTATCGAATCACGCATGTTATGAAATAGAATTTTATGATCATGCTGATTTTTTTCTGTCATTTCAGGTCGAAGTATTTTAGAGGAAAACGAATACACGGTGACTGGGATATACGAATGGAGCAGGTAATACAGCATTCTATAAACAAGTTAATATCATAATAATCATTATTGCTCGGTTATGGTTATGTTATGAAATGCGATTCACTTTCTATTTATTTACTTTTCCGGATGCGTTTCTACGTATACAAGGTGATTCATAATCCATCGTAAAAACGGGATGATTAAGAAAGCTAAAATGGACCATATTTACATAGCAAAGTATGTTCGGGAAAACATCACCCTCAGACAACCAGGGTTCCCATAAGTCTTAATTCAGCCTTTTTCTTATCAACCGTTCATCGTGTAGAGGTGTATAGTACAGGAAGTCCCCGACCGAGAGGTTAGCGCACCAACCTCTTGGTGAGATCTTTTTATGTTTTTTTTGCTGCGCCGATCATTTTGCAATGCATAAAAGTGAGTGTTGCTGTAACTGTAACCGCGAGAGCTAGGTTTTTGTTTCTGATATCATCCTCGAGAGCATACTATGAGGGAGAGAAACACTTATATCTCTAATTTCATTAGTATTAGTTGATTTTTGCGGCCACTCTAGTGGTCTTGGGCGCTCACCCGGCAAATGAGAGGAGGTGGGTTCAATTTCCCGCACAGTTGAATTTCTCTTTCCTATATTCATCTTCGCGTCAACCAGCCGGTGAAAACCTTCCTATGGATAGCGAAGAGTAACATCATCCTCGGATATATAAGAACAAACCTTCTTCCCCCAATAGTTCAGCGTTTGTCAACCTATGGTCCGTGGACCACCTCTGGTTCACGACGATGGTATGAGTGGTCCGCAGGCAGACTCGATATTTCAATCCTCACCGAATGAAAAATTATTCAACGGTTGTAATATTGATATTACTACAGTCGAATCCAGTTTAAAACACTTTTCTGATTCCCCAGATGAGTTTACGTAGTAACAATGGAACGTAGTAAAACCTTGTTTTTAACAAGGGAACCTAAATTTCGTAGTACAACCTGGAATTAATTCATAACGAAATTTCATTGCAATGAAGTGATTTTTTCGGTCTCTTTGAGTTCGTTATAACGGGATTCGACTACAACAACCATATAGGTTTCAGTTTAAAATATACTTTCATACTTAGTTTCACTATACATCATCAAGAAAAATGCGGGAAATCGCGATCGTAAATATGGGATATCATCGAGATTGCCTTAAATTTTATTTAGATCGCACCACGGTCATTTTCTGCACACGAGGGCTAATTAGACCAGGACCTACAATTTATTGCCGATTCCGAAAGGTAGGCTTGTTTTTTATACTCATCGAGAGGTTGGTGCGCTAACCCCTCGATGGGGGACTCCCTGCGGTAGCAGTTTTTTGCTGCGGTCAAGTCGCCGTTTTTTGTTGTACCCCTGTCAGGAAAGTTTTCTGGCAAGGACGAACCGGGTATCGAACTCGCGACACCTCTTAACATCCTTTGGTACTTTAGGCGAGCATCTTATCGACCGGGCTACCGCGCCCTAAATTTTTTTTTCTAATTACTTTTAGAATCGCTGAAGAGTGGGGGAAATGAAGGAACTGCTACAAATCACAGTAAACATAATGTATTTCACGAAAAAAAATATTGAAATGATTAGATGACCATATTTCATTGAGAAAAATACGGTAAATTTGAATCTCTTAAATAGGATAAAATACGGGACTAATCAATTGTCATATAAAGTGTTGCCGGAAGTAAGCACAATCACTGATTTTAACTAAAATTGCTGAAAAACCACGAAAAAACGTTGAATCTGACAAATACGTCAAATAAATATCTACATTTTTTGCCATAACTCTATCATAGTAAGTAATTTATACACGGTATTATGAAAACGCTGAGTATTCCGACTTACAAATTCAATTTACATAATTGAAAACATCGTTGAAAAATGGTATAAATGTTTAATAAAATCTGAACAACAAAATTACAGAAATGTCCCCTAATAATACGGGACACAAATGGTCCGTAAAATTGTTTCAGACATTTTACGGGTCTTTGGATTCAGGAATGTTGGAAAACTCTGAGCTAATTCTCTGGAACCGACTTTATACGGGATCATTTTTCGAACGTTTTGTGCTATTTTGTTCATTTTCGGAAACTTATTTCGTTGTAACGGATTTTTCATTTTGCAATATCGGAATTCGCAATACATTGCTTCCGTGTACATTTATTTAAACATTAGAAAAGTTTTCGTTACAACGAGATTTCTGTTATAACGATATTCGTTAAAACAGGATTTTTGGTGTAACGGTATTCGTTAAAACAGGATTTTTGGTGTAACGGTATTCGTTAAAACAGGATTTTTGGTGTAACGGTATTCGTTATAACGGTGTTTCTTTTTCCAATCGGCTGATGCATCCATCGTCATGTGTAATAAGAACCACGAGAGAGAGACGACGTAATAAATTATTCAAAATTCGAACATTTATTTCGATACGTGGAAATAAAATTTTCCAGGTAAATATGCAAATCTGTCTCGAAATGCGAAAATAAAAACTCACATTGCCTTTTCATGTTGAAACAAGTATAATGAAAATAACATGAGTAATGCAGTATTTCAATAAAATATTCCTATACGATAATGAGATTAAGGAAAATTCAAGGATTTTCACTCGTTCCTCCTTTAAATTCTATTCGAGGAACGTATTCGCATGTAACACTGTATTCATAAAAGATATCGCTAAATAATACATTACCCTAGTTTTACGAAAATTTTCGGAAATAATTTGGAATGAAAAACAACAACAAAAACGAAACCTCGTGAGATTAATGCTAACTAGCTCATAAAATATGTACCTACGAATTTTTTTTTCCGAATAATTCTAAATATGAACTATATCAGCGTGTTCTAATTTAAATAATGGTGTCCATAAATACAGCAAATACAGTAATTACGTTTTCAAGAAAAGAAGGAAGCGGAAATTCAGAAAAGAGAAAAAGGGTAGAATTCGGAAAGGCGTGGAAATTCAAAAAAGAGGTGGAAATTTAGAAAGGGGGCGAAAGGGGTGGAAATGGTGGAAAGGGCAAAAGGTAGAAATTCAGGGAAGGACGAAGGGGGTGGAAAATCGATTAAGGACGAAGAGGTTCAAGGAAGGTCGAATGGGTAGAAATTCAGAAAAAGGCAAAGGAGGTAGAAATGGAAAAAGGAGTGGAAATTCAGAAAAAGGCAAAGGGGGCAGAAATGGGCAAAAGAGCGGAAATTTGGGAAAAGGCAAAAAGGTAGAAATTGAGGGAAGGACAAAGTGGTAAAAATTCCGGAACAGACAAAGGGAAAGTTGGAAAAGGGCAGAAATTCAGAAACAGCCAAAGTTGCCAAAAATTTAGAAAAACACAAAGGACTAGAAATTCCGAAAAAAAGGTAAGGATTTGGGGGGGGGGGGGAGATTCCGAAAAAAAGGCAAACTGGGAAATTCCTAAAAAAGACACTAAAGTCGTGCGGGCATCGTTGCCCGCAAAGGCTGCCACTATGCTGCCATCCCCAAAACAGCACAGTGGCAGCCAGTTGAGGCTGGTTTTTTTTTTTTGTGTTTTTGTAGCTTTTGTGTTTTGTAGTGGCTAACGTAAGAGGCTTTAGCATCGACGGTTTTGGGTTCGAATCCCGTTCAGATCAGCTGTTGCTTTTTTTTTCCCATCTTTATTTCTTGATCTCTGAAATTAATTTTAATTGTTCTAGTTCTGATCTTTCAAACTGGAACTTCGGAACATTTCCGGCCGCGGTATAGTATTGCCCGTGGCCGGTTTTGGGAACATTCTGTTTGAACTTATCAGTTTTGCCATGTTTCTGGTTGTGGTGAAAACATAGTTGATAATTTCAGTCCGGGGGCCCCTATAACGGCCGGAGGAGCGAAGCGACGTCCGAGCCGGGTGGCAGGCCCGCGCCGAACAGAGTTCGGCCTACAGGTGTATTTACTAATAAAACTAGTAGTCGGAAATATGAATGATGAAAAAAAGTATGATTTCTTGCCAAATATGATAAACTGATAAGTCAGTTAATGCTTACGTCACTCCCTCACCAGCCAATCGTATCACTGTGCCTTTTGAGAATTAACGGCTCGTATGTAATCAACAGGCTTATTGGATGTTTTTCAAGTTTTGTAAAATATATGTTATCAAACTTTTATAGCGTAATCCTGGCCTTAGGATGATATTACACTATAAAAGTTTCATAAAATTATTTTATAAAGTTTGACAAATGCAACCAATAAGCTTATTGGTTGCATTTTTCAAGTTTTATAAAAGAACTTTCGCAAAACATTTATAGTGTACTACTGGCCTTAAAATAAAAGTTATCAAAATTTAGAATCGAAAGAATTTTTAAAAATCCGAAACATTTATTGCGATGCGAATACAAAAAATATTCTGATTTTATTTTAAAACACAAATTTAAAAAAAAAACGCTTTGGAAAAGGAATCCAGACTAAAATTTTACTTTTTTTGAGAGAAAATTCATTCTTTTGGGAATTTGGGATTTCCTGTTTTTCTTCTTAAAACGTTTCCATTAAATCATGAAGAAAAATCTAAAATTTTTTGTTTCGTAGCAAAAATTAAAAATCTAATGCTTTCTCTAGAGGTACCAAAAAAAAAAAAAAAATCTGAAAAACTGGAAAGACATTTATTATTCAGAGAATAAAATGCATTTATAGCCATTTGGAATGATTTATTTGAATATTTAAGTGATTTTTGTCTTCATCCTTATATTCATGATACTAATAATGAACTTGAAATTTCAGGCTGAATTTAAAGATATCAATTTAGCTGTGACTGGTGATACTGGGGCGACGGTTAGTATGATGGTCAACAGAAACGGAACGAAAGTCGTTAGGTAAATCAAGCATCATTAATTATTTTACGTTAATTACTAACTATTTGAATTTCATCTGTGATTGGTGCGATCTTAAGTGGTCCAGGATCACAAACACTTTATGGCCCAATTTTATTTAATAAAAAATTTCCGAGATGAATTTTTATACAGGGTAATTCAAGATATAGGTGTTTCTTCGAGTATGCGCTCGAGAGAATGAGAAAAAAAACAAAACTCTAGCTCTCGTGGCTATGGTCGCAGCAACAAAATTTCGAAGAATGCAAATAGCAACACTCACTTTTATGCATTGCATTGATCATCTCAGTAAAAAACCGTTGAAACGCTAACTGTAGCACCATTAAGCCGGGTTTTCCTAGGAGCAGAATTTCTGCGCCGTGTGCAGCGTGAAAATGCTGATTGTTTAAAAACCTTAAATTCAGGTTTTTTTACCAATCATCGTTTTCACGCTGCAAATGTTGTAGAAACCTGCTCCTAGGAAAACCCGGCTTTAATGCCGGTGCAGGACGCAGACAAAGAAAGAAGATTTCAGCAACGGGTTGGTGCGCTAACCTTTCGGAAGAGAGTTTCTCGCATATTTACGGAAACCCTCGACCGAGCGGCTTATCAACCCTTTGCTGAGATCTTCTTTGTTCTCGGTAGTTCTTGATTTCTTTTTTGCGCCGGCTCTTATGGTGCTACAGGTGCCGTTAAGCACCATTCCTGGTTTTTTACTGCACCGATCATTTTGCAATGCATAAAACTTGGTGTTGCCATTTGAATTCTTCGAAATTTTGTTGCTGTAACAGTAATCAAGAGAGCTAGAGTTTTGTTTTTCTTCTCATTCTCGAGAGCATACTCTGAAACACTTATGTCTCGAATGTCATTAGCATCATTTGATTTTCGTGGACGCTAGGGGCAGGCGCCCATTTATGGTCTTGTCGCCTGTGCGCTACACGAATTTTGCTTCCCTTCTCCCGTTCTAGTCTAATTTTCTTGACTACTCTTCACTCGGATTGACCCCCTATGATATAACCAACTTGGTCTCCTCCCTCACTCCTGCAAGTACCCCTGTGTCTCTAATTCACTCTTTTGGTCGCTTCCATGCTCACACACTCTCCAAGTCACTCTTTTAGTCATTCACATGCTTGCTTACTGTTTTGGTCACTCCCATGCTTGCACACTTTTTTGGTCATTCACAAACTTGTACACACTGTAGATAACTATTTTGGTCATTCACATGCTTGTACGCTCTAGGTCATTGGCTCTAGGTCAATTGAACTTGACCAATCACTCTGTAGATCACTAGTTGATCACTTGCTTGCTCACGCTCTAAGTCACTCTTTTGATCGCTCACTGACCTAGTCCCTTGCTGTCCAGGCAGAGGTGACATTTATTGAGGTTTATACAAATTTTGCCTCCCTTCTCCTATTCTACTAACTTTCTCGGCCGCTCATTCCTCAAATTTTCCAAGCCTCTGAACCTGCCGCCCTGGGCTATAGCCCGCTAGCCCCCCCCCCTCTGTAAATATGCCACTGGCTAGGGGATAGTATCTGGGCGAAATTATTTTATGACTACACTGCACATGTATAGTAAGTGAAAAAAAACTATAGTCCGTTTCAGGTTAACTTTGCAGTGCAGAGAAAGGTAGAGAGTGTATTCCTTCGCCGCAAAATATAGTTCCCATATATCGGAGGCTTACGATGATCATTTATGCAGAATATTTCAATTTTTTGAATGATTGAAAATGAATACTGAAAAAATAGTGTTCTGAATCGATCTTTATTCGTTTAAGAATTTTAAAATAGAAAAAAAAAAATGATCACCATTATGCGTAAAAAAAAGATTTTTCTCAGTGAGATTGGCGAGAATCAGCTATACCTTACCGCGACTGCGCATCGATACATTGGTTGAAAGGCTTTCGTTGTCATAGCAACGTGTGATGCGGTTCCCTCATAGCTTCCCTTTCACTGCAAAGTTAACCTGAAACGAACTATAGCTATTACATTTATAATGAAATTGAATGGTCACCTATTGATTTCGGAATTATTCTTGTTTATTTAGATCATTTAGGCCCGATTTTCTTCTCATTCGCCAACATGTCCGTGATTCAGGGAACGATGATTATCGAAATTTATTACTAGGATTTAAGTACGGAGGAGTCCCGAGTGTGAATTCCTTACATAGCCTTTACAACTTCCAAGATAAACCATGGGTGGTAAGTAATTTTCTAATGCAAAATAAAACTACATTTCACTGAAATAATCGCGTCTTTATTCTCTTTTTTTTATGTTTACGGTTTAAAATATTTTTAAATTTTGTGAATAAATAGTTTTTATATAAATAATATTGATGATTAGTTTATTAAAATTTATAAGATGTATATTATTTGATTCCATACGAAATATGGAATATGAGCTTTGCTAGAGTAATCGATGTCTGTAATTGATGTCTTTAGAAACATTTCAGTAAATATGATTAAACTGATAATTTTGCAAACATTTGAAAACGGTATGTTTTTGCAAAACAATCTAGTGATACTTTTTTTGGTCGGACTTGACGGGGTTTTTATTTTATTACAGTAACTAACTATTACCCGTGGCTTCGCTCGCGTGGATTTCGTAATCTGACAATTTCTCGCTGATGATTTCTCCTATATAACGTTTGAACCCCTTAGACCCCCTTTGGGGTTGAATTTCGAAAAATTCCTGCTTAGAGAGTCTCTAAATTACAAAATGCAACTACTGAACAAATTTTATATTTATAGCTTCAGTGATTTTGGCTCAGCGATGATTGCCCCCATATAACGTTTGAACCCACTCGTGACCACTTTAGGGGTTGAATTTAGAAAAACCCTTCTCACTACGTCTTTAAACATGTTATTTCATATACATTATAAAATAAAACTACTGACGTATTTTTTCAGCGGTTTCGGCATGATTTCCCTATATATAACCTTTGAACTCCTTATGATCCCCTTAGGAGTCGAAATTTGAAAAAAGCCCCTCTTAGTCTGTCTTTACATCATTAGATGAGAGTTCTGAAATAAAATTTCCTATTTGTAGCTTCAGCGGTTTCGGCTCGGCAACGATGAATCAGGGAATCGGTCAGTCAGGGAACATGTTATTTCATATACAGTATATAGATGACAGGTTATATCAAATTTTTTAATGATCAGATATTCACGATAATTGTTTCACTGAAATGCTGTCAGGCTAACTATAAGTATATAAAATAAACTACCAGAAAATGTAAAAAGAACACTATTAAAGAAACGTGCTTGATCAACTCCAGTAATACAGGAGAAAACTTTGTGTTAAAACAAGGCAGAAATCAATGGTCTGAAGCATAGTAATGCCTTCAATTTTACCTAAAAATGGAGATCAACAATGAGAATAGTCTATGGTGATGCTAGTGCTGGTGGATGTGTCTGGTTGTTATTTCGGAAACATACAGTCATGACTCCTTTCTTTTTTTTAGTTATTTAATAGAAGAGAGAGAGAGTTTTAGGACATGTTCGGTCGACAGTTGGAGCCAGACTGAACTCCAATACAAGAACACACTAGATAATGCCTAGCTAGTAAGTGGCATAAAAAATATAATAAAAATATAAAAATTGTACAAGACAAGTAGCGCCACAGTACTCCCCCACGAGTCTGAAGGACGGCATATGGCACAATGTACAAAATATGATAATATAGTTACGACGATAATGACAGTATAGTTACGACGATATGACAGTATAGTTACGACGATTTGACAATATAGTTACGGCAACTAATATGGCATTGACATGTGCAAAAAAAAAAATTTTGTTCGAAAAATTCAAAAAATACGCAATACGAAAATACCTTATGCACAAATTAATAGTAGAGCAAAAAAAAAAAAATTACAAATGATCAAAAATTAGTAAATGTATGTATATGCAAAAACGATTACTAGAATAGATAATAGACATATATAATATACATATAAGAACATTGAAAAATGAAAATTTTGCAAAACATAATATTAATTCTCAAAAAATGTTGCAAAAAAAAAATAATGTTATTCATTTGAAAAAAATATGCAAATAAGAATAATATCAAGGAATTCTTATACGAACCGTACGCCCTGATCGAGTTACATAAGGCTGTTTCGGTTCAGTGAACGGTGATTGCTCATTAAAAGTGCAATCAAGCAAAAATGCTGGTTTCAATCTGTCTATTGAGATTTTCGCTAGTTTGCCTTTCATGTTCACTGTATATACTTTTGGAGATCGTTCAATCACTTCATATGGCCCCAAATATGGTTGTTGAAGGGGCTTTCGTACGGTGTCCAGCCGCACGAACACATGGGAAGAAACAGCAAGTTCTTTATGAACGAAAACGTTGTGAGTTCCATGCCTTGAAGTTTGGATCGGACGTAAAGTGTTTATATGATCTCGTAGAGCACGTAGAAATTCCGGCTGTGTTGGCTGAGAGTCGGAACTGCGGAAGAATTCACCAGGTAGGCGCAATGGTGATCCGTAAACCATCTCAGCAGCAGAAGTGTTGATGTCCGGTTTGATGCTGGCTCGGATGGACAGAAGTATGGTAGGTAACACTTCAGTCCAACGTTCCGTGGCATGGCAGCGTATGGCACCTTTGAGCTGCCGGTGGAATCTTTCAACGATGCCATTGGAGGACGGATGATACGCTGTCGTGCGTGTTTTCTGAGTTCCAAGAAAACGAACGAATGCGCGAAACAAATCACTTTCGAATTGTCTCCCTTGATCGGTGGTAACCGATTCCGGAACTCCGAATCTGCTAATCCAGCCAGAGTAGAATGTCTCTGCGACAGTTTCGGCTTTTTGGTTTTCCATCGGGAAAGCCTCTACCCACCTGGTGTATCGATCCACACAGGTAAGGCAGTAGGTGAAACCCCGAGAAGGAGGAAGAGGACCAACAATGTCGATGTTAATGTGTGAGAATCTGCATTGGGGCAAAGGGTATGCACCGATGGAAGATCGAGTGTGGCGATGCACTTTTGAGCGTTGACACTCGATGCACGCCCTGGTCCACCGTGTGACATCCTTGCGTATTGAACTCCACACAAATCGTTGACGAATAAGGTCTACAGTTGATTTAACGCCTGGATGGGCGAGGTTATGAAGGACCGTAAACACGTGATATCGGTGTTTTTCTGGTACGTAGGGACGGATAATTCCAGTGGATAAATCACAAAAAAGTTCTGTACCCTGAGGACCGAATTTGATAGGTTTTACATCGAGCACCCCACCTGGTTGTCGGAGGGCTGTTAATTCAGTGTCTGTACTCTGTGAAGTAGCAATAGCTGCGTAATCAATCGAGTCAGGTAAATTAATTTCGGATAATCTGGAAAAAGCATCCGCTACAACATTTCGCTCACCCTGAATGTAACGAATGTCCGTAGAAAATTGTGATATATACTCTAAATGACGACGTTGTCTGGGAGAGCTGTTATCATTAACTTTGTGAAAAACATAAGTTAGAGGCCTATGATCACTGTAGATCGTAAATGGTCTGCCTTCTAACATGTGTCTGAAATGTTTAATAGAACTATAAACCGCAAGCAACTCGCGATCATAAGTACTATAGTTCTTTTCAGTTGTCGTTAACTTTCGAGAAAAAAATGAGAGTGGTTCGACGACACCATCGGAAGTTTGTTGTAAAACAGATCCGAGAGCAAAATCTGATGCGTCGACTGTCAACGAAAGATGAGCATCATGTTTAGGATGAGCCAAAAGCGTTGCATTGGTAATAGCATGTTTACACGTTTCGAAAGCAGCAATAGTTTCCCCCGACCAGGCGATGAGAGATTTATCTTTTTTATTCTTTCCTTTGCACAAATCGTGTAAGGGAGCCTGGTCAGATGCTGCGTTTTTTAAGAAACGGTGGTAAAAGTTGAGAATTGCTAGAAATCTTCGAAGTTCATCAACCGTTTTTGGTTGCGGATAATTACGAAGAATGTCGACTTTTTCTGGCAAAGGAGAAATGCCATTGCTGTTAACCAAAAATCCTAAGAACTCTATCTCAGATTTCCCAAATATGCATTTATCTGGATTAAGAATTATACCAAAACTGTTTAAACGTTCAAAAACTAATTCTAGATCTCTAAGATGTTCTTCTTCTGTTGTTGATGCAACTAGTACGTCATCTAAATATGCATAACAGTTCAAGTCTCTTAAGACAATATCTATGAACCGTTGAAATGATTGTGCCGCATTAGACAATCCAAAACACATATATAAGTACTCATAAAGTCCGAATGGGGTAATAATGGCAGTTTTTTCAACAGACTCGGGATCTAAAGGTATCTGATGATAAGCCTTAACCAAGTCCAATTTAGAAAAAATGTTTTTTCCCTGCAGACCGTAACTGAAATCATGTACATGTGGTATAGGATATCTGTCTGGACACGTTATAGAATTAAGTTTTCTGTAATCCCCACATAAACGGTATTCTCCATTACGTTTAGGAACAATGTGTATCGGGCTTGCCCATGGACTTTTTGAAGGTCTCAGTATGCCCTGATCCATTAGCGTTTGAACTTCACGCTTTGCAATAGCAAGTTTCTCTGGAGAAAGTCTGCGGGCTTTGGTAAAGACAGGAAAACCTTTAGTAGTAATGCAATGTGTAACACAGTGTTTTTTAGAAGTAGCCCCAAGCATAGAAGGATTCGTTAGATTAGGAAATTTAGATAAAATTTTCAAGTAGGGCGAATCTCCACTAATGGTCTTTAAGCCTAATGTAGGGCAACTGGCATTGCTACATTTGATTGAAAGTGAAGTCAAACTGTCAATCAAACGAGACTTTTTTACGTCAACTAATAGACCATAATGTTCTAAGAAATCAGCACCTAATATCGGGCGATTAACATCAGCTATAACGAAGGACCATCTAAATAGTCTGCGTAACCCTAAATCCACTGATAAAGATTTGCAACCATACGTAGAAATTTTAGTATCATTAGCTGCGTATAGCGAAAAGTTTGTATCTGCTGCTTTATGTACCTGTGTATCTCGTGGGAAAACCGAAATGCTAGCGCCTGTGTCCACTAAAAAACCAGTACCGGATTTTCGATCATGAACAAAAAGGCGAACTAAACGCCGGCCATCACCTGCTGTCGCCAAAACAGATGGGCCAGTTAGTTTTCCGACCAATCACAGGGTTTAATGCATTTTGATGCTTTTCGACCGAATTTGAAATGGTACCAACAATAAGGTTTACGTTTGGGTGTACCATCACCACTAGACCTCTCTCTAGACCGAGAATTTGAACGAACTCTTCCCTTTTTGTTAAAATTTTTCTCTCTATAGCGGGATAAGCGGTTAACAGCAACGGTCAAAGTCGAAATTTGACTTTGAAGTGATTGCAAGCTGATGGTTTCATTACGGCTGACCTCAGAAATAGTCGGTGAGTGCCCAGTGACTACGGTAATTTTATCTGCCATTTCTGCTAAAACCGGCAATGTATCCTTACTAACAGAAAGTATCTGCTGTGTATGGATAGGCAAACGTTGTAACCAAAGGGTTTTAAGCACTTCATCTGAAATTTTCTTGCCAGCTAATGTATGCATCTCACGCAACAACTGAGAAGGTCGCTTATCCCCAAGAGTGAGCTCTTGGAGTAGAACTCGTAAGCGGGAAGTTTCCGACAGTGAAAACTGCTGACAAATGCGTGTTTTTAACTGGTTGTAAGAATCGTCTGTAACAGGAGCTATGATCAAATCACTAACATATGATAACACTTCAAAATCGAGAGCTGTCACAACACAGTGAAATTGCGTTTTAGGATCAGTAATTCCGGCAATTTTAAAGTTCGATTCAATCTGAAGAAACCAAAGATCGACATCGGATTTCCAAATCGAAGGCGCGCGAAAAGAAACACGCGAAAGTTCTAATTCAGAAGACATACCTGTTTCTTCGGTAGCGTTCGGCATATCCAAAAAAAAAGTTCAGCACAATCCAGGAAGAGAACTGAGGAGATGCCCCCTCAATCAGTCAGCAAACGCACCACACACAGGGAAAAAAAGAAGAAAGGCAGCAAGTATCATATTACGAAGCGAGAAAGAGTACTTGTTTTCGTCTGCTTTCGAGTTCGTGGCTGTCAAACATCTGCTTTACGTGGGTCACCAGTACTATGGTGATGCTAGTGCTGGTGGATGTGTCTGGTTGTTATTTCGGAAAACATACAGTCATGACTCCTTTCTTTTTTTAGTTATTTAATAGAAGAGAGAGAGACTTTTAGGACATGTTCGGTCGACAGTTGGAGCCAGACTGAACTCCAATACAAGAACACACTAGATAATGCCTAGCTAGTAAGTGGCATAAAAAATATAATAAAAATATAAAAATTGTACAAGACAAGTAGCGCCACAAGTCCATAATTCAATATGAATCATATATGCAGTACACAAGCTATCAGACTAGCTTGTAATTTATCGTACTAATCGAAACGATGAACCTCTCCTGTAATAATACGAAGTACAGATGACTGGATACAAAGCCAAGATGATTCCGGAAAGAAAAGTCTCATTCCCTGAGGGGAATTGAACCACAAACCTCTCACTGACCGGGCGAGTGCTTTACTTATAAATTACAGAGGACAGACTTTTTCTACCCGTAGAACAATATGTTCCTTAGGCTGAATGAGTGCGCAATAGACAGCCTCGAAACTCGGCAACAGCTCATAACGACAATAGCCCCAGATGGCGGCGTAAACAAACGTTAAACTCTCCCCCCCCCTCCAAACCAACCATGGGCCCAACTCTGTTCCCATAGGGCGGAGCCCTTCAACCTTTTTCTAGTAGCGAGCACTGCCTGCACCCATCATCAAAAGAAAAGCACCCTTACGGCCAGTTGAACATACGAATACATGAAATCAGGATAATTTTAATCCTTGAATGCAATTTGTACAAGGTCTTTAATGGGAACGCTGACTAAGTGCCCGCGAGCACGAAGTCGGACAAGGGCATAGAGCACTATGGGTGCTTCAGGGAGCACCGTGGTGCTCGCGAACAACTGCTTGAAGATGCCTGCTATAAGAAATATAAGCTGGATACCCCAAGGAGTGTTGGTCATGCTGCCATCTATATATCAAATTGTGCGTGAAGTGTAATGATTGAATATTTGTACCATTGTATGCTTCTTGCTCTCTGTGGCGAGACTTTTTAACAAGGAGATCAGCCTGCGTTCACGCTTCGCAGTTGGGAACCACAGAAAACCAAATTCGAGGTATGATTGCGAGCTGATCTCCCCGTTATAAAGTCTCGCCACAGAGAGCAAGAGGCCTACAACGGTACAAATATTCAATCATTACACATCACTCGCAGTTTAAGATACAGATGGTAGCACTGAAAAAATTACAATCGTGAAAAAAACGAGAGTTCGTTATGTAAGAGTACGATCGTGAAATTTATTCAATAGCTGTTCTTTAAATCGAGGTCCGATTCGAGAACTCGCCAAATAGGAGTTACTTTACGGATGTTTTAAAAAATTCGTTAAAACAGAGTTCATTATATCCGGTTCAGAGTCGTAAGAACAGTCACCGAAATAATAAATTTTATCACGGCAATGTGGGGGGGGGGGGGACGATGATTTATCATATTTTTCCTATTATTTTTTGTCAATTTCGCCATTGGATCACCAATAGACGCACAAGAATTAATTTAAAGCGTAAATGCACACGCACACATAAATTCCAATAAAAATTAAATAATTGAAACTAAAAATTTTTTTCAATATCATCGGAGCAGATCGAAAATGCGTCTGTCATGTATGAAGTTGAATTGTAATCAAATCACCGGTAAATGCGATTAATTTAGTACGATTTATCATGTTTACCAAAGAAGCTTGGGTATTCACCAGGAAAAGTGATGAATTTGGGAAAATTTATCAAACTTACCAAAATGATCGGCGATTATTCATAATTACCGGTTATTTATATGCACAATTACCGATATTTTTATCACATTTACCGCAACATATACATACTAACGTTTCTTTTTCTTGCAGTTTTCACAGTTACTGCAAATGCAAAAGAGGCTAGGAAAAGAAGTTTTCCCTCTCATTGAACAAGCATATTTCCCGAATCATAAAGAAATGGTAAGTTTTCCACCATAAAAACCTTAAATTCACATTATATTTTAATGTAAAGTTTATATTGTCAAAACAAAACAGTGTTTATCAAAGTGGGTGGCACCACTACGTGGGAACGGGGTGATGATTGGGGGCGATAAAGCGACAAATACAATGTATAGCCCTATGGGTTGGCTTAGCAAGGGGAGCGATGGGAAAAAATTTATGTAAAAGTGGTGCGACGAGAAAAATGAGTTTCAAAAACAAGTTTAGAGCAACGTTTCTCAACCTATGGTCCGCAGGCGGACTTGATAATTCACTTCCAAATATAAATCGTAAAATTATATTGTATTTAATTGTAATTGATACTACAGCCAAAAACTCTCGTTATAATGATTCCCATCGTTCCACACAAAACAGGCGTTATATTGGGATGTCGTTATATCGGACGTTTTAACGGAAAATTGTATGTTCTATTGACGGGATCGAAAAACTCTCATTTTGTTATAATGTTGCCATAAATATTCAATGATTCGACTATGGACTAATGATTTTAGCTTTCGACTCCACTCTCTTGTCAACTTCTGCTAAAATTTTCAATTTCAGATCCAAAGATATGGTATTCTGTTTATTTAAGAGAGCCATGTCGCCAAGTCGAATGAATAACTTTCAGCATGATAACATTTAGAAAATAATTTAGAATGATATAAAAGAAATCAACCCACTGGGAACTGAGATTGCGAACCACTATGAGAGAAAATAAAACAGAACAGCAAAATGGGAGAGTGAAGAAACACCAGCACCACCCAGTCGACTTGTGCCAGTGCAGTGCACCTTGATATAGTTCATCCCCGAGCTTGTTAGTTTACGGGTTTCCCGTAGAAGTGGCAAAGCTGTCCCTTTAAACCATCTATGTTTCATACCCTTTCTTCTTCAAGCGTCAAAGTCACACATACTCACAACGACAAATTTTCCATATCTTCGAAAAAAACAAAAACAAAAAAGAAACGGAACCCAACATGATTTCGGTCATTGTAATGGATTGAATGATATTTACTGGCCGTTATATGGGATAAAATAACATGGAGGAAGAGGGAAATATTTGGGACCTGACGCACTAGTCGCTATAATGGAACGGTCGTGATAACGGGCGTCGACTGTAATAACATCCTTATGGCACCAAATAAAAATTACAGCTTCATACTTAGCGTCACCATAATATCTCATCGAGGAAAATGCAGGATATTGTGACCCCAAATATTGGACATCACTAATTGTATCCAAAAAGTGCAAATTATGCGACAAATTCGCTAATTATTGCAAAATTGCTGAAATAAAAAGCTGTTGCAAATCGCAGTAAAAAAAAAATAGTTTTGACTTGGTGACCATATTTCATTAAGGGAAATACAGAAAGCAGGGATCTTAAATACAGTGAAATACTGAACATCGTCAATTATCACCAAAAAACGTTGCCATATAAGTCGGCAAAATCAAAAATTGTTGCTAAAATTGAAGAAATATTACGAATGATTAGGAAATGAAGAACTACTGGAAATCACTGTGGACTGAAATGTAGCTCTCTACGTTCATTATGTATATATTATCAACATATAATTTATAAAGATATAAAAATTATCTTCTCATTCACGAGTTTAGAAAATATTACAAATTCGAATAAGCTTCGTCGAAAAAAACCTGACAACTGTATAAAATCTGGCAGTTCCGACAGTCCCGTAAAATACGGGATACCATCATGTTGTAAGTTTGTGGTCCGTTGATTTGTTTCAGACATTTCACTGGCCCTTGGATTCAGTAAGACTGAGAAATGCTGGTTTAGCGCATATTTCTTCATCTTTAACACGTTTCAATATTTTAATAATTGATTTTTTTTATTCCAAATTTTAAAATCCCCAAAAATTGTAAAATTTTGTTAATGGTTCATGAGTGTCGTATTTAGAGAGAAAAAAAAAAATTCCGCATATTATTTCTGTATTTCTTTTCAAAAATCGGGAATCGTCATAAACAATTGATAATTACTAATGAATTCGATAGAAATTTTAATAATCGTTCTCTTCTTTGTGGCCTCAGTGGGCCATTTTATTGATTTATATTTTTTATTATATATTATTATTACGATTTTTATTATTGATTTATATACTGCATTATATAATTTGCCTATCAAGTACGAAGGTGTGTGCGACAAATGCAGTCCCGCGGTTTGGCGCCCTCCCGCACTTTCGGTAAAAGGATCGTAAAAATATACATTTGTATCCAACAAATACATTTTTTTGTACTAAACAAGGTGTCTGAGCTTCAACTGATTTGATATTATGGAATTTTCATCAATTTATTTCTTCCATCAGTTCTAGAATTATTTCTTTGTTTTTGAAATTCTTTCTCTCATTAATATTGAATTTTCATCAATTCTGGGATTTTCTTTCTTTAACACTGGATTTTCATCAAAATTGTGGGATAATATATTTTTCTCGTATTAATTCTGGATTTTCATCAATTCTGAGATTTGTTCTTTCATTAATTCTGAATTTTCATTAGTGAGTAGATATTTTTCAGCATTCCTGTATATTCTGTGATAATGCATGAATCTTTGGATGCACGATTCCCCTCCCACTTAAAATATGTAAATCGGGCCTCGCGTGTTTCAAGGCCTGACTCTATCAAGGAATATTTATAAGAACAATATTGTTTTTTTCAATAATGCCGAATGGAAAAAGTCTCAATTAATTTAACCAAAAATAATCAATTTTTTTTTTTTTCAATATGGAGTTATACTCTGAATTTTACTTGAAGGGGTTTACGTCATCCGCGGAAAAAGAAACGGATTTTCAAGCCAGTTTTGTTTTTCCTCTATAATTTTTGTAGTTATGATATTTCATCATAGATGGCGCGACTGGATAGTGATGCGACAATTCCAAATGTTTTAAATTCAAAATAGGTAGATATCATGGCCCCCCACAAGGGGTGGGCTGGCAAGGCTCCAGCCCTGGGGCCCGGAACGATTTTCATTATTCTTTGTTTTTTCACGCTGTAACTACATCATAAGAGGGGCCCGTGAAAGTCTGGTCCGGGGGCCCGCAAAAGATCCCAGCCTAGGGCCCTACTCCATGATGTGGGGACCATCGCAGATATAATATATATAACTGAATTTGTGATTTTTTTTTTCATTCCCAAATTTAAAAATGTTTTTTTTTTTTTTTTTTTTTGGCTCAGTTTTAGAAATTGAATTTTCTCATCAACAATCTCAGAGACTGATGATGCAAAAGAGATATTTCTGTAGTATTACCATGGCCCCCTCAATCTGGTCAATGATCATTTTTGTCGCACCGCGGTCATTTTCTGGACACGAGGGCTAATTAGACCGGGACCTACAATTTATTGCCGATTCCGAATGGCAGGCTTGTTTTTTATACTCATCGAGAGGTTGGTGCACTAACCCCTCGATGGGGGACTATGCGGTAGCAATTTTTTTTTTTGCGGTCATGTCGCCGTATCGGTTGTACCCATAGGCAGAGATAGACTTGGAAGTCTGGGGGGGGGGGGCACGATGATGATGATGTCAATTCATATATACATTAGGTCAGCTGACTCCACATTTGACGCTAGGGGGGGGGGCAATGCCCCTACGCCCCCCCCCCCGTATCTGCCCATGGTTGTACCCCTGTGTCAGGAAACTTTCCTGACAAGGACGAACCGGGTATCGAACTGGCGACAACTCTAAACATCCTTTGGTACTTTAGGCGAGTATCTTATCAACCTGGGCTATCGCGTGCCCCCCCCCCCACATTCTGGAGCACGGCCCGTAGGCTGGGACCTTTTGCGGGGCCAGTCAGACTTTTCACGAGCCCTTCCATAGTTAATTTATTGCGTGAAAAAGCAAAAAAAAAATTTTTTTTTGGCCCTGTCAGCCCCACCCTTGTGGGGGTCATGCATACAGTGCACCGCAAAAATTTAAACAGTTATGAAATTCACTCGTAAATTAAAGAATAATAATAATATAATTGAATAATAAAGATTTTATCAGGTACATCTCTCTCGCTCTAAAAATATTATAACATTTCAATACAAAAACCAATGCTGTAATTCGTAATAAAAATAAAGATTTTTACGAAAAGAGTGAAATTCGTGAATGCAAAAGTTTAGACACAATGAAGAATTCTCGTCGTAATTGGCATAGGCGGAGTTAGACTTGGAAGTCTGGGGGGGGGGGGCACGATGATGATGTCAATTCATATATACATTAGATCTGTGCACTCCACTTTTGACGCTGGGGGGAAGGGGCAATGCCCTCCACGCCCTCTCCTCCGTATCTCCGCCCATGGTAATTGGTCGTCGAAATTTGCGAACTCGTCACGAATGACGTCACCGCCATTCAGAGTTTATGATCTCTCCACGATAGCATCAGTTATTTGAGATGCTACTACTAAATCATACATACACCTCGTCCGTATTCTTCTGCGGAAATTCTAACGACTTTGTAAATAATGTTGGAATGTACGTGTACGTAATGTGAACCTAACAGGAAGTTTGTTTCTGAGTAATGCCTGCTGTGTGTAGTGCTGCCATCTACCATAAATTTTTCTAACTATGAGTGAAGTTTAACGATTGAATAATTTTACCCATGTAGGCCTGTTGCTCTCTGTGGCGAGAGTTTTTAACGGGGAGATATTTGAAATGTTGCGAGCTATAGCGAGCAGTTGTGAAAAAGTGTGGTCGGCTTAAGTTGGTTCTCTGTGGTTCCCAACTTCGAGGCACGAATGCGAGCCGATCTCCCCGTTAAAAAGTCTCGTAACAGGGAGCAACATCCCTACAACGCTACAAATGTTCAATCATTACACTTCACTCACCATTTTAAATATAGATGGTAGCAGTAATTCACGCACAATACCACACACTCACAGTTCCTGCACAACTCAATGGGTGGTAAATTGCCCACGGCGATAAACTGGAGTTGTGCCCGATTTGAAAGAAAGGAAGTTCTGAAAAATAAACAGAATATAAAAGCTAAAATCGGAAGGACAGCCTGATTTGGAAACTGCATTCTCTCACACTGTTCTAAAATGTCTATTTACCGAATATTATCTGGAGGTGATATATATAGTGCCTAACACCGATGAGGAAGGTCACACGAACGATGTTTGCGCGACAATTTAGAAGCTCATATAGACTCTCGGTGTGAATGGATACAATTCATACACGTACGCGAGAAACAGGTACTTTAGTAGGCTATTTCGAAAAACTATGAAAAGTTGGCTTTTGTGAGCTCAGGTTTCAACTTGAGCACAAAACACAGATTACAATAAACTCGCAAATGTGTGCCATATGGACCCAAAGGTATTTAGTTATTTTCAGCGATGAAAAGAAGAGGAACCTGGATGGGTCAGATATAGATGATAGTAATATTTGCATGGGGCTTCCGCAAGAAATCATGAACAAATTGTAGTCATGGAGAAAAGGTGGTTGTTCACTGATAGTTTCGGCTGCATTCTGCTACAATGGCACGTATCAGTAGCCTCTCTTAGAGCTCGTCAAAATGCCCAGCATTACAGACAGACACTAGAGCAGGGGTGTCGACTAATCCACGGCACATGTGCCATAAGTGGCACGCCGTGGTATCAGGAGTGGCGCGCGAACCCTTTTCAAACATTAAATGAATAAATTCTATTCTACTTTACAATCAAAAAGAAATTCTTTTCAACGTTTAAACAATCCTTTTTTTTCTTATGAACGATGGTCTTGTACATCCTCTTCAAACCTGAGTCAAAACTAACTATTGAATTTATTTTTCTCTCGATTGATTTGTGTTTATTGTATATCAAAATGTCCTTCTAAAAAGAAAAAAAAAATTGAAAAAGTTAATTAATTAATTAATTTGGGTCAATATCTTAAGTAGGCCATTTGTGTAGGGATAAGTAGGGATACCCTTACGCATAACTCAAGTCTTAACTTGGAAAAGGAATCCTTAAAACAACCATTAAAAACCGTTAAAAATGAAGGTACACATTCTCTGCAGCGAAGAGGATATACTGTTAGAACGATTGCACGCGGAATAACTTTACAGGGCTGGCGTCCGTGCCCTTTATTCACTGTGACGCACATTTGCATACGGGTTCTTCTTCCCCAGGTTACATTTGCATGCATGGTGTTCTTTTTCTCCCGATAAATTTCAACCGGAATGACATTTTAGGGCTGTTTCACACGGAGCGGGTGTCGAAGCGGGTCCGGATTCGCATGCCCTTTCACACGAGCACATATTTGCGGGCGTTTCGCCTGCATCTCAAAGGCTGATTTTGCTTTCACCCAGTGAACACTGTACGTGGATACCGTTTATTAATAAAAGTATTCAGTTTTTTTAAAGTTTTATTGTATTACTCAAGTACAGTAAAACCTCCTCTAATGGCCACCTCCGAACAGCCACATTTGTTGAACCGAGAAGCGCGTCCATAGACTTTATATTATTTCATTACAGATAATTTCCGAATAACGGCTACTTTGGACATGGAGTCGGAAAAAATATGCATATCGCTATAAGCAAATAATACTCTATGGGGAGGGGGGAATTATGGATGCTTTCTTTTCCTGGGTGCAAATGCTAGCTGGGTACATTGAAGGTAGTGGAGAGAGCCGCTTAAAAGGGATCTACAGTTGCGCTGCGGGCCACTTAAGTGATCTGAAAATGTTCTGCGAACCACTTCATTGAAGTAGGTATGTGCCGCGGATCACTCGAGTGATCTGGAACAGCGCTCCAGGTCACTTAAGTGATCTGTAAATGCGCTACAGGTCACAGAAGTGATCTGAGAATGTGCGACCTTAGTTCATTCTTACAAAATTAGGTTTGAGATCGCGGACCCCATCAGATGACTCTGAGAGCCACATTTGGCCCGCGCATCATGGGTTGAGCATGCGGCATAGGGTATAGTTGATCGTAGGTAAGAATAAAAAGAACTATTTTAAGGTTGTTGGTACACTGTTTTGGTCCATAACAGTTTTTCTCGCCAACCCGTTTCTGTTGTGCATCTCAGCACTGTAAGCCTAAATTTTAGGATGCCAAAATAGAGCTGTAAACCGATTAAATGGCCGCAATTAGATGCTTGGTCAGCCGGGACAAGTGCGGATTATGTCGCCCCCCTTGTAATGTTGAAGGGTAGTTTAAGGGGTTGAATTTGAAGCCCTCTGCTCTGGCGCCCGGGCATCAGATCCGCCCGATTCCCTCTAGTATAGCGGTCCTGTCGATTAATATCAATCATTATAATATTACAGTATCAATATAATAATGATTGATTGTGTTCTAATGTATTTAATATAATCAATTATATAATTATCGTAATGAATTACAGAACGGATTATCATTTTACGCGTGTTATATAGATAGCAGATTTTACAGTGTTTTTTCATTTCTTTCAGAAATAATATTTCATTCCCAATCACGGCCACTTCCCGATAGTGGCCGTTGTTGCGAGGTTTTACTGTATAAAATTGTAAAGAATGGACAAAAGGAAGTTACGGTTGCTAAGGAAACGGAGAGATAGACGTATGTGGGTACATCACATCCTATTAATGAACAGAGATCTTCATCATATGGTGTTTTTGAGGGTATTTACGGCATATAATTAAACAATTTCTAGCCAAAATCATCTTTACAAGTGGCTAATATAATCCGGGCTATTACCACCCGCGTCATGTGAATACCTCCATTCAACCTAATGCACAAAACTTAATTGTGCGGATGCGTAGCCCGCATAAAGTTTTGGCATGTGCGGACGCCATCCGGGCTCGGACGAACACTTTCGAGTTGCGGGCCTCATTCCACATCGTCTGAAAGGCACCATTTGTATACCATTGGTAAAACTCTTCCGCTCCGTGTGAAAGAGCCCTTAACGTTTGCGGAGCGGCCGTTTCATGTGACCATGCATTCTTTGATGACAATTGTTTGTATTGGTGTGTACTATTACCTCTCTCTTAATGTTTTCCCCATCTTCTCTGAATCACCCTGTATATAGGCTGCCAAACCTATATTTGGTATAGTAGTAGTTCATTCTTGAATGAAATAATAATTATGTAATGACTAATCTATTCAATGCGGTTTCGGTTTTCATCTTTGTGGGCATACTTACTAGACGTCCCATGTGTACGAGATTTGGGATCGTCCGCATTGGAGACATGCATTATGTATTTATGAATTCGGGGGGAGGCAAGCACCCTCAGGTTCCGGTGTCTATGCCCAACATGGCGCAGAGGCAAGATGAACTTCTATCGATGCGGAATGAGGGGATTTTTTCGCCGAGTCCTGCCCTCATGGCGGTTACGCCTTACAAAAGGCCTGGCAAGCTGAAGAATTCTATCGCTATACGTACATACACAATTTGTATTGCGATACTCGAATTTTTGACTAAAGAGTAAAAGCAATGTAGAAAAAAGCGACAAACTGAACAAGCGACAGCCGAACAATATTTTGCAGGAACGGAGAGAATGCTTGTGTCCCGTGAACACGGTACGCATGGTCTGAATGATGAAATTCTCAAGAGTGGCACGTGCATAAAAAATAATCTTTAATGTGGCACGGCTTGCCTCCCCTGCACTAGAGCATGATCTATCTGGTGAACCTGTAGCTTTTTTCCAGTGGTAGTTTCAGCAAGGTAATGCAGGCAGGTCGTAGTCAGATCGTGCAAAAATCTAGTTTAATGCTCAAAATATTGAAGTTCTCGACTGAGCAGAATGTGGCCCCGATCTCAAACCTATTTAGAATCTTTGGGGCATTTTATGGAGAGGTTTATGAAAAAAATCGATAGGATTCGTCTGTAAAAGATCTTGGAGCGTCCGTTGAGTTATTGGCATAATTTTGAGCCGCTGATAATGAAAGACTTAATTTATTCGATGGAAATCAGCATTAACTTACTTATTAAGGGCTATCAAACCAGATTTACAATAATTTATATTTTGCTGAAAATATGACTGAACTTTTGCGTCGATTTTTTATATGCTATTTTTATTAATTTTGTGATTATGTTGTCTATAAAGAAAGAGAGAGAGAGAGTGTATAGTCTAATTTTTTTACTTTGAAAATAAAAAGTTATATTAATATTATATAACTTTATTTACAATATTAATATGTTCACCCTGATAAGAGTGGTAATTAATTTGTCATTTTGCAATCAGTAGTGGTTTTCATGTGATCTCAACTAGTGCCTAAACGTCAGCGTTGTACTGTAATGTTGGTAATTTCTCTACGGCCCTGCGTTTAACCGTCTCTCAAGCAATAACACAAAAATTCATTCATCATGGATATAAAGACATTGACTTCTCACATTGTGTCTGTCTCTCTCATTACACAAATTGTAATTTATATATATAATATACTTTTTGTCAATTTTTCTTCACAGAAATAGCGATCATCACAAAATAACGAATTATTGCGCCATCTGTTATCAAATAATTCTACTACTAATACGAGACTGAAATCAATTTTTTTCGCTCGAGGGCTTTTAAAGGTGTGCGGACATGTGCTGTTCAAGTCCCCAGGCTCCCGAACTTTTTTTGTAATAAGTAAGGTGTCTGCGAGCTTCAACAATGGAATATTCTCTTGGAATTATTTTTCATTAATTCCAGTTTTTATAAATTATGGAATCATTTTTTAATGCTGAAATTTCATTAATTCCGGATTTTCACCAATTTTTGGAATTATATCTTTCATTCTGAATTTCTATCTCACACACACACACAGAATTCTGGAATTATTTTTCTCATTATATATAATTTTGAATTTTCATTAGGGCTGGAATTTTCTTATTTTTCCAGTTCTAAATTTTATATAATTTGTTCTCAAATAATTTCTTTCATTGTCCTAATTTTCACTATAGTTTGACATTTCTTTTATTAATACAAAAAAAGTGAATTCTCATCGATTCCAAATTTTAATTGAATGAAAATTAACACAAAAATCAATGATGGCCACAACATGCGAAATGCCCAACTAGGTGGTTGAAAAAAGCCCATAAAAATATGGATGTGTGTCAAATATAACCAAAATACTGTACTGCAACCCAATACAAAAGCATATAGGCTACGAATCACGAAAGAAAACACTAATAATTACATGAATTAATAATATTATATAATACCTCCACTGCCCATAAAAAAGACTTGTCTTATTCTAAGAATGGATAGAGCGTCTCTCGATTTCTCACTTTAGATCGATATATTGTTAACATTCCTGTAGATTCTGTAACAATACACGTGTAGATTTTTGGATACCGATTTCCTATCCCCCCACAAAATATATAAAATCAGCGCTAAGGGACCCCCCGAAGTTAGAGTGGCACCTCGTTTATACGTCACTCAGTTATACGACTTTCACTTTTATACGACGTTTGGTTTCTGTCGCAATTGGTTTGTATACATATTTTACTGTTAAAATAATTCATTTATTCGACGCAAAATCTCTATTCAACGTTTTCGCTACTGCTACTACTTAACTGTACATGCACCTCTTAGACATTCTTCTACGGAATTTCTAACGTATTGGTACATACTGGAATGAGTGTACGTGTTGTGAACCAAATGTGGAGTTTGTTTCTTTGCAATGCTTGTAATGTGTAGCGCTGCCATTTGCCGTCAATTTTTGTAACTATGAGGGAAGTGCAATGATTGATTGATTGCACCGTTGTAAGCCTGTTGCTCTCTGTGGCAAGACTTTCAACGAAGAGATCGCCTCGCATTTGCACCTCGAAGTTGGGAACCACAGAAAACTAACTTCAGCCGACCCCCACTGTGGAGACGGTGGGGTTTGAACCCGGATCCTTGCGATGAGAGTCGACCACCACAGCGGTAGCGACGTTTTCTACTTCGACTCGATCTTTGAAAATCTCCAAATCCAAAATCAAATGCGCTCAAATTTTGTATGCAGCGAGAACGCGTTGCTGCAAGTTCTGCCATATTGTCACCGTAAAAGCCATAAATTTTAGGATGATTGCTGAGGTATACGAAAACAGCCAGTGAGCTGCGTGATGGCCATTTAGAGTGGACACTCAAGTGATTTGTTTATTGCTTGTTTCTGAGAAAACGCAGCCGCGGCGGGCCCCAAAGAAACTGGTGTCAATTGTTTTGACGGCCATGTGTACTTTGAGAATTTGTTTCTCCCAAAGTTTTTAGCGCTATCCCCAGAGGGTAAGACATTACAAACACACATTGCAAGCATTTGGAGGGTACAGGTCTGCCGATAAGAGACACATACAAAGTTCTTTCGATCATTTCTTGTAGAATTTTCTTATGTTGCTTTGCTTGCTGGCTGTGTCAAATCCACCGTTCGTAATGTCAACAAAACGCAGTGCTTTCTCTACAAAAAAAACGTTGGAAGAATTCAACAAGAATTTCAAATTAATGACGAAAAGTTGATCTTGTAAAATAGTTGAGTATCCCTGTATGAAAACAAGTATAAAGCAGAGAAACAAAATCAAAGACCAAAATATTATAAAATTCAATGTTTTTATTGCATGTTTGGGGAGGAGGGGGAAGTTTTTTTTTAGATCCAGTTATTCGACTTACACATTAATACGACATTTTGACTCCTCCACTTGAATGTCCCGTATAAACGAGGTTCCACTGTATATTAAGGGCCTCCGCTATTATTTTCGCATCAAACCTTGTGTCTGGTAAAGTCGGCTCTGAAGCAATCCATATCTTAAAATCTGTATAAATTATCAAGTTGATCAGAATTTTCGTACGACCTATTGATGGAGATTTATAGATAAAAACGACAGACACTAAAAGCCTACCAAAATGAATTTATTTACAGTCGAAAAACATGAGATACAGAAAATGATACAGATCAACTCTAGACGAAATCTACACGAAAAAAAAAATGAAATTCAAGTAAAAAACAAAAGTTGGGGGAGGGAGGATAGAGAACAAAATGGTTGTCCTGGATATGCGAGAACTTTTTTGTTTCCTCAGCCAATCCACAAACGATATCACAGTATAAAAAAGCTTTCAACCAAAATGGAAACTTTTCGGCCAGGAAAGAAAAAAAAATGAAAACGTGCAAAAAAAAAAAAAAGGAGACAAAAACACATGTACAAAGTATATATAATATTTCCAGGTTACTCATCAACAACAAAACGATAACACAAATAAAAATTTACATGCGATGAAATGTTTGTGGTACCGAGTCTTTTCAATCATGACTTTAGTTTTTTGGCACATTTTATTATTTGTTGGCAATAGCAAATTCCAATAATCTCAAAATTTCGTATCGACACAAATTTTCGACTCTCTCAATCCATCCCCGTGTGTGCGCCTTCCCACGCATTACTCATTCCCAATATAAATTGTTATTTCCCGGTACCAATTATTACGTGATTTTTTTCCCTTGATCAGTTGTGCGCAAAACCGAGTACGTTACATTTGCCAAATAATTTTTTTAAAATCATTTAATTTTTCTTAAATACAAATTTTTTTGGGCTTCAAGTTAAATATTATAAAATTATTTAGTCAAGGGGGAACCCCATCGTTCCACTAACATATCATCGCACGTCATTTGGCTTCACAGAAAAAAAAAACACGCATCTCTGAAGCTAAGAAAATATTCAGATGCGTTATTATTAAATATGTACAAAAAGGAAACAGTCACCGAATGTAGCCCATCCATAATTGACATCCGTATAAATATTCATCGATGATGAAAATCCTGTACAAACGTATACAATACCTTACGATATAGAAAAGAGGAGGTCATCGTGTTCAAAATTGACTCATTTTAATGAGCAAACAATTAAAATAATTACGGAGAATTTTAAAATATCATTGAACTAGATGATTTAATTTTCTTTTTAAATAGCAGCACAGGCGCACACACGAGTGTCAGGATCTAAAAATAGCATCGGCTAAAAACATGCCGGACAACCAAGAAAAATACGACTATTTCTCATAGTAAAACTACTCATTTAATAAAATCATTCGAGAGTCGACATTGGCATGTTCTTGGTTGAAAATAAAATATTATGATAATTTAATTGATTTTTCTCGAGGAATTTGACAGTTATATTTTTTTTTGGCATCGAGATAACAAAATCAAATCATCTCTCCCCTTTGAAGACCTGCCATGGCTTTGATAGCTCGCCAACAGCTGCATTAACTCGTGGTCATCCGGTGGATACCTCGCAACGTACAACTGGATCATGCGATGATTTATCTTGGAGAACTCAATGTCCTTTTAAGCATTTAGATCCAGTGAAACCTTCATCCAACATCCGCATCTAAGGGGAAAAATAAGGTTTGGAGCTTCCGTGTGACAAGCACCAAAAAAGAAAGGAATATTTGAAAAAAATAATAAGAGGAAAAGCACGCAGAAGACATGTACGCACGCACTTCATTAAGGTTCGAGTTCCCTTTGACGTTCCCGGGCGAGTTTCAGCTCTTTCATACAGCGCTTATATTGCGAATTAGTGGACCAAGAACACTGGTCTTGATTATTAACCGATGGCACGCAAATTGCATACAATGCTTGGCAATCTTGGTGTTCACTTTGGACGGTATCCCAAGAGCAATACCTTTCGCGTTGTTGTTGGTGACCATACCATCGCATATACTTGCTATCACGAACCTGAAAATATTAAAATGATAGTTTCAACGTCATTTATATTTAGATTTCGTTTCACTTACATAATGTGATATACACATGATAGTGCACTAAAAATGTTCGTGGGAGTTTAATAAGTACGATATATTTTTCACCAACGTAAATTGATTGCCAAAACCTGAAATTTGCAAAATAATTAGAATATCGTGAAAATTTAATTTCGCTCGAAACGAAAATGAGTGAATTTAGTTGAACGAGTTTCATCAAAGAACATCAATTTCAATCCTTCTCGGAGTAATTGAATTTTTAATGGAAAAATAATTACCCTGCATCTGCAACCTTGCTGGTACAATTTGCGGAATCCTTTCTTCTGCTTCTTAGATAGTTTTGGCCATTCCTGAACGAAATGGCAAAGCGATACCCACGGTTTTTCTCCACGAATCAGTCCTAGTTTCAAAAAAAAAAAAACAAAAAAAACAATTAAGTTACCAAAACCAGAGGGGATTATAAATAATAGAGGAAAAAAAATACTTCGGTCCCGAGAAATAGTACGAATTGTCATTGAAAAACATTTATGTTTCCGAAAAAAGATTACAAAATTTCTGAAACGATATGGTTGGTTTTCTTCAGAAGGATTAAAAAAATTGAACTCAACAGTAAAGGAAATGTTTTTTTAATGAACTAATTATTCAAATTTATATGAATAAATCCCGGGAATTTAGGCAATATGAATAAATTAAATTAATACTTTGTCTTCGCTACTTCTCTAATTGATTGTAGTGAGTGTGAATGTTTTCTTTCCTGAAGAGCCTGGTATGATAACTAATTTTAATGAAGCAGTCGAGATTTGGCTGAAAAAAAGCAGCATCTTTCGTCTCCTTATAAAATCTTTAGTAGCAAAAAGTCAGGAAATTCCGCATATTTCTCGCAAATATGAAAATTCTAGTTTCACTGGAACCACTTTTTTCGATTAAATTTCTCATAGCATTGTCAATGTGTTACCAAACGTTGTTCATCAGTGAGATCTCGTTTTGAGATTTCGTCTCAGCTTTTGTATCGTCAAATCCAACGTATTTCGTCGTCATAGGATTTAACGATATTATATATGCAGTGCGCATAGCAAACAGGGGCAGGGGGTATAGCATTTTACTGGCGAACCGTTGATCCTAGCGGCATACTTCTAATTAGAAATGTTTCCAAATAATGTGTAGGACTCGCATGTCATTTATATTTCGAGGGGTTACATTGTTATTAAAATAAAAAAAATTGACTTTTTATACAATCCCCGTGTGCCCCAAAAACCCAATTACAAAGTGGTTGTCGTCTCTCCCGATGCCAACAAAAACATGTTTCTAAGTGCAATATTCATTGAGATATTCGAATTTGAAAAACGGAGGAAAGTTGGTAAAAAAACTGCGTTAAAAATGCGGAAAAATCGTTTTACTCGCATTTAACCCTGTTCTTTCTCAAATTTCCTCTGTTCGAATTTGAATATCCCTGTGAATATTGCACACTTGGAAACATGGATTTTTTTTGTTGGCATCAAGAAAGACAGGGCAACAACTTTCTAATTGGGTTTTTAGGGCACACGGGAACCGTATATTTTTATTTTAATAACTATACAACCCCTGGAAACATAAATGACATATCTGAGCACTATATGTTATTTGGAAACTTTTTCTAATTGAAAGTATGCCTCTAGGATAAACGGTTCACCAGTAAAATGCCATACCCCCTGTATATATCTTCAATTTACAAGCCCATTTCCAGGAATAAACTCCAAGCCGAATTTTGCAGATTGGAATTCCTAAAATCAACTTTTAGAAATCGCGTTGAAGCGAAACCGCGTAAAGCATGGGATACCTTCATACAGGGTGATTCAAAACCCAACGTAAAAACTTTTATGGGAGGTAGAAAGCGCAAAAACAAAACAGAATCGCATAGGAATGTATGACCGGAAACCCTCAACATGATCAGCTGGAGGATAAACGAAGATGAAGAAATGACAAGCCAATAATGGGTGGGAAAACTCTTTATTTAGCCTGGATTTCTTCTTGTGGGGGACCCTGAAAGCCATGCTCTACGAAAGGCCCGTTGACTCTGACACCGACCTCGTCGCAAGAATCTCTGTCGCAGCTACAAACAAATGCAGGGTATTTTTGAAAGGGTTCAACACTCAATGCGTTGTCGCTGTGAAGCGTGCATAACTGTGGATGGTAAGAACTTTGAGCACTTGTTGTGAAACTTAACTTGTAGACGTACTGTTCTCGTGTAAAGTATCGCTAAATAAAGAGTTTTTCCACCCATTATTCGTTTGTCATTTCTGCATCTTCATTTATCCTCCAGCTGATCAGGTTGTGGTTTCCGGTCATACATTCCTATGTGATTCTGTTGTGTGTGTGTTTTGTGTTTTCTACCTTCTCCTAAAGTTTGTATGTTGAGTTTTGAATCACCCTTTATATATAATAACCATGTGGTTTTTAGCTTTGTGGACATCAAAATGTTGTGTTAAATATATAAGTTACTATTTCTATGAACTAAAAACCAGCATCACACACCGCAGTACAAACATAACTGCGGAATCACTCGGATCTGTTGTTGAATTTCTTGTTGATTGTTCTTGTCCAATTTCTGTTGTTTTGTAAATAATTTTTGGTGATAAATAATCTGTACATAATTACACAATTAATTTTTTTAAAATCTAAATGTAATCGAAAGTTATAATTTTTCAGTAGGAATCGTTATAAAGGGGCCGTTCAAGTATTACGTAAACAAATTTTTAGCAATTTTTGACCCCCTCCCTTCCCTTGTCAGCAAAACTCTAACCCCCTCCCCCCTTGTCAGTAAAATTTCGTCATCAGCTCTGCCTCTCTGAATCATAACGCATATTGGTGAGATCAGAGACGTACACGAGGGGAGCATAGGGGGCTCGTGCCCCCCATTGATCGGAGATTTATTTTTTAATGCAAAAAAAAATTTTTTAATTGAAATTTCGGAAGAAAATACCTTTATATGTTATTATAATAAATTTCTGTTAATTTCAATATTATTTGAAGGCTATGGACTGAAAAAAAAAATTTATCTTTAATAAATTCATTGTGACCCACCCTCTAAGCCATATAATGATAAATTGCAAAACGGCCCTTGGACCAAATATGGCCCTGGGGGCTATCCGATGTGGCCTGCCCTCCTCAAACTTAATTTCGTAAAAATGAACTAAGCGGGACATTTACAGATAGTTTAAGTGTCCGGTGGTACAATTCCAGAGCATTTAAGCGGCCCGTGGTACAGTTTCAGATCACTTGGATCCGCGAAACCTTTAGAGATCACTAAAGTGGCTCTGTAGGGTCCTTATCAATAGGGGAGAATGTTACTTCAAGTGCCCACAAACTATCGAAAGGTTTTTCTCGTTTTTTGACGCACCGAGTAACATGTCATTAAAAATATTTCATATTTTCAATAAAGGGTGGTTGATGACGTAAGTATTATCCAAACCTCTCTTCCCTCTTGTCATCAAAAGTCAGCAAATCGGAAACCCCCTCCCCGCTT
Source organism: Pholcus phalangioides (assembly GCF_987345545.1). Lineage (NCBI taxonomy): Eukaryota > Metazoa > Arthropoda > Arachnida > Araneae > Pholcidae > Pholcus > Pholcus phalangioides. The sequence continues at coordinate 17,114,124 of NW_028301604.1, forward strand.
CGATGCTGACGCAATACTTGAATGGCCCCAAAGGACTAATTGTCCCTAGTGACAGATTTTTAAACTATTTTTCACTTCACTAAACAAAATTGCTTTGCTTCATGAGTATTTACACGGAATTTTAAAATATTCTGACTAGGGTTCTTGTTTCAGCTCATTCTGAGAAATCAGAATTATAATTGGGACACGATGTATTATTTATGTACCAAGAGCCTCACATAGCGTACCGATTAATTATGCAAAAGAGACTCGGTAGAACCAATAGGTAAGGCTGGTCGTCCACTAGAAGCTACTACGAGTGAAAATAAATCACTGAACAAGTCGCGTGTATGCGTAAGGATACTATAGTAATTTCGCGCATACACGCGATTTGTTTTCGCTCATGGTAACTTCCAGTGGACGACCAGCCTAACTATAACATCTGAAACGCGCTATACATCAGCTGATTTCCGTCCCACCATTGTTCGCTTCACACACCAAACGTCAAACCCATTCAATTAATAGCATAAATATGATGTTCTGCGCTATCACAAAAGTTACTATTCAATCAAATACAGCCACAAGGACAAACTGGGGATCTACATTTTCAATGGAAAAAATAAACTCGGACATGAAACGCTTTGAAATGAAAAGTGGAGAAGATTCTTAAGTTACCCCCCCCCCCAAGTAGCAATAGCTACAAATAAGGAAATTATTTTGGATCTAACTTTTCTTTGTATGGGTTGAGAGTTGTTTCAAGGGTTCCTTGTGTCGCACCTGCTTTTTGACTCCGTGACCACCACAGTGGAAAAAGCGAAAGGCGATCGCTCATTTGTATTACAAACCACTGTAGCTACTAGAAATTCCGGCAAAAAAAAAAATAAAATACATAGCATATTAACAATAGAAGGAATATTCAGGTCACGCAGATAGTGTTATCTAACTATTGACCCCGTGGGCAGCTTGGAGAAAGCGTATTGACTGTATCAGTGAAGGCCGAACAAAATCTGCAAATTGAGATTCGATTCTGTAGTGGGAATTCCCGTTGGCCGTTATCTGTTTGATCTTCTGGCACGAACAAACGAACTCGCCTACCTTTCGATTGCTCTTCAGGTTTCTAAAGCTATTTGCTCCAAAAATACAAAATAACTACTCAACGAACAAATTATACTTTCATTGAAAACACATTTTTGTTTGTCGAATTATTATGAGAAAAATTATTTGACAGTACTGTGGTGCATCAGATTCAAATCATGTGTAGGATACCAGGGTTCGCTGTTTTAAGAGTGGCAATAGTGATGTAGTAATGTCATGCAACGGAACCAGGCAAAAACATTTACACCATGATAAGAAACTGAAGACTTTTTTATTTTACACTATGTACACAATCAACACCAGCTTTATGGTCTGCTGAAGCTGGTGTTGACACAACGGTCGAGTTCATAGATGTCTCATATGATTCACGTCAGCTTATTTCTGTGTCTGATACATGCAAATGGAAAAGATAATCTAGAATGTCCAGACTGTTCAACTTGATGCTAAGAGCCTTACACTGAAAAAACACTTGCTCTGAAAACAAAGGTGTCCTTTTTTTTCCAATGCATTTTCTATTTTGGATGAATTTTTCATTTTAAATGAAATGGTTCAACGAATTTCAGAAAAAGTCGAGGTACATCTGGAAAAGATTCCAAGGCGGACGTGAGTTAATCGGGCTCGAGTGACAGTATCACGACACGGCTGTTTAATGTTAGTGAGTGCATCGATATCAACTCAAATGTTCGTCAGCCGAATCCGTATTCGTTAGCTGAAAAATTCATAAGCCGAGATATCACTAGTCAGAATAATTGAGAAAAAAAAAAAATCACATTTTAGAACAGTATGAGATAAGTTTTCAAAACAGTGGAACGCAGTGGTACGATTGAGTGTGTTTCGTAACCAGTTTTTGTGTTAAAAAGATGAAGCAATCCCGTTTTTTCGCACAAAACGTTGCATGGTCATTTTTTTTGCATCTGGGTTTGTTTTGGATATACAGTTATTAATATGTTATTGTTATCAGGATCACTGATATCCGACGTGATCATATTAAGCGGCGTGTACTATATTGGTGTTCAATATAAAAACTGAAGAGAGACGGGTTAGATAACTTAACCTCAGACTAAATCAAAAAATGAACAGTGCACATGTTGGGATATGAACTTGATGCAAATGACGTTAACCTACAAATAGGAAGGTAATCTCGAGTTCTTAAGGGTAAGAAGTTTTAAAAGGGGTTCTTATCCGTTGGGGGTAGTCATTTTTTTATGACCAGCACCTGGATGTAGAGTGTTGGTATTATTTCTCGAGTATGAGCTAGTCTCGTTGTAGGTCAAGGATCAGTTAGAAAACTGTCGCCACCCACAGTGTGAGATGCCATACTGCCACGAGCGAAACATTGCTGGCATTCCCGCTCAGACTACTAAAAAACACCACGGGGCACATTTTAAGCGACGGTTTGATGATATTTTTGTAGAATACTTGGCTCTTTCCAAAGAATATCTATTGATAAGAGTTTACGGCTATAGAATGCAAATGAGTATCGAACGAATGCATAAAGACCGACAAAGAGCTTTGCGTAGATGACACCAGTCTTTCAAAGAGAAACCGGATTCACCTGCAATGGGGCTGTTGCTCTTTGTTTCTCCAACCAAAGTGCTGACTAGAATAAGGTTTAAGAAGCATGAACTTTCATTTGTTGTCCACGAAATTATTCTTTCAATATTATGACGATTTGATTTTTTTACTAAAATTCCAGGGAAATTTTCCTGATATCGGTATTCCATACTTCTTTTATGAGCGTAGGTACTGTATATATCACTTCAAACTTCAAATTAGATCATTAAGATTCATTAATTAGTGAAATCAAAACAATGATTATACTCAATTTTTAACTTCTTCAACGTTATGTATGAAAAATTTCATTCATTGCATGAGGATTCTAAAAATGAAGACATTTACGCGGCAGATTCAAGGTTTGGTCACAAAGCTTTCAATGCAATCAAAGAGGAGTGGCCACAATTCTAAAAAATAAAAAGATCTTGCAACATCCATGTTATATTTGTGATTGAAGGAAGATATATCTAGCGATGCAAGGGTGTGGACTTGGTGAAGCATTGGTTGGCGAAAAAAAAAAATCTTTGCACACCTCTTGAATGCCTCAAACAACCGTAATACAACCTCTTGAACTCGAAGGCCAAAATTCCTTGCGGTTGTGTTCTCTTTGGTTTTCACCGATTTCTCGTGTGGGGCCCCACGCAAAAAATGCTCTTAATCCAGTTGAAATTCTTTTTCTTAAACGTAGTTTAAGGTGCGGCTTAAATTTTTATTATTATTATTCCTGTCCTAGAATAGCCTTGACGTTTAACTCAAGGACAGTTCAATTAAATTGGACTTTGTTGATTTCTTATAAATAAAGTGATGGCATCCTTTATTCTCGAGTAGGTGTTTCGTACATAGAAAACTATCTATAGAAAACACGACCATCGTTACCAGACATCTTCCGAAAGTACATGGAAGGAAATAAGGACAATACCGAAGAAATGTTTTGAACCTCCCACTCGTTCGTTTTCATGGCAAACAGGTTGGTTGCGCTTGGAATAAAAACTTGCGTTAACATAATTATTGTTGTTTCATGAATCTCGAAAAAGTTCCGAAAACACTTTCACATCAAATTGTAGTTAAACAAAAGAAATTCTCACCAGCAATAAGATATCGCCTCGGATGTAAGGTAACACCACAGCTTGCATCTTGACTACTTGTCCAAATTAGTCCCTGACTCAATGCATGTCGAGCTTTTTCAGTCATCTGTAAATGATAAGTATTTTTACTTAAATTACATTTCATAGCTCCATAACTTTTCTGAAGCTCTTCAATAAACATTCAGAAATGAAGTGTACAGTAATACCTAGGAGTTATGCGATAGGTGGGACCAACTATAACCACGTAAATCGGAGAACGACTTTGCGTACAAAGGCATATAAATACTAGTTAATTGGGCCGAAATTTAAAAAAAAAAGCCTATCTTTTGGTTTTTTTTGACAATAAAAAATAAATGCAGTTATTCCTGCACAACTTACTAAAGGGAAAGTAAAAAGTTATTTGATAATGATGGCTTCATAAAATGCAAGTTGCCCGTGGCAGCAATTAAAAAGTCCATATATCCTTAAAAGAAGTCCATATTTCCTAAAATCTGTACAAACGAACGTCACGTGTAATACGCTACAGTTGTTTTTTTATATATTACCTTGGTTTCGGAGGCAAGAAAAACACTTTCACTAGTGAGTTGAAATTAAGTAAGAGTTACAGACCCGATGAGTTACCATTGATCAGCATTAATGACATTTTTAAGGCTAGCAATAAGCTTGTACTTCAGATATGAAATCGTGACCAGTCTGCAAAAATGACAGATTCCATACCAAGCCTTGGAATTACATTCCTAAAAAATTACACCTAAGTTTTCATCTTTAACCACTTCTCCAGCTTATACAGTAGACTCCCAAACAACAACGTAGTTTAGTAGATATACTATGTTCTTGTCGACCAAGCAATTCTTGATTGTAACTTAATAATCACTATCAATTATTCAGCAATTATCCTGTGATTATGCTTGAATTTGGGAAATGTGAATTTTTCACAAAAATTCGCGTAACTCCGAGTTTGCGTATCTCGGGATAGCGTAAGTCAGGGTATTACTGTATATGCATAAAAAAAGACACTACTTCAAATTAAAGTTCAAATTCATCGCTGTATGTGACTATAAACAATAAGTATAATTCAAGTTTTTCTGATTGAAATATCAATGATGACAGTTTCTTTAGTCAAACAGTCTGGAGACCATGTGTAATTAAAAAATCTAATAATTAGACTTATATCATAAATATGTATAATTAAATCAAACATATAGAGTCCGTAGAAACTTTAAAAAGTCTCAAAAACCGGAAAATAACCGAAATAAAAAACGGTTTGCAGGATTAGCATCGCTCGGTCACGGGAATTTTTTTTAAGACGGGGAGAAAAAAACTAAAAAATAGCCGATAGGTGGCGCTGACGTACACAAGTCAAAGAAAAGATACGCAAATAAGGAACAGAATCCCTCCAAATCGTTTATTATAGCAGTATGTGTTCCACATGACCACCACCACAGGGAATAACACATTACAGGTGAGTCACAAATCCGGCAACGGCAAAAAAATTCCACATACACGGTTTACAACGGTGAACTGGTTGTGGATTAGAAGCACTAGTTCTTATAACCGCCTCATTTGTAGATTTCCACCGAAGTCGATCTTACAAGCGCCACCAATCGGCTGTTTTTTTAGTTATGTTCTTCTGTTTTAAAAAATTCCCGTGACTTATCGATGCTAACCCTGCAAACCGTTTTTTATTTCGGTTATTTTTCCGGTTTTTATTCATTTTTTAAGTTTCTACGGACTTTTTGCCCACCCTTTATATTTTATGCAATAGTGCATATGAAACCATAATTTCAAACTCCAATGGCTATGTCAGAAAACAACCAAAACTCGTTTGAAACTTCAATTACCATTCTTATCGATTCTTGCCTCAATGGAGAAAATACTGATTATTGGAATATGAACTAGATGGTTTCTTCTTGGTTCCACGCGCTCGCACGTTAGTTTCACTGAGTTTTAATATCAAAAATTTAAATAAAATTTTCTATGGGATTTTAATGAGTATGACTTCAAATTAATTTGCAGTGATTGGAATATGTGTAAAACTATATCGCTGAAGTTGTCATAAATAACAAGCCTACGCTAAATGTTTTATCATTCAATTACTTACACCATGGATAAAATGGATAGCATCAAGTTCTGGCCTATGAATGTTTACTGGCTTTGAAGTGGTCCATTAAAGCTCAGAAAACGATGTGCTAGTCATCTTTGCCATTAGTTCAAAAGCATCAGTGCTTTCAAAGTTCAACGACTTTGCATCCGATAAACCACAAGGCAATTGCCCACGACAAAAAAAGGTTAAAGTTATGGAAAATAAAAAAAACAAAGTGATCCAGAAATATTATACTTTTGTATAAACTGCATCCGTTTTTGTTTATGCCTAGAGTATTGCACGCACGCGCGTTTCAAAATATTATCTTTACATAAACCTCTGCGGAATGTACGTGGGTTAAATAATTTTATTTTTAGGGTGAAAGCTGAGTACTAAAATAAGGAACTTCAGATTAGCGTCGTAGTTGACCAGTTTGAAGTTTCAAAGAAAGCCGTTTTCGATAAACAGCCATTATTACAAGTAAAATGCTGCGCTCGTGCGTATAAGAAAATTCATGCTCTGCTTTATGCCAGTTGTGAATACACTAAAAGAAACCATTAAAAGACCCAGTTTTGTGAATTTTTTGTTGTAAGAAATCAAAACGGTACAGAAAAGTTGTGAATTTGTAGAAAGCATTAAAAAGAGAAAAAATAATTTCATGTAACTCAAAAACTATAAGCTCTCTATTACTGATATATACTATAATGTCTTCTATTTTTAAGAAACATTTTGTGAAAAATAGGTTAAGCATGAGATTAAAATTAGAGAACAATTCAATATGAGGAATCACAACCTTAAAAGTTGTTTCTTTAAATAGAAGCACTATAAGAATTTGGTGTTTTTCACCTTCCTCCACAAAAAATCAAACAACAATAATAGAACAATGCAACTATACATTATCGGATGAACTACGATCAATGGATTTTTATGAATACCCAGCTACTGATTCTACATTATGTTGATTATTATTGTCATATTATGATCATGTTTCGTTTGAGAAAAGTGATTTGGAAAAACAATTATTTAAGGAACAAAATACCCTAAAGAGAGATACACAAGTTTAACCTAATTGTGTCGCAATCTAGACATTCGAGATCAGCAGCACAGCACTTTGAAGGTAATGCCCACGGAGTCTCATGACTAGTTTCGAAGGCACTTGGGAGTGAAACATGCCGAAGTGACTCTTAGCATTTGCTCAAACACTTGACCTCCCTCATCTCCTCATTTGAATAAAGTTCGCTAATATGAGCAAACAGATGCAACAAAACGATAAAAAATGCGTAAACCTGTGATTCACTACAAACTGTAATTAAAACTAATTCTAGAAATCAACATGACATTGGACATATATTCGTATGTCTGCACTCATAGGATTACATTTTACTGACATCGCATTGGTAATGAGTCATTATATTTGCATAAAAATACACACATCTGTAAATTGCTGTAAAAAAACTGAGTAATATTTTGCAATTTGGTGGCTAACACAACTGAAGTTTCAAATATGCGAGATGGCCAGCTGGCAGCTTACAAATAATACGTACCTTACATAATTCAGCATTACATACATAATACAGCATTTTATTAATAACTGTTCTTTTTTTGAGAAAAAAACTTCCTCCAGTCACTGGAGCGATAATAAGTAAATAAATATAAATATAATTATATAGATATTATTACAAACTTGAGAAACCTGGAATCTTCTTACAAGAGGAGATATGCATCAATTACAAAAATCATTACTTACCTTAAGTAACAGACTATCTATTGAGAAAAGGTATGAAAAACGTGTCTATTGATAACAAAACCACGTAAAACGGGAAAACTCACCTCTTATGTGTATATGATCTGTACTACTTGAACTGTGAACACAATGCTAGTTGCAGATATTTGTTAAGTTATTCGTAACATGTAGTAAAAATATCGCAATATACAGTGGATTTATCTCATTGCACTAAAATTTGAAGAAAATATTATGTGCATTGTAGTGAACTCTCACATGTGTCTCTCTCCACATATTTGTATTAGAAGTTTTCACTTCTGTTAATCAGTACCAAATTTGTATGTAGTGTTAATTTCTGTAATGTCTACTTCAAATCGAAGAATGACTTTAAAATTCCATTATCTAGCAATGTTTCTTGGTTTTTCAAGTTATTGACAGTTTAAAAAATCTTTCCGATGATAAAAGGCAAAAAACCAAAAGAAATATGACTGAGAGAACGAAACACACATTATCGGCAATGTGAACCTGAGTGCAAATCATACGATTCAAGAATAGGCAATATATGTTATAAACTAGGATGTTTTTGCTTGTGTGAGGAAAAAACTCAATATAAAATAATTTTTAAGGTCAGAGCGAGTAAATTTATTGAAAATAAAATATTTGATTGTGAAGCAAAACTGACCTTAAATTCTTTCTTGACCTTTATATGATAAGCAGTAGTACCACCGTCACCTTTACCTCTGGACTTAACTCTCACGACGGCAACTGAAACAAGAAAAAAAGAAAATTTGAGGACACCTCAAGACACGTTTGGTGAAGGACATGCTTTTAAATATGTGGCCAGGCTCTTAAAGTTCATGCAAATCTATCCGTACTTGGCAGCAATCAAACAACGTACCTCAATCACACAGAAACTTCTCCGTGAGACTAAAATTAATTTCTCCTATCAATAGGAGAAGCACAGCGCTCTCAAAATAATTGACATGAATATTTATTTGATAACAGTAAATTTAATCCAAGCTTCTTAGAAGGAAAATTGCGATATGACATAATATTTTTCTCTTTTGGAAATGACTTTCCAGTTAACACAATTAGTAAAGAACTCAAAAATCTAAATTTCTTTTGCATCATTAAACATTTGAAGTTATTAGTAAAGAGTAATGCTTTCACATGTTACAAAATGTGCGTTCTTTAGTTGATTTCCTCTGGTTTTCGCACAAAAAATGTTAATTATCAAAAGCATAGGAATCAAAATTCAAAACAAGCATCAACTGACACAAATAGTAGAATTTAATTGGTTCTTCGACATACCTTTGAGTTTGGAATATGTCGTGTGTAAACTGATTTCATACTGAAAGATTGCACTCCCTTCTTTGTCTAAACCGAGCCATTAAAATTGTTTGTAATATAGAATAGAGATATCTGTTTTTCATCCCAATAACTTTTTCCAATTCAACTTCCGAAATCACAGGGTGGTCCACCGCAACTTTTGATAGCCACTAGTCCAACGTGTTCCCACACAAACGGGTAACGGAAATTGAATCTAGAGCCCTGCTGAGACTCCGAAGGACGTCTTTACGCAGGCGAACCAGTAAACTGCATGAAAAAAGCCACCAGCTTGAAAAAAATTGACGGAAGCAAGATGAATGGGCTGAGAAGCGGGTCGTATTTTTTGAGAACTACCTGTGTGCGTGTACGTGTCTCCAATAAAAATCTTAACCATAAGCTAATATTAAACACCTCTCGCATTTTCTTTAATAATTTTTGAAATATCCGAGATTTAAAAAAAAGTCAGGTTTCCCGACTGTGTGCCCGACTTATACTTTTATTAGTTTTAATGGTTTTTTTTAATTAAAGCATTTTATAAAATTTGCATCGTATTCTTATATTTCATTCCATGCAACCACGTAATTAAATTTTTTTACGATATCAAGTTATCGTATGTTATCGTTATTTCATTTTTAATCCATTTCATTTTTAATCGTTTATCATTTTTAATTGGGTTGCTTTTTTTTTTAAATATATGACATCCATATTTGTTATGGGCATCTTTTTCTCAGCCACCTCGCTGGGCATTTTGCCTGTTGTGGTCTTGTATTTGTATCATTTTTTACGATTTTCGTAACATAAGAAAATTCACATTATTAATCTGCTGCTGATCGATTATTGGATAATCTCTTTTACAGTAGAGCGTATTACTTTTATGAATTTTTTTTCTTCACTCTACAAGAAAAATTAATTGTCCATCCTTTGACTTACCTCATTGATAGTTACTGGAACATCGTATTGAATAAGTTTCTGACTCATTTAATAATACAAAATAAAATGACATACAGATTTTGTTGGTTGAACCATTTTATGGGAGGCACCGTCAGTTTTTTTATCGATCTGAACAGTAGGAAATTTTTAGCATCAGTAAAGTTGTATTAGAAGACTTCGGATCAGGGCCGCAACTAGATGCTTGGTCAATCGAGGCAAGCAGGTATTTTGGCGCTCCCTTATAACGTTGAAGGAGTGGTTAAAAGGGGAAATTTGCGCCCCCTCTGGTTCTGTGCCTGGGGCACCGGACCCGCCTGCCCCCCCCCCCCCAGTTGCGGCCCTACTTCGGATTACATGAATGCAATTAGAGTATAATAAAAGGCAGCCAAATGTAGCTTTTCATCGCATGAAATTTGTGACTGCCGCGTAAAATATTCTCCCTTTCCAATTTTAATATGTATGTTTTGAAAACGACGTTTACACATAGCGGTGGAAAGCTCCGTTTTTATGTGAGGTTCACGATTGTAGTGAAGTAACGTACAAAATTCTTTCAATACCATCGATGAAAACATTGAATTATTTTTATTGCTTTCTGACATAATATCCATTAATAGGGGTTTGATACTTAAAATTATCGTGTGCATAGTATGTATTAAACACCTACCAACAAGGCAGGAAATTCTTTTTAATGAGTATCCTGCTGAATGAATATTAAATAAATAAACCGTTTTGAGCATACAGATATAGTCTACATAGAATTTTCGAGGTGAACAGAGAAACTGAAAATGGAAAGAAAATAACCGACAACCGCGATGACAAATAAGCAATTCGCAAACAATGTCTATGTATAGATTTCGCAATTGGTACCTCTTTCAACAAATCATAGTACATCTGAACCTCCTAGAAAATCAACAAAGAATAACTGAAAATGGAATAACGTATACATACACTACAAAGGAAAGCCGCCTCAAGTTCTTTGAAATTTTTTTACTTTTTAAAGAAAAGAGAAGAAAAAAAAACCCTCAACTAAAATGTATTCACACAAACACTGAGCGATGCCTTAAATATTTATATAAAAATATTCAGTGAATAAAAACAGTGATACGAAAGAGCCTCATCGATGACAGTGTTTATGAAAAATATAAAAAATTGATTATAAGCCAAAAATTTGTGATATCTACTTTTTCGTTAATGTTTATAATGTGTTTCTTCCACTGTATATAGAAAAGGAAAAAATGCCCGTTATACGAATCAGTTTCATGAAATCTTTATATCAGTTTGATCTACAATAAAAACAGTAAAAGATGATATAAGCAACGCGAGTTGTGCGTTCTCAGTAGGAGAGAAAGTATTTTTTTGTTGTAATGGAAAGAAACAGCAGCGCGATGGGGGTTTCGGTGCTTCTGCTGCTCCATTCCTAGGCAGGTAAATTGGCGCCGTCATGTCTTAACAGTGCTCGATAGATAGTCAGCGAGCGCCAGCTGCGGCTCAGAGGATGGGTGCGGGTGCCTATGACAGCCTAAGTAGAATCTTCACCAGTTGAATTTTTTTTTTCTGATTGAACAAAGATGTCACGTCAGTTAGTTTACGCCAGTTTGTACTCCATTGTGAAGCGATTGTTAACTACTGTCGATCTGAGGACAGATACGTTGGCTATCGCTCGAAGATTGGGATTCCATGCTGTAGGTCTTTGACAACCGGCATGTGACCTACTCACGCAATAGAGAGATGAGCTGGCTGCTCCTCGAATCCTGTCTCGCCATCATTTTCTCGACTTTCCCAGCATCACAGCGACAGCAATGCTATCTTCTGATGCGAAATGGGAAGGGGGCGGCTCTACTCAGTTCCACTTGGATTTTTGAGATCCCTGTTTCTAGAATTACGAAGCCACTTCAAACGCGGCAACCAACGAAAAACGTTGAAATAAAAGGAACAGGGACGAGATTAAGTTGAATAGGTTTAAAGACAGAACCCGATAAAGCCCTCGATTACTATAATCTATTTTATAATATATTGATTATAGCATATCTTTCCAGTAATTACAACATTTGAGACAATATTTGATATCAGGAAAGAGAACGAGACATTAAAAACAAACGTCAGAAGCACTTACCAAAATCTGCAGAGCAGTAATGCTCCTGCGGATGAGAGCGAATGCACATGCAGGCACTAGTATCGTAGATAATGCACGATAAAGTCAAAGCACTGACCAATATCCAAAATGGTGTCAACATAGTGAATTCAAATACCTGGAAGAAAAATATTTAATATAAAAAACACATTTGATAAAATTTTGAGATTTACGCGGAGCTTGGTAAAATAGATCGAACTGTATGAATTAATTTCAAGGCCGTGGGCAGGAGTCCCGAAACGGGGTCGAGGAATGATATATAGCAGCAGAAGTTCTCAAACTTTTGTCACCCGCGGCTCCCCTGCCTTATCCATCGTTTATTCACTCGATCATTCGGTTCCCCAGTATAGTCTAGAAAAAAAAACTACTTCAACGCACTGAATAGGCGCACTTCAATATAGACAGCTCATCCCGACGTAGGTACACTTTGATACTTTAGAAACATTATTAATACACAGTATATATTGAATCATATGGTTAAACTTACAATGCTACCAGATTGGTCCCCTAAAATACCAGTTATTCTCCTCCGAAAGAAATTTCTGGCAACGGCCTTGACTAATTTGATCTTAGAGACATACAGACGAGTTGTATTTCAGAATGAATATTTTCAATTTATTTCACAGCTGCCTAGGAACGATAGCAGTTATTCGTCATGGGAGAAAGCAATTACAAGTTCATAAATAATTTTGATTTCAGCAACCTCATCTCACAAAAATTAGTTTTGACGAATATAGAACACATATCAAGGACAGTATACTACTGAGAATTTGCAAAAAATGGGTTAAGAGCCGAAATCTTGCTGGAAAAAATCGATAAATTCTTTTTTTCACATCATTTACAAGTAGAATTCCATTTCTTGTTCTATGTTTAAATCAGTCGGTCGCAAGTGTCATACGTCACAAGTCTGTCTATATGGATCGGATATTCTCATCATTGTGGAAATATTAACCGAGTAGAGAAACGAGAAAGCTATCAGCCACATGGCCAGACATTTGTTTTCTGAATAAACGGTAAATGTCGAAAAGATTTTCTGCAAGATGGGGTTGAAGAAAGAAAAAAGGCAGTGCTGTGATCAAACGTGAGATAGCGAGTGTGACTGAGTTCACAGGCAACAGCATTATTGAACAATGAGAATGCCGCAACTAATAATGAAACCAGGAAACGACGGGGTCGACAGATTGAAGCTCATACTAACGGTTTTCCTGCCGACCGACCAGCTGCACGCACATCTGCGCTTCTTTGTTTGCAATCACTGAAAATTGAGAGAGATAAAATTATTTTGTTGACGTGGCTGTTATTTAATATCTAGAACAATAATTTTTTTAGAAGTGTAACTCATTCCTCTCTTATGTCGATCGAAGTGGAAGATGGACGTATAAATTTCGCGATTTCACCTGTGGAACTAACGCCCACAAGTTTCATGAAGGATATAATTAGGTAATTAATATTGACGAAAGCAGAAAGTGAGTGGTACGAGATGTCTCCTACTGAGCTCATTTCCCCACCATTTCACGCATTTGGGACAAAATATTAGATTTGAAGCAAACAACTAATTTCGAAATATACTTGCGTGTATCAATCAGGTACTTTTTATGCTTTACACATATACACTGAAGTGCCAGAAAAGCTGGTACACCCACCTAATGTGTCGATCCCTCTCGAGCGCTCAGAACTGCCGAAACATGACGTGGCATGGACTCCACTAATGTGTGAAGGTATAGTGAAGGCAATTTACACCATGATTCCCTCAGGGCAGTCCACAATGCCATACCGTTGCGTGGTGATTTTTCACAGCACGTTGTAAGTTACCTCATGTGCTCAATAATGTTAGACCCGAGCCTAGTTTACTGTCGATTCCGAACGCAGTGTTCTGCAATTTTTTTCATGTGTCTCGCCGAGGGGTTAGTGCGCTAACCCTTCCGTGGGGTTAGTTCAATGCGGTCATCTTGTCGCCGTTTCTGTTGTACCTCCGTGTAGGGAAATATTCTGATAAGGTCTAGGCGGGTATTTGAACTCCCGACACTTCTAAACATTCTCTGGTACAGTAGGCGAGTGCCTTATCGACTTGGATCATCACGTCTCTCTGCTTATCATAATTTTCCCTTACTGAAAGTAGAAATTTCATATCGAGGAATGCATCAGAGATAATTGGTGCAAAATGATTAATTCCTTGAATGTATCCCTATACAGTTAGAATGAAATGCCGAATGTGTGTGAAAACAAGATCGAATACACAGTTTAATTACGCCTTATAAAGATAAGGGAAAATATACGGAGAACAACTGACAATGATTGCAGATGGACAAAGCCAAAAAAAGTGCCACGAAATTTCTCAATCCTGATTCAAATATAGGTAGAACACACTTCCCATCCAACCTACGCATTTTTGTAGCGAGGGAAGGAGGGCGAAATATCTCTACGCACAGACAAAAGTTATATGAGGGACACCTACGCCGTGCTGGACTCGATTCATTAATCATGCGAAAGCGTGAAGGCACTTCACGAAGTCAACATAGGAAGGATTTAATAAGTGGCTTCCATTTCATTTCGTGAGGGGCATTTTAAGACATCGATCCTTATCCCACCACTTTGAAATTTTTTCAACACTATTGTAAATATTTGTGTTAATATATAAAAAGCTTTCTTTCTCTTTCAATTTAATGTCTTCACTGAAATGATAAATACGTCCCTTACGCCACGACTTTCTTTAAATACGAGACAATTTGCTTGTTGTGGCCTTTGTAAGATGAAATGGAAAAAAAAAAAAAAAACCCATGGAAAATGGCCGTAAACAAATATGGATGCTATTTGTACTTGTGATACAGCAAAATCAGAGTTTGAGAATTGAAATAAATTAATGAATTTGAAAAAAGAAAAAGTACTGCCCATTAACCCTTAGATGCACAAACTGGGTAATTTTTTTCCGAGGCGACCCCTTTAAGTTAGGAGGGAAAAAATACCGTGCATCTAGGGGTTAAAATATAGCTAACATTTAAGAATGGATCTTCACTCTTGCGGTGTCGCAGCAGAGCAAATCACGAGTCAAAATTACATTTGCCACGTGGAATGTTTCATTCGAGCTATTTTTAACGAGCTTGAATATAATCACTTATAGCAGCAAAAGAGTCGTAACAAATTATTACCGTGCTCATTTTTTCTATTAAAATTTCAATATTTTTTTTGTCAAAATGAAAGTTCGAAGTAAGTTTGAAGAGAAAAAGGTACGACTGAACCCCCCCCCCCCCGTGGAAATAATTTATCACGTGATTTCTAGCATAATCTTTATTCATCACAAATGTCTTTCGATTCTATTTGTATTATTTAATATTTCCTTATATTACTTGTATTGAAATCAGATACTGATGTCAAAAATATTTTAGAACTAGTCTTTTTAAAAGCTTTGCACTTTTTGATGCAAGAATAACATACGCTAATCATAATCGCAGATAGAAACTTTGAACCTTTTCACCATCTGATGAAATTAAATTATTCCAGTTAGGGTCGTTTTAGATAGCTCTCTTCTTGATATAACATTTGATTTACTATTTGATAAAATTTGATTTTGGCACATGATGGGGGAAGAAAATTTAACCAGATGTACGAAATGTTCATTTACAAACTGACTGAGCTCACAATGGTGTGAAAAAAATTAATTGTTGAACGGTTTTGAAATGTATATTTGTTTTATTGCATGGAAAATAGATTATTTCATTGATTGGACATTCAATGTTTTTGATTAGAACTAACGAAACAAATAATTTTTATTTATGATCAAATACCACCCATAATAAAATTTCCTGGAGAGTGATTCTTTAGAGTGCTTATTGACAATACTAAAAAAAACAATTTATGTTTATTAACAACTAAGTGTTAATTCTTACTTTTAAAACCCATAAGCAAACATTGATTTAAAGATTAAATGGGCGGGGATCACGGGCATGCAGCGAATGCCACATCATGGCTCATTATAAACTTATTGTGATAGTGGCAGCAAGAAGACGGATGGGGTCACACTCTTCATCGGTGGAGGACATCAACATAAAAAAGCTATTCCAAGGTTAGACACTATTTATTGCAAATGCTCAACTTAAAATTCCTATTCGTCTTTGTCTTATCAGTCACCATCTGGATTGGTGTTAGTCGTTGGTTATTTTCTGGTAGCAACCCTTGACCTTTGAAATAAATTACCGCATAAATTTTCAGGGCTAACGAAAAGACTCTTCTCCTTCGGAACGAAAGCATAATCACTGTCACATCACCTCCCGTAATGTCATCGAATAACAATTTTTGAACCTACGACCAAACTTTATGCATAACTGAGGCTGACGAAACGAAACTAACATTTAGTATGCGTGGTGATGTAGAAATCTACAGTATTTGACTATGCGGCGAGTTTCGAATATATTTTTTATTCGTCTCAACTAACCGATGAGGTGAACTTTTCAAAATTCTTAGCCTGCTATGCGTTTCCTTTTCAAAGTATGTGACTTTCACCGAGAAAAAAACAAGTAACAATGTAAAAAAAGCGATTGCTTTTCTATAAAAATAAGTGTTCACACTTTCTCATAAAATAAAGAGGTGGCAAATTATTTGGTAGAGAATAAATATATCATCGATGAATTTAATTTTCAAGCAGAAAATAATATCCGGGTCGTATGATTTTTGGAAAGGATTACGACATTCATAATCGAATTTCTTGAAAAAATTCCCTAGAAAAAAATCTCTTAACAAAAAATGTTGTACAGAAATCTCATTCATAGTAAATACATCACCATATCAGTTAATGTGAGCTTTCTCTTTAGAATTGGCGAAATAGCTTGTTGAGGTTCTAAATCAATTTAGATCTGCTCATTTCTTCTTGTGTCAATTATCTGCTTATCAAATTTTTAAAAATCCAATACCTAAACAGTCTCTTTCATGGTTTAATATAATATCACTCAAGATATCTGTAAATATTCATTTCGATTGCTATGCATTTTAACGTGAACACTCACATCATTCAATAGAGAAAAATCTGAAATCTACCACCATATTTGATCATAAACAACGTCAAGTTTGAAAGGATTACAATAACTAATAATAACTTATCATGGTTCGTAAATATCAACGCAGGACAAATGCACGAACTTCAAATTCAATAAAATCGTATCCCAACAGCCGAAACATCTATGATAGTAAACAGTTTACAGTCTGGCTTTTGGCACAAATTCTATGCTCTAAGAAGATTAGTCCCATTGATCGTTCAGAAAGCAACCATTCAATAAATGCAAAGAAAAAATGAATAAATATGAAATGAGATTTAATACACAGCTCGACGGATGTTTTTTAACAGATAGAAAAATAATATAGGGCTACCTTTAGTTCGATTGAGTTTCATCTCTATGAAGATCTGCCGAATCTTCAAGATTTCAATTCTTGAAAACAAAAGAAAATTTCGAAGAACATTCACTTCAAAAATAATAACTGGAAGAAAGAAACACTTTAAAAAAAAGAACGGTTTTAATGCATCTGACACTGTTTGTAAAATAAGCGATTTTTTTTAAACCAAAAAAATTCTATTTTGATCAAAGACATTACCGGTATTAATGCTCATTTTTTCGCATAGTCTTTCTGTCTGGCCATTTACTTACAATATTCATTTTAGAGTCTTGTACGAAATTTTACTTAAAAAAAAAGTTTAGCCTTTTTCATTTCGGGGCAAATAATACTTAGGTTATAAGATTTAGGTTTGTAAAGCACTATAACATTTATTATTACATCAGGATGTTATATTTGAAATTGTAAATAAGCGCACTATGTATGCGAAAGAAATCGTAGTTCTTAATCATATACACACATACGTTTTTAATACATAACTATAAAAAAATAAATTATACACAGCAAAAAATATTATTTATACCAGCAATTTTATGCTCATCACATTTATAAGGATTATTATTATTTTTTACATCAGCTGTACTGTGAGTGCCATATATAAAATTATTGACACAAAATAGACAAGCACTAGTGTGAAGCAAAAAAAGTATGTATATAATATTATAATAACGCGATATGCGAATGCTTTTTTAGTTTAATCCATCCATCCATAAAAATAATAACAACATGAATGTATCTGTTGAGAATAGTAAACATACGGCCATTATACTGTATTACTGCATATAAGCTTATATCAACAGTGATCCTGTTTGGTAAGAAAGAACGAGACTGTTGCTGGCATGGGAACAAGAGAGTAGAGGAAAAGCTTTATTTTTATCCTTGTCAATGTGCTTTCGGAAAGAATCGCAAATAAAAAATGGCTTGGCGGGAACCGCGTGAGCACTGCTTTGTCAGCGTATGCATACGTTTTGTTGAAATTTTCCCACGTTTTAGCACCCCCTACGCTCAACGTTTATTTCGTGGCACAATAAACGCTTTTCAACATCAGCAATCACCAATGTTAAATATAATGCTTAGAGAGGAGGACTTTTTTTGATCAAAAAGCTTTCCACGCCTCTTGGGAAATGATATAAAACTGCGCGCTGAAAGTAGAAATTCACGTTGAAAACGAACATCACCACTGCAACGTAAAACAGGTGCAATTATATGAAAATATTTAATATAAATTATAAGATTAACAATAAATGATTGAGACTAACCAAAAAAGTTTTACTGTAGTGTAAATTTCCCAGAAGTGCTGTAGAAAATTTATAGGTTTGCATCTATATTTATAGAAAAGACAGCAAAAAAAAATATTACGAAGCGATTCATTTCAGAATTTATTGAAATTACCAAGAGCATTCACATTTTTAGAAGCAGGCATTCTGTGTGAATGCAGTATACGGTAGTTTATAATCGATGCATAAACTAAAATGATTTTTGATCATTAAAAAAAAAAAGAAAACTTTAAGAAACTCGCCATTCAGCTATGGTGACATCTTGCGCTGACCACCGAGAGTCGCATAAGCAATCTCATTCCTTTTACTATGAAGCACAAAAATGTCTCGTAAAGAATAATAGAATGCCAAGGATTCCTTTCTCAACCGAAATCTGTAGAGATGACGAAAAGAAAGCAGGAAGTGTTCTTACTCAAAGAATCTCAAGGGCGACATTGACGTCGGCTCATCTTACTAATCGTTCCGGGTACTTTGGAAATCGTCGCTCCAAGCGCTCTTTAAAACAAACGTTCCGGTTTGTTAGAGCTTAAATTCCTAGTAGCTCCCATCGCATAAAGCAGGTGAAAGAAAAAATAAAGGAAAGGCCATTTGAAACAGAAAACACAATAAGTCCCTTTGCTCTCTACAAATGTCATAAGAAAACAAAACTGGCTCGATTCCCTTGAGAGATCATCAGTCTTCTCTAATTTTATCAAAGCTGCACAAAGGCGTGAGCACACGCAAAGTTAAAAGAATAGGAAATTAGCCGGCATCTTTATATATATATTTACGCTCACCAACTTGTTGGAGGATTAGAAATTTCCTTCTTGCTCTCTCGCCCCAGGAAGAAAAAGACGCACTTGTTTCGCATTGCATTGACCGACCACGTCGTCCGTCTGCAACACTGCCAAATTGATATTCATCCAAATGGAGCAAAACAGTCAGTTAAGCTGAGAGGGTGATCGCGTAAACTGTGCTGCTGTGCAGATGTCAACACTGTCATCTATAGACACGTGTTTGGCTACCGTTACACATACATCACCTGTCGTAAAAATGTTGACTGTCATCATCTGCAGCCAGTGCAGTTTGTGTGCGAAGACTGCCAAAAAATACAGAATAATGCGTCACTCTTTATTGACAAGCGGCGCTTCCGCTTTCTATTTATTGCTGAGTAAAAGAGATACAAAATGTAGGAAAAATGGGAGACTTTATACGGAATAAAAAATTGCTCTTTAGTTTTTATAAACAAGGTGAAGAAATAAATAAGTCAAAGATACACAAAGTCAAAATTACATAAGTCAAAATTACCACTGACTCTACTTAAATATGCAGAAAAATATAAAAAATATCCGGCGGAATTATTATGAGCCACTCAAAAAAAATTGTAAATATTAATATTGTGAACGCCAATGGAGGCCAAGAAAGAATATTAAAATCCTGCAACCCTAGAGTGACGTCATTGAAAAAACATATGATTAAGTACAACACATAAAAAAAAGGAAAAAAAATTCAGTGGAACCTCCCGTGTATACAACTTTCATGTTTATACGACGTTAGGCTTTCGTCCCAATTGGTTCCAATATATTTTATGTTAAATTAACACTTAATTCACTTCGACTCGAACTCCGAATCTTTTGAAAAAACGTCTATCAAAAGCGCATAATTTTTATATGCAGTGAAAACGCGTTGCTGCACCAGTTCTTCCATATTGTCACCGTAAAAGCCATAAATTTTAGGATGATTGCTGACGTATACGAAAATAGTCAGTGAACTGGCTGATGGTCATTTAGAGCAGAATCTTAAGTGATTTGTTTATTGCTTGTTTCTGAAAATACGCAGAAGCGGTGAGAAAAAAGAAAAAACGAGAAAACATCCCAAAAGAAACGGGTTTCGATTGCTTTGATGGCCATATGTTCTTTCAGAATTTTTCTTCTCCCAATGTTTCCAGCGTTATCCTCAAATCGCAAGAAAGTTCACACATTGTAAGCATTTGGGGGGTGCAGGTCTGCCAATAAGAAATATATACGGTACACATACACAGTAAGTCGTTTCGATCATTTCCTATAAAATTTTCTTTCATTGTGGTGCGGGTGCTTTGCTTGTTAGCTGTTTCAAATCCGCCGTTCGTAATGGCAACAAAACGAAAAGTGGTTTTTCTAAAAAAAAAATTAACAGGAAATTTTGGAAGAATTTTAAATTCATGACGCAAGTGGATCTTGCAAAACAGTTGAATATGCCTGTCTCAACTTTGAAAACGATTATACAGCAGAGAAACAAAATCAAAGACCAAGTTGTTGCTTGCGAATCATCTACTGCCAAAAAAAAAAAAAAAGAGTCCAAGATGGGAAATTTTCTCTAGTCAAGATTTTGTTTGAATTTTTTACCCGATGTCGTGTCACAAGAAAAAAGGTAATGTGCCACTAAATTTTATTTCTTCAAGTAATGTAAAATGTGCAATTAAATTATTTTTCCCCTCAAGAGTTGAAATGATACATTTTTTTATGAGTTGGAGATGCAAATTAAACACATTGAATTTCAAAAGAATTTGTACGCCTGTGGGGGGTGGAGAGATAATTTTCTTTAAAAAGTCTCAGTTATTCGACTTACACTTTTATACGACTTTCTGGAGCTCCCTCTTGAACGCCGTATAAACGAGGTTCCACCGTTACTAGAGAGTTTCTAGGAGAAAAAAAACTGGAGGGAAGAAAGAAAAGTTCTTTATATAGATATCGCCAAGAAGCGTAAGAGGCGATTAGTAGCAAACTATTGCCATTTTTAATAAGTTTGTTGCTTTAATAATTGCATTCCACCGCTAATTTTTGGTTTTTATGTGATTTTGGGGGAGATGAATGTATTTTTTCATAATTTTTTGATGATTTCGGACGAATTAGATCAAGAGCGTGAATAAAATGACCACCGAGCGATAAAGTACTAAATATCTATTATTTATTGAAAAGTAATTCCAAACTGAAAATGTTCATCCTACTGTTGTCAATAAATTAAATTTTAATGAATTTCGTAAAAGTCGGAATCCATGTAAGGCTTCTGGTTTCATTCACAGGAATAACTATTTTTTTTCACCACACTAGCACGTTATGCACTTTAGTTGACTAATTATGCCGGGATCTACATATCTTCGTTTAATAAAGCCATGCATTTGCATTTGTTGGGTTTGAATAATTTTCGATTTAATTTCCAAACAGCTATAGGTAAAAGGCATACAATACTCTATTTAAATTCGGGTATCCGCAGCTATAAGCCAATGCCACAAAGGGATTTCCAAACTTTTTAATTTCGCGACACACTTGGGAATTTTAAAAAAGCCACGACACTCTTGCCTGATTTCGAGTTCCTGCGTTGGCACCTTAGATTGTTGTGACATAATTTGGTTGGGAATTAAAGCCTGCTTTGTAAAGTACAACTTTGTTCCCAAAAAATATCGCGATAGCCTAAACGATCACACGTTTGGGAATCACCGGGCTAGTACATTTACCACTCGGTGGCATGTCGGCATATATATTAGTTAACGTGTAGAAATTTGATCGAAAATAACGAAGACAATAATCGTCATCAGACTGCTATGACGATTTTAACGCTCATCGGTGTATTGCTCATCACGCACCTGATGCCTATTAAAATTCTCCAGTGGCGCCGAGATGTCCAAAGTAGAAGTCATGTTCCGCATCTGTCTAGGAAACGAGATTTCGAAAAAAAATGGGTAGAGGAATGAGAGTGCCAGTTCCCACTAATCTTTCATTCAAAACTAGAACAAATTTCTTTGAGAATCGCTATATTAAAGAGATTAATATTTTTCTCACAATAAAAAGTATATTAAATGGAGCAATATATTTTCTAATTATTAACTTGGTTAGAGTAATCCCTGATGCAGTATGAGAGAGAATTCATGTAGCCAAGCACGGTTTTATCTATTTTTGGAGAAGCAACAAAACAAGATTCAGTTTTCAGTAGGTATTATTAATCACATCATTATCGGGGACTAAACACGTTTCAAAATGTATTTGAGACTTCCCTTAAAAACGGTGTTTGCATGAATGTGTATTAGTGATCAGTGGATGCGTAGAAACAGAAGAAATTCCGAGATATCGAAATTTCCATTGTATCTAATATTGATAATAAAATAGAAAAATAAAGAAGTTGGAGAATATATAAAGTTAAAGAATAAAATAGTTTAATCGAATCATATAACTTATTTCAAAATAAAAACACTAAATGCAATGTAATAATCACAACTTGCTAGACAAAAGCAAACAGGGCAACCGGTCGCGCATTCTTAAGAAATGCCGAGCATTTTATTACTCTTAGAGTAAGAACAAAAGACTGTAAGAAAGCCATATCGTATACGCTTCATATAAGGAAGCGAATGGCCGTTACAGCCTTTTTCAAGTGGTTTTCATTAAAAAAAGGCGCTGGCCGTGGGGTTAGGCTTGGTGGAGAAGAAGAGGGAATGGTGGTATCAAAAGGAATAAGGCGACTCTATCGGGGAGTTGTGACATAAAAGAAGGAAGTGAAAAGATTTTTCGGTAAAAGCAACATCTAACTAACTGGTTAAAGTGACACGTGCAGACGTGCCCTGGGGTGTAATTACCTCCAGTGTGTAAAGCCCAATAGAAAAAGCCTTGTTCAGTAATGAGGAACGGATAATACCATAGGCCAACGACCTTAATACGTACGAACCAATTTGAAGCATATTTGACCTTCATTCATAGTCTAGGAGAAAAGCATGATCAAGTGGGTACACATTATCTCATTACTAGTGCGACATATATTCGAATTCAGATAAACTGAACTAGTAACAACCCTATCGTAGAAAGCAAAAAGTCTAACGATGTTAGCTAAAAATATACAGAATTGAATTGAATATACAAAATTGAGCACACATCCTATCGTGTATCCACAATATATATATTTATAAATGTATAAAAAGGAAGCAGTAGCCGCTCAGACGAAATATGCAACAATAACGGATGAATTGGAATGAAAATAGGGTAAGATTAATATGATATAATTTCACGAGTTTGAAATTATTTACAACATTCGTTCAAGGGTCTCATTTTTTAAAACTATTTATTCACACACACACGCACAAAATACTTTTAATGATACAAATTCACAAAAATTTTATACTTTTTTCAGTTTTAATCTCAGATATTGCAGCAATACATTAAATCATAATCACAACAATGTGCTATATCAGAGTTTAAAAAAAAGTTGTTTGTCCTAACACCCCCTCACCATCGCTGAAAATTTATTTTATCATCACCCCCTTCTCAAACGAACCCATAGCATACTATATTGTACTTCATGACTTCTAGCACACCCCCCCCCTTCCCTCCAATCCTTTCCAGCGCTCCTAAAGTGGTGATATCATACACTTTGGGAAACATTATGCGGTATTATTATTAGGGAATTATGTCAAAGATAGTTGCTTCATTCATGTTGTGCTAGTAGTAATGTAATCCTTCTAAAAATATCATACAATTGTTGTTGATCTCATTATTCTATGAGATGCATGAAAATACGTACAGTATACATGTTTTATTTTTCTAATTTGTTCTGTGAGCAAGTAAAAGTATATTTATAATGAAAAGATTAAATAATCGTTAAGGTTAAATATATCCAATCGAATACTCGTACCAAAAATTGGTATAATAAAGATACTAATCGACTTATGGACTTTAAACGGAAGAATTTGTGCGGTCTTGACAATGTTTGACAAAAGTGTTTTAAGAGTGTGTGGCTGTAGAAGAAATAAAATGATAAATTAAATAATATGGAATGTGTATAATGCACTACTAAATCACATGCACCTCATCCACATTCCTCTACGGAACTTCTAACGAATTGGCACATGTTGGAATGTGCGTGTACGTGTTGTGAACCTGATGTGAAGTTTGTTGCTAGGTAATGCTTGTTATGTGTAATGCCGCCACCTGCCATCAGTTTTCCTAACTAAAAAGTTTTCTCACTGTATAATGTACTGCACACCGCTCAATACTGTAACATCTGAATTGAAGGAAGTGAGTTGAAAAAGTGTATTCGGCAAAAAAAATAGAAAAGTTACCGTAAATACCGTCCGATAAATAAACCGCATACAGAAAAATAGACCGGAGGAAAAAGTTTAAGATCTTAAACGTATCTAATAACGTGTGTACACGTTATTCTCATTTAAGAGCTAAAAAGAGAAATAACACTTAAATTAAACTAATTTAAGTTTTTCCTCACCGGTCAAGTTTTTTGGAATTTTATATAATATTTATGTACCGTAGTATATGTTGTAATAAAAGGCAATTACATTGATGGGTTTTTTTTTTCTTTTCATCAATAACATTACCCACCTTGAAAGTTGAAATACTCAGATTCAACAGGAAATTGGAAAATTACATTAATCAAAGTGAAGTGGATGAGATTACAACTTTTATCAAAAGGTTTTAGTTAAATCACGGAAGTGGTTCACTTTTGTTTTCGATTGGATTCGACTTTGACGGAAACGAAACCGACACAAGAATAGTAAGATGCAAAAACTAAGTGTAACTTTACCGTGTTCATTTACTAAGAATAACTATTTTTCTCTTCCTCAATTACAAGCATCAAACGACATTTCCGTGCACCTGATGGGCGTTACCGCATAATTAAGATCTTCTCACAAAGCCGTTGTTAGCAATTCTGACAGGCGAAGGCCGTTGAAAGAGGATCTCAAGTGACAGGGCCAGGCATTTAGAAAAATAAAAAGTATACTCCTAGAGAGGAGAGAGGGCAAAAAATACATAACTAATCACAGAGCACTTCTGCTTACAAAATTAATATCTGAACGCTACGCGGATCATTGAATATACAGATACGCATTACAAGGTCAGACTCCATCATGAACTAAGTCATAGTTGTCTACAGGTTGACGAGAGTGAAGTTATTTCTGATGTAGTCATCCATTTTTTCTCTGAACATAGAAAAAATTTCCGGTTTATTTCTATTACAGAGAGAATGATACATCCCACTCTGAGAAATGAAATTGGCTTCCCTGTAATCAGATATCATTATAATTACATGAATGAATACAAATATCATTTGATGCATTTCATTTTATTCCTCCTTTTTTCAATTAAAAAGTGAAGCACAAACTTAATTGGTTTAATTTTTCCCCCATTTTAAAATTAAAACTTTATTGAACTCGATAATCGTTAAATGGAAAAGAAATACCGCATCGTATATTTTTTCAAAACGAAAGTAATGCTCATTTTTCCGGACTCAATGCCACAAATTGCTCAAAGTATAGGTAAATAATACGAAAAACTTTTACCGATTTTTACCCTCGATTATTTTTTGCAGGGTTATTTACTTACTCTCAAGTTCAGATTTATTATAACACGCATGTTGATATTGATATGTCACTTTCGATAAATGTTCATATTTTTACTAGTGACAAAAGTTAATCAAGTGATTGACATAAATTGAGCTCAGAAAAACAGTGAAGAGTCAAAAACAGCACAAAGCTGAATATATTGTGCAGGCTTGATTATAAAAAATGGCTACATAAAGACACTTATGCTCCATTCAAAATTCTTAATTAGATCTGTATAAGGGATTTAGTAAATTTACCCCGCTATAAATATTATTTATTTTCCCATGGAAATACAATGTTTGTAAGACGTAAAATTTTACGAACAAGAAACACATTAAAAATTATAGAAAATCACGAGTAACAGTTATAATAGTCACCTAAGCATTTCTATGGCATCTTTACATGGATAATGCATTCATATCAGTGTGTGTGTTGTGTGTCTTATTATAACTCTTCAAGAGTTGGCCAGAAAATTTTATTCGGTAAGTCAAACAAATAGTTTAATGAATATTTTCATGTTCTGCATGTTTATTCCATATTTTATCCGGTACAAGTAAAATCAAATGATGAAAAATTTCCACACGAACTATATGTTGCAGAATTGATTTTTGCATTTCGTGTTCACGCTTGCCAATCATCACCAACCCATCGCGTCATTAAACTGTTTATTTTGATTGTAGAAAAGAGCGGAGGGAGTAGTAACAAGATTCATTCTGTTTGCGATTGGAATACACAATGCAACCTTTTCAGAGCAAAATTCTGTCCCTGCCTCTCCCCCACCTTGTTTACATTGCAGTTATTTTAGTTTATCAGCTGTTTTAAGGGACTTCTTTGCCCGCCAGCCTCGTTTCTTAACTGATACATATGCAATACGCCACTTCACAGACCAAAGACCTTGGAATCTAAATACAGACAGACAGATATTCGCTATCACTATTCGTTTTTCAGAAGAATGGGGAGTCGAGCTTGAGTGGAAAAGGAAGAGGTAAGGCAAAAAAACAACGTATGTGCAAGAAATTACAAGTGGGGTAAGGGGTGAGCTAAGGTAAGAGATTGGAATTTCAAAAAACTTGAAAGAAAAATATTCGAGATAAATGCATCCTGTTGTAATTGTTTCGACGTTCGAAATTCTCAAGCCACTCGAGGGGAAGGGGGAAGTTGGAATGCGCTGCGGGAGGCAATGAATTATCACACTTGTGTATAATCTCTACGCGTGCTTGTCTTATCACAACTGAAAACAAACGCTGAAATGTAAAGTGATGGTCATGTGTGTTTGGCGAATAACACAGATTGAAATTCAAAGTTTTGTATGTGTATGCAGCGGGGAAAAAAATCGCAGGTACCAATTAAGGGTTACAAAATTAAATTTATTTCGTATATACGTATCATAAAATACACAGTGTATGGTATAAAAACTATATTGTTTTGATAAAAAGAACTTAAAAAAAAAACCAACGCGAGAATAATAGAGCTTTCATTGTGCACTCACATAAGCATTTGTTTTCATGTTCCGAATTTTTGAAACATTGTTAAAAATGAAACGGACATAAAATAAGAAAAAAATTAAAATTAAAAATAATTGAAATTTACCCCATACTCATAGTGATGAGCTTAAAATTGCAACGATATTATGCTACGTTTCTATGCGATGATTGGAAGTAACGTTTGTGTGGAACGCACAAATACTTCGGGAACACTTTTTTCGATCAGGATTAAATTTTGCATATGCAGTATATCTAACTGGGCCAAACTTAAACGTGATGGGCTACTTCAAAATTTTCCCAGAAGTAAAAAAAGAAATTCGAAAAAAAATTGAAGTACAATAAGTTTTTTGTGCTCAAAGAATGGCTTTCTGAATGCTTACTTTGGTTACGTGGTTTTCAAAAAATATTAGAGAGGATGGCCAACATCATCTATAGCAGACCTTCGCGCGAAGCACGTGACGTCACTGAAGGTCATCTCACCTACAGCCCCATTGGATATAATACAAAAAAGAGTAAAGATAGTGCATGAGTCGGCCTGCTATATCCAATGGCTTGAGAAGGTGGTACGAGCTTCTTCAATCACGTCACGAGCTTGGGCGCGGGGGCTTTCTGCTATAGGTGTTGGGATTGCACGCTCCAGCCCTGGATGAATGGTATTTTTTCATCGTAAATTTACTATAGAGAGGGCTTGTGAAAATTACTGGTCTGAAAGTCTGTGTATTAAATAACGAAAATAAACTGCCTTTTTACAGTATGTTTATCTAATCATTCAGAAGCGTACCGTAAGCACGTAAACGTGGGTACCATGCGGTATCGTATAGTGAAATGTATTCGGTATTTCGATGTATTGCGTATTGATACAAGGTAAGTGAGGGTAATATGGTCATGCTAAGCTTCAATGATTTTTTACTGAGTCCTGTATGGTAACTTCTGTAAAACAGGTAATGTTAAAAATACTTTAAATTATTAAAAAAAAACATTTCAATGATTTACGCTATATTTTAACGGAAAATATGAAAAAATACTTTTTTTCTCATAGAGTCTACCTCTTGGCCATATTCCTAACAGATGAAGGTAATATGGCCAATAAAGACCCCAACGTACCTATCTCAGCAAATCTCAACGGGCATTTTTTTCGATAGCTTATGAATTTAAAAAAGTTATTCAGAATATCAAACATTTAATTGAAAACTAAATCAGAAAGAAAAAATATATACTTCGTTCAGAAAATAAATTTTGTTCTACAATTAAAAATGAAACTAAAATTGAAAATTTTTTAAGTTAATTAAGAGACATTTCGGACAGATGAATCCTTTTTCTCCCTCCTTAATGAATAGAAATTGAGGGTGGGGGGGGGGACAACCACTCAAAAACCAACCTGTAAAATATTCTAAAGAAACCTACATCACAAACAGAATTTTTTACAGGTGTGAAATTGCGATGAATGCAGTTGAAACAGCATTAAAAACTGCACCTGTCATGATTAATAAACTATACGTGGAATAATGGAATCCGAGGAGAAATATAAACGTACCATAAGAAAATAACGTGACCTTCCTAACGACACTTCTGGCATAATGTGGTGAACTGGCATGAAACTACATATCCCCCCAAAGCAAAAAAAAAAAAAAAAAAATAGGTCATGTGTCTAAACAAATAGCTACACAGCATAAGAACATAAAATTTCAAATTCCGTTCGAAGTAAAAAAATGCAGGAAATTGGCCATATTACCGTCAGACACCTTATTGCGATGTATTATGTAGTAAGGTGTGTATTGTATTGCGATATATTGTGTATGCGATGTATATAGAGATTTGTGGTGAAAAATGCAACGTGTTACGTATTGTTTCTAACGGTATAATGCGCGTTGCATTTATATTAAAGTGTAAAGCATTGTAGTGCTATGTGCATTGCAGTTCATTTTGGAATGCAGTGTATAGTGATGGGGAAAAAAGTTAATTCCGATTAATTGTGACGTTTGAAAAATGGAATGGTCACAAATTTTTAAAAGAAAATTTCAGAGATGATAAATCAAAAGCTAAATAATCTCATTTTAAAAATTCACAATAATTTTTCATAAATAAATATTTTTGTAAAATTTTGAACGTAACGCAAAACTTACTATGTCATTTACGTTATTTGACATCATCGCAACTAAACATTAAGCCTATATTTAGGAGCTTTACGAGCTGTTCGATTAGGTTGTTTTAAAAACTTCAAAAAGTTCAAATTTTTAAGCTCGGCAAAAGCATGTCGGATCAAAATGTTATCGATGGCCCATAATATGGGTTCAAAAGGTAACAACTCAAAATTCCCGGTTTTGAGATATTTGCATTTAAAAGATTCACTTTGTATGGAACTCAATGGTAGTCGGCTCAGATTTAATTGCGATAGGGATCGTTTAAGTAGAGTTGTTGTTATTGTGTAATATGGCATTTTCCTCCGTTCTGATGGAGTGCATAACTCAAAAACGCAATTTTTTGAGTTGTTGCCTTTTTGAACTGGGCCGTCGATATGATACTTGCTTCAGAAGTGTGAATTCATTTCTCGTATAATTTGAAAGAATATTAACTACGACAGTGGGGTTATATAATTTCTTGAAGAACAGGGGATATTAACTTGATCAGAAAGGAACAGGTAGGCCTACTGATTTAACAGATCGGCAGAAAAAAAACTTCGATACACCGAAATGTAGATAAGAAAAAAGAGACTTCAAAGAAAATTGTGAACAATTTGAAACTCCCTTGTCTCATACTATGACGTTCGCATGTAATGTATTCGAATTTAAAGACCACCCTCACTGCTCTTAATAAACACGAGCAAAATTCACAAAATGATGAGAATGCTAAAAAGTCAGTAAAGTTCTGATAGGAGGCAAAATGTAGTCTTTTGAGATTTAAATACTTCATATAAAATGAACAACAGCGT
The DNA here is from genome assembly GCF_987345545.1 of Pholcus phalangioides. Taxonomy (NCBI): domain Eukaryota; kingdom Metazoa; phylum Arthropoda; class Arachnida; order Araneae; family Pholcidae; genus Pholcus; species Pholcus phalangioides. The sequence goes on from NW_028301604.1 coordinate 17,144,438, forward strand.
TATAAGCATTTTCCAAAAAATTGTTAATGACTGTTATAGACCAGTAAATATTATTTCCAATTCCAGTTTCACGAGAAGTGAACCTACACTTCTTTCAAAGCATTATAGAATTATACCTTTTTTGATCCGACATAGGCTTTCACTTCGTTCAAACTTAAAAATTTGGGCTTCGGGGAAAAATACCACATAGCATCATATTTAAGAACTTCACTAATGGTCCTAAGGCACAGCAATATGAAAATGAGGTAAGAGACGTGACAAAAAAAATCATTTGATCATTTGTGTTGCACCACGGTCATTTTCTGCACACGAGGGATAATTAGACCGGGACCTACAATTCATTGCCGATTCCGAACGGCAGGCTTGTTTTTATACTCATCGAGAGGTTGGTGCGCTAACCCCTCGATGGGGACTCCCTGCGGTAGCAATTTTTTCTGCGGTCGTTTCGCCGTTTCTGTTGTACCCGTGTCTGGAAAGTTTTCTGACAAGGACGAACTGGGTCATCCTTTGGTACTTTAGGCGAGTATCTTATCGACCTGGGCTACCGTGCTCCCCCACAAAAAAAAGGCATTAGCCACAACGATTTTTTCAAATCTATTGCATTGAAAATTAAGAAAAAATATTTACTTAAAAAGTGCGAATTTTCGAATAATTTTCTTTTTCAGATATTATTCATTGAAAATTGTTTTTTGAAAAATTCTGAACTTCAGTTTTTTTTGACATGGTTGCCCCCATTTTTCCATCTGCCCCTCCCCCCCCCCTGCAATTTTTCCACCACTATATTGTTGTGTTATACATCGTTGTTTAGCAAATTGTTTTGCGCATCGCACAATGTAATATAGTGTTTGACCAAGGGGTGATTGTGTAAGCGCTATTTGAAAAACACTAGACTAAACATGAATCCGCGGATTTTTTGCCCCAGAGCAATCCTTAGGAATGTGCGAAAAGTGCGATCGCAACAAGCTTCCTGCTTTGAGCCCGTAGTTTCTTTAATAGAAATGTAAAAAAGGTATTGGTAAAAAATAGTGTAATAACAAAAGAAAATGGCTATGCTTCAACTGTAAAGATGTTTATGTGGATATTCTAAATTATATGTGTACATATATGGAATTAGTGAAAATTATTCATGCCGGGGAATAAAACAGTGTCTGGTGAGTCTTTCCCGGGTAGTCCTACTGTACTTTCAAAGATGCAGTATGCCGAATGCTTTCTTTGTGTATTTCGCATCACATACTCATTCACTCAATTCATATGATTGCTGTACAATAATTATTCCCATTACGATAGAACATATACTGAACTCTGTGTGTCACGCATGTTATGCGTGCAGGAGGTACTACATCGAAAGCGCACGTGAAAAATTGACCAGAATCGAGTGAATAATCTTCTGAGACTTACACAAAGAACTTATAATAGTAGTTACTATTATTAGTTATTATAGTTGGTTGAAAGCGGGATGCATCGGGGTTGTGAGGTAGATTGAATGCCAAAGGTAGCAGGCTAGTTAAAAGTTGGAATTTCTGAATCCATGCATCAATCATTCATATCAAGAAATATGATTCTACGAGTATTTCTACAAAACGCATGCATGCTTTCGCAGAAGTTTTCTAAGTAACACCGAACCCTACACTTTAACAGGTAATATTTTTTCCTCTGGTTAAAAAAACGAATAATGAAAAAGCTAGACAAAAGATAAGTTTTAAAGAGCGCTACTTCATCGGTAGGAGAAAAAAATAAGAAAGAAAAAATTCTGAAAATTATATACAGGGTGGTAACTATCGACCGCCCAATAATTACAAACGTGATTCCTTGTGAAAAACTAATACGGAAAAGTGTTTTCCGTTTTAGGATCCGACGAATATTTAATTAGTTAGGATGCTTTGAATTTTAGTGACGCGTCATTTTTCTACCGGTCAGTTACGTGCCCAACACCCAAAGAAAGTAAATTTTTCCGCCAGCAGCTGGTTGCTACTTCTTGAAAATGAACTGAAATATTCAATCCCATTAAAAGCCAAGTTCAGCCCTCTTTCACGAGAGAGAGATTGGTGCTTTTTTTCTCAATGTAGTGTGATAACCTTGTTGTTACGTGTAATTACGTCTCAGTTTCATCCACTATAAACGGTAAATATTACATATCTAACAAAGTTACCTATAAATTGATATTGTTTCTCATTTGATCATCCACACAATATAGATAGATATTAAGTGCTATGAAAAGACAAAGAAAAACCAAACGGATAAAGGAAAAACAAAACCTTTAACGTTGTGTGCAAATATCGATATAAAAAAAGTTAAAGCCATACGGAATGTCTAATTGGTTCGTTTATGAAATTTTGAATTAAATAAGCGATGGTGTTCCAGAAAAGACGAAAATTGTTGCGAAATACGGAATTGCTGACACCACTACAATTTCAAAGTATCGTGAAAATATTTAAGTGGCCTTGAGAAGTTTCGAGCTTACGAAAAAAGCAGAACAGATAGCCGATAAGACGCGTATGCTCTTCAAAGCTTTTCAAGATCGAACTTCGGCTTTAAAAACTGAAAACATCAATGAAAATAATTTCATTTTATTTCGTAGGTATGTTATTTGCAGTTTCAGTTCCCTGTGGTATTTTTTCCTCAATACATACGGTAGAATAAAATATGTTTAACGCGAAATAAGCCCTATTCTACAATGCACCGCAAACACGTTTGAAACGTGGTCATAACGACATCAGCGTAATAGACCCCTGGTATCTTCAGTTTCACGTTTACGAGGTTTGACTGTATTAGCAGGAACTGACTTAAATATAAAATTAAAATTTTAGACATAACTTAATTTTTTTAACATAAGTTATATATACGGGGTGATTATAAAAAAACTATCCCGACATATGGGCCCCTAGCTATCATACCATTCACAGAAACTGAATGAAATTTTGGCATAAGGCATTTTGATGTATGCGCTCAAGAATGATATGGAAAACAACAGTGTCACTCTAACAGTTACGGTTACAGTGAGAAAATTTCGAAAATATCAAATTTCAACACCAAGTTTTTTGTATTGAAATGCGATCTCCATACTGAAAAACACTAAATAGCGTCGGAATGGCACCTGTAGCACGAAAATCCCCGGAGCTAGGCAAGGAAAAAGTAAAAAGGACTTTGCCGTGCACCAGAGCATTAATGTTCGTTTCATTCGTCACACCGTTTCTTCGGCTGAGATCCCAGCCTGATTAGTCCTCCACAAGGTAATGTGGAAAATTTGTGAAACACAATAAAATGCTTTATTTTATGCTGCTTCTCTGTCCTTATTGATTGTCCTCACTTTTAGCCTATCTACCGCCGGTGATTTTCATGCTACAGTTGCCGTTCGAACGCTATTTAGGGTTTTTCAGTATGGAGATCACATTCCAATACAAAAAACTTGTGTTGCCATTTGATATTTTCGAAATTTTCTCACTGTAACCGTAACTGTTAGAGTGACACTGTTGTTTTCCATATCATTCTTGAGCGCATACATCAAAATACCTTATGCCAAAATTTCATTCAGTTTCTGTGAATGGTATGATAGTTAGGGGCCCATATGTCGGGGTAGTTTTTTTATAATCACCCTGTATATATATTTACAATATTTAACTTGAATCGAATTTCAGTGCAGTTTTAAACTAATTTATTTAAAATTCTTTAGTCGTTATAATAGTAACATTTTATGCGGTCTGATGTCCAATAAGGATTTACTAAGTACATCATTATTAGGTGTTACTACTTTTGAACCGCCAGTGGTATGCTTTTGTGGTTTTCATTTATAGTTAGCCATTGGAATGCTTGCAAACCTTGTAAATGTTGTCTACGCTGAAAGATCTAGGAGTTAATTTTACTTTTTGGAAATAATTAATGATGCACTTGAAATACAGTATTTGGCCTTCCGATACTTAAAATTTCAATATCATTACCAACAAATAATTATCGAGCTTAATCCCTTGAACTGAAATGACAAGTTCAGCTCGTCATGAACTCTCTTCAGCAAACTAATAATGATGAGCTGCACTCACCAGAATATGTGTAGCAATCACTCCTTTTAAATTTTAGAAAATTAAATTGTCTGTCTGAGCAGTGCTGCCAAAAAAAAAAAAATGCAGTTCAAGGGGTTAAATTACTGTACTTCAAATATTTTTTTGCACACGAAAGCTGATTAGACAGGAACCGATAGTTTCAAGCCAATTCGAACAACCATATTTCTAGTCTTTCACGGTACTTACGTAGTTTTAGCGTATTGGGTATTACAAATAGTAAAAATGTACATGTTTAATGCATTGCATAGGCTTAGCTTGGTGTTGGTTTTAGTTGTACGAAATGTATTACTGTATCGCAATTTATAATTTTTATAGAAAACGAAATGAGCTACATATCAGGATAAAACTTTGTTTCTATCGAGTTATCAAACAACTATCAAGCGCTGATTGTCATCACTGTGAGTTAAAATTTTTGACTCCTAGCAACGCTTATTTTTCTCAGTTATAGACTACTAAAATCAGATTAATCCAGTCATACACAGCAGCCACTATGCGGTCGCGTGGGCATTGCGGGGACACAAGGTTCGAACCCTACAGGTGGCACATTGGTGGTCACAGGATTGTATGGTAAGGACTTTTTCATCTTTTTGTAAACGTGCTCGCCGCCGTGGCTCAGATGGGCGTGGTCTCAGAGCTACTGCGTGACGTCATTGATCACTTTGTACCAGACGACAAGCAAGCGAAGAGTGAAGAGTCGTAGTCCACTGTATTGAAGAGGATTATTTTAAATTTTAGTTGCCTATTTTTTACTGTTTCAGTTGAGTTATCTCTTGTTTGTGGTGTTTTAGTTGAGCTTGTTTAATATTTTTTGTAATTCTATTGTGAAAATGAGAAAACAAATACGAGTTCTTGTACGATAGCAACAAACAAAGACCTATACTCTGAAGACAAAGAAACTTGGGATTCAAGTTACTTACCATAATTTTCCTAAAGACCGCAAGGGACCGCAGAGACTCGCAAAATATGGGTGTGCGAATGTAAGAGGCTTCTAGGTTTAATACAAAAAAAAAAATTGAAAGCCTCTGCTGTATCGTCAGTAAATCTACCCGGTCAACGTACACAAAATGATGGATCTATTTTAAGAGAATCTCTATTGAATAAGAGAGGAGTACGTTCGAATGCTTTGGACAGGATATTATATCCAAGTTCTAAAAAGCCACATCTGAAAACCACCGAGTTTTCTTTTAATATATGCTTATATTTTTAATATTAATTGAATATCAATATAATTATTATATAATTTTTTTAATATATTTTTTTCCCATTTTTTTATGTTGCAGCTGCATTGGTAATAACGAAGTTAACACTTCTAAAACTTACAGCCAATTCAAATGAAAATAACATGAGATAATTAAAAAATATATATACAGAAAATTCGAAAGAGATAATTGAAATTATTTGTCTCGAGTTGGCTTTCAATTAAAATAAACTAACGTACGTGATTCAACTGAAATGGATCCGAGAAAAATATTCTCAGTGGAAGTTCTCTCATAAGCAAATGGAAAAATTCTTATTTTAAAAGCTTAAATGGTTGAACGAAGAAAGCCAATAAATATAAAAACACTAATGACAATATTTGAAAAAATAATTTTGGAAAGTATTCAATAAAATAGGCAGTAGAGCGATTGCAAACTATCGTAATTAACAGGGTCACAAAGCGGGCGCACTCTCGGTTCTACTTGATCAATGACGTCAGCTGGTACCGACGCCAGCGCCTCATGAGATAGCCCTTATTACATTGCCCTGGGTGGTCGGCTGAGGTTTCCAACTTCGAGTTGCGAATGCAAGCTAGTCTCCCATTTGAGACGTCTCTCCACAGAGAGCGGGCAGACAGTTAACATGATACTTACATAAACACGAAAATTCAAGCATATTTCATTCCTCAATCACGCATAACTATGATATCATACAGTCCGTCTCAAATTTTAGATAATACACTTTTCTCAAAATAGCAAGAAAAATACGACGAGTAAAATTAGCACCTTTTAATGGATAACACCTGAAGCATTTTTCTACGTTTATAAAAAAATTTCTACGAAAGAACATTTAGAATATTTATAGTATCGAAAATACAAAAAATGACTGTCTCAAAAGTTTGGAGAAAATTCAGATTTACAAAAATTGCAGGCTTTTAATAGCTAATTGATTTCTCTCTCATTTTTTTCTAACGACCTCAAATAAACTATTCAACATCAAAACTGTGTGTATCATGCTTCCTCAATATAGAGCTCTTCAAGTCATCAACAGAAAGTATGCCCCATACATTCCTAATAGGATTCAAGTCAGGACTTGTCGATGGCCAGTCTAAAGCCAATACATTTTCGTGATTAAAGAGTTTTTTTTATGGCTGCAGATCTTTGAATAGACACGTTATAATGCCAAATTTAATCCTCCTGAATCTTCTCCAATCAGTAGCAAATTGATCTCGAGGATTTCCTTCAAGCATCAGAGTTTTGACGACCAATTTCAAAAGTTCAGGAAGCCTGACCATTAGAAGCAAATGCTGCCCATACCATTATTGACGCTCCACCTTACTTGTCTGCTGGAAACATCTGCCTGGAACATGTGTGTTCCATTTTTTTGCACCACTAAATATGATACCGAAGCTGTTTGTCTTCATAAAACATAATTTCGTGATCATTTCAGTCTTCTTCTCCGCCTCTTTTCGGTGCTTTCTTGTGGCAGGCGATTTCCTAACCCTATTTTATGAATCAAATAAAAGCTTTGCTGATCTGTCTATGAACTGTATCTGGTGAAATTTCCACTCCAGGATCTTTCATAATTTCATGCAAGGTCATTTTTTGCGTTGAAGTCAATCTTCCAACGGCTTTGTTTTCGCGTAAACTTGTACTGCGTTGCCTACCACGACCAGGTTTTGGCTTTTGGGACACAGGTTGGGTCAATACACGTTGGACACTTCATTTCGACCTGCTCAAACGAATACCTTTTACAGCCTTTCTTTCTGTTTTCAAATGAAGAACTCTAAGGATTTCATCATACAAAATATGTGACGACTTCGGCAACTTTTTTTAAAATTAATACCAATCCGATAGCTTTCTACTTTTATACTATCAGGTCTCACAGACGCAACCTTCAAAATTTGCATATAATCGGAAGTTTTTTAAACTTTTGAGACAGCTATTTTTTAAAATGTTGAGTTTAACAAATCCAAAACTTATCTTCCTCGACAATGATCGAAGTTTAAAGTAGGTTTTTGGATTCTGATCACAAAAAAAAAAAAATCTAAATTTGAAACGGTATACATATAGTGCAGTTAAAAATCTATAATGTTTGAACTTTTCAGACGGACTGCACTTTAGGGCCACACACACTAAACTTTTCGGCATGCACAAGTTAGTTCCTCAGAGGAATGTTTACAAGGTGCATATACAGTATAGTAGTAGTATGCAGGGTGATTCAGAAAAGATGGGAAAAACTTTAAGAGGTGATAGTACACCCCAATAATAACAATTATCATCACAGAATGCATGGGCTAACATGAAACGCAAATATCCTAGCGCGATTCGAAACGGCCGCTCCGCAAACGACATTCCTGTTGAAATTTATTGGGAGAAAAAGAGCACCATGCATGCAAATGTAACCTGGGGAAGAAGAAGAAACCTATACAAATCTGCATCACAGTTAATATTAGACGCTGATGCCAGCCCTTTGAAAATATTCCAGCGTGCAACCGTTCTAACAGTTGTAACGTACGGGATAATGGCGCACTTTAGGAATACTGAAAAAGCAGACATGCATTGCACTTACGGAGCTGCAAACGGAAGTACCCGAGTGGCAGCACGAATGTACGGTGAGCGTTTTCCCCATAGTCGATTGTCCAATCCAAAAATATTTGCGCGTTTGCATCGGCAGCTGTGCGAAACGGGATCCTTTCTTGCTTCCCGGTCTGATACAGGTCGTACAAGGACTGCCAGAAGAGCAGGTGTAGAAGAATATATTTTGTAGATGGTGGCAGATCAGCCAACTACAAGCACACGAGCTGTGGGCCGTAGCCTTGGTGTGCCACAATCCACGACATGGAGGGCGGCCTGTAGCACGTTTGCATTTTATTTTAGACCATGCATTTCTTTGATGAAAATTGTTTGTTTTTGTGTATACTACTACCCCTTAAAGTTTTCCCTATCTTTTGTGAATCACCCTGTATAACATACGTGAAATACAGGAGATTAATTCCGTGTAAGAAAATTGGTCTGTTCAAATATATTTCACAAAGCGACTGCAGATCGTTATGATTCATCGTGATTTACATGGTGAAAAACTGTTTTTTCCCGTTGATCAGTCCGATTGTACTGAAATATGGTACTATATTTCTAATATTAGAGAAACACTTAACTTAGTCTTAAAAACAATATTCCTGGGGCGATTTTTTTTCTATTATTTCACAGTTTACATTATTAAAACACAATCGAGTAAAAAATCTTACCTTGATTTCCTTGAAAAATCAAAACGACGAGTAGGTATAAATGCGTTTAATGAAATTCAATATGCGCGAACACCACAACTGCTAGGATATGAATGAATACTGAAAATTCCCGCTCTATTCTTAAATAGATGACAGATTTACATTGCACAATGTAGAGCAATCGATGACGTAATTGTTTTTTTTCATTCATTTTTCACGTGTAAGTGTGCACATAGTGAATCGTAAGTATATACTATCATCATCCTTTCGCATTCATTCATCTCTGTCGAGTTGGAAAAAAACCAAGTCTCATCACATACGAGAATTTCCTTTCCATTTCTTTTTCTTTCTGAAAGCGGAAGTGATAATCCCCGGTCATTCGATAAAAAAAAACATTCCTCATTTGTGCTTCATTCGCCGGAAGCTTACGTCATTCTTTACATTCAAATACATCAGTTATTTCCCGCGCGTCAAGATTTTCGTCATGACTTCGATTTTTAAAGATAATAAGGTAAGGGGCAAGAAAAATATTTTAACTTTAACCCTTTTATAAAAATTATTGAAATTTGTTTTCACAAACACTCATGTAAATAAATGTTTTTAGCATATTTTTAATTGAAACAATAGATGAGGACATCTATTTAATTAATTAGAGTGATTTTTTAATCAGCCACAATGGCCAATTAACCACTTATCAGTTTCTTTTTTCGGCCATACCGTGTTCAAAAATAAGCATATTTCTTGATAAACAATTTTGTTACCAAATCAATCATACAAATTCAAATCAGCAGTCAAGACGGTATTCACAAATATTGAATTCATTAATATATAATTTATTTTTAATTACATCGAAAAATGACATTTTTACTGTTGACTTTCGCAGCACCCGAACGGTGTTCGGGCAGAACTGGTATGTGGTTAAGGGTAAAATATAGTTTCCCTTTATTTTACTGTTATCTTTAAAATGATGAAATCTTGCTTAGTAAAGGTGAATAGTTGTTACCTTGAATTTTATTTCCAATTCCCTCTCAGTTTGGTACTATTTTATAAATCTCTGAACATGTAAAATTTCAACAGCTCAAAAAATGACACCGACAACTGAGTCAACTCTTTATAGATACAAAAAAAATATTCTAATCATATAGCTGTATTTTGTACTGAAATGAAACTAAAAGATGTAATTTCTAAAATATCCAAAAAATTGGGAAAATAAGTTGGTTTGATCATTTTTGTCACACCACGGTCATTTTCTGCACACTAGTCATAATTAGACCGGGACCTACAATTTCTTGCGGATTCCGAACGTCGTCGTTTTTGTTGTACCTGTGTGTCAGGAAAGTTTCTGACAAGGACGAACCGGGTATCGAACTCGCGACACCTCTAAACTAAAAGCGGCATCCCATTATGACTGGGTCCTGACGCAGGGTCAGATAATTAAGGTAAAACATAATAAAAAGTCTTTGTTGGACATAAACTGCAAAATGCTATCGCAACCACATTCGGCGCCACTTTTTCAGAAATTTCAAAGGATGACGCTTGGTGGGGGGGGAACCTCCCGTTCGGCCATTATGCTATGATCTTTGTATTGAAAGCCATAAATTATTGCTTGCCCGAGGACGGTGCCTGGACCCAGTCATATTGGGATGCCGCTTTAAACATCTTTTCGTGCTTTAGGCGAGCACCTTATCGACCTGAGCTACCGCGCCCCAAAATAAGTTGGTATAATGGCTTTTTTTACATGTATTTGCCATGTATATGCAAATATACACCGGACCATAGAGGTTTAATGTCTTCAATATCTTCATGTGGAAGAGGAATAGTTAAAAGAATCATTTTAGAAATGAACGAAGGGAAAAAGTCCAGCACTTCAAAAGCATATAGTCATCTTGGATGAGAGGCAGTAGAAACTCTTTTACCTGACCCTCTTTGAATCGGATCTTTTAATACACCGGTTTCAAATAATACTGTTCTTTACTTGATGTTGTGGATGCCCATCATTCTACTGTAGTAGGCACGTATAATAATTCGTGGTTAACATATAAGTTTGGCCAAGTTAAACATTCACTACTGGCTCTGTTAAACACAAGTTTCCCTATTAATTTATTTGCCTTATGTTTAAATTATCCGAGCACGTCACTGTGAAATACCTCACACATCCAATGTACAATACATATGTAATTAATTTTGCACTGGTTTCAATCTTTCAAGAGACAATCAGTGGATTTTATATATATATAATATTTAATATTTTCTTTAAATGGGCTGACCCCCGATCGCAGTTATGGTGGATAAGAGACGGATTTCTCACTGTTAAAAAGAAACCTCCAACAATATCATGCATGCATTCCAAAGATTCATAAAGTTCATTTCGTGACAGTGTTTTGGCTTATTTAGAAGCGGCATATACTATAACTTTTTTTTGTACCATGATGAAAATATCTGCAGTCGTGAAACAAAAACGTATGTTCTAAAACTGTCAAAAGTATATCAGGTGTTTCACAAAGAGTGTCCTCCAAGAATGAAAAATTCTATAGTCGATTCTAAAACTAAAATAAAATATGAAAAAAATATCAGCGAATAAGAGGAATTGAGATATAATGGTTCATTTTCGTAAAATTACAATTAACGGAATATTCTACGAGCTAAAATAAATTAATGGAAATAAAAGATAGTTGTAACGAGAATTTTAATCACCAATATCTTGAATTTTTCTTCAAATGTTACTGGATGAACTTTTTTAGTATAATAAACAGGAGAGAAAATTTCACTGACATTTTTTAATTGGGCGGGGGAAGAAATATTTTTTTTTCATATTTTCGCTTGATTGCCTTTTCACGGAGTGAAACAATCACAGCTCAATTTCATTCTTTTCTGATATTTTTTTTAATATTTTACTTTAGTTTCAGAATAGTTTATATAATTTTTATTCTTTTCCAGAACTTTTCGTGAAAACAACTATTCATACGTACATTTGGACGTTTAATTAAATAATTATTTTTGTCGTATTGTGTTTATTTTCTTACTGGAAATAATAAAGACCGCTTTCTAAATGGAATACGAAACTAGGACGTATAGAGGACTTGTGTTTAAAGGCAGGGGGATCATTTGCATAATCGATTATTTATGCTGATAGCACGCTTCAATTTGAAGATTCTAACTAAAATGAAGGAGCATTTGATTGCAAAGTGATTCTTACATGATTCTTAGTATCGAACTAGAGAAAGGTCGGGTCACATATTGCAAGAATTTATTTTTTCAATATGTATGCATGCGTGAAGAGACAACGCACGGCAAGCTACGCGAGCGGCAACAGCCGACATTAAATTCAACGAGAAAGGCTGTCAGATGCCGTCCACTGAAAGCGACCTTTAAACGCTTCTTAGTACGCGATTGCACTCAGGTACAAACGAGTATGTTCGTTAAATAATCTTGAGAAAATATTGAAAAAAAACTACTTTTGAGAAAATCTACCAAGTCCATACTTAATGAGACATCTTACACAAACTCGGAGAAGGCACTCTTGCTGTAAATAAAAATAATATTTAATCAATTACTACTTACCACCACAACCCATAAACAGCAATTATCCAATTTTCAACTTCCATGTTCACGCGGAAAAGGAGAGAGACCAAGGAGAGGAGGAAATACAACGGAATGAATGGCCCGAACAAAAGTAAAACAACTGTACTGCGCCTGCACAGATGCGACAAGAAGAGTGAGATCCAATCCAAATCGGAAATTTTTGTCATCTGCTGTTGTAGCCGTAAATCACTAGCTGAAGATCGCTGCTAATGGACGAAGTTCTCGTACTTTCTGTGCAATGGGATCAGTTGTGCGAATACAGACACTTGCGCTCGACATTTTTATTGCTTCCAATGGACGACCGGCCTCAGACGGCGAAATTAACTGACTACATCACCCCCAAACGCAATGTTCAGTTTATTTTTAATCTTATTTAAACCTCCTTAATCAAATTGTGAAGCTGTCCATGATTTGGGCAGTTTTTGTGCTTCTTACGGTTTCACAAAAGTTCTCTAAATTTTGGAGAGCATCTAGAACAAATTAAACGATTTACTGTAGAAACCTTCGGGAAAACACGTTTTGATAATGAATTTGACTCCGGAGCGAACTATCTTCATTTGTAAAGGTATCACTGTTTATATATATTTTTAGTTAATATAATACAAATGTAAAAACGAAATACAGTACACAGAATATAAAACTTTGAAATTATCTTTTTATCATTCAGAGTAGCATATTAGTGAATCGCTATGATAATAAGAGCAAAACATATACACTGCTCTCGTTCCTGTTTCACACATTTTTAAAGACCGTAGGAATTATGCATTATATTAATTTAATCTCACCAACATTACGAGATGCAAAAATTGAGCAAAATGAAAATATCTTATAGAAGCATACATTTACAAAATTCTTTTAATTTCCATATTATTCATCATTTGAATCACATTGAAATTTTTTATATGAAGCTAGTATATTTTCTCGAGACCTTGGGGAACAAGAACATGCATATATCTGGTAGGTTATCAATTATTCCATTTCAAAAATAATGCCAAATTTGGATTTGGATAAAAACTGGAAGAATGTTTCTAAACCATGCATTACCGAAAAAAATAAATACATGATATCAATGATAGCTATTCAAAGAAAACTATCGTGAGAGAGAAAAATCCATTTTTACATATTCACTCGAGTTTCAAAAACACGTCACAGCTACGAGCACCAATTCCGAAAGACATAACTGAAATGATGCTGAAAGTTACTTCTCACAAGACTGCGAGTTGTCGATAGCAATTACGAATGAGGAGACATTCACGTCAATGACTAATGGATGGTAATTCTAACAAAAATACTTCGCTGAAATATCTCTCTCGGAGACGTTATAAACATTTTTCCAGGAGAATTTCAATCGTTTGTGCATTTCATCAAATTCAACTTCTGCGATAGAATTGAGATTTTGACGATTCTTATAGCAGATGTCACGCATTTTATTACCCGTCTGCGGAATATTTTTGAAAGCCCCACCCTAATCCTACACCTCCGCACAAGAAAAAAAAAAAAAAGAGTAAATCATGGCCAGGATCCCAGGTCATGAGAAACAAAGCTCTCTCTCTTTCTTTTTTTCAACCTTTCATTTGCTACGAGGATGGTATGATTCGATTCAATTCAGCTGGTAAGGATGGCCGGCCACCTACCCTCCTGCTGTTTCTGTAGCGGCCAAGGTCAAGGCCACTGCGCAATTAAAAGCCCTCGCTGCCATTATCCAATCCGTGTGCGTAAGATCAGCATATTAGTCCTCTCAAGGGCCATTTCTTAACGGAAGCATATACGCGAGAAGAGAGAATCCTCTTGTTTTCTTTCTTTTCTCTCGCGCCCTTTCCGACGCCCGCGTTCGTTGTTTCTCTTCTTTGACGCTCGAGAAATCCTTTTTTTCTTTTTCAAGAAAAGAGGAGGGCGAAACGCACACGCCGCTCACGATAACAACCATCAGAAAAAACACCCCAATTCATTTGCACTAGGGGTAGTCTGACCAAATGATACTCACGCGCTGAAATGATAGTACTCAGTTGAATCACGGGAAATTAAAAAAAAATGGTCGCTGCAATAAAGAAAAGCTTATATTTCTTTGTACAAGATTAGTCTTTCGTTCTGATCTGTCTACAACCGTAACTATTCGTTAGAAAGCTATGAAACTTTGGGAAGTCTTGATGAAGAAATAGGGAGAATTCTTTCTTTTCGAAGTTCCTTTAAAGACCGACAATTGGAGTGTTCAATCCCGGGATTCGGTCATCGTACACATACGAGCAATTTAAGTAAATTTAGAGGAATTTACTAACAGATAAAGTTACAATATTAACAACTTTTTAATATAATAAAGTTTATTAACTAATATTATTAATAATTGTTTTCAATTAATTTGTTTAAAAAAATTGAATAACTGATACATTGATTTGTAGAAATATTTTGGTCTCTTCTAACTGAAAGTTCGACTCCAGTATAGGTAATAGGGTCAGGGAATGAAGGACGTATTCCGCGGATTGCTACTGTAGTGCTTTAAGCCTAACATAGTATTTAATAATGAGTGCGGTTAATAAATCATTTTTATTTAACTATTACACAATAATACTCTCATTAATTAGAAGAATTATCGCAGCGTAAAATTTTCACAATATTGTTGAAAATGTAATTTTATAAAATTCTTTAGAAAAATTTACTAAACTATAGAAAAAATCTAGTTTTTCTTCAGAGTAATTTCAATATTTGTAGAACAATCCTTCAAACAATATGAGCTATAGGTACTTTTAATTTTTCAAAAACACAAAACAAAACGTTTCATTGAATAAGTTTTAACACAAAGGGATTTGCCGTTGCAAAAAGGCTTCATGTTCTGCACTCACAGCAACCTATCAGTGGTGGACTAGTTATTCCTTTGAGCGGCACAATAGAAATCATTAAACACCCTTGTAAAAAATGTCATATCTTTTTCAATTGGCTTTCCTCCGATTCTCAGCAGGTGCAAAAATAGCAGTGTAGAGAAAAGTGTTCCATTGAGAAATCGACTTTACAGAATATCTGGGCTTGTCAATGCTAAAATGCTTCTCCTAAAGTCCTTCTTCCGCTTTTCTGAGGCAGCTTAATTTGTCCTGCACTAGTGTATGCCGTAAGGTTTTGGAGATCATACCTACACAGGGACATAGACTTGGTTGAGGGTGTGCAGAGAGGAGCTACGAGTGCTCTTGTTGGCACACAAGGCTTGAGCTATGAAGAAAGACTTGATTTCTTGAATGTTTACATTAGAAGAATGTAGGTGTAGGGGATATATCATCGAAGTGTTCAAAATTTTCAACGGGATGGATAGGACGGGCCATGAGTTATTTATACACCGTCAATCAACTGCTCATCAAGGAATAATTCCAGATTGTAGTGTCGCAGGGAGTTTCTCCTGTAATAGGGTTGTCAATAAATGGAGTAGCTTACTTCCGAGGATGGTGAATTCTAAAACGATTGATACGTTTAAAAAGAAGTATGATAGACATAATGGGATAAATCGAGAAGCTATTTATACTTAGATAAGGCAACCATGATATTTTTTATGGGTGGTGTATTACATATTAAATTTTTTTGCGATATATCGGGCATTTTACTTATGTGACACCCATATTTTTTTTATGGGCATAATTTTTTCAGCCACCTCGTTGGGCAATTTGCCTGCTGTACCCCTTGTATTTATATAAGAGGCTTGATATCTTGTGAATGCCGCTTAAAGGGTTAATAAATGAATTAAAATTAATGAAAAGGAAAAGACGAATTGAAGTGACTTATTTATTCTGGGCTAAAATAAGAGTTGTTAAAAAAATGCAACGAATATCTTCAATACGAAGGTAAAATGCGTCCGATATGGAAATTGACTGAAAAAAAAAGAAAAGAAATTTTTCTGAAAAAACGAAATCACCGTATTTCGAAACTGCTTGACAGTCATAAGAAAGACTAAAATACTTAAGAATATTTTTTTTATATTTTTAGTCGCTTATTTAATATTTTCATCTCGCTTTTTCTTAAAAACTACTTTGTTGAATCAAATTATTATTTTTCGGATTCACCAAAAACAGAAAAAAATTATCTTACGGTCCCCGAAATTTTCACGTAATTGCAACAACTCAACAATCGCTTTCTGTTGAAGGATACGTGTCATTTAATGTGAAGAAAATTTATTTTCAGAAAAGATCTACTGAGTAAGAATGGTATTTATTTTCGGCTGGGAATTTTACAAAACACTCCATTTAAAAAGTGTTTGGAGAAGCTCGACCATGAGAAGTGATCTATCAAGCAGATGCGAAGCTCTCCGTGGTATTCGTGAATAAAATGTATGTACGGTTGTAGCAGTAAAGAGAAACAGGTGATCCCAACGTACAATATACGTATATTTTATGTTTACGCCCCACACGTGCTAATCGCATGGCCAACCGCCTATCTTGAAGTGAATCGCTTAAAGTTGCTGAAGAAAACGTGACAAACGTCACCCGCTGCTCTTCCCATTCCTTTCCCTTGCGCTATTGGTTTTCCGATGGATATATATATTTAATTTTAAGTACTGGAAGTCAGCCAATAAAAGGAACCCCGCCTCTACTGGCGCGAAAGTTTTTTACTATAACAATGCTTGTGTTTACATCAATAATGGTCGATTTACCAGAGAAGAGAAACCGCGGCGCTTCCATCATATAACATGCGCGTTTATCACAGCAATGGCAAAGAAAAAATAAAGGAGGACTAAGAAACATAAGTGTGGAGTAAATTCGAAGTGCTTTGAAGGTCATTTCAATCTTTTCAGGAGCATGCGTTCAATTCACGTTTTTTTTACATATTATTAACGTGAATAAAAAATATAAGATGGTCAATTATGTTTGTGAAGTAAGCTTACGAGCCACAATAAATAATTACCTTTGATATCGCGAGTCCATCATTATCATATGAATTTTTTAATAACGAAGACGAAATTCCTCAAACAAACTGTGTCACGTAAAATATCCCGCTATCTTATCAACAACCATTAGCATGTATGTGGGGTTTCGGTTCTAAATTTTAAATTGCTCTAGTACAGTATTTACTTTTCAAGATTTTATATGATTAAATGTTAGCGAATCAACCATTTTTACGATAAGAGAGGCATTAATATTCATGATATTGAATCTTTTCGGCTCGTTTACAAATGTTTTTCAGTTCAAATTAATGAGCCAGACAATAATGAACCAAAATGTGATGGGGACTAGACTTCCAACCGGTGATTGACCATGAGCAGTTTTCGTTACTATAAGCCTATTGTGCATATTTTCACATTTCTTTCTTTACGACGGAAACTCAACATAAAAGAGCGTTTTTTTAATGTCATTCAAACGTACACATATATTTTAAAAACCATAGGAAACGGAAAAAATGGGGATTTAATGTCATATACCCATAATATAAAATCATTTAAATATCTTACAATGTTTATCATACAATGTTTTCATTAAAGTAAAAGATAATGCTATGAATAAGATTATTGTTCAAGATCAAGAGCTGCAGATTTACATCAAACTCGCTGGTGTTTGGGTATTTTCTATCACTTCCGTCAGATTTTTTTTTAGTCCCGAAAATGCTATATTAAATTTCTTGAAGAGATGACTATTTTGTATCTCACTGTAAACTTGTTTCTAAGCAAGTGTTTTGAGATGAAGATGTTAACACCAAAAGGAAAAAATTGCTTGCGTTGGTAACTTATCCAGGGATCACGCACGCATCTTTTTTTAAAGATAAGATCTTCGACCACTGACTGTAATACGTAGTAAGACACGAGAAGACAGGTGCAATACGGCGTAATGCAATAACCCCAAACATTTCCTAATACGCCATCTTCCTTTGCCTTCTCTTTTTAATCCTAAATCGTTGTTAATATCGAGTAGGGGGAAATTTTGCTGAGGGGGGAATATAAATAATAAAAAATAAAATTGGTAGCATTTCTTAGATGATACTACGATATATTTGACGAAAAACACTAGAAGCCACGACTTTTTGTTTCGACACTCATCCTATCGTTTAGTTGCTCAGGATATCAGCCGGCTACAAAATGCAAGTTAACTTACGCCACTGCCTGAACACTTTTTATCCCTGTACTTGTGGTTTCGCATGTCAGCCTGTGCATTATTCTGATAAGAACGACGCCGTCGCGAATGCTGATAAGATAATAAAAAATGCCTCGGCTATAGACCCCGATGTATTTTTTTCAATAAAACAAACCTTTTTCCATAATAAAACGAACATTCTTTGAAAACAGACTGTTTCTGAAGCATTGATAACTTTCATGTTGCAAGTATGTATTTCGTGGGTAAATTGAGAAAAAACTTCAGATCAGTCTCTCTCTTGGCTGTTATCTCAAATTCAGACAATCATTATAAAGCAAGATTCAAAGTAGCTTTGAAGACAAAAGTCACCCTCACCAGACGTTGGGCTCGGTGCGGAAATAATAGTGGGGGGTCTTAACAATTTCCGTTCCGGAACTAGAGGGGGCAATTGCCCCAGGTGGCAAAATTTAGAGGGAGCTAATTTTAAGTAGATACATACAACACCGTTATAAAATTATCGAATTTTGAATTGGGTCGGACGGCAAATTCATGTTTGCCCCGGGCGGCGAAATGATACGAAAGTTCTAGTTACGGCCCTGTTCGATTTTATATACAGGGTGCCTAGCAAATAGGGGGTATGGCATTTTACTGGCAAACCGTTGATCCTAGAGATATACTTCCAATTAGCAGAAGTTTTAAAATATCGTATAGCACTCAGATATGTCATTCATGTTTCAAGGGATTCTATAGTTTTTAAAATAAAACAGTTTTTATACACTCCCCGTGTGCTCGAAAACCAAATTAGAAAGCTACGGCCGTCTCTCCTGATGCCAACAAAAAAAACCATGTTTTTAAGTGCAATATTCATTGAGATATTCGAATTTGAAAAATGGAGGAAAGTTGGGAAAAAAACAGTGTTAAATGCGGAAAAACCATTTTACTCACACTGGGAATGTATAAAAAATTATTTTTTATTTTGATAATTATACAACCGCTTGAGACATAAACGACATGTGAGTACTACACATTTGAAAACTTTTTCTAACTGGAAGTACATATCTCTAAGAGCAACGGTTCGCCAGTAAAATACCAAACCTCCTGTTTGCTATGCACATTGTATATTTTTTGGAGGAGAGGGAATAGACATCCACAAATTCATACACTATTACAGACTGCACAACAGTGCTGAAAAATATCCATAGAAAAAATTACATATTAAAAATGTGTTTTTAGTTAATAGAAAAATGAATGAAAATTTCAAATTGATAAAAATTCAAAACTGAAATTTTTTAAATTAATGAAAGAAATAATCCCAAAACTAATGAAAATCAGGACCCAAAGACAGGAATAATCCCAAAACCAATAAAGATTAGGATCTAATGAAAGACAATCTAAGAATTAAAAGAAAAATAATCAGAGAACAAATGAAAATTTAGAATTCATGAATTGTAAATAAGAAAAATAACAAAGAAATAATGAAATTTTATGGAAGAAATAATTTAAGAAACTGTGGATAGCTATCAGTAATTTGTCTTTCGACTCCCCACACAGTTTGATTCGGAGCTCTGTTTTTGGGCTACCTTTCGTTAACTGGAAACAAAAATGCATTTAGTAACCCGGGGCAAAAATATATTTTTTGCTTCCCCTGCCTCCTTCCACAACAGAGTAACGAGGCGCGCGAGTAAGTTTTTCTATAATATTAATTTTTATATTCCCATATTTAGAGCTCAGACACACCTAGTTTTAATTTAAAAAAAATTTAATTGATGTATATTTTTTCACCTCCATTAGTGTGAGTATCGGGTAATCACACCGGTCGCACACCCCTGAGGGTGGTGTTTTGTAATTCACTAGAATTTAATATAGAAATTCTGCATATACACAACTCTGACATACACAGATTTTTGTTAATTTGATCCTTTTATGCAGGGTTAATCCAATCGTAACTTACAGTTTAAAATACAGGACGATTCAGAAAAGATGAGAAAAACTGTGTGTGAGGTGATAGTACACACCAATACAAACAACTGTCATCAAAGAATGCATGGTCTAACATAAAGCGCAAACAGTCGCTAAGCAAACGTTAAAACGACATTCCTGTTGAAATTTACCGGGAGAAAAAGAACACCATGTAACACCCCTTGGGAAGAAAAAAATCATTTGAAAATCTGCGTCACAGTGAATAAAAGGCGTGGACTCAGTATTACTAAAGTGTGCCATTATCCCGTACGCTACAACTGTTAGAACGCGGTTGCACGCTGGAATAACTTCATAGGGCTGGCGTCCACGCCTTTTATTCACTGTGACGCAGATATGCATACGGTTTCTTCCTCAGGTTACATTTGCACGCATGATTTTCTTTTTCTTCCCAAGGTTACATGGTGTTCTTTTTCTCCCGGTAAATTTCAACAGGAAAGCCATTTTAACGTTTGCGAAGCGGCCGTTTCGAATCGCGCTAGCACATTTGCGTTTCATGTTAGACCATGCATACTTTGATGACAATTTTTTGTATTGGTGTGTACTATTACCTCTTAATGTTTTCCCCATCTTTTCTGAATCACCCTGTATATAGGCTGCCAAACCTATATTTGGTATAAGTGTTTCCTGTTTTTCTGAATCACCCTGCATATTCTGAACCGGTATGAAATTTACCGACTACCGAAATTTAAATCCAGACCTGCTGGTGCGCTAACTACTCTGGTGTCAGGTGGCATGAAAACATTTGATAGTGAAATTCACATTCAAATTTCTCTCCTGGATGACCAAAGTAAAAATTCCCGGCAATAAATCAATATCGGAACTCCGAAACAATTAACTCAGGATACATCTTTTAACTACTGTAGTCACCTAGCTCCGACGGCAAACGAACTGCTGATTTTCGATCGAATTATTTCAATTATAATTTTTTGATGATTCAAAAACACGGTTAAGAACATGATGAAGTCAATTTCAACGCATTCATAAAGAAATTTTAATCAAGAAAATATAATTTATTAGCTTCAAACTTTTAAAAAGAAGAAAATGGGAAGGAGAAATTAATTGTCATATCACTGGTTAACGGGGTTGATGCAAGCAAATTTGCCAAAAAAAACCATTTTAAAATTTTTCAATTTTTTAATATAGTACCATAAAGTTTTCTGCGTTCTAACTGCGAATTTTTGTTATATCTGCATAAGAAGTATTTTTAAATTATTTTTATATAAACCGCTGGCAGGCATATACGCTGTTTTTTCCATCAAAATACTATTTCAACCTCTCAAAACTATGTTTTTATCAGATAAGGAACATTTTCTCAAACACCACCTGTTCAAAAATGTCTTGAAACTTACTTAGCGTGTCTCTCAGCATTGAAAAGGTGCACACTTTAACGAGAGGATTGCTCATTTTAAAATGATTTTCAAAAATGTTTATAGCACAAAGTACGGGTAGATTTTGGTAATTTTTGAAAAAGTTGCTTCTTGTTGAAATTAAAATTCGAAAGAAAACAATTAAAATAAGAAAGGCTCTCGTTAAATTGTACAAAAATATTCATAGAATTCGGAGAAAACAATTGAGGGCCTAAAGTGAATAGAAAGTTTTTAAGTGTTCCTCTAAGACGGGGGATTTTTCCCATAGGAAAGCATGGGAAGCCAAGATCGTGCATCAACCCCCTTAACCGGCAATGACGAGATATCACACCTCCATAAAAGCCTCTTATTTTAGCATTGACAAGCCGAGATATTTTGCAACTCATTTCTCAAATGGGAGAGAAACTCTTCCCTTTTACCCCCTTAGTTTGTTCTGTGCCTGCTGAAAATCAGAAAAAAACCTACTTCATTAAAATATATAATGGAATTTATAGAAAAGGGGAGTTTAGTGATTTTTCTAATTGCCGCTCAAAGGGTTAAACTGATTGCTCGTGAATTTCGATTGATCGGCAATCAATCATTATATGTAGGCAAGGGTCATATTCTTAGTTTAGTCTTTATTCATTTTATCCAAGTAAATGTATTGATTTTAATAACACCATCGTATGTCACGGCAAACTCTAATTACAAATTCGTAAACATTTTCCATCACAGTCAACTTAAATATTATAAAAGGTAATATAAATCATCACGATCATTTCAACCAAAATATTATCGAACGCGAATAGGTATAAATAAATTATTATTGGTAAACAGACCTGATAAATCGATGCAGCACTTGCTATAAAAATACAGAACACCCCAAAACGGTTTGTAATCCAAAAATATGACGATGTTATGAACTCACGATAGAACGAAATACTCAATTTACGTGTGAACGCAAATTACTTTTGTGCGCGTTCAAATTCAAAATAAACAAAACGGAGACAAACAAATTATGACTTTGACAACGAACTGACGACGGCGAACTGACGATGTTGACGCGAGTGCAGACGACCCTTACTGATTATGTGTGAGAGATTCATCTCCTGCTACACTCTCTCCTCGTGTTTAAAAAGCCGCTAATCATATCCGTCGCCAATTCTCGCCAAAATTACTTGCAAATAGCGAACTTCATAGTGGATGAATGGCGTCATTTTCTGCCTCTCCTCGGTTTACATTTTTTATGAGAGAGAGAGAAAAAAACCTCTCTCTTATTTTCTATACACACTACACCTAATGCATTGCGTGTATTTTTTATAGGGCTGGTCCGATTAATCGACTAATCGGGTCGGTTAATCGATCAATTGTTAATCGCAGTCAAAAATTTTAGTTGAGTTAATCGACTCGATCGATCCCATTAAAATTCGATTAAAATTTTTGTTAAAAGTTTATATAATTTGATTTTTTTTTGAAAAAAAAAAACGAATTAGATGTCGAATTACCATCCTATACATGACATTATCGATAAGTGACCATATTTAAACAAGTAGTACAGTATTTTTTTTTTCCGTATTTTCTTGGGAGCAAGCATCAGCTCCTCTCGTCACAAGTACCATTTGGGAAATGGATTTTTATATCATCTATTTTTTTCAGTGCTATATGGTAACAAAAAATATTCGATCAATCAGTCGATTAATCGTTAAAATTTTTGGTTAACCAGTTAAAAATTTTAATCCCCGATTCCCAGCCCTAATAGCGATTAATTACTCTGAACATGAACTAATTACGCATTTTGAATTTTTTTTGTAATTTCAAAGGAATTTTATTCATGTAAAGAAAAAGTTGGTAAAACGATAAATTGTTCTCAATGAAATGAAAACTGCCAAAGAGACACCAAGGTCCCATACTGGTTGTTACAATGAAAAAACTCAATAACAATACAACTCGTTATAAAATGTAAAATAGAATTATTTTCGTTTTAGAGAGAAAAAAATGAAAGGGGGACAGGGGGAAGAGAGGGAGGTTGTTAGAAAAAATTAATAATACATACATGTAATAACGAAAGTATAAATATATATATCATGATAAATGCAGCGGGCAGAGGGTGATTTAACGCTTATAAAAAATATATATGTTACGGTAAAAGCCCGAAGACTTAATAAAACCTAGGTTTTACCAAGTCGAGTTGATAAAAGCTTGAAATACGCTTATAAACGTTTTCATTGCGAACTTTTATCAAGTCAAAGCCCATATTATAGAAAACAAAATAACTGCACAGAAAAAAACAACATTAATATACAGAAACTACACCAATATATAGAGACACAACACTGATACATACTTAAAAACACAACACAAATACATTGGAACACAACAAAAATTCATAGAAACGTAAATGTGTATGTATAATACAATAGTTCATTTATAGGCCTCTGACACATACATACTTCGTTTTGCATTACGTTCGTACTGGACATAAGGAGCAGCATCCCTTACAGGGCCGTCTTAACGCATGGGCCCACCCGGGGAGATCGAGAGAAGAGGGGGCCTCACAAAAATGAGATCTAGTTGAAATTTTCGAGAGTAAGCATGTAAAATTGGCTGGTGGGATTCAGAAAAATCACTTGGCCCGGGGGTCTATGATGATTGTTCAATGGGGAAAGAGTGTTCTTTACCATTTTTTCAACATATAATTACGACGGTAAAGCACTTTTTTTAATGTTAACAAGGTAATATCGAAAAAAAGGGGGGGGGGTCAGAAATAAAACTTTTTCGTGGTAATAGTTGTGTTCAGTAGGTCAAAATCATTCGGAAATGTATATTTTTATGACGGACACAATCACGGCTTTTAAAGCACTTTTTTAACATTTAACATGGCAATATATTTATATCTCCGTAACGAGAACCAATAGCACTTTTTCATGGTTATATGTAGGGGCGTGACTAGGATTTTTGCTACCCGGGGCAAACATGATTCGGCCACCCGGAGCAACCATTATTCCGCCGACCTTACAACTTTAAAATTCTTAAAAAAAATAATTTTATAACACGGTGTTCTTTGTTCCCACCTAAAAGTGCCGCCCCATAAATTTTTCCGCTCGGGGCAGTTGTCCACCCTGCCCCCCCCCCCCAGTTACGGCCCTGGTCATATTTATGTTCAGCAGGTTGAAACCATGCGGAATTGCATATTTTCATGTCGGCGCAATTTGTTGTGTTTTCCAGTGTTATTACTTCAGTCATTTGTGTGTGTATAGTTAATTTGATTTTCATGTTTATTAATTTTTGTGACAAACTACACGCAGTATTCCCATGGAATTAAATCATAGGTTTCCAACTGGTGTTCCACGGAACCCTGGGGCCAGGGTCCGTTCCTCGTAAGTTCTCCCTGAGCAAACACGCATTTTTGGGCCCCCTTCATATATCGTGTTTTTATAGGCATAGTTATCGAGTATTTTATGCATAATTACTGTCAAAATAAATTCTGAAGTATGCTATGACTCCCATTTACTTAGTCATCTTTCATCAAGGTATTCAATTTCACATTCAAGAATTTAACAACATGAGAAAGTAAATATGGTGAACAAACTCTTAAAAAATTATGTACTCTGACAATAAGCATGCTGATAATGTAAACGATGTATAAAGAGGCGGAAAGGATTTATTATCATTCTATTTTAACTAGCATGTTTTAATATAACTGGCATAGTTTAACTACTATTTCTATGAAAAAAAAATTTAAAACAAATAAAAACAAACATTTAGATATATAATTCGGGAATCACTCACACACACAAAATGAGTAAATTAAATTATCATATAGACCAAGGGTGGCCAACAGCTGGCCCATGGGCAGCATGTGGCCCATGAAGTGATTTTGTGCGGCCCGCGACAAGGTAAAAGTACCGTGAAAAAATTAAATTTGTTACCATTATTTGAACTATCGGTTCCTACAGCAGATTTCTTGATTAACATTTGTATTTCTAGTGACGAAATTAATTTAATAACTAACTAATTAATTCAATTAATAATGGAGCGGCTTATACACCGAAGTTGCACCACTGATACTGCCCGCGACGCTATAGCTGACCATTATGTTGGTCCGCGAACAGAAAGAAGTTGGCCACCCCTGACATAGACTATTAACATATCAACATATCACTTTTACAAATTAACGAAATGCATAAATAGCTGTCTAGTATTCATTTAACAAGCTGGAGTATTAAATGTGGGTGTGTGTATCAAAACAGTAAATCAAATAGGTTGTCTTCTTGCTTTTAGTGCTGCGAAGGCTTTAATGATATTTTACATTGTATATTTTAAGTAATGCAACATTCAATTCAAAGTATTCAAAAGTCAAGAATTAATAAATAAAGCTTACGTGTGAATGTAACTTCGGTGTTTAAAAACATCGAAACATTAAGCAACCGTAATTTTATCCAGTTCTCACACCTACTTAAGGGGTCTCACCACCCATATAGTCTGATTTTCAAAAATGGCTTCCCAAGATGTAATTGCACAATATAATGGCTTCCCATTCAAAAATAAAATCTCCAAAAATTTCATTTTAATTGTAAATTTGTTCTTTCATAATAAAAGAAAGAAATAATGAATTATAGTGTAAACGTATATAAGAAGAAACACTTGAAACGTGATTTTCTCAGATTGCAGTTTTCGAGCTCATCCGTAAGATAAAAAAAAACTATCGTCAAGAAATTCTGAAATATTGCAGAAATGTTTATTCGGCATGTGTTCGTAAAATAGGCCTCGAACTTCGATATTTGCCATTCGTATAATTTTATGAATTTTTAAATAACCCTCTTAAGGTTGACTCTATTAAAAATTTGTGTGAAAACAAATAAGTACTTTCACTTTTGGTAATACTTCACGAAAAGGGAGAATAACACTAAGTTTTTTCTTCTCAAGGGGGGGTTTACGTTTTTTTCTGCAAAATAACACTATAATTAAGAGGGAACTATAAATAAGTTCTAATAAGGGGGGGGGGATTAGAACCCCTCCCCCCTTTGCGTACGCCAATGTATGTATTGAAGAAATATTCAAAATTTGTTTGGGTTCCACGGTAGCTTTTCGTTGGAGTCCCCTGAACTAAATAATGACATCCGTGTAAGAAAATTGCCGCATTTAATACCGGGGGTCGCCAGTTCGTGGGCAGAATAGGTATGTCTGGCTCAAGCATCTCCTGACCCTCTATAACTAAGGTGGCCACAAAGTAAAAATCAAATGGAAATCGGCCATGACAAGTAGCTAAGGGTGGCCATAGATAGCTGTGAAAAAAATTCAGATGTAAAGAAATGAATCTTCTAAGTGAAATATGGTGTGGAAAAAGTTTGACTGCTTCCATAATTCAGCAGAACTGTCATTAGAACCATGACCATCCTAACTCATGGGCCTATTTGGGCATGGCCCGGAGGGGTGTCGTGTCCATAAGAGCAGAAGCGTACTCAGAAGGGCCTGCGCTCCCCCCCCCCTCCCAAGACGACCAAATATTAAAAATAATTTTTGATATTTTTGTAAAAAAGTTAAAATATCGAAAAAAAAAATTCAATTATATACTATCCTAATGAATTTCTGTTAATGCCTGCCTTCTCTCGATACGACAGTTTCACCTACAAATTATATTCCTAAATTATATTCCTACCTAATTAATATTCCTAATGTAGGAATCATTGTTGTATATACTGATCTCTCTCATTAAAAAATAAATAAAACAAACAAACAAAATATATTTTAAATAAATAAATGTAACAAAATCGTGTAACTTACTGGAATATTTCGGCGAATATATATATATATATATTTTTTTTAGTATAATTTCAGTTTATAGTATTTAACACTTGTATGCGTAGCTTCGTATATATGCAAAGCATTTTTTAAGGAAGGCGGCCATGACAAGTAGCTAAGGTTGGCCACAGATAGCTGTGAAAAAATTCAAATGTAAAGAAATGAGGACACCCTCGTGTTGCTGATATTACACGTATAAATTTCTAAACTTTTGCGCATATATTTTTTAAATGGTAGGAACAAGCAATATTGTATAACACTTACACATTTATTTATTTTAAGATTAAAAAAAAATTATTATAATTTTTTATTCTAACCCTTAAATTGATAGAATAATAAAAACAAAAAATCTTGAACATTTAAGGGTTAAATATTGATGAATGTGTTTTTTCTACGTCTGTTTATTTTGCTGGTTGAAATTTCTATGCATGCTATCCAATAAAAATAATGTTTTATAAATTATACACAATGTTGTACGGTGCATATTGTTTATATGCGAGAAGCTTATTTATTTATTTGGTGGCATATCAGTCGTGGCTTTTTTGCTCTCTCGCGCATTGCCGAATTCCGGCTCTTTATATATAATCATACAATTGCCTCGTCTGTATCATTCAACGTCGAAAAACAATGGAGGTTAAAACACGTTTTTATTTATCTGATCCAACGCGATGATGTAATAGACAAGAAGAGAGACGCGATAAATAGAAAAAAAATTGTTTTAAAAGAGCTTTAAGATTAGCATAGAATGCGAAAAGAGGCTCCCTGTTGACCGACCGCCTGTGATAAATGAATAATATGTGTGACCGCATCCCACGCAGTTTTAGACCTCTATCTTCTGGTGAGCATGAAGCATATATGCAAACATGTTTTTTTTTTTTAATCCAGTTGGTGAGAATAGAATAGATTTAGAATAATATATATATATATATATATATATATATATATATATATATATGCGTGTGTAAGGTTGTAACTTCC
Organism: Pholcus phalangioides; assembly: GCF_987345545.1. Taxonomy (NCBI): domain Eukaryota; kingdom Metazoa; phylum Arthropoda; class Arachnida; order Araneae; family Pholcidae; genus Pholcus; species Pholcus phalangioides. The sequence continues at coordinate 17,172,642 of NW_028301604.1, forward strand.
AGAGCGATAAACATAGAGAAATAAATAATATTGTTTTCTTTCAGTAGAAATTGTTTCTGTAGCATCATGCATCCATTCGTTTTTCACATGCTTTTTTTTTAATTCTCCGGTGATTGGTGAGCTATTCAATTTCCACTTGTCACGTGAAGACCGTTGTAATGGTCAGTATATCATGGAAGACCATACGGAGTATAAAATGATTTGAAAACTAAAAAATTATCTGATTCTTTAATTGTTTCATAAAATCCTGTAGTGTTCTCGCACATTTAATGAAGTAGACTAAGTTTTTCTATCAGAGAGTCATAATGTCATTTAGGCCCCTTTCACACGGAGCGGATGCGGACGCGGGTCCGCATACCCTTTCAAACGATCGCTGAAGATGCGGACGAATCGCCCGCATCTTTAGTTCGAAATTCGTGCATAAAAACTGTTTTTTCTCAATTTTTGTAATTATTTTTCTCCTTCACCCCTGATTCAGCGCCCATAGGCAGCCTAGAGGCATTCTTTGGTGGTTTAATCTAGAGCCACATAGAATATGGGAATAAAGATGTCTTCATTCCGATCCTCACAAGTAGTCGATGGGAGAAAATGTCTTCAAATATTTTCAAAATATTTTGAAAAAAAAAATCCGTCTTTTCGGAAAAATATGGAAGAAAATTCTCCAAAAACATTCAAAACATTCGATGTTCCAAAAAAAAAAAAAAAAAAATTCAGGAGATATCAAAGAATTTGCAAGTAATAAAAAAGGGGAGGGGTAGAGACTTTCAAAATGCCTGTGCTTAGAAATATCACAATTCTGTCTTAGGCCGGGATTACACTATAAAAGTTTTATAAAGGTTCATTTAAAAAAATGAATGCAACCAATAGGCAGATCAGTTAAGTTATCTCGAATGTAATAGATGTGTTTATTGGTTACATTTTTCAAGGTTTATAAAATAACTTTCATAAACCTTTTAGAGTGAAATCCCATCCTTAGATTAGTCATTTCTGAAATATAAAATTTCATTTTTTTAAGTTTATAGACCACCAAAAACATTCAAGTGCTAGGGTCTTCAAAGGTCTTAATCCGGCCCTGAGTGAACACCGTACGTGGATAACGTTGTTTAATAAAAACATTTTTTTTTAAGTTTTAAAAAATTAACAGTTAAAAAATTTAAAAAAATAACAAATATATAAAATAATATTTCAGATATTCATATTTTTAAATAATTTTAAAAATTTAAAAAGAAAAAATTAAAATTTTTAAATTAAATTTAAAAGTTATTAAAGTATGTAGTCAATTAAATATTCGTAATGAATAGAACGGCTTATAATTTTGGTCCCGTCAGTGGCCGTTGTTGACAGGTTTTATTGTATAAAATTGTCAAATATGGACAAAAGGCAGTTAAAGTTGCTATATCTCCATCTCAGAAGGAAACGGAGGGATAGACGTATGTAGGTACATTATATTAATGAGCAGGGACATCATATGGTGTTTTTATGGGTATTTATGGCAAATAATTAAAAAAATTCAGTGCAAAATAAGCTTTAAAAAGTAGCCAAAGATGCGGACGAATTCGCTCCGCATCCGCATCGTGTGAGTAGCTCCGAATAAACCTATTGTCAAAACTTCTATGTGCGGATGCGGAGCCCGCACTTAGGTTTTGACACATGCGGACGACGTCCGGACCTGCATGAACATTTCCCAGGTGCGGAGATTTTTCGGCTCGTCTGAAAGGCGCAGTATATTCCAATTGTTAAAACTTCTTCCGGACCCGCGTCCGCATCCGCATCCGCTCCGTGTGAAAGGGCCCTTAACATATACATAAAAATAGGGGTTCTTAACTTATGTGTCACCTTAAACTTCGTCGCAGGGACGGATTGTACAAAATTCACTTACCAGACCTACTATGAATGCTCTTATTGCGTCACTAGTTTCACTAATCTCGATAACCAAACCCGTAGGTCGCAAAGTGGATCATGCTGATTTTGATATCGAAGCTAAAAAAAACGTGTGTGAATCCCTGCATCAAAATCCCTTTAAGGCCGGGATTAAAATATTAAAATATAAAAGTTTGATGGAAGATCTTTTACAAAAACTTGATAAAAACAACCAATAAGCGTATCGGTTACATTCGCTCAAATGTAACCGATGCGCTTATTGGTTGCATTTTCAAGTTTAATAAAAGTTAAACTTTTACAGTGTAATCACGGCCTAAGAGGTACCTTCCTCCAGGGCCACTTTTTTCTGGACCGGAATTTTCCCCCTCATATATAAGATATTCACATTCTCACTCTATTCAAGTTCCACTTTCTGGTATTAGATTAATACTCTAGTATTAGATTTCACTTGGAACGTTAGTAAAACTAAAAAAATGCCTTTCGTTCATCGAATTGCAAGTAAAGAGAACGAAGATTTGTCCTTCGCTCTCTCATTGAATATCTTATTAACTGTTCACCTGTCAAAGAAGAGGCTGCATTAAACAGCTTATTTCAAACAAACTTGAAAAATGATGTCTCAAAATTCATAATGTATAATATTTTCAGTTATGATTATAGTTCCCAAAATTACTTGTGATTAGAGCCATTTGCTTTAAGTGAAAGCATTTATTTACAATTACATAAACTTTTCGATTTGAAGAGATTTTAGAAAAAAAACGAAAAACGAGTGTTCGATGTGCATTTGAGTTATTATGGTTTTTTAATAAATAATAATAATTAGTATCTTAACGTATGGAAAGAATCATGTGGAATTTTTTTTTTTGCTCCTAATCGGTGCTGCACTACATTCTGAGTATGCAGGGTGTCCTGTAAGTGCTAGCACGGAATTTATCTCATCAACCGTCCGTCATAGATATAGAATATATGATTCCAATTAAAAAAATTCGCAACAGACGTTCAAAAATTACCCTGTACCAGTTTTGAGAGTGAAAATACAGTGTGACAAAATAAAAAAAAAATCTAAATTTTTATACGGTCCTCCCTGTATTCTACTTCTAATTAGAAAGTTATTGCGCTGTCTCTCCTGATGCCAACAAAAAAAATTCCATTTCTAACTGCAATATTCAGAGATATTCGGAGGAAATTTGGGAAAAAACAGCTCTGATTGCGGAAAAACCGTTTTACCCGCATTTAACGCTGTTCTTTCCCAAATTTCCTCCGTTTTTCGAATTCGAATATCTCTGTGAATATTGCACTGAAAAACATGGATTTTTTTTGTAGGCATCAGGAGAGATAAGGTTTCAACAAACTTTCTAATTAGAAGTTAGAGTACAGGGGGACCGTATAAAAATTTAGATTTTTTTATTTTGTCACACACTGTATTTTTACTCTCAAAATTGGTACAGGGTAATTTTTGAACGCCTGTTGAACATTTTATAAACTGAAATCATACCTCTACGACGGACGGACGGTTGATGAGATAAAGGCCGTGCTAGCACTTACAGGACACCCTGTATAATCAATACATACATCCTAAATCAATTATACATCCTAACTCAATTATACATCCTAACTCAATTTATAAAATAATACAGCATCTTTCATGTTAAGTTCAATTATACTGTATTCAGTAATATTTTTTACCATTTGATGGTAGAGGTCTGAATAATTAATATGTGTTTTTCAACTTTTCTCAGTTCGTTTTTTATTTGAAAAGCTTCAATCATTATTTTAGAAGAAGAAAAAGCCAACTCATAATAAATAATAGCGTTTGATCGCATGCTTACAGCGACATGTTTGCATTTTCAGTAAGGTGAAATTATTGTCGACCCGAGAAATTATGAAGATTTTAATAGAAATGTTTGGCGTCTGTAAGGTTTTAACCATTACTCTTGGATTGCATGTAGTCTACCGCGTATTTTTATTGAATAACTGGTTGGCTGGATGAATAGTTTTAATGCCATTTTTGCGCTTTATGGTTTTGTAAAGTTTATTTTCCAAAAAACAGCACATAATTTCCGATATATATATATATATATATATATAAGAACTTTAAGCGAACAGATAATTGCTAATGCATCAAGCATTTTGAACCAACAACCTAATCAAATAAACATGTACATTCACAGCATTTTTCTAATGGTGGTCTGAGAAATGGCGTTATTACGAGACTGAAAAACAAGATGTTGCTCATTCTGCGGTTAATGCCCTCTAAAGATTCTTTTGGTAACCTCAAAAATTGACATTCTTAAAGAGGAAAACGGTGTGAAGTGTCAAGAAGGTTGCTAATACTCTTTAAAAAAAGTGGGGGGGGGGGAGTTTGTCAAATATGAGTTGTAAGTGATGAGTCATTGTCCAAAGAGAGAGCAAATAAGAAAAAAAAAGAAACAGAAGCAAAGAAAGAGTGTGTGTGTCGTGCTTGAAAACATCGTGGAAATACCTGATATTATTCTCAGTTAATGGCGCTACTCAAGGGCACCCTAAAACACTTGGGTTGGATTTCTCTCGCGTAACCACAAATTACGGAACAAAATCTGTTCTCTTTGTTGCGTGATGAACGCCGAGGAACTTATATTGTAATTATAAGTTATCATCAGTAGACGCTTCTGATGACAACAATAAGTGGAAAGGGTTACCTGAATTATTTGGTAAGCTTTGCTCTTGGTTTAAGCAACAAAACGTTCATTATATCTCTAATACCTATTAATCAAATAATATTACGTATATAAAGAGCGAAAGAATGTTTTTTTTTTAATCTCTTCGTTGTATATTATCTTTTAAGTTATAATCATCGTAGACATTTTTTTTATCGATGAAACAATTCATTTTCGTAGAAGAGCCGCAGTTTACTAAGAAATGATTGATACTGAGGGTTTACATTCCTTTCTCATTCGAAAAAATGATAATAATGGTATATACACTGAAGAGCCAAAAAAACTGGTGCACCTGCCTAATAACGTGTAGGGGCCCCGCGACCCCGCAGAAGTGCCGCAACACGACGTGGCATGGACTCGACTAATGTCTGAAGTAGTGCTGGAGGTAATTGACACCATGAATCCTGCAGGGCTGTCCATAAATCTGTAGGAGTGAGAAGGGGGGGGGAGATCTCTTCTGAACAGCACGTTGCAAGGCATCCCAGATATGTTCAATAATGTTCATGTCTGGGAATTTAGGTGGCCAGCGGAAGTGTCTAAAGTCAGAAGAGTGTTCCTGGAGCCACTTTGTAGCAATTCTAGACGTGTGGGGTGTCGCATTGTCCTGCTGAAATTGTCCTAGTCCATCGGAATGCACAATGGACATGAATGGGTGCAGGTGATCAGACAGGATGTTTACGTACCTGTCAGAGTCGTATCTAGACGTATCAGGGGTCCCATATCACGCCAACTGCACACGCCCCATACCATCACAGAGCCTCCACCAGCTTGAACAGTCCCCTGTTGACATGTAGGGTCCATGGATTCATGAGGTTGTCTCCATACCCGTACACGTCCATCAGCTCGAAGCAATTGGAACCGAGACTCGTCAGACCAGGCAACGTGTTTCCAGTCCTCAACAGTCCAATGTCGGTGTTGTCGGGCCCAGGCGAGGCGTAAAGCTTTGTGTTGTGCGTACACGAGTGGGCCTTCGGCTCCGAAAGCCCATATCGATGATGTTTCGTTGAATGGTTCGCACGCTAACACTTGTTGATGGCCCAGCATTGAAATCTGCAGCAATTTGCGGAAGGGTTTCACGTCTGTCACGTTTAATGATTCCCGTCAGTCGTCGTTGGTCCCGTTCTTGCATGATCTTTTTCCGGCCGCAGCGATGTCGTAGATTTAATTTTTTACCGGATTCCCGATATTCACGGTAAACTAGTGAAATGGTCGTACGTGAAAATCCGAATTTCATCGCTACCTCGGAGATGCCATGTCCCATCTCTCGTGCGCCGACTATAACACCACGTTCAAACTCACTTAAATCTCGATAACCTGCCATTGTAGCAGCAGTAACCGATCTAACAACTATGCCAGACAATTGTTGTGTTATATAGGCGTTGCCGACCGCAGCGCCGTACTCTGGTTCCATATCTCTTTATTTGCATATGCATGCCTGTACCAGTTTTTTTGGCTCTTCAGTTTATGTATAGTTGTATTTATGAAAGCAAATAGTGTTCCAGGTTTACTATCTACAGGGGTTGGACAAAATAATATGACCACCTGTGAAATGAGACAAAATCTTTATTAATAGGCTGTTGGCCCTCCTTTAGCATTAATTACAGCTTGTATCCGTCGTGGATGGACAAATACAAGTCATGCACCACAGTCAGGGGATACGTAGTCACTCCTCCTGCAAAAAGGTCACTAATTCAGAACGTGTCTGTGGAGGTGGAAACCTACTGCGCAGTTTGGCCTCCAAAATACCCCACAAAGGTTCAATTATATTAAGATCAGGGAACTGAGCGGGCCACACAAGGTGTTGCAGTTCATCATGGTGTACATCAAGTCAGTGTCCGATAATTCCAGCAGTGTAAACGGGCGAATTACATCTTGGAACACAGGTAGAGAATCAGGGAACTAATATTGCACCAGTGAGTGAAGATGGTCGGCCAGAATACTGACATAAACCATAGCCCACTAAACAATTATGTCTAGTCGGTGCATAAACCCACCCATCCAGGACAACAAGTGGGCCGATACCATGGTGAGACATGACGCCCCACAGCATCACTGATCCCTCTCAATGCTTAACAGTAGAAAGGAGACAGTCAACATCATAAGCTTGCGCTGGCGTTCTCCAAACGTAAACACGTCCGTTAGTCTGGAATAATTTGAACGACGATTCGTCTGACCAGATGACATTCCACCATTGTTGTTGTGTCCAATTCTTATGTTCGTGACACCATGTTCGTCGTTTCATGGCATTGCGTGGTGTCACCAATGATTTTGGAATAGTCGCCTTACCTTGTATGTTTGCTGCATGCAGTTCACGGCGGATAATTTTTGTCGATACATCTTCCTGTAGATGTGTGTTCATCTCAGATGTTATCTAGGATGCTGTTATCTTGTGCTTTCTGGCCACACACACACACACACACACACACACACACACACAATCCGCTTCAAAACCCTTCTGGGTCTATCAGCCATCTTCGACTTTCGGCCACTGTTATGCTTGGTAGATGATGTCTTTCCCTGTTTGCTATAGGCTGTCATTACCATCGACACAGTACTTCTCCCGACACCAACAAGGGTGGCCGTTTTCATTACTGTGGCCCCGGCAAGACGGGCTCCAACAATCATGCCTCTTTCGAAATCTGTGAGGTCAGCCATAACGAAGTTTTAACGCCCCAATATACATCGCATCCGAACGCTATCACTGCTACGACTAGACTGATGTGTGCACATTATAGCCCACTAAGTGGAACTCTTCCACTAGAGAGCGGACGTATACGACAGGTTCCCTCGAGTGTTGTTTTTTGCACAGGTGTTCACATTATTTGCCCAACTCCTGTATATCATTGAGATGTATTTCTGTAAGTTATAAACAATTTCAATGTCATCTAGGACTGTCAAATATTCGCAATTTTGGAACTAAAAAAAGCCATAATATTTCATGAAATCAATCAAATTAGTTTTAGTGAAGTTTGTTTCAAGTGCCACTTCTCAATAATAGTCTCTTATTTATTCAAGGGATATTTTATTCTTTAGAATTTGAGATATGATGTTATGGCTAATAAACATAAATACATGCTTTACATCTGTTTCATCCCCCTGGTAATGTTTCTATGAAGTTTATTTTTATTAGATCGGACTCGCTGATTGTATTATTGTATTCAAGAATTATGTTTTGTTTTTTTCATATCGCAAGGGAAACGCAAGTAATAACTGAACAAACATATTCGGGTACAAGTTCTCAGAGACTCCTTAATCATTTTTCATATTCATGATTCCTTCCCCCCCCCCCTCTCTTTTCAATTTATTCAACAACATTCTTGAAAAAAATTTTAAGCTTTGCTCTGGCTTTTTGTATGTTTGAGTACATGTTTTTATTTATGCTCAAGGACACTACAATAGAGGTGCGGCAAAAAAGTTGTTCTGGAGAACGAAAGCAGGAAAATGGAAGACGGGGATTGAGCTTTAAATGTATACTGAACATATTAAATATAGAATTGAAAACGCCTTCTGTGTTACCCGGATGCCATATATTTCTCTTTTGTGGGTAAAATTATTTTCGAACTGGAATGGCTTTTATTTTGCATACATTATTATCCTCTCACATGCTCGAAAACTTTCTAGGAAACAAGAATGAAGGCATTTGGATTTCAGAATTTAATACATTTCTATGCTGATTAACGACAAGGATTTGAAATTTGTAATAACACCAAAAGCATTTCATAACTTTATTTTCTTGTCTAAAAGTTGAAATCACTGTTGAAACGAAATTAAAATCGTCTCTAGAAAATTTGTTAACAAATTGAGACAATTTTAATTTAAGATAATATGTCGATACAAAAAAAATGTAAGGAAAAATGACTCTCTCACATCTAAAATACCTGACTAAAATGAAAGAAACAGTAATAATAATATTTTTCTTGTACTGTATTTTGTGTTAAATTGTGTCACTATCAATTAATTTTACAATCGGGTTAACTTAAAATACATCTATACACAAATTCACGTGTAACGTTGAAGATGAAGATGATAAATAATAATACACTTCAAATTATAAAAACGAAAGTCTCTTTGTTTAGCGGTATAAAATACAAAAAAAACCGTATAAATGCATATTTATCTCAGCATTACAAGATTGATGTTTGTTTCATCAAAAAAGGCGCACACACACGTACTATAATATCGTGAGCATAACTTTGGTCGTAGAACTTATTTATTTTTGAAGCTTCTGTTTGAGAAACTTATGTATGCAATATTTCATGTCAGCCGATTATATATATATATATGCCTTGGCAAAATATATGTTTCCGGCTTTTTTCCCATCATTGTTGAAAGACTGGCGTGAAAAAATCTGACGCAAATACGAAACTGAATTAAACATTATAAAATAAACTAGTCACGAGCCTATTCAAAACACACTTACGTGGCATTTTTAACAGGTGTGTCATAAAGCTTGCTTTTCCGAATATTCCAATCCACAATCAATGACGAGGTGCAAATGCTTGGGTGTTAGGTTTGATAGACATTCTTTCGAATATTTGAATCATTACCAATCGTCGATTGAATTTCATTGAATTTGCAGTCACGCATTCAGTACGTATCTCGACAAACAAAAATTGGTCAACATATAAGCATGTTAAAAGCATCAGCCACCGGTTATATAGAAGTGGAATAATTTTATTATTCCTAAAATTCAAACATACATACAACATGTATTCGATGCATAAATCTTTTTTTTTAAGTTTGAAATTTACTACGTATATTGCCATGCTTTATCGAAGTAAATTACCATCTTCCCATTTTTTCAATTTAAAATTTACGATTCATTTATTAAGACATGAGAAATGATTGAGATTGTTTTCTGACATTGAATAATTTATTATCGATTGGTTTGTAGCTTATTAGCTATATGAAGTGTTGAAAAATCAATTAAAAATGCAAAAAAATACCGATATTCAAATCTCGGTTCAAAATGAAACACGCCATTAATTCCATTGACAAAAGTGATGAATTCTGTCAAATATTCTGTGAATAAATAATGTTATAAGCATAGATATTAATTCATCTGTAATTATTAATGCGAATTTCAATTGTTTATGCAATAAATTAATTTTTTTGCATTTCAAATAAATAACTGAAGCCACAAGACGCTGTACGCTCAATAAAACCAATCAGTCGATCGTTTTCCGCTGAAGGAAAACTTAATTGAGAAAGTTTCCCTGAACGTGTTATCGATTCTCAGACTGTGATCTTAATGGTAGAAAAAAAAGAAATGATCGAGAATATCACCTTGAAACGAAAGCGAATTCAATTTAATCCAAAGGTTTTCACTTTCCTTCTGTGGTTTGTTTTCTCACGTGCGAAGTAAGGCGAGGTCAACACTAAAAACAATTAAACAGAAATAAAAAACAGAAGATGTGAATTTTTTTTATTTCTTTCACATCAGCAAAAGCTATGCTTTCTATTCGTTTTTTTTCGTACCTTTATTTGTGAATTTTATAAAGGATGAATAAATCATTGATGTCATTAAAATGATAATAACACTGATATCAGTACAACTAAAAATATGATAAAAAATGGCCGAGCATTCGATAAAATCTGACCCTGTAAAGCATTCCACAAAATTAACCCTGTATGGCTCGCCCTCATAAAAACGTACTGAATTTTTTGTTTTGCAAAAAATTGATGTAAATTGGTGCTGTTAGCATATTTTTAATTGAAACAACAGCAATTTAATTCTTTAATTAGCTAAATGGTTGATTAAGAGTATATTATAGAGTTTGCTCTGATTTTAATGTTTTAATCTCTATAAACAGATTAAATCTTGCTTAGAAAAATTGAATATTTTTTTCGTATTTTATTCCCAATTCCCTCAATATTTGGTGCGTTTTTATAAATTTCTGAACACGTAAAACTCCAATTGCTTTCAAAAAATGACATCTACAAGGAATCAACTCTTTTTAGATAAAAAAAAGTATGGTACTAGTGTTTCCGTCTTTTGCACCAAAATGACACTAAAAGATATACTTCCTAAAATAACAAAAAAGTTGAGCGAAGAAATTACAGTATAATGGGGTTTTTTGAACATGTATTTGCCATGTATATTTAGCTATACACGGGACCATAGAAGGTTAAAGCAAATATTCGTTATTTTGAGCTATTCAAAGTACCACATTTCTTGCAATAGGCGCAGCGGCATCTATGTTTATGAGACCGTAAGTTCAGAGGCTTGCGGTACTAGATATAATGCCGGGATGTCTATATAACATTGGGCCCCCGGATGAAGTGATGTTCTGAAGCTTCTACCTGGCTGAAGTACCACGTATCGATTTACATACATATTCTCGAAAATCATAGTGCCGGATCACATTTTCATGGAGACCCCATATGCACCTCTTGCCCGTGTAACTGATACGTTAAGACCACCATGCGCATACTTCAATTTTTGTTTTGAAAAACAGTCTTTAAGAAATAGGCTATGAGAAACCATCACGTAACTTTCAAATATCGATGAATAGAATTGTGATTCACCTATACAGAATTGTTTCTGAACATTAAGCTCGAATTTTCTAAAAAAATTAAGACATCCAACTACGTTGAAAATGTCATTTTGCAAGAAAATATCGAGTTATCTATTTTCATTTTTTATGAAAGCACCATTTTCTTGCAATTACAAAAGAGCCTTGTTTTGTTTGTATGAAGCTTAGAACCGAAGCTAGACTTACTTTAGAGTGTTGCGTTTTTACATCAAGTAATGTGTGAATAAAAACTTCAAACGCGTTTTACGGAGAATGCTATTTTGACATTTTACTTGAGTTTGAAACATGATTTCTAAAAGTCTATTGATTGTATCATTACAAAAATTTTATATGATATTTTGCCATGTATTGTTAAGAGTACGGACTAAAATCGAAGGTCTATCTCATGTACTTGTCTAATTACGGTGTTTTATATACGATATGTTAAATGAAATTTCAAAAAAATTCATACGTACATCAACAGATTCGGGTGTAACTTATGAGAATAACATACAATCCTTTAAATTTTAGTTCATAACCTGAATCATCACTAGCTGAATAAACTGTGAAAAAAGAACAAAACATTTCATTCTTAGAATTCTTTGCAATCGTGTTTCGAATACTGCATGAATTTTGCTTAAAATTTGACATAAAAATGACTTTTTCATAGGAAATGGCATAGGTTGTCCAAAAAGTTGTATTGTTTTCACCATTTTGAGACACTTTCTATCAGAAAAATGGTATTACACAGTAGAAAAATGCTGAGAAAGGTTGTTGGAGATACCTTAATTGAATGTAATTTAAATTTTTCCTAGGAAAGAGGAATTTATGCATATTGAGAGACGGAGAGAGAAATACGGTACTAATTGGAATAGTAAAATAATTGTTTTGTAATGATAAAAAAAACAGCTCATTTCATTTGACGCAACTCGAAAACAGTAACTTTTCATAAATGTTAATTTTTACTCCCTAAAGAAAATAACTAGGGATGGATTAAAATTTTCACCTGGTTAATCAGAAATTTTTAACTGATTAATCGAATCTTAATCGAATATTTTCTAATGTGTGCGCTAACACTTTTTAACAAACTTACTAGGTAACTTTTTTTTATTAATTGTTGCTACAAAAAATATACTTCATTCATTTCACTTACCTATTCTTCAGATGTGAAAAAAATATTAGAATATGTGAATGTGAGAAAATTAAGGTTGCATGCTTAAAATAAAGGTAAACATATTTTTGTCAGATCTTGATTTCTTCACAAGGGTCTTGTTTTTTTTTAGAAAATCAGTCATTTTAGGTTATTCACTGATTTCGGGACTACTTTCGATCTTCATAGTTTTGACTTTTTCTCCTAGAAACTGCTCCCAAATGGTACTGGAATAGTCGAATACAAAAATTACTGTTCACAGAGGAGATAACAAATGTTGGTCTCTTGTCTTCTCTAAAACTTCCATTAATCCAAATTTTAAACTCAAATCATTACCGATTATCATTGAATTCATTTGTATTCCTTTTATGTCAAAAAACTTAATTAAAATATTGATTCAAATATTTTTAAATACGGTACACTTATCTGAAATGGTGGAATATATTATCTAGGAATATAATTTAAGACATCTAATCCGTTTCGTCAAATAAATCGCAATAAATTACGAACTTTTGATAATTTATAATTCATAACAGTTGATGTATTAACCCACTCGATTAATCAATTTATCAGCCCAAAAAATAATTAATAATAAGTACTTACTTAAACATAGAGACACACAAAATAAATTAATTCATTCTTGGTTGGAGCTCCATTTTGTTCAATATCCAACGTAGATTAGTAGACGGGGTGCATAAGATATACTGTATTTGCAAAGAACCTAGGTATACAGTATTTCGAAACCTCAACATGGGAAAAGAGTTATAAAAAAATAATAATTCTTTAAAAGAGTTGAGATTAAAAAAGCACTGGCCAGTTTCTTTTTTCACCTTTCTTAAACAATGTATGAACGATTTTTTTTGTCCCGTAAGAATCTATTCAATCTAACAGCTGATGGTCTGTGACCTCCAGATTTGAGAGAATCGACCGCTGATTTAGGTTAGTAGGACATGAAGCTGCCACTGTTGCCTTTTAAAGCTTTCATTTCCGCTCCTTCGTGTATACCTAAAAGATATGTACGATGTTCGTCTTTAAAAGGTTCGAATTTCCAACATAATGGTATTTTCATTAACATTTGTTCTTTGTTTTTATTTCGTGTGAAAAAAACGTGTAGAAACATTTTTGAATCACCTTTCGTGGCTCGATACGTACGTATATTTCGTCTTCCTGTTTCTACAAGAATTACAAAAACCATTTCAAATAGTCACAAGAATTTGAAGAAATAAACAGAATACCTTAGAAATTGAATCGTATTTTTAGTCTATGTACATTTAGTAAATACGCTGAGTGACCAAAAATCGATACAGTGTTATACTGCACGCACCAAAAGAACGGTTTAATCTGAATTGTTTTTATTAGGCTGGCATAGGGTCAGCGATACTGTGAGTCAACAAAATGAAATTGGTTGAGTCTCTCAGCATAATTAATGACCATATTTATCCATCAATGGACACTTTCTTCTATTTGAAGACGATGTCTCAGTATAATGGCGAGATACATTGAACTCAAACTGTGAAGAAATGTTGGAAAAACACTAGGTATAATTCGGCCACTTGTATTAAGCACCACCTAGTCCCGACTCAAGTCCGGTCGAGAGCCTATAGACCAGGGGTGCCCACCCTTCTGAGTTTTTTGGGCCAAATTTGAAAAGTAAAAACTGTTATGGGATACAACTGAAATGCAAACAATAGCTGATGAGAATACTAAGTAAAGAAATATGAGCTCCTTTCCCTCGATTTGGTAGCAAAAGATGCTTGAAATCTCCTCGAAACAGTATTTATATATATATATATATATATACACACTCACAAAAGGGAAATTATTTGAAGAAAAATGTACAAGATAGAATTTATGCAAGAGTGAAACAGAACCTATGCGGTGGGTCGTTACCAAGGGGGAAACCCCATGCATGGTTCGAAAAGAGTGGGCGTTTCTGAAAAGTGGCCTAATTGCGCTAAATATGCCAACCCTTGTTCCCAACGCCTGCCTTCTGAAAAACATGTTGGACGAAAAAATGGAATGAAAAATGAGAAAAATATATTGAATAAATATATTATTTGAAAATATACAGAACTTCAGGTTATAAGCTAATTGAAGCATGAGAAAAAACACAAAATTTCAAAATATACAGAAATTGCAGGAAATTATTTAAATAAATTACAAAAATAAATTAAAAAATCCAAAATGTAGTCACAAAAAGTTAGTCAAAACATTTTTCTCATTTTTCATTCCATTTTTTCGTCCAACATATTTTTGAGAGGCAGGCGTCGGGGAACAAGGTTTGGCATTTTTAGTGCAATTAGGCATAGCCACCCTTCAGAAACGCCTACGTTTTTTAAACCATGCATGGGGGTTCCCCCCTGATGACGACCTACTTCATAGGTTCTATTTCACTCTTGCATAAATTCTATCTTGCACATTTTTCTTCAAATAAGTTCCTTTTTGTATATATATATTTTGAATGATCAAGTGAGCAGCACGAGCGCTTTTGTCATTTAAAAAGCTATTTTAGCTTTTTTTCATTCTCTATTTTCACATATCTAGATTTTTCACACCACAATTTATATATATATAATATTAATAACATATTTAACATTAATAATATACTTTAATTACTACTAATTAATATTGTTTCTAAGGCCAGGATTACGCTACGTATAAAAGTTTTCTCTAAAAGTGTTTTTATAAAATTTGAAAAATACAACCAATAAACTGATCGGTTACATTTGGTTGAAAGTTTTACAAAACTTTTATAGTGTAATCCCGGCCTAAGGCTTTCGCAGCAATAAAGTTATCAGATTCATGCATAAAAAAAACCACCGTGGATTGAAGTTTTCACTCAAAATTTCACTCGCTCTTATGCAAAGCAACTTCAGGATCCAATCCACAGTAACACACACATTGCAGTCCAGAAAAATCCCGATAACTTTATTTATTATCGTTTTAATTGCTTATTGGCCCCAGCAGTATATATTCTCAACTGTATATGTGACCCGCGAATCACACGTTGGGTATTTTGCTATGGACCTTATTGGGGAGGAATCTGATCGGTATGAAGAAAGGGGCAATCTAATGTGAATTAAAATTTTAAAATTCATAGGTTCTCTTTCCCGAGTTTCTACGTGTTTTTTTTTCTGCGTTGAACTACGTAACTCGTCCTGTTTTTGGCAGAACTGTTTCTTTCCTCGTGTTATTTGGCGGTCCCGCGATTTGGTAATTTTCAGCATAATCACCGGAAATAGTGGTAATTCGTGGTGTGCTCCCGCCTCTTGGTTAGTAAGGGCAATCCCCTTTCGCTGGATCGGCGCTTTTGTCGAAATGTATATATTCTTATGATTAAATTCATACTCACATTTTACATAGGGAGGAAAAACAATATCAACACCAAGTTTCCTCTGACTGTGCAAATTCGTCTACGACATAAATACCTACCGTGTTTGTCTAATGTCTGATCCCCCCGACAGGTAATAGGCGTGAAAAATACGCAGTAACACATAGTAAAAAATATAATAATAATAATGAAAACATATGTAAAAATCAGACGGTGAATATATACCCAAGAGATATTTTGCATGTAACATGAATAAAACGTGATGTACATAAAATGCAATTGTGTTTGTTATTTTATTTTTCCTCTCGGGTTTCCACCACCCTACGATCACGTAATATGTGAACGTTGCATTCAAATTTTTCTTGCATAAAATATGAATTCACCTTATCCAAACAACGCCTACAAAAATCGAAGCAGAAACGCATGCTCATGTACACAATATGATTAAATAAAAACGATATTGTGTAACGATAAAATTGTCCGAGCAAGGTCGAGATCTCACCACCCAACGCGATATAGAAAAATACAATCCTTGCCGCACACATTCGCGGTCTTTTGAAATGAGCAACATCTTTTTTTACGGTACCCATATTCTTGTCGACACCCATAGGATATAACGACGCTCACTTATTACAGAATACAAAAAACTAAAGAATGAATTGCACAATACAAAAATCCTTTAACGAGTTTTTCACAAATGGTATAAATTTCTTCTCCATTTCTTTTGTTCAATCTTTTATACACGTGAAAGAGAAACAGCTTTGTATATATTACGGAAATTATGTAAAAATTTGGAACAAACATAAGTTGTAGGCTGTGATTTTAGATATTTACCACTTAATGACTTAACACACCTACGTGTACTGAAAAAGATAGACGATCATGAATTCTCTACCAGTACAATCATGAATTCATGCGTTTTTGAACATCCCATTAATATTTCGCTACATAATAATAAATTACGTTATTTGTTTCTGTTGCGTCTCACGTAAGAGGAAGAGATTGCAAACTATAGACACATACATCTTGAGAGAGTCAGCAGTCAATATATTCACGTTCCCTTTGTTTTAAAATGACAGCCGATAATTCTTCACCGTGGAAGTGTTATTTGTTTTCTGTCGTATTTTTTGGAGATATAAATTCCTGTATAATTCATGAACTGGTAAGAGATCGTCAATCCTTCAGGTCTCGTGTTAAAATCTGGCGACGAACGTCATTTGTTACAAGTGGCACTAGAATTGAATGAGCAGCATGCGTGGAGTTGGAAAAGAAATACGAGACTAATGACACCGTCACTGTCATCGCTAAGCGCTCGACAGCCACTTGTAAATACAGGGTGGTCATAAAATAACTTTGCCGATACACGAGCCTCTAACGGCAGCAACGACTGCGAATGAAATTTGAGATATAGGTGTTTCTAAGTATGTGCTCGAGAATGAAGGGAAAACAAAAGCCTAGCTCTTGAGGTCACAGCAAGAAAATGTCGAAAAATTCAAATAGTAACATTTTATGTATCACTAAATGATCGGCGTAATGAAAAACCATGAATGTATGTGGCATTTGGAATGGTAACTGTAACACCTCTGGTGCAGGACGCAGACAAAGACAGATCTCACCAAGGAGTTGGTGCGCTAATTCTACGGAGGGGAACTTCCATCGGCAGAAATATAATCTGCATTAGTTGTTTTTCAACATGTTCCTTTGTTTGCGTCTAGCGTTGGTTTTTACGGTGCTACAAGTACCGTTCTAACACCATTTATCGTTTTTACTGAGCCGATAACTATGCAATACATAAAAGTGAGTGTCTCCACTTTAATTTTTAGAAATTTCATTGCTGTAACCGAAATCGCGAGAGCTTGGTTTTTGTTTCTCTACTCATTCTTGGGCGCATACTCTGAAACACCTATATCTCGAATTTCATTGCCATTCGTTGTTTTTTGCGGCCGCTAGGTGCTCGTATATCGACAAACTTATTTTATGATCACCCTGTACTCTACTGTACTGTACTGTGTACTTGATGTAGCAACGACGTGGGGTTTCTTCCAGGATCATCTTAACAAGTTCGGGATTATTTTGAGAACACCACTGGCCTGATTATATTGAAAGAGGGAAATTTAGCAAAAAAAAGGCATTTCAAAACTTAATGAAGGAAAGGATTTCATTATTACTAAAGAAAAGGATTTCATTATTACTAAAGAAAAGGATTTCATTATTACTAAAGAAAAGGATTTCATTATTACTAAAGAAAAGGATTTCATTATTACTAAAGAAAAGGATTTCATTATTACTAAAGAAAAGGATTTCATTATTAATGAAAGAAATAATTTCATTATTAATGAAAGAAATAGTTTCAGAATTAATGAAACAAATATTTTTTCGGAATTAATGAAAAAAAACTTTCAGAACTGAAGAACTGAAAAAGGAAATAATTTTAGAATTTATGAAAATTCTTTACTAAAGATGAAAATATAGTTTCAGAATTAATGAAAACTTTTGAGATCAATAACAAAAAGTAGGTGTGTCCGGTTCTATGTAGGTCCATCTTGACTGTTTTAGGAAGATTTTGCATCTGTGACTCCTGTAAACAGAGTATGATACCACCATATCATCAAAAAGGTGAAATTTTTCATCTTAATTTTGTTATAGGTTCACTAAATCTTGTTTTTGATAAATTTGAATTAGTCCTCTTCATTTTGAGCCTCCTATTCCATATTAATCAACGTAAAAACGATTTTCTTAAAAGCGTTTTTTTTTCTGACATAACATTCATTTTTAAATACAGTCGACTCTCGTTTTTACGAACCCATACGTACTTGATAATTAGTTCATAAAATCGACAGTTCGTAAGTAGAAGAGATGATGAAAAAAATGTAGGAAATAAAAAATGAGTTAGTGTTTTCCACGTTTATTGATGGTTTAAAAAAAAATCACTTATTTTTGTTTGCTTCATCGCAAAATTTTGGTAAATATAAGATTTCGTAGAATTTATGTTGGATAAAATTTCCCGCGAATTCCGCTTCTCTGAAATATTTTCTGGATAATGGAACGCCTCTGAAATCACTTGCCACAAAAACGATCTTTTGCTGATTTATAACTTCTACTAAAGAAATTTCATTATGTGCACTACCTGTCTCGGATCGGCAGAAATATGATCTTCTAGATTCTAAAGCATAGTTTCTCAAACTTCTTGTTTTATAGTCCCCTTCAGAAATTTTTCCTTGTCTTCCAACTCAAGTGAACCCATAAAATCTTATGCTATACCCGTAGCTTCTATTGCACCCGGACAGTTCCATCACCCCCAGGGGGCGAAAATGCCCACTTTGGGAAACACTGATCTAGAGGGTGCACTGCATCTTATTTCAGTTGGCACTCCCTTACCACCAATCAGGGTTCAAGGTTTGATGATCTTTGATTAAAGTGCTCGATGTAATTTTTGGAATCCCGCATTTTTTGAGAATTTCTGTTTTTGTAAGAGTTCACCCGTTAATTTCTTTCAATTTTTTTTTTTCATCCAAAATCATGCGCAATCTTTTGTTTTGTTGACATAGCGATTTGGGAAGAGGGAAATAGATAGTATATGTATATGTATGTGTGTATATATATATATATATATATATATGAGAGTCGATTGAACTATATATATATATATATATATATACATATGTATATACATATATATATATATATACATATACATATGTATATATATATATATATAGTTCGATCGACTCTCAGAAATGGCCTTATCGACAAGCTAATGCAGGGGTTCGCAAACTTTTTGACTCTCTCTTGCAGAACCATTTTCATTTTATAATTTGTTCCTATAGCAAAGTCCCGTAGGCTAATTTTTTATAATTTATTCATCAAATTTACTGATTTATTTTATTTTCTGGGAGCGTCCATGGAGCCCCGGGAAATGCACACAGAGAACTTGGAGCTCCGCGGAGCAAAGGTTGAGAACCCCTGAGTTATCATATTATTTCTCAAACCATCAGTTCAACCAATCATGATAAACAAAGAGCAAATTACGTTGTCAACGCATTTTTCACTTCGTGGTCACCGCCGCCAATAATCGAACACTCTTCCTGGCACGTATTCGCAACATGCCTGCATATTGGTCATGACAAATTGGTGAAGTCTCTACCCCTCAGCTTCCTCTATTTTCTTTTAAGGACAGTATTACACTATAAAAGCTTTAGAAAAGTTCTATAAAAACTTGAAAAATGCTACCAATAAACGCATTGGTTACACTCAAGCGAATGTAACCAATAGGGTTATTAGTTTTTTTCAAGTTTTGTAAAATAATATTTTATCAAACTTTTATAGTGTAATCCCTGCCTAAGACACGTAAAACGTCCGAATTGAAGTTTACTTCTTAGTACAACGAATTCAGAGGCGGCTAAAAGAATAAAATAACAAAATAGAGAGTTTATGAAAATGAGAGTTCGTCAAATAGAACGGATTTTAACATTCTCTCTCTCTCTATCTCTATCTCTCTCTCTCTCTCCCCCCCTCTCTCTCTCTCCCTCTCCCCCCCCCCCCAACGGCATGCTATTCTGGATAGAGGAACAGTTCGTAAAAAAAAGAGCATGTTCATAAATTGTGGGTTCGTAAAATCGGACGTCGACTGTACGATACACTTGTCACTGCAACGACAAGAATCCAAATTTTATAGAAATACGGGTTCCAGGTTTCTATCATGTTTTAAATCGGAATAACCGAAAAAATAAAAAATGGTGTATTCCATATTACCCAAACTTCTTATACTTGATTTCACGATGCAACATTGCTATTCGATTAACATCGTACTCGAGTCGTAGTTATTATTTCATTACCATTTCCAACTCGAAAAATACATTTGAAGTTTCTCAAAAACATTTATTCTTTCACATTTTCTTGCAAGTGTGTTGCAAGCAATTGTACATAAAAGGGCAGGAGCCGTTGTCTTTACATCAACAGTAGCTTTTTGTTTCCCGTGGATCATTTTAATGTTTTTATTCTATTTTGCCTTACTTTGTGTAAAGTGAGTTCAACACTGAAAAGAGAAAAAAATACTTTAATGGTGTCTTGTAGCGTGACATCGCCTCCGTTTATTCTTACTTAAGACGCACGTTGGTGCTAAAGAAAACACGTTGATGTCGAATGAAGTATTTCGAAGAAAACTTGTGTCTCTTTTATGATCAAGTGGAAGGCCTCTCCTCTATTGCTGTCACGTAGCATACATATTTGTTTATTTATTTATGTTGCGAAGAAATTCTTGATACACGAGAGAGCGATAATAAAAATTTAGCTTTGCAGAAGTTCTTATCTAATTACTGTTTATCAAACGAAACCGTTATCATCAAATCAAATAAATACATTACTACAAGCTTGTTCTCGCCAAGGAGAATGTGATGATGAACATCGATGAACAAATACAATCCATCCACTGAATGGGAGGAAAAATACAAGAATAGCTTTTAACAATGTCGAAGGTCAACAAAAGTTTTTCGAAATTTTTGTATTCGAATGTGTGTAACAATTTGAAAAAAAAAAGAAACTGAAGAGGAATGTTAAAAAAAAAGAAGTTTAGTATAAATAAAGTTTTTTAATATTACGAGGTCGTGTGTGTAACGCTTTGATTTTTTACATTTGTACGTTTGCAGAGAAAACCAATATAGCATTCTAGATTCAATAAAAGACACTAGGTCGGAAGTATATTTTAAAATTTATCACTTCGAATTTGTTAATTTTTCAATACGAAATATCTAAACGTATCTTTTCTAAACAATGCAATAATATGATTTGAAGTATCATTACCAATTATATCACATCTGTCATATTAACATATAATTAGTGAAACAAACATGCGTCTTATAAGTAGTGTAATCGGAATAACAAATACATAAGCTGCATAATTTATAACGATTTAAGCATCGCAAAATATTACGACATAAGTTTATTTAGAAATATTTACTCGTGCCGTAACAGGAGGCTCCTTTGTACCGTTTTTGATCGTTTATTATAAAAAACTCATGCTAGCAATAGCAAATATATAAAATGATTTTTCAAAATTATAATAATATATTCTAAGATGACTGTGAGAACAGGTCTGTTGCCATGAAAAACCATCACAATTTATTTTTAATTTTCATAATTTTTTTTTTAATTAGAGCATAGGAGCGGGTTATTTTTCTCCACATAATATAGTTATTATTTCTAAGCACGACAATATTTTGGAGTACTGTCGACCTACTTGAAATTTATTGTATTACGGGAAACTGACAGGAAATGAATTTTTTTTTGGTCTTGAATTTAAAAAATAATCAAAATTCACACTTTTGTAAGTGCAACTCATCTCATTTAATATGCTAAAAAAGCAACTAATATGAATGAAAGTTTGTATTATTTTATCAACAAAAATGAAAAGGGACACAAATTCCGTTATTATCAATTGCACGAGCTGAACTAAGCTTTAAACGAAGTAAAAACACAACTTTGGGATTGATTTACACGACTGTTTAGGTTGCAAAGCAGCCCCAGTTTTGTTCCGAACGCTACAATCGAGCTATTATCAAGTATATAATGATCAATAATCAGTGAATTATAATTTTAAAGACATGATTTAAAAAACAATTAGTTTCTACATATAAATGAACAGCATTTACTTTCTAATCAAGCCGTTTTTTTTGACAACAAAATGCAACTTTTTCTTGAGAAAAATTTCAGATATAATTTACTACTACTTTACCGTGCATCAACTCTGGTCATATATCGCCATACGGCAATTTCCAACCAGTGGAGTTGGATGGAAAATTAAGACACCATCTATCGGTGGTCAAAATCAATGAAATCAACTAGCATAAATATGTTCAGCAAACGATATCTAAAATAACAGATGCATCACTAACTCAAATACATGAGTTGACTGATAATGTCTCCCGGCAGGAAAAATCAAAACCGTTTAGAAATTTTCATTAGAATAGCCGCTAGGCAACGAACTACTCTTTCAAGATATTTTACATCCAACAATAACTCCAGCCATTACGATCTGTATTACTAAAACTTATAAGTAGATCTATTGAATGAATTGTCTTAATTTTCTGGTTGCATAATCGATCATTAACCTTAATTAAACTTTAACCGAAAATACAATTTCAATAAAAACTAAGCAGAATAAGTGAACTCCAAAGGCGCAAGATGAGTAAGCATTTAATCAACTTCAGTTTTGGTTCTCATAAGCGAAGAGACATGAAGTTCATTCGTCTGGTGTTTTCATTATGTATAGTACATTCAGGTAATGTGGAGTACCACTTTTATTTATTCAATTATTCTGATTTGAAACATGATAGAAACCTGAAACCTTAATTCTATAAAATTTGGTTTCTTGTTTTTGCATTGATAAGTATATCGCGATTAAAAATTAATATTATAAGTAAGAAAGAAGGCATTTAAGGCATTAAGGCAGACGACCACTTTCTTGGAGCAATATAGAATAGTTGGGTGGAAATGAAGAAAACTAATTCGAATATATTGATCAAAAACAAGAATTAATGAGTCTATGACAATGAAGATAAAAATTTCATCGTTTGTTTTTGTAGTTGATGATGCGGTGGTGTTTTATACATGAGTCACAAATGCAATCTTCCTATTTTGCCCCAAAACAGTCAAGGTGGACCCACAGAGAACAGGGCACACATTATTTCCAGACCATTCTTCTTCTATCTTACTAAATTTTCCATCTTGTAGAGATATTCCAGTCCAACTCTGATAATACTTATAGTTCATATCACCCGACACACCATCTGTGGAAGAATGGCATTCCAAATAACCGAATCGCTAGCTAAAAATGAGCAAGCACAACGCAATAAAATACAACTCTTGCGATGTACATTGTGCTTAATTTCAAATTATTGGACACATTTCCAATAATTGATAAACACTTTTGAAAACTTGCCTGAGTAAATTTCTGGAAGTAGCAAAACAAATATTCTTCTATATCAGCCGTGATGATGACGACAACCGAGCGACACTGGCTCTATAGCATTATGGGGCATTTTGAAGTTGTTTATCACTGTTGCACTTGAAAGCCATACCTGAAGGCAGAGAAAACCTGGTATTCCATATAACCCGAATGGACTACAGTCGGCCTTGGTCATTTGCGGATTTCATATTCGCGTTCTCTTTCCCAATTTTTTTTTTTTTTTTTTGGTAAACACGTTTTACAGTGCTTATTTTTGTATCGGAACAAAATATTAATTATGAACAATAGAAAAGCTTGGACTAAGAAAACACTTTTCCTGGATTGGATTAAACGCTGTTTTGTTTCGGAAGTTAGAAGGTGTTGAAACAGTAAAGACATGCTACTCAAAGTTCTTAGGATTCTGGGTAATGCCCGTGGACACTATGGCGTTTGAGTCGTCTATATGCCTTCCAACTCAATATCTAGCATTCAGCCATTCAGCAGCTTGATCGAATGTTATGCGAACATTTACGGCTCGCTATAAACATTACTCAATGATGATAGTGCAAGCGATCGAAAAAGATACAAATGAGAGAAAAGTCTGAAAGTCATGGGTGAATTTCACTGATGCCATCAGTGTTATTGCTAGAGTTGTGGAAGCTATAAAGATGGAAACGGTCATCTCGTGTTGAAAGAACTTTCGGTCACAGCATGTTCCCGAGGACACATCCATATCTAGGGAGCAAGCTGAAGAGGTTATGAAAGACATTGTCATGTTAGTGAAGTAAGTGGATGGAGAAGATTTCAATGATGTGAACGTAGAAGTGATTGGAAAATTAATCAACGGCGATTCAGAACTCTAAAGAGGAGAAATTAATCAAGCTGACTGCTTCTGAAATCGAAGCGATACTCCATGAAGATGATCAAGATTGACAAATGGAAGACAAGTTCGTTATGAGCAAGGCCCGGATGTTGTTGATATAAAAAATCATGAAAATTGTCCATAAAAATAGCCCCAAAACTCGAAAAAATGCCCGAAAATAACAATAAGCTATTAAAATAACAAAACAAAATTCTTTAGATACTGAACCAGTCATTACATTGACTAGAGGTCAAAGAAAAAAAAATTCTCATAGTATCTTTATTGAAAATCACATTCATTCTCAACATTAGATTTCATCAAAAATTGCCAATGAAATTTTTAAAATAAACAATTCATAATGCATGAGTTTGTTAGGATATCTACAAGACCAAATAGAAATTTCTGAAAAGGCAAGACAGACTTCTCTCAACATCAAAACATGTTAGTGGGGATATATGGGGGGGGGGGGATTTGGTCTACTCACAGTGTTAATTTTTCTTCAATTTCAAAACTTTTAGACGTTACAGTTAAGATCCGCTTTTTTCCCATTATTTTTTCCAATTTAATGACAGCAAATTATCCTACCCCACTTTGAACACACAGATTTTATCGATAGCATCAATAAGCTCCATACTTTTCTGCAAGAACTGAATGGTAGAAACTATAATGCTGAAGATTGATCTTTTATGTACGCCATCAGTTCTTAAACATTTTTAAGTCAAAATAAAGCTTACGAAATCGTACTGCATGCAGCAATAGAATCAGAATTTCTTGAATTCTCATTTTCATTCATTGTTTGGTTAAGTGTGGTCAGCTCTTGGAATTTTTACTAAACACTAAATTTACATGGAATCGATTCTAAACTTTGTTTGTCATCTGTAAAGGAGCATACAAATTTACGTGATGAGAAAGTAAAATACGTGTTTTTTTTTTCCTTTTTTAACAATTTTAGTCAATTTTTTATTTTAAAAAGCTTTAAAAGGGGAAAAAATGTTCTAAAAATGTCATAAAATGCCCTAAAATCTGAAAAAATGCCTTAAAATTGAAAAAATATTGAAAATGCAAAAAATTCAAATGTCATCAACATCCGGGCCTTTGTTATGAGCAACATAGCACGAGGGCTCCGTAAATATAAATTGGCAATGGACTGTTTCCTTACAGATCCATTTATATTTTTCTCAAGACCGTCTCGTTTTTCACGTGTAGAAAATTCGGTAGAAGAAGAATTGTTACCATACTCTTACAAATTAACTGAAATGAAGAAGAAACGGCTTATAGACCTTATAATATTTTTTCAGAAAACATCGTCGAGAATCACTGGACGCCCATTTCTAGTTTACGGCACAGAGCAGATATAAAAGAGATGCCTTAAAAACAAAAGTTTATGGTTAGCAGTAATGTTTTATGTTATTTGCAGTAACCTCCGGAACGTAATCCCCGCGAATACTGAGAAGCGACTGTATATTCAATATATTCTTCAGAGGAAGCGGTTGTGTACGGAATCGCCGCATCATCTCATTCCCCCGATGAGAAATTTTATCAACAAGTACGCAAACTCCATCACTGTTTCTTGCCTGAACTTTCTCACAATGTTTAAAACGTAGCTTCTGAAAATAGCTCACGCTCATCATCACGAAATATCATTAGTGAACAAGTAAGTAATAAGAGAGCTAAAAGAAGCTAACTACCGCTCTTTCTTATGCACACGCCATGGAAGTGTGTAAAACTCAAAACAAAAATGAAAAACAAAAAAGGATCAGGCCGCGGAAACTTTCGTTTTTTTTCTTGGGGGATTCGCTGATCAGTTTCTTTAAGCGAGTTTTACTTTCAAGAGATCTTTTTTGTTTTCTTCTCTTTTCGTCACCGTTTGCCTAAAGCTTGTTGCTGCTTCCTTAACAAAAGAAAAGAATTGGATTTTCTCTCTCATCCTTCAACAAGTATTTCTACTCACTTAGTTGCTGGCGGGTCTTTACACTGATGTTGCTTCTTAGATAAAATTCATTCTATAATCTTATTCTTTAATCTGTTCGTGTTGCGACACAAATATTCTCGCTATCATCTTCTGTCATCAACTTACTTACTCGCGTGTTTCATCTGGTCTTGACGTTGTTTCGTCACTTGGATTTCTCTTACAATCTCTGTCTCTTTCGCAACAAAAGTTTCCTCTATACAGTCGGCCCTCGGTATTCACGGATTTCATATTCGCGGTTTTCGTATTCGCTGGCTCTTTTGGGATACACTATTGAGAGAGGTAACAATTCTCGTATCGGAACCAAATATAAATTGTACGTGTTAAATTAATGTTTAAAAAAAATCCCTCTTAAAGGTTTTTTTCGGTGCTTCTGAAAATATTTATTCAAGGCTTTTGTTTAAATGTTTCTAAAAGTGAAAAACTTGTAAGGGAAATTCGAAATATTGACAAAGGTTAGCTTTATTACTGCGGTTTCTCGTTATTACGGCATCAATGAGTCTACAGTCAAATATATCAAGAAATAAGAACGTAAAATCCGATCAGCCGTTTTGCTGTAGCTACATCTGCTACTATTTACACATGTCTCTCATGCAGAAAGTGCTGCTTTTCTGTGTGTGCGATAAAAAATGTATGTAAGTTATGTATTGCATAACTCTTGCACACTATAGAATTTATTTAATTGTTTATTATCAAATAATTAATTTAATTTTCAAATCCTGAGAATTAGAAGAGAAGTTCATTATGAACAACATAGTAAAGACTTCGTAAATTTAAATCGGCAATAGATTCCATCAAATAGACCCAACTGTGGTACGTTTTTCACATGTAAAAAAATTGGTAAAGAAAACCTCGATACTAAGGCTTCCTAAGCAGAAATATAGTAAGCACGACCAACAGACATTGTGTTGTTCTTTCTAGAAAGCATCGCCTTGAATCACTGGACGCCTCCCCTGTCCCTTCTACTTCTTCCACACAAAGCAGATACTGTAAAAATAAGATGCCTAAAAAACAAACTTTTAGGATTCGGATTATTCGCGGTCACCCTGGAACGTAACCCCCGTGAATACGGAGGGATAACTATATAATATGGGCTAAAATACGTATTGTAAGTAAAATAGTAAAATGATACGTACATCTATCCCGCTTCTTTGATTTTTTTTTTCTTATTACGGGAATTTTCTTGTAAATCTGACCGAACCGGCTGCATCCCGAAAAATTTACGTAACGAAAATACCTTAAATGCCCATATCTTAAGGGGAGACTCCTCCCTTTTAACATGATAAACACCATGCTCTAGTATAAATAAAATATCATTAAAAATGTTATTAAATTTTATTTTATTTTTCATTATTCATTTTTTTTTTATTTTTGATTTATTTAAAATTTGGCACACATATATTTGATTTCATATGCTGTCCTATATATATATACGCCAGTACAAAGGTTTAAATATTTTTAATTCTTTATTATTATTATTTTTAGCATATTTAAAAAAAAATGCAGTATTAACACCTTGCGCGCATGATAAAATAGTAGGGCATCTATGTAACTGATTAAAATTGATTCAAAATAAAGAAAACTTTTTTTCCCATATATAAAATTCTTATTTTAAATTAAATTTTAAATTTTAAAACTAAAACAATGAAATATTTTTTTTTTAAATCCAAGTATTTATATGAATATTTTTCGTCATTTTATGAACTGAACATTTTGTTTTATTTTGAATCAATTTTTATTGAATTATATTGATGTTATGCTATTTTATCATACTCACATGGTGTTGATAATGCTTTTTTTTGCAAAATTTGCAGAAACATAAGTAATGAAGATATGTAAAACATTCTGTTGACATAGGATAGCATATACAATCAAAAATATGTGTACTAAATTTGAAAAAAAAATCAAAAGTTGAATAGTATGTTTAATGATATTTCTACTAGGATATAGTTTTCACCATGTTAAAAGGTATGAGATATCCCTCAAGAAGCGTATGGAACATGTGAAATTTTTTATTTACAGATGGATCGTGTTCAAACAAATTTGATAATATCCCACTGGTGTGAATACCTTCAGGTTGGAATACCAGCTTTGTGTGCAGTACGGTGTCGCAACGAAATCATTTTACGCTATATCCCAGAAAGTACAAGATGTAAATAACAAAATCAGCAATGACCCCGGCTCTCTCAAATATAGATATAAGCCCGTTATTCCCAATGTTTCGGACATGTTGGAGGCAGGATGTGGAGAGAAGCCAATGAACGAATATGTAAACAATATATTATATACACAGGGTGATTCAGAAAAAATGGGAAAAACTTTAAAAGGTGGTGTTACACACAAAAACAAACAATTTTCATCTAAGAATGCATGGTATAAAATGAAACGCAAAACGCGCAAGCGCGTTTCGAAAAGGCCGCTCCGCAAATGTTAAAACGGCATTCCTGTTGATATTTATCTAGAGAAAAAGAACACCATGCATACAAGTGTAACCTGAGGAAGAAGACGAAACCGTATGCAAATCTGCGTCACAGTGAATAAAAGGTGCGGACGCCAGCCCTGTGAAGTTAGCCAGCCTCGTTTCGCACAGCTGCCGAAGCAAGTGCGCAAATGCTTTCGGATTGGGCAACCGCCTGTGGGGAAAACGCTCACCGTACATCCGTGCTGCCTCTGTGGTACTTCCGTTTGAGCTCCGTAAGTGATACATGTCTGCTTTTTCAGTATTACTAAAGTGCGCCATTATTCCGTATGTTACAACTGTTAGAATGGTTGCACGCTGAAGTAACTTCACAGGGCTTACATCCACACATTTTATTCACTGTGACGCAGATTTGCATACGGTTTGTTCTTCTTCCCCAGGTTACATTTGCATGCGTGGTGTTGTTTTTCTCCCGATAAATTTCAACAGGAATGTTGTTTTAACGTTTGTGGAGTGGCCGTTTCGAAACGCGCCAGCGCGTTTGCGTTTCAGGTGTTGGACCATGTACATACACCATTTAAATGAATGCATCTTCAGTTTTTTTAGACCACACCAATTAGGTTGTATCGCTCTGGAATGAGATGTAAAAGGCGTATTCACGTTTAAACCTACAAGCCACGTCATCCGGTTTTTTTGTTATTGATAAAACTGAACTTTTTTTTCCTTGATCCATCAAAATTTCCGAAATCTACAAAACAAAGTCAATTTCCGACGAGAGTTTAGTAATTAGAAATGTTATATCCTTTTCGTTTGCTAAGTAGCCTTACATCAAATCCAAATAATCAAAATAATGTCATCGGGATCCATGTTATGTATTTATAACTGATCATGAATGGAGGAAATCGGCAATTTAGGAACTTGAAACACCACTCGCTTTCTAATTAATCTTCACTCGTCATACTTAATGCGAACGGCATCTCATTTTGAGATAAACGTGCGAATGCGAAGAAGATACGCGAAACAGGTAATTAGGGAGCGGAATCTAATCATAGGGTATGGACTCAGTGAGTCCGGCCGCTCCTTAGTTATTACTCTATTACTCTTCGTATTAAGCAAAGAAAATTTGTTGTTAACAAGTTTCTCTTTCCGAGAATTGATGTTTTGATGTACTACTCAAATTCATCTGTAGCTTCAATTTATACACGCGAGAATGAAACACGAGGTCAAGAAAGGAATAACAATAAAATCATTAGTACTTATACCATTCCGTACAGTTAGAAATTATTCTACAATATCAAGATTTTTTACGCAAGAACTAAAAACGACTGACATCTTCGTTTTATACTAAATGTTTTCATCGATTTCAGCTAGGTGATAAATTTGCTAATTATTGTAATTTTTTCAATTTAACACACATACAAGGTATACCATAATTACTAGGAAAAAACTCGCCTGTATACAGTGTTATCCATTTTACGCAAGGACTTGTGTTCAGAAAGACGCTGGCTTCTGAGGAATTTCAGCCCCGAAAGCGTCGCAATGTCTATTTATCTGACGTTACCGACAAGCTCAAGGATAGTATGAGAATAGTTCTTTATTTTTGGTACATAAAATTTAAAAAATAGCCAAAGTAATTTTTGATAAGCAATCATGTATTCCGATTATTTTGCAAACATGCAAACAGTTAAAACCAGTGGCGTTGGAGGCGAAGTCATGTGACTGCTGAAGCATTTTTAGCACGGGAATGAGCACCCAAAATCAATTTAGAAGTCAGTATTCTATTTCAAGTTCATGCTGAGAACCCACAGGTCTAAAATACTCTTCCAACGCCTCTGATTAAAACCTTTCAAAATTGATATTGAATGATTTGCTTTAACACAAACTTAATAAAAAGTGCAATGTAAATCAATTTCATGAAAATAATACTAAAAAGTGTTTGTGAGAAAGTATTGAACATCTTCATGTATTAAAACTCATTACCAACAACCTATACCTCACTATTTGAAAAATTAAAACTATTTAGAATGAATGTCTTGAAAAAACCTAAATCAGAAGCATATAAACTCAAAATGATATAGAAAATACCAGATAAAGAAAATAGAATGCTTAGAAAACCACAGAGACGTGCAAAGGAAAGAAAATGTGTTAGGAAAAATACAGCTTATAGTATTTTCAACTACTTTACGTAAAGGTCAGTTATTTATTAGTTATTAAGACATGCTAGCGGTCACACACAAAAGTCATTACCACTTTTGGCAGCAAACCTGTATTGCTACTCCCACCATCTAGACAAAATTCTAGTTTCGAATCTACTTATCAAGATAATTACAAACACTATAGATTAACTCGGAATGATATTCTCGTGGGTTGTCTCTTTGATCGCATACAACGAATCAAAAATGAACTAGTATGAGGCGGGTGAACCTGTTAGTTGTGAATCTTTTCTCCCATTTCCATGAGGATATATCAAGCCTTCAGAATCATCAATTGTCGAGTGGTCTCGAATTTTACGGATACAATAAGCTATAACTTCTGAGATGGAACAGCTGTATTGATGAGCGTAATTCTAGGACCCACACATTCTAAACAGCATTTGAAAAAATTAAAAAGCTCTATTTCTAAATGCAAATACTGCGATGGAAAAAATGGATTCATCGTGTAGTTGCTGGTATTTCAAAAGTATTTTAGAAATTTTCAGAATAAATCGATGTGTATTAATTTGATGGTTATTCATCGTATTTGATCAGATACAGAATTTATTCCGATGTAATTTAAATTCGGGTAGTTGACGTAACTGACGAGTAGAAAACATATAACCAAGTGATGAAAGCGAACACGTCGAGAGACTTTGAATCTAGTGATTATACAAAGCATTCTGTTTCTTTCTCCTCTTATATCAACATAAGACAGCATCTATTCAAAAACACAAACAAACATGTGACTCCTGAGAGTGCTTTTTAAAGGCAGTCATAATTCAGATGAGAGTTCATTATACTTGAAGTGATGGAGTTCGCCTACGATTCCTGTTGACCCAGTTCGTAAAAGTAACAAATGACATAAAGCAATGGAGAAATAAATAAATTAAACAAACAAAATGAACGTGTCTCATGGTCCCGGATAAATCTCCAGAGCTAAGCTGAACTTGTCAAGGAATCCATAACGACCAACGCAGATGTGTCCGTCTCTCGCCCCACTGACACACTCAACAACGCTTTTTTTTCGTCTATGACATCTAAGTTTTTTGCATGCAATCTTCGTCAAACCATTTTTTTCTCGTACGATACGGACTTGTATTTTTGCTCTCTGAAAGATTTCATTCATTTTCAATTCAACTAACAATTAATTTGTATGAACTCGAAGACTTTTTGAATCATACAGTAACCATTTCCTACATTCGAGTGATACAATTTACCAAACATTTCTGCCAATAATCACAGAAGAAAGAGTCTCTTTCAAAATTCTAATTCAATATTAATTTGGATTCTATCAAGTCCTATACAAAAACCTCGTACACTTGAACGTACACATGAAGGTTTCTTGCAATTTTGACAAAATTTGCATATCGTAATATTGGATGGTGAGTATCTGTACACGCCTCCGGTGAGTTCTTTTTTGGTCCAATATATTTTACCATTTATAGCTAAAAGCCGTACATGCTAATCGACGACCACTCGGAGTTGCAATCCAACAGTTTATGGGACATGAAAACATAGTTGATGATGAACGTGAGATCGTTCAGTGCGAGTAAATCCCTGTTAGGCAATGAAAACACTCGACACTTCCGTGTTTTACTGTTTGATTAAGACTGCTGCTAATAGTACTTAACTTTCTAACCTCCAGTCGCGATAAGCTGACCTCGAGTCGCTTGGTAAATGATTCATTATCTCTTAATAGATGATGACACACAGTGTTGATGAAAGGCTAGACTATGACAGCCGCAAAACAAGACGTGCGGCCGCAATCATCATCAGCATCTGCTGCTCCACTTAATGACGACTCTTTAGACTCGTTCATTCTATTCATTTCTACTCTTGATTTCTCTACCCCCTCCCCACAAACACCTTCATCTCTTCCTTTTTCATGTCCAATTTTGTCTAAATCAGATGGAATGCAGCGAACGTGTTCAGCAGAAGCAGCCGCTCGTCCAACATCCAACCCACATATGCATATCAGTGACTCACAAACACAGACTTTATAAGGCATTCAAAGTGGACGAGAAGAAGCGGTAATATTCTAACCAATCGTTTCACTTTTTTAATAACAGCAGTTTGAAGAACGTTTATAATTCGAATAACCATTCTTAGGTTAACTCCATTGCCCTTTACGTATCAATCTTTCTCGTCGTCATTTGTCTCAAATCCCTGATGAATAGTTCGATATCACTCTCACCTTCGCCGCAACGTGATCGTTTATTCCATTAAATGTTAGGAAAATTTTCAAGAACTTTTAACGGGTCTTTTAGTAAGCACTTTCCCGTGTGTAATTAATTATATCGCAAATGAAACGCTGTTCAGTGACCTTCGTCGACTTTTGTTGAATATCTTCTACATCGTCATAGGTGATTTCCGGAATTTTTATTTCACTTTTGTGAATAAAATACAATTACAAATACAAACACAAGACCACAACAGACAAATTGCCCAACGAGGTGACTGAAAAAGATGCCCATAAAAAATATGGAAGAAATGTCTATAGAAAAAATGTCTTCCAGGGCGAAAGATCCAGTTAATGTGAAAGATGTTGGAGGATAATAATAATAGATTTCCAAGCAAAAATAATGTCGTATAATCAAATACTACAGGAGTTTTGTGGTGTAACAGAAACCAATCTCTGGTTCAATACAACTGTGGCCTTCCCAGCAAATTCATTGTAACAAATGGTCTATCACAATTCTTAGGATGGAGCAAACATTACTCACATCGATTTTCAGTTACTTTTCCATCAATCTCTCATATAACTGACGATCTTGTGGCCACATCAAGCGTTATTAGTTCAATGCATCATTCGTGCTGATGGATGGATCATCACATGGATCATTCTCAAGAGATTCAGGGCCACTCTTCAATTTTCTTCACCACGTAAATACTCCAGAATAACCTGAATAATCTACATCACGAGTAATCTTTTTTGTACAACTTTTTCTATTTTCAAAACAGAATTTAACTGTGGCTCTTGGGACCATCTCCTGAACTATGACGATAGCAATATGATGATCCACTTTTTCACATATTTAGGGTAAACGACTGTCTTCCAATACTTAAAAAAATCAGTGTCATCAGTCGATATTCATAAATGCTAATTCCATTCCACTGGCAAACAGTAAATGGCTGCACTAGTACGTTGGGGAAAAAATCCATCCCATAACTTGCTGAACAGACCGTGTACACACATCATAATTTGATTTTCTTCTTAGTTCGTTTATTGTCCGATCCTTGACTCGCTGGAATAACTCTTTATTGTTAAGCAAGGACATACTTTCACCAATCATTAGTTATCGTCAGTTGCAATATAGAGATCTTAATCTAAGGTGAATCAATTGTGACGTTATAAAAGGAGAAATAACGAAATGGCGCATCGTGTTAATAGAAAAGCCACAAAGAATTCAAACGAAATAAGTATGTGTAGTACAAAGTGTAATCTAAAATAATAAAGTCGACAAAGAGAAGAACCACATCTTTCATAATTAATGCACTAATTTAACACTTGGCCCCGATTAAAGTAAATAAATAAATATATATATATATTATCCGTGGGGGTCACAGAGAATAAAATATAACCGTATCTCTTTTGTTGTAAAAACTTAATGAGGTTTGTTATTGGTGGCACAAACAACAGGAAACTGCAGCTTTTGTTGGTCGTTCCTATGTATGTATCTTTTATAGAAGATGCGGTCAAAACCGTTGATGGTGGAAAGAAAAGGCTGACATTTCACCCGATTGCTTCAAACGGTATAAACTAAAGTTCTCTTTTAGCAAAAGAAGGTCTCACTCTGTTTTGTTTCTTTTTTTGTTGTTGTTGCTTATTTTCTTACTGAACAAGGTCATCACTTTGTTCGCATTCTTTTTGCGCTTTCACGATACACAACTTCCGTTTAAGGAACTGTGGCCGTTCCTTAGAGAAATAAAAAAAAAAATAAACGAGAATTTTTTTGCAGCAACATTCGAGATTGATAGATCGCAAAATGGTTCTCGGTAAAAGTAATGGATCCTTATTTATCGATCATGGCTATTAAGATATTTCAATCGAGACGTCTTTTGTAAAATGATATTTGACTCGTGATAGCTGAAAATATCGGTGACAGGAAATATATATAACGGCGTCTTTATACTTTTACTTTTCTAAAACGATCGTTATAATGCCTACCATCGCGTATAAATTATGCCGTTGATATGATTCAAAGGTAGCGGGGAGTGAATAAATGGCAAAATACGAGAGCTATTACGAGTTTTACGAATGAACTATTTTCAGGACTTGGTCTCTTTTTAAGAAGCTCGAACTAAAGCTCTTCGAACTACTCAAGGCTACTAACAATATGTGTATTTTTTTTTTCTCGTTGTTGGAAGTGATAACTCACGGGGTTAAGTAGAAACGTCGTCTATTTTCAGATGCCTCAAAAGAAGCTACGGTTTGTTTACATAGACTCACCGGTTTTTTTTTTCTTATCCCACTTCCGTTCCACAAGGAAAAAGTA
This sequence comes from Pholcus phalangioides, assembly GCF_987345545.1. NCBI lineage: Eukaryota > Metazoa > Arthropoda > Arachnida > Araneae > Pholcidae > Pholcus > Pholcus phalangioides. Next base: position 17,208,095 of record NW_028301604.1, read on the forward strand.
TTGCTTTCACCATAATTTGGGATTTTGACTTCTTAAAGATATTCCGTTCTTACATTTTCTCCTTACACTTGACATTAGACGATGCTACGTTCTCGAATTCCGATTCCACAACCGCCGCATTTTTTTTTTTTTTTGTCTAGAACAATAGCATCTTCTCTATTGTTCCAGTACAAAAGCCAAGTTTGATTTTCACCGCGAAAGAAGTTAAAACATTTGTGCCGTGCGCATCAACACTTAGCTTTGCAACAGATATTGTCCGACTAGAAAACAATGGAACGAGATTACGAGTCCATGTCAGAACTCTTTTTCCAGTAGAAAAAGTGGGAACGCCTTGCCAAATAGCAAGAGATTTAGGTAAAACATTTCGACGGTAAAGTTCAAAAAAGCAAAACCTCAAAGTTCTATGTTTTGAGATATCTGCATTTTAAAAATTCACTTTGTATGGAACTAAATGGGAATCGCACAACACAAATTTAATCGCATTAGGGGAGCGTATAAGCAGAGTTGGGAGTTGTTACTGTTTAGTAATATGCACAGGTATTTTCCGCCGTTCTCATGGCATGCATAACTCAAAAATGCCATTTTCTGAGTTGTTTCCCTTTCTGAACTGAACCGTCAATTTGAAATGTTGCTCATCCAAAACCTTATTCTAATTTTTGGTTTAATTGGGTGCATTAGGTATCTCTCTCTCTCTGAATCGGTTCTATAAAACTCTATTTTTTGTTTTTGATCTTACAATCTTTTTAAAAAAAGGTGTATGTCACCTTAATTAGACAGCCATCTTCTCGCATTGCAGCTTACATAATTTTTTTATTAAGTCTTACCGAAAGTCAGGCGTATGTTTCAGCTGCTGCTGTCTTTCTGTTGTATCAATTAAAATAAATATTTTGTATTAATAGAGCGAAGCTGAAATCTATTGAATTGCCCAGTCTTTATATAACCGCAATTGGTGTATTTTGAACATTTATACAGACTGTTTATACATATTTATTCAAATTTGAGTTGAAACAGTAGTCGAAATGACTGTTCAAAAAGAGTGAATTTTAGGCATGTGGTAAATCAATGTTAAAACTTTTTTTTTCAAAATGAAACATCACGGTAACGTCAGAATACACAATAGCTTATCTTTTAAATTCGTGTAAATGAGCTTAGAATGTCTGTGTTTAAGGCACATTCACGCCATGTATTGCTGATTATTCTTGTTTGCCATTCACGTGGGTCGTTATGTGTCTTACAATTAGATTAATCCGTCTTCGACATTTGTAATGTTTACAATTGTTGCCCCATATCTTTGATACATGTTTTTTCTTTTTTGTTGAATTAAGTAGAACATAAACCTTCTGAAGAAATCGAATCATTGATTTGATAATAGCTTTTTTCGGACACTTAATGTTTTGCTATTATTTTTCAAAAGAAAGTTATTATTCTCAAATTACTATAAATATTTATAAAGTATATTTAGATGATGAGTGACGTGAGTAGACATTACCAATGAGTTTTAAATCCTAAAATTCAAATCTGGTAGATGAGGGTTGTGTAGAATGGCGTGTTGCAGCAAATGATGCCATCTTCGAACAAAATCAAAAATTGACCACTCAGTAGGCCTACTTCGCAAAGATTCTGATGTCCACGGATATTTAGTGAAATTAGTCGGAGAAAAAGTGTGTGTATCGATATTTGAGGTGTAAAATACTTCTGAAAGACATGGAAAAAGGCCAATTTTTAAAGCCCCATTTTTCTTTGGTCAAGACATCAATGAACAAATTCCATTCCATGAGTTAGCAGTGGGGGGTTATAGGATGTTTTATCACATTCACCATTCTAACTAGACATCGCAACATCTCTCTTTCATTTGTTTTGCTTCCATCATTATTTTTCATCTGGAAAATCACTCAATGAAGTGATGCGTCAAAAGCCACATCAATGAGCTTTTTGCCTCCAACTCTAAATTCTACAAGGACGGACATTCGATAACTTACGAAAAATAGATTATATTTTTAATCTTTAAACGATAGAGGTGAAGTCTTAATTTTTTTCCATAGCAAAAAAATTCTGAGAACTTCTAAGACTACATAATATTATTATTAATGTTCGATTGGAACATAAAGTGGAATAATTTGGGAGTTTTAAATATTTCATTAAATTATACAGACAGATCGGTTTGTCTTTAGAAACCATTCAATCCGATATTACTGGGAATTGCCTCATTTACCAGAAGCGGCAAAGAAAAAAGTCCGTAGTTAGGATATGTAGTAGGTCTTTGTAGAATATCAGCTCGCTGTCCTCCATCTCGAAATAACCTCTAAGACTAGATGATGGAAGGGTTCTTTAAAGGGATTCCTTTTTCCATGTGTTGACCAGCTGCTGCTGCAGCTTTTTTGCAACATCCTTTTAACAGCTGCTGTCACCTCACAGCCACAACGATCATCGTTTTAACCATACAGCAGTTTAAGACACGAGCTTCTCCTTCCGTTGAAAAATTCCCCTATTGCGGGTATGTTCGTAATATGGGGTTCGCATGTATAACAACACGTCGCGCACACACATACTATTTGGGTTTAGATAGAAGGGGGGCTACAATTCTACTCACTCACTCACTGACTATAGTCTTCGCGCCCTATTTCAGAAACTTTTCGCGCTTTAAGCAATAAGCCATGGAATTCGACCCCGCATTTCGTGTGTTGGCATCACTTTCATCGCAATGAGTCATCTACCGCTCCTGAAAAATTCATCTCCTCTCTCTTCCCATGATCCATTAAGCTTCTGGGAAATGCAATGTTGCTCAAAGCAATTAAATGAACACTTAAGAAAATTAAGGAAGAGATTTTCTGATATTAATGCTGAGATGAACTTTGGAAAGAAAAGTTTGGTGTCCACGCCTGGAATCGATCCCTGGTCCTTTTGCAAAGCGTGAACGTGCACTAACTACTACACCACAGAGACATTCCATTATTTATTTCTTTATTATTAGAACTAGGAATCGATCAAAATTTTTAACGGAATCAAAAATTTCTAGTCGATTAATCGAATTTTATTCGAATATTTTTCGTGACTATATATATATATGCATAATGTTAATTTAATACTACAAAAATATATTTTGTTTATTTTTACCTAATATTATTGCCTATTCGCCAGCTTTAAACACATATAGGAATAGATTAACAAATTAAAGCAGCCTGTTTGAAGCAATTTAATGTACTGTGGGCATATTTGTCAAACCCTGGAATTTCTTCATTTGGATCATGTCGTGTTTTTTTTTTTTTATAGAAAATCGGTTATTTTACCTTAGTCACTGATTTCGAAATTGCTTGTTTTCCTAGACACTCCTCCCAAATGATACTCGGGATAGAGAGAGTTGATGATGATGAATACAAAAACTGCCATTCACAATGGAAACAATAAATTTTGATCTTCTAAAATTCCCATCAAACTCATTTTGAAACTGAAATCATCAGTTCTCGTTAAATCGACTTTTATTTCCCCATGCCGAAAAATTTGATCAAAATATGGATTAAAATATTTTCAATTATGGTCGCATCTCTGAAATGTTATGTATAGGAACATCATTTAAAAGACATTTAAGTGGTTTTGTCAAACAAATCAAGTTCATTTAATAACTTTTGAAATAATTTCAATCGGATTGATCGAATCGATTAACTCAACTAAAATTTTCAACTGTGATTAACAATTGATCAATTAACCGACCCAGTGCGTGATGCGTTGAGTAGAGACGTATATTAGAGCTTCCTTTAACTCAGCGATAGGCTTCCAGGTAGCAACAGTAGAGAGCAAGATGTTATTTTTCTCAGCAAGTTGCGAACTGCAGCACTTCAAAGAAAAAGACTTCCTGAGTATTGGTGCTGAGATGAATTTTGGAAAGAAAAGTTAAATTAATTTGAGTTAATAGAAAAAAAATAGTTTTTATTAAAAATAAGCAACTTTAGCATCGATACATATTTGTAAAACAATTTCGAACACCATTGCAGCCATACGTGAGCCCATGAAGTAAAGCTACATGCAACTCGAACTATTTGTTTGACTTTTTTTAACCCTCTATGATCCCGTGTATATTTACATAAATGTACATGGCGAATACATGGGGAAAAACCCACTGAACCTATTTCTTTTTAAAAAATTTTGGTGTTTCAGAAAATAAATCTCTTAGTGTCGTTTCAATACGAAGTACGGCTATGTAAATACTCCACTTTTTTATTTATAAAGACTTGATTCATTTTGTTGGTGTCATTCTTTGAGAGGTGCTGAAATTTTACGTGTTCAGAGATTTGTAAAGTCACTCAAAATTGGGGGTATTGAAATGAAATTCAAGGTAAAAAGCTATTCAATTTTACTAAGCAAGATTTTATCTGAAGGAAAGATTTTTTTCTGGATATTATGCCAAGGTGAAGTCGGAAAGAAAAGTCTACTAGTCTCCGCCGGGAATCAAACCCAGGTCCTCTTGTAAACCGAGCAAGCGTGCTATCCGTTATACACCACAGGAGACCCACCTTTCCTTCGTTATTTATGCACTGTAACCCCCCCCCCCCCAACTTCAGCAAAGTTTTAAATTTTTCTTTGCTGAAGTTTAGGGCGACTACTGAGCTTCCGCTTCAGCGTATCACGCTACAGTGCTTAAATAAAGAAAGAAGAGTCGCGTGTCTCTTGTGGTGTATATGGATAGTGCGCTTGCCCGGTTTACAAGAGGAACTAGGTTCAATTCCCGGTGCAGACCAGTGGGCTTTCTGAATTCAACTCGGCATAATATCCAGAAGGAAGTCTTTCCTTCATATATTGGGCTGAGAAAAAAACCACCTCATGATTTTATCTGTTTATAAATAATATCAAAATCAAGTCAAAACTGTATATTTTGTCCTTAATTAACTATTTCATCTAAATAAAAAAAATTCAATCTAATTAAATGCTGTATTGATGTATTGTTTCGATTCAAAATATGTAAACAGTGCCCATTTACATCCGTATATATATACAGGGTGTTCTGTTAATACACCGACAAACTCAGAGGGTTGTTAGTAGGCATCAAGAGGAACAAAAATTGCAATGGAACATGGTGCCGCAAACCACGTTGAGAGGGTAAAAATCGCGAAAAACGCATGCAGGCTCTGAGTCCAGAGGAGACGAAAGGTGGATGTCAGTTGATCGCTGAATGCGTTCGTGGGTCCGCTCACCATATCTGACGTGAGCAGCGTAGCGAAACGCATACGCTGGAGTAGGATCACGTGCTATGGACGACGTAAATTAGCGCTATTGTGGTAGTAAGCACGTGAAGCAGTTAGTTGTCTGTTTCAATGAATATCGTGATGGCTGACTACACGAACGAGGAATACGCTGATATGCATCTAATTTACGGTCGAGCAGATGGCAATGGGTGCTTAGCACAGCGAATGGACCAACAGCAATACCTCGATGTTACATATCCAAGGAGATGGATTGGACACGCCGGACCCATTGCTTGGCCTCCACGTTCACCGGACCTCAATCCGCTTGACTTTTTCCTATGGGGTCACCTTAAATCACTCGTTTATGCGACGCCTGTGGACACACCGGAGGATCTCATAGCGCGGATTGTCGTCGCTGCGACAGACATCAAAAGCGTACCTGGTATCTTCGAGTGCGTCTGGGAATCGTTTTTATGTCGTTGTAGACTGTGGGATGACGTCAGCGGCTGCCACTTCCAACAACTAACAACTCTTGTAATAATTAATCAAATAAATCTTTTTGTAGTTATTATTATATTTTTTGTTATTCCAGCGTAACGTCGAAACCTTCGTCCGTTTTTCGCGATTTTCACCCTCTCAACGTGGTTTGCGACACCATATTCCATCGCAATTTTTGTTCCTCTTGATGTCTACTAACAACCCTCTGAGTTTGTCGATCCATTAACAGAACACCCTGTATATATATTTTTTTTCTATTTAAAAAAATTCCAATGCATTTTTATATGGAGGGGGTGAACTATAGAGGGTTAACCCTCAGAATAAACAGGATGTCTGTTGCACAAAAAGGATCCGCTCATTTGGAATATATATATATATATATATATATATATATATATATATATATATATATATAGAAGCCACACCTCTACTACCCTTATTTTTTCGAGTAAAATTAAAAACCAAAATTCATGCACTTAAAAAAAGCCCTTTTAAAGCATGAAAAACTTTCGCATGCAATGGGGTGTATGTTTACCTAAGAGAGTTCTCATTATGTTCACCGCGTATATCTAGGCATGCTTGCGTGTGCCGTTGAATGCTAATTAACACGATCAAAGCGCGATGTCGGCAAAAGTTATCACATTGCGACTACGACAAATAAAATTTAAATGTTGTTCGAAGTATTAATTTTTTTCGGACCGGACGTCAATTTCCATATCCGACGTCATCTCAATTTTGTCTCGCATTTTACTCGAAAACTAACGTGTCGCAGAAGTAAAATTTCTTGAACACTTTTCATTTACTTCAAGGAAGGATTTCCATTCTACAGTGTTTATGTAGTCTTGACGGGGCGCACCCTGTATTCCTAGCACTACGGAAAAAAGTACAGCTAATTAAACTTTATGAGTTAAATTTAATTCTAACCCAATCAGCTATAAATACAGTATTAGTGAGAAAACCCGTTTAAAATTGTCCGTTTGATCGTTTCGAATGAGGAACAAAGGATAAATTGTCTCATTGCCAAATATAGCGACGCTAGTTAACGTCCATGTTTAGAAATTTCTAGCTCGTGTGATGCACATAAAAAAATAAATAAGGGCCATCCGACCAACCATAAATCATGGCCGGAATAACCTTCTGAGATTCTGAGGTCACTCTCGGTTATCCGGATGCATTTTATTGAGCTGCTGCACTCACTTTTCTCTGATACCCAGCAGAGACGCAATGAATGAAACTTCAAAAATAGTACTATACTCTCGAGTTGTTCACTCGATTCTCGAAATATTCAGTCATTCGTTATCATAGTATCGCCTTGCAAAGTTCCAAGAAAATTCATTCGTCCGACCGACCTACCGCCTCTTTGGTTTTTGATGCCCACGCGCTGCCACCGACTGAAAAACACTAAACGGTATAGATTAGCAACGTTTACGCGCGCGGGCAAAGCCTCTTTTATTTTTTCTGTTCCTTTTTCTGCCAAGAATGCACTTTTATGACGTATGTTTAACTGACTCTGATGACGTCACTGCACTCTGTGACGTCACCGACTGCTCAGGCTCTTCTTGTATGTGTTATTTCTACGGACGAAAGGAAGGACAAGAGAATTAAAAGAAAATGATTCATTTTTGAACGAAGGGTTAGCCATAAGGCAAAGGACAGTGGCGCGAGAATAAAATGCATAACACCGTTATTTTTAGTTCGCTCGCGGGCAACTTCATACTTGATCTTGAGTTAACAAGCGTGGAATGCTGCTATACGCATCTGGCATAGACTGCGTTTATTAATCAGCTGTTACTCAAGCCACGGAGGAAACCACAGCTGTTGATTTTCACATCATGGACACTTAAATGCATCGTGACGACTAACAAGAAAAATTTTCTCGCCGAAAGAATTTCCACCGTCATTTATATTATAATAATAATACAACGGAAACTGTTGATGTCACGAGCCCAATTAATTTTTGTCCGTGGAGTATTCTCCAATCCATGTCATTGCTATTCATCCTGTCTGTCATCGTGGATATAAACTCGACTTTTTTAATCTCTTGATTAGTTATTTTCAGTTCTTTAAACCACGTTTCTTCTAGAAACGATACTAAAATCAGCAGATGGGCACATGTGCAAAATCAGAATGCGGAAATATATATGGCCAGACTGGTTTAAGCATATTTCGGACCTCACGATATCTTTATTAGCAAACCCCCACAATAGAGAGGCTTACGGTGCTCTAGGTTCGAGAGGATTAACATTATTTTTTCTGTACACACGTTTACTAGAAAACCACTCTATCAATTTCAGGAACTCGCTAAAAGTTTTACCTTAGGCGTCCTCCCAAAACCTCTATCGTAGAAGGTCCTGTCTGAATCTACGTTCATTAACCCTTCCACTGGCATTGACAAGATATTTCGCCACAGATATTTTGTAAAGCTGATTTATGAATGGAATACATTTTTCTTGCTACAAGACCCCCCCCCCCGTATTTTTTCCTGCTAAAAATCAAAAGATAGCTTTCTTCATAGAAAAACATATGGCATTTTATAGGTAGTTGGGTAATTTCTGGTACACCAGTAAAAGGGTTTTTATAAGGTTTAAAATGTAAATTTTCCATACGGCACGGCTATATATTCATAGCATTTAAGCTATTGTTGAAAACAAAATGAAATATATAATCAATGCATTTTAATTATATTTTACTGTCTCTAATATTTAACGACTGTATATGGTACTGTTAAAAGACGACTTAACCGTGGCCCTTTTCACAAACTCGGGTAAAAAGGGATCCGGATATTTTTGGCAATGCTATTACCACCTCTGACAAAAAGTGTTTTATCATCCAAAAACACTAGCACAATGCTATGTTTAAAACACAAAAAATAACAATAACTCTTTCTTTTTTTTTTTCTACGCGTGAAAATTTCTGATGAAAACAATCATTCTAAATGCAAAATATTTGGAAAAATCATTAATTTATTCCAATCTGAAATAATGTTTGCTCAGATGTGCAGGGTAAACAGACAGTGTATAAAAATGAATACGACGCGGAGTTTTCATCATTAAAACTTTTTCTGAAGCGCTAAGAGATGGCTCCCCAAAGATATCTTTCTGATCATATCTAAAACTGATAATTTCCATGTTGAAAGGCCGAGTTCCTCAAAGAAAAGTTGCAAGATTGTTTAACCGTGTTTTATGTATAGTGGAAAAATTATGTATATCTTTGGAAAAAGTATCAGATATATGTTCTATACTTACAAAAAGGTTTTTAACAGCTGGCTGTGCGAAGATATATTTTTGGAAAGAGAGAAAATTCAACTCGAACCCACGTCCTTTCACTTTCCGGGTTAATTAAGTCGCCATCTGGTGGCATCGTCAGCAATTGTGAGCTTTGGCCTGAATTGTGTCCGACCGTCCATGTACGGTCCCGTTCAGTGCACGCGAGCTCCAAGGAAAAATTGAGATATTCGTTCCTCTGTAGTCTAGTGGTCTAGAGCGTTCACCCGGAAAGTGAAAGGACGTGGGTTGGATTCTCCGCAGGGGCAGTTTAATTTTTTCTCTCTTTCCAAAAATATATCTTCGCATCAGCCAGCTGTTATAAACCTTTGTATGGATAGCGGAGAGTGACTTCATCATCGGATATTCTATACTATTCCAAAGATAGCTCTCTCACTGTACATAGAACACAGTTAAACAATTCTGTAACTTTTCTTCGAAGAAGTTCGTCTACTGACATGGAAATCATCAGCTTTAGAGATGATCAGAAAGATATCTTGTGGGAGTTATCTCACCGCTTCAGAAAATATTTTAATGATGAAAACTCCGTTGCATTTGTTTTTATACATTGTCTAGTTACCTTGCAATTGCGCAAACATTATTTCATTCACATATATTTCGAGCCATTATATTTTTTTTAAACAGTGTTCGAACACATTGCTACACGAAAGTTCTGATCGAACACTTTTTTTTCGGATGTTGCCAGTTCGTGAACTGATTTTCAATGTAGAATTGGAATAAGTTAATAATATTTTTCATTTACTGTATTTCGTATTTATGTAATGATTGTTTCCATTAAAACTTTTCACTCAGAGAAAAAATAATTATTTTTATTTTTATTTTTTTTGCGTTTTAATAGTAGTATTGCTAGTGGTTTTGTAGATGATCAAACACGTTCTGCCAGAGGTAGTATTGTTCAAAGAAATTACAATATTTGCCCATCAATGCTTCGTGTAACTAGCTAAATCAATTGTCTAATTTAGCTGTAATCAATTATTTCACATATCTGACAACAACAAAAGAAATCGTCAATTATTTTCTTGTGTTCTAATCAGTGGAAACATTTTAGGAGACCAAACCGGAGAATATAATCATTTTTATGAGAATTTTTACCTATGGTTTGTATGAGGTTTTCCGGTGTCCGCACCCGTAGAATAGAATAGTAAATAATTTTAAATCAAAAACATGTTGAAAAAATATAGTAGAATACCATAGTAACATGGTTAAACATGACAAAATTTAAATTATGATATAAACATTAATGCATTGAAGCAGTAAATGTTCTTAAGATGTTGCGGCATGATAACATATTGAAATTCTGTGCTCAGATGGCAAAATGTTATAAGCAAGGCCCGGACGTTGTTGACCTTAAAAACTCCTGAAAAATAACAGTAAAAAATGCCCTAAAAATTCGGGTAAATGTCATATAAACTAAAAGAAAAAATTCCCCAACAATGACAAAAAATTCTATTAAAATAATAAAACATTTTTTTTTTAGAAACTGAACCAGTGATTATATTATATATAACTGGAGGTCAAAGAAAAGAAAATTCTTATAGTATCTATTGAAAATCACATTCATTATTCTCTCTCAACATTAGATTTTATCAAATTTCTAAAAAGACAAGATTAACTTCTCTCTACATCAGCAGATGTTATTGGGGATATTTGGAGGGGGAAATCTGATTCACTCAGTGTTAATTTCCTTCAATTTCAGATGTTCCTGTAAAGACATCAAGGCATCAAAAACTTTTTACAGGCTTAAGTAATAAGTCCGCTTTTTTCCCCATTATTTTTCAAATTTCATGGTAGCAAATTGGCCTGCCCCACTTTTAGCACACTGACTTTATCATAGCATCAATAAGCTACATACTTTTCTGCAAAGACTGAAGGATGGACCCCCCCCCCCCCAGAATTCTGAAGATTGATCTTATGTACGTCATCAGTTCTTCAATATTCCAGAGCAAAACCAGACTTAAGAAATCTTATAGCATGCAATACTCTGTTCCCCCTGTAATAAATACATGCAAGTACTATACCATGTTTCCTTTTATATAATGAAAATTCCTCTCTCTCAACATTCCATATAGGATCAAAATTTCTTGAATTCACTCTTTCATTTATTGTTTGGTTAAGTATGTTGTGTGTGTTTTCTAGTTACTGTAATTTGTGTGTTTTCTAGTTGTATTGTATTTTCTAGTAATTGTATTTTTAATTGGGCTGCTGTATTTTATAAATATCTGACATCCATATTTGATATGGGCATCTTTTCCTCAGCCACCTCGTTTGGCATTTTACCTGTTGTGACTTTGCATTTGTATTTGTGTGTGGCCAGCTCTTGGAATTTTTAATGAATACTAAATTTACCTGGAATTAATTCTATATAAACTTTGTTTGTCATCTATAAAGAAAGATACAAGTTAAGTGATGAAAAAGAGTAATGAATTTTTTTTTTTGTTTAACAACTTTTTTAGCTTGTTTTATATTTTTTTAAAAATTTCAAAAGTGAAAAACATCCTAAAAGTACCAAAAAATTTCCTAAAACCTGTAAAGTGATGCCCTGGAAGTGAAAAAATATTGAAAAATGCTAAAAATGGAAAAAAAATTCAAGTGTCATCAACATTCGGGCCCTGGTTATGTCACTTTTTCAAACTTTCACGGTAGCAAATTTGTAAACAATGTTTTGCCGAAATGCGATACTGTGGCTTTTTAACTTATTACAATTTGCATCCGTTGTTTCCTCATAATCTGAAGGAGAAAGGCGAAATTTTTCGACCTTGCAAAATTTTGACGAACGAGACTCCAGAATGCGAACTCAATTTATTGGAATAAGTGACTTACGCCATTTTGCCATCTAAGCACAGAATTTAACTTTTAGACATAATTCAATTTTTCAATCATACAGGCATTTTTCCTGTTTGGGATACATTTCATGAGCACGCCTTGTGGTCATATTATTAATATTTTTTATAATTGTCATAATAGCATCATATCTTCATTGGGCATCTTTGATTGCTTAAGTTATTCACTTTGATGTTAATTACTTAATTTTCTTGTTAATTAGTCGAAAGAGCGTTCAAACTTTTGTTTTAGACATATGTTTTCAATGGAACTCTTTGAACTATTGCGCTTTCATTTTGAACGATGTTCTCTTGTAATCACTGTCGAAAATAATTTTATCAGTGCAGACACGCAGTCCTACGAATGAATTGAATATATGCATGATGATTATGATAAGAAAAAAAAATCTTGTTACATAGTTATAAGTGTGCGTGTTACTGTTGTCTCTTCTGAGTTAGTGGTTTATATATTATTTCATGATAAACAAGAGTCTCTGTAGAGACTCACACGCCCCACATTAACTTTAACATAAATACTTTCGAAGTAATTAAATGAAAGCAATAGCAAAGGGAGGGGGGGGGGTGAAGTCTGAAAAAATCTAAAATCCACGTTCATCTTGATTTAACAAAATAAACAAAACAAAAAAGAAAACAGATTATTTGCAGAGCATTAATTCCGTACAATCCTAATGGCAAACAGTAGCTGCGATTCATAAATAACGAGTAGGAAGCAGAGAATATAAAAGAGGAAAAAAGGCTTATTTTGAAGATAGTGTTGCTGGCACCACATCTGCCAGAGGCAGGCACATGTGCCGCAAAAAAGGACTTGTTTGCGGCGGCAGATGATAAATCTTGTACGTGCGAAGGATATCAAACGCAAAAGACACTCTCTCACTGGATGTGATGTCGCCAATTTAATACTGCTTAAGCGTCTTTTAAGATCGGCATTGAGATGAAAAGCAAAAAAATAAATATATAAACTTCGCAGATAATGAGACAAGTCGTTCCATGGTGACTGACTGGAAACGTTGCTATAGCCACATTTGGTTCGGACGTTTGTCGCTTATTTTTCTCGGATATTTGTATTTTTTTTAACATTTTCGTATCTCGTCGCTGCTGAAGAGAACTAAGTTTATTTTAATTTATATAGAGCCCATATAGACAAGCTAAAGAAATGAATAAAAAGTCATGATTGATGATGAAGACAAATCCTTTCGGTACTAGTAATTAGGCATCGTCATCAATTCTTAGCGTTTTAACTCTCTATGGTCCCGTATATAATATAAATATACATATTTTTTGGTACTTTAGAAAGTACTGTACATCTTGTAGCGTCATTTTAGTACAAAAAATACGACTATTATATAAGTATAGCACTTTTCATCTAGAAAGAGTTGATTGCTTGTAGGTGCATTTTTTTTGAAAGCTGCTGACTGAAATTTTACGTATTCAGAGATTTATAAAAATCGCGTTAAATTGAAAGAATCTGAAACAAAATTCAAGGTAACAACTATCCAACCTTGAAAAGCAAGATTCTTTCTGTTTATAGATAACATTAAAATCAAGGCAAACTGTACATATTTTACCCTTATATATACAATTAACTATTTTAGCTTATTAAAGAATCCCCTCTAATTAATTAAATTGCTGTGTTGATGCATGATTTCAATTAAAAATATGCTAACAGCACCAATTTACATCTTTTTTTCAATACTTTTTTATGGGAATGAACCAGTATAAGGCAGAATGAAGGTTTAAATACAGTCGAATCCCATTTTAACGAACACCATTATAGCGAAAATCTCGTTTTAACGAACACTTTTCTAATCTCCCAGATAAGTCTACATAGGAATAATGCAAAAACCTGGAATTCCTTCACGATGAAATTTCGTTAGAACGAAGTGATTTCTCCGGTCTCTTGGAGTTCGTTATAACGAGATTCGACTGTATTAAAATTGCTATCACAGATCAAATAAATCATTTCATTCGTCACAATTCGCACGTTCGTGGAACGTCGTAATAAATAAATAACATGAATGCATTTCTTGAGGTACAATGTTTTGCGGTCCAGAGGTTTTTTTCGGAACTTCTTCAGTACAGTTCGTACTTTTCAACGCTTCCCTTGCAATGGGGAAGGCCCCTGAATGTTTTTGTATAGCTTAGGAGTTTTGCTAAGAACCCAAATTCACAAGGGGTCTTTCTATTGTTGTTGTCATAAGAAGCCGAAAAGTAATGGTTCCGACCGATTTCCTCAGAGAGAGAGAGTATTGTTGACGAACCTCGGTTTTAACTAGGGCTGGGAATCAAACGAAATTTTTAACTTGTTAATCAAAAAAATTCAATTGATTTGTCGTATGATTGACTGGGTCTTAATTAAATATTTTCTAATGTGTGTGTGTGCTAAAACTTTATAACAAACTTATTGGGTAACTTTTTTCATAAATTGATGCTACAAAAAACATATTTTATTCATTTCACTCACCTATTCGCTAGATGTGAATAAACATTGGAAAAAGTAGAGAAATTAAGGCTGCGTGCTTGAAGTAATTGCTAAAAAATTTTGTCCAATCTTGGAATTTAGGATCTTGTTTTTTTTGTTTTTTTTGTATTTCCTCTATGTCGAAAAATTTAATTAAAATATTGATTCAAATATTTTTAAATATGATCACTTATCTGAAATGTTATATTTAGGAATATAATTTAAGACATCTTAGCAATTTTGTCAAATAAATTACAATAAATTGTGAACTTCATTAAAACGATAAAAATTTTAATCGGATTAATTGGGTTGATTAACTCAATTAAAATTTTTAGCTGAGAATAAAAATTAATAGATTAACCGACCCAATTAATCAATCAATTGGACCAGCCTTACTTTTTAACGTAAACGAAAATTCGAAGATCTTGTGTATATACATTTATAATGATACATTTTTCAATAATTTTCATTTCGCTTTTGCGGTGCTTTCCCACGAAATTCTCAAAAAATTTCAGCTCCACACATTGAACAAGCATTTGTCTACCTTTCTTATTGATAACTATGACAACAAATACAAGATTCGTAACATTATTGTAGATCTTGCGTTCAGTTTCAATCCATTTTACATAGGCTAGAAGCCTTGGAAGCCCTATTATATGCGTATCTATTCATAGCGTACTACAAGTATTCCTCTAGGAATTATAATCCTTATAACTCTTATCAGGCCATGCATTCGTTATGACTTCGCCTTTTTATTTAGAGGGACTTCCGAGATTCACAAGATTCAAAAACTGTCGTTTTTATCAACAATTCAGATCTCTAAGCATACGAAACCATTTACTCGGGGTTTGGAAAGCTTTGCTTATTTTTGCATCATTTATATTAGAATGAAATAACAACTTCATCATAATAAGCATGTGATAAGACTGAGTGGTGCGAAACTATTAGTACAAATTTTAAAAGATTATACTATACACTTGAATAAGCATTTTTAATTATAAAATGTGTTGTCAAATCCTAATAGCAAATGTGGCAGAGGAGCTTGTGACCCCAGCACTACCCAACCCACACGGATAAAAGGCTTACATCCCGGAAGGGACAGAGATTGGGTCGTGTCTGGTCTGACAGAGGAGCTTCTCTCTGAAGAGTGTATAACAAATTTTCACCCCAAAAGAAAGTACCAAATACAGTACCGTAACACAAATCTGCTTTGCATCGTTTTATCTCATTTAACATGTGAAAAACAAAAGTAATGAAGGAGAAATTATTATAAACAAATTTATGAAATTTGGTATTATCTATCAAAAAAACAAGAGACAAGCAATATTCATTTTGAACGTAGTAGGAGATTGATACTGAGCTGAATTAAGCTTGAAACAAAGTAAAAAAACTACTTTGGGGTTGTTTTATATGGGTGATACCAAGTAGTCCCAATTTTGCTCAGAACTTAACCATCAAATTACTGCCTATCATATAATGATAAATAATAAGTGAATTACAACTTTATAGGTATGATTTAAAAGACAATTAGCTTCTACATATAAATAAACAGCATCTACTTTCTAATTAAGTCGTTTTTTGACAGAGAAATGTAACTTTTTCTTGACAAAAGTTGTAGGTGAAATCAACCAGCACAAATATAGAAATGAATTACCTTTCGGGTTAGATAATACCAGGGAAGACCAACGTATGTCGTGGGTAGACCAACGTATGTAATTTTGGGTCGGCATACGTTCGTCTTCCCTGGTATCAGTACAAATATATTTAGTAAACGATAATCAAAATAGCAGAATCAGTAGCTCAAATATACGAGTTGACTGGTGATGTCTCTATATAGTCGGGCAAAATCAAAACCGCTTGGAAATTTTCATTAGAAAATCGCCGCTAGTCAACTATGAATCTCTTTTTTTTCAGGATTTGTGCAAAGTTTGTCCTCTAAGTACAAACTGGCCCCCGGATTATGATACCATATTTCTCAGGACGGATTTGCTGAAATACGTGCCATAAACCTTCCGAGAGCAATTGTGGTTCCAGGCCAGTTTTTCCTCTGAGAATCACATAATAATTTAAGCACTGCATGTGTGGTATTATTACGGATGCAACTCGGATCACCGATTTGAGAATTCTCATTGACGAGCGGCTTAGGTTTTCTGAGTATTGCTCAGCAGTGGCCAGTAAAGCGTACAGAATGCTCAGTTTCATTTTCAAAGAGGACTCTTCGCGTTCATCTTAAGCGATCCTTCCACTTTTAAGCGTCTTAGTTCGCCCTGCCGAGAAGAGCCACGGTTGTAGAGAAGAGCAACGCGTGCTCTTGATGGCACACGGAGCTTAAGCAATGAAGAGAGGCTTGATTTTTTGAATATGTTTACATTGGACGAGCGCAGATGTCAGGGGAATATGGTTGTGAATGAATGGAATAGCTTTCTTCCCTAGGTCGTGAATTCTAACTGAATTGACACGTTTAGAAACAAATAGATAAACATATTGGGATAAATCGAGAAGCTATTCATACTTAGATAAGACAACCTTATTTCATGTATCTTAATGTTTGCATTTTTTTATGGGCAATTGTATTTTATCATAATTATTGGTTTTTATTGCTCTTCTTAGGCTGCTGTATTTTTGATATAGTTCAGAAATATTTGAAATCCATATTTTTTATGGGAATCTTTTTTCAGCCACCTCGTTGGGCATTTTACCTGTTATGGCCTTTATATTTGTATTTGCATTTCTACTCCAATAGATTGGACGCGGTGGACCCAGTGTGCATAGCCTATTCTTCCTTAAAATCTCTCTTATCTTGATTTATTTTTGTGGAGGCAACTCTTAAACATTGTGTACATGTGACATTGTGTGTGCATGTTCCATTCCTTCTCAAAACCATTAAAGTTTTCAACCAAGTGCTCTGAATCAACCTGTATATATATTTCATTTATATCTTAGAAATCTCAACCTCGGTTACAACGATACCCTTTCGCCGTCCCTCAAATGTCGTTTTACTGTATTTGAACCAACTAACCGAAGTGAAACCCCCATTTTTACTCGTACGCTCAAAAAGATTTCATTGCGTATAGTTTCAGAAATGGTGAAAATATATTTTTGAGAAAAATGTGTATTTTCATGAAGGAAAAAAAATTCCGGCAGCACCTAATCAATGAACAAAAGCATAAAGAAGAGAGTGAATTTACTATGAGCAGTTTCCGCTTGTGCGTTTCTGTCAACAGGAGAAGAGAGCATGAGGCCCCATGAGAGGGTTGAAGTGTTGTTCTCAAAAGATGCTCGTTAGCTCGACTCCGGGGCTTGTACACCATCATTCCTATTTTGAGGAACCACTTCTTCTTTGAAGTGCTTTTACTCTTGAGGATTTAGCAGTCAGCGAACGATCAGTGACACAACCAAAATATATATACTATATATTAATAAAAAAGAAAAAACAGAAAAAGAATATTTAGGCGTCGTTCGTCTAATGACACTGACGCTAAAAACTACTGGACCTTCTTTTTTTTTTACTTTGATTTAATACTTTTTTTTAATTCATCTTTTCCCCACTTTCATATTTCAGTCCTTGTTTAGTCTAGTGAGGAAACAAAAATATAAAACTAACGAGATAGTAGGTGTTAAATACGTAATTCTTCAAAAATAAACTTTTCCTTTTACGACATCCGTAATAAAACGTAAAATTAGCCTTTATTCATTGCATAAACCGTTAACCCCATATACTGTAAAAATTTCGAACATCTTTTATTCAATGAAATCTATCCACACTCTATGGATTTTTTAGAAGTTGTATCCAACCGAAAGACATCATCAGAGTAATTGTGAAACGTGCATATGCTATACCTTGGCTACAATAATGTTAGAAATGATATCCCTGAATTTCAATGCGTTTATCCATTCATTACAACATGTACCTCATGAACTGATGAAGCATTATGGTGTCCACATACTTTTAACGGCAACGGTAATGTTCATTTTCAACTCTTCGAAGGTGTGTGGATTGATTTTACGTGTAGTCTGTTTTGTATATTTCCACAACAATTAATTCGGCTAGATATAATGTGGAGATCTCGTTGAACCACAGTTCTTTAAAGAGAGAGATGATTCTTTCTCCAAAAAATTCCTTCAACATCACTATTTTAAAATTTGTGGTATGACATCCAGTGGTCCCGTTCATAACCTTCAAGTAAGGCTATGAAATCCTTTGCATCTTAGTTTGTGTCAAAAAATACTGTGCCTAATATATGACACATCGGACGTCGATTTCTATTAGATGTAGAAAAGACTTAGCAAGAGATATGAGTTTTCAAAGCTTCATGTCTAATCATTTTAGCTACAGACACATCCATTAAGGTAAAATCATGCTTCATCTGTGAAAAATGCATGATCTAAAATGAATATCAAGGAAAAGACCTTATCCGGATATTATGCCGAGGTGAACTCGGAAAGAAAAGTCACCTGGTCTCCACCAGGAATCTAACCCTTGTCCTTTTGGAAACCGGAAAGAGATCAGATGACTTTTCTTTCCGAGTTCACTACGGCATAATATCCAGAAAAGGTTTATTTCCTTGATGCATTGGGCTGAGAAAAAGTCTTGTCACTCTATCTAAAATGAATATGTCACAACGAATGGAAGGCTGGAACTAGTAACAATATTATGCACTGTTTGTTAGGAACTTTGTCAGTATACAGAGTGTTGTAAAATTTTACATTGGATTCACTGTAGGAAGCGTAAGTTCTATACGTAAACAGCATAAAAGAATAAGAATCCGAACATCTCTCAGATGCGCTCGAGACATTCAAGCTTTATTTGTGGTTAGCAGAATATACTGTATGACTGAATCAGTTTATGAATAACTACTTTTGTATGTATTGTACTCGTAAAAAGTGGTTTTTTTTTGTTTAATATCGTATTTTTCTAACATATATGCGTCTTTTTTTCATTATTTTGTGTAGTTAACAGCCCCCAAGTATCCCAGTGTAGTGAAAATTAGCCACGCTCATGGTGGAATGGGAAAACTGAAAGTCGAGAATCACTTTGATTTTCAAGACGTGGCCAGTGTCGTTGCGGTTACCAAGTCATACTGTGTAGTCGAACCATTCATTGATGCTAAATATGATATTCACGTACAGAAAATCGGAACCAACTACAAAGCTTTCATGTGAGTTAATTTTCTTTTACTCATTTTAAAATTATTTTATCACAAAAAATTACTACGGGATGTACATAACTAAGATTAATACTGTATTTCGAAATGACCTTAGAGAAACTGCTGTTAGAGTGACATCAAATTCTCTTGCTTTAATGGAAAGTATTGCCAAGGTAAAAATTGGTGCCAAAACATGCCGCTGGGAAAACAAACACTTAATTAAAGCGAAGAGCATTGAACTGGAAATTGAAACACTTACACTACATAGAAAAATATATACTGCTGTGTTTTCTACTATGAACTGAAATCACGAAAAGTTAGTTGAATGAAATATTTGAGTACTTCTTCCCAGATGTTGTAGAGACGTATTCCACTTTTTGGTTCCCTGAGATTTTAAGGCTTTCGGTCTTCGAAGTCAATCTTAAGTGTGCCTACAGTCAAAAATCAAATTATTCGCCATGTTGAAATGAAATAATGGCTGGAAAATGGTTATGAAGAATCACTCGTTCTCATATAGCGGCATTTGTCTTGGTGCTGATTTCACTGTGATTCGCTGGAAAAAAATTCATTGTCTTGAGAATATTTCTACAAAATATGAAGTTATTTCTACTCTTGCTATGTGTTTTTTACACGTGAATTCTAATTGCACTCATACTATGTACTTAATCATAAATAAGAATTATACCAAAGAATATAAAAAAGGGTAAAAGTCTCGGAGCTATTCATTTTTCACTCTAAAATCCACATTTCACCATTTTATTTTCTAATAGAGTATATCGTTCGGGATCATTTATATTATAGATCAACATTTGCTGTTCCAATTGTTTTCATGGTAAAGCTCACAAATTGCTCTAAAATTTGAGAATGGCTCTCTTTGCTATTAACACAAAATGCTCAATGAAACCATTATAGCCCATCTAGCACGAGATAGGATAATTCATAGAAGATAGAACATTATACGGAAGACGGCATTTTCCTGTCATTAATACAACATGAACGGTGGCTCTGCAAAGATAAGTGATGTTATCGGATTAAACTTAATGCTTTTACCATTTTTCAAGTGGGAGAGATGAACGCTATGTGCTAGGAAGTGGATGGCGTTAAACTGATTTTGGCCATGTACGACGTCGATACATGCGTGCCCACGCACATCTACTTAAGAGGAAGTAAAAAGATGTCTGGTATCACATTGAAATGCTGATCATGATCGAGATCCCGCAACAGATTACTTCCAAAACCGAACAGGATAATTATTCTCACACCTTCGTAGATATACATTAGTTCGATCGATTCATCATTTCAAGCGATCATTTTGAATCTTCGCTTCACTAAACTCATTAGCATGAAAGGCTTCGAGCGATTTACATCCTTGCATTCATATAAAATTCACTTTCGACTTATAATTTTCGTTTTTCGATACAGTTTATGAGACAGAAATTGATGTGATGAATCCCATGAATGAAACTCGGTACTTGTCTTTATCGTTATCCAAATCTGAGGTTATGTTTCCTGAAAATTATTTCAATGTGATGTTGAAATTTCTTTGCGGTGGTGCATTTATTATCATCGCTAATCAGTAAAAGTATAAATCAATGAACCGTACTTGAGTGATCTAATGTCTTTTGTTTTATTGATGACAAAATGCATTAACGGTGTAGAAACTTTAATTTAGGACTATGCGATAAATCTTTTCTTGTTATACGTTTTTGAAGAGAGACCAGTCTTAATATTTGCGTACGTAACTAAAATGAATCCACCGGCACTTTCCTTCTTTATGCCAAGTGTTTTTACATGCACACGTAAATGCGTAGTATATGAATAACATCAGAAAAGCGTCCTGATGGGAAAAATCTTGTGAAACAATATATACAGGGTGATTACTCAAGCCCTTTAACCGCAAGTTACTGTTACTGGCAAACTGTTTATCCTAGAAGCATACTTCTAATTAGAAAAAGTATCAAAATAACGTGTAGACCTCAGATACGTCATTTATATTGCAAGGAGTTGTGTATAGTTATCAAAATAAAAAAAATAATTTTATATTTGGTCACCTTGTTTTATAAAACCCAATTAGAAAATTGTTGCGCTGTCCCTCCTAAGCCTAATTTTTTTTCACGTTTTCAAGTTTAATATTCGCTAAGACATTTCAATTATAAAAATCGCTGAAAAGAAGGGAAAGATTAGCATAATGAGCTTGTCCGTTAGTTTTTATGTAGTTCTTTCCGTCATTTTCAGATATTTCGAATTCAAATATCTCTGCACTTGGAAACGTGGATATTTTTTTCCTCAGTAGAGAGACAGAGCAACAATTTTGTAGAATTAGGTGATTTAGGACAGGATTACCAAATAAAAAGTTAATGTTTTTTATTTTAATAACAATATAACCCCATGCAATATGAATGACATATCTGAGTTCTACACGTTATTTGGATACTTTTCTACTTCCAAGTATGCCTCTAGGATCAACGGTTCACCAGTAATTTGCGGCCAAGGGACTTCGGTAATCACCCTGTATATTAAAATCTATATATAAGTTGAATGAAATCGAATTCACAATGATGATATTCTTAGCACTTGTGAATACTAATTATAATAATTCAAAATACTTTTCAATCAAACGCGATCCTGAGGTTATCTTCAGAAAAGAGTTGCTGTCCATAGGTTGTTCATACTTATTATGCAATTGTTCCTTAACAATACAAAACGACTGATTGCGTTTCGAATTGGGAGTTTCTGGTATAAGGGTGTTAGGTTTATATACTGTGTATTGATCGTTTCCAATCAATATCACAATAACGATTCAGATGGTGATGCAAGGTAGGATAAGAAAGCAGACACTTATTTGCAAATATGATATTACTACACAGTTTTTTGGCTTTAAATGCTTTTTAGCAATATGGAATGAAGCAATGCATCTGGGAACAAAGATGTTTTTTCAACTGGTAAGTCGACAGCAGTAATATTTACATGTAAAGCTACTCGAAGAGAACATTTATAAGCACCATCTAGACATACGATTCCGTGAGTACATATTTGTTTTCATGCAAACTATCAATTTTTCCATTTCACTATTTCTCAAGGGGGGGAAGAAACACGTGTTAATGGAGGATTTAGTTAGTTAGCAAATTAATGAAGTTATGTGAATTAAGTAATAAAATGAAGTCCGTGTGCACACAGTAATGAGGTTTCCTTGCACTATGCATCGCAGGAGGAAATCCATTTCCGGAAACTGGAAAGCTAATATGGGCTCAGCAATGCTGGAGCAAATACCGATGAATGATCGTTACAAGAAGTGGGTCGATGAAGTTTCTGAATTGTTTGGAGGTCTGGATATATGTGCAGTCGAAGCCATTCAGGGTAAAGATGGAAGGGAACACATCATTGAGGTAAGTCTCGGCAGCATGAGTATCATTTTACTACCTATTTCATCTGCATGGATTAAAAGTGATATCACGAATTGTTATTCGCATGCTTTTTTTAGACTGTCCTGCTTTGTCTCCCATTATTTTAATTACTACTGGCTATAAAGGCGTATAGTTCTGCAAAAAAAAAACTAAATTATAAAAAATTGGAGGTTCGCAATTTTTTATGTGAACGATACATAAGAAAAAAATATATGAAAAACGTATAAAAAATTATTTAGCAGCTTTTTACGAATCATCAAAAATTCAATCATTTTATATATATATATATATATATATATATATATATATATATATATATATATACTTTTTCTCTAAAAATTTCAAAACAAATTTCGAGCAAATTTTGTTTTAAGTGATTTAGCCGCAGAATTTATTAAACTGAAACAAAAAAATTCTTATTATTCAACGACATCCATTCATATCAGGTAATTAATTAATTTAATTTGAAATTTTTATCTTGGAATAAGAGAGAGGGACGTGACTCATTTTGATTTTACTCAGGTAAGTTTTTAGAAAAAAACTGGGCATAAATTTTTTTTAAACTTTTATTGTGATAATTTACACCGCACTTCACACAAATTGCACAAATCATATTATAATAGATGCAATTATAATTTAAATAACAAAAATTTTGCGTTATCATTTTTTTCTAACTTTCAACGTTATATGCAAAAACTCATATTTGACAAAGCTTTTTGAATAATTAATGTCTTTAATAAAAATTATCATTCAGAATATTTCTTTTGTTAACCATGCATTTTTTTTTTTTTTTTTTTTTTTTTTTGCCTATCTCAGGTGAATACATCAGCAATGACACTTCTAGGTGAAACTCAAGAAGAAGATAGACGTTTGATTGCTGATTTAGTTGTACAGCGTATGCAAACATACTGCAAACCAGTGTTGACGTAAGATTATATTTTCACGAATTTCAAATTTATTAATTATTTAAATAACGAAATTATTTTTGTTGTTTGAAGTATTTCCGAATATACACTAGTTGTAAAGTTTTGAATGCTGCTTTATCTGTTGATTTCTGTAAAGAAAAACAAGGGATTAAATTTTATCTTTTTTTTTTAAATAGTACATCAATTTACTGAAAAATATAATCTAAAACAAGTTTTCAGCACAGAAGAACGCCGAAGTTATTATTGGTATCAGCGATGAAAAGCTGATCACTTGAACTTGGGTATCATAACTTCAGAGTACTTCATGTACAAAAAAAACCTGTTGTCTATTCGAGTAAATCACGTGAATCTAGAACATGACAATAAATATACATGGTAGTTTTTCACAAACACGCAGAAATAATAATAATAATAATAAAATGAAGATAATATGTGATCTCGTTAAAAAATTCACTCACGAGCCACAATGTGTATAAATACGTGTAAAACATAATACATTATTGTTCCTTCTTGTTGTTTGATTGTTACAACTGAGTAACGTATAATGAATGTGATCTTATATATATATGGTCACTCGTAAACAACAATAAAATATAAATTCAACCTGTATTAGAAAGAAAGTGTAAGTTAAGCTTATCTAAACATGAACTGAACAGCATAATCAGGAAATGACACTGACGATGTACTTTTCATTAAATTAGAAAGGGTTTGGGTGAAAATTTACTGCATGACCTCAATTATAACGGGAATGGATAATAAAAAAGTCAATATTTTCTGTAGCATTTGTGTAACATTCAGGTCACATCCGTAAAGGAAATATGCCATTTTTTACTGGAGTAAATGTCTTCTTCATCTTATAAGAATCTAACATCACACAAATAATGAAAACACATTACTTAGAGAGAATGGTAGAAATAAAAATGTCGTACACACGGTATAAAGACATTTATCTCAGTGTTCTTTCATAATACCTAAGGTCATTCACAATGTGTATATATGTTACTGCCAAAGCCTGAAGTGCGGCGGCTTGAAGTGCAGAAATGATTCTGACTTTGGCTGGCCAATTCGTGAAGTGTCTGGAGATCCCTGATCAATGTTTGATGTGTTGATGTAAGACGGTCCGGTAGGCCCGAAATCCATTTTTTTTCATCGCTAACGTGTGACACATGGCTATATACAGTGGCGTATTTACAAGGGGGGCTTAGCGGACTATAGCCGACACCTTTAATATTGAACAATGAAGGACCGGACACACCGCGCTTCCCATCTCAAGCAGATATCGAAACATTCCCGAAAGATGGGTGCATCAACACCTTCTATAGCAGAAAGCCTCGGCGTGTAGCTCGTGACGTCATTCGTACAATGTCGTACAAGGACTGCCAGAAGAGCAGGTGTAGAAGACGATATTTTGGAGACGTTAGCAGATCAGCCAACTACAAGCACATGAGTTGTGGGCCGTAGCGTTGGTGTGCCACAACCCACGTTACAACTGTTAGAACGGTTACTCGCTCGAATAACTTCACAGGGTTGGCGTATGCGCCTTTTATTCACTGTGACGGAGATTTGCATACGGTTTCTTCTTCTTCCGCAGGTTACATTTGCATGCATGGTGTTCTCCCGATAAATTTCAACAGGATTGCCGTTTTAACGTTTACGGAGCAGCCGTTTCGAAACGTGCTAGCGTGTTTGCGTTTTATGTTAGACCATGCATTCTTCGATGACAATTGTTTGTATTGGTGTATACTATCACGTCTTAAAGTTTTTCCCATCTTTTCTGAATCACCCTGTAGTCATTGTATATACTGCAAAAAAGGTAAAGATTTCGCACTCGGACTGTGCTATATCGAACGGCTACAGGTAAAATGGACGACTGCAGCGACGTCAAAGCTTCGCGCAGAGGCTTTCTGCTATAGAAAGTCTTACTTTAGCCCAGGGCGGTAAGTACGGAGGGGCGGCAAATTTTAGGAAAAAGTGGCTATGAAAATTAGTAGGATAATGGGATAAAGGCGGAAAGTTTTATAGCCACATGTATCCGCCTCTGTCCAGAGAGCGGGAGACTGAATCAGTGAGTGGCCTAGAGAGTTTGCCAGCATATGAGTAAACAAAAGAGTGTGCAAGCACGTTAGTGAGCAGAAGAGTGGCCTAGAGCGTGTGAATGACAAAAAGAATAACGCATAGCGTGTGCAAGCATGTGAATGACCAAAAGAGTGTGTGAACATGGGAGTGACCAAAAGAGTGTGTGAACATGGGAGTGACCAAAAGAGTGTGTGAACATGGAAGTGACCAAAATAGTGACGGACCATGTCGATGAATGACCAAAAGAGTGTGTGAACATGGAAGTGACCAAAATAGTGACGGACCATGTCGATGAATGACCAAAAGAGGGGCCTAGAGAATTTGCAAGCGTGCGAGTGATGTAGAGAGCAAGAGACCAGGTGAGTGAAAAACTAAAACAGTGACATAGAGCGTGTGCAAGCACGTCAATGACTAAATAAGTGACTTAGAGGAAGAGGGACCAACTCAGTGAACGATCAAAAGCGTGGCCTACAGCGTGTGGTCATGTAAATGGCCAAAAGAGTGACTTAGAGACGCAGGCATATTCGCGGGGTTGGGGCAAGCGGGTTATAGCATAGCACAGGGCGGTGAACTCAAGGAATGAGTAGTCAAGAAAATTAGACTAGAAGGACTTCAAAATTCGGGTAGCCCACAGGTGGCAAAACCGTAAATACGTCTCTGGCTATATATAGTAGCTGTACTGGATTAGCTCCCTGTGACGAGAAAGAAAAAAAAAAGAGAAATTTGGGAGAAAAACAATTTATATAAAACTATAGTTTAACAAAAGAAAAAAAAAATTACCGCATCTTTCGTGACTGCGATATGATGGGTTGCTATAGCTAACGTGGACATAATTGTCACGAACGAAAAAATACTCCAAATGTCGATGACCCCGAATCCCGTCTTCTCTTTCCGGACTTTCGCCAGGGATCTCCGGTCATTTCGTGAATTGGCTGGCCAAATCCCGAAATCCGAACATTGGCCGGGTCAATTTACAACGAAATTGGCTAATTCGTGAACTGGCCGATCTCCGGCTTTAGCAGTAACATATATATCTTCTTGATGGCATTAATTTATCTATGTTTATAAGACATATCAAAACCTAAAATTTAGCAGTTTCCGAGTTTTGAACATAGTGTACACTATGTATACATTTTTGCAGTACTTTTCTGCATTTGCAGCCATTTACAGTCGCGTATAAAAAAAGTAGAATAACCTTGTTCAAATATTTTAATGCACCGCTACAATATCGGTACGTGAAGCATATAGATTAGATTCTTACCTACTCATAAACTACATATCTAAAAATGATCTCGTAATCGAATCATGTACTTTGTACTTTTTTACAAAAATACTCAAACTCATGAGATAAAAAAAAAAACAACATCCGAACGATCCACAAAAATTATCAAATTAAAAACATAATAAATAACAATTTTTGCAATATTTGGTAAGATACCTTTAGGATGGCTTTGATTACTGAACTGAATCTACGGGGCAATGAGTCCACCATTCTAGAATTCTCATTTTGTTGGCATTAAACCACGACTTAACAGATTTGGCTGTGTGCTTCGTATCACTCATATGGGCCTTTAGAACGTCCAAATAATTTTTTTGTTTCATGGTGTCTGTTGTTCCCACTAAAGGACCAGCACCAGATGATCCAAAGCAGGCCCCACACCATCGATTTGCTTTATATAGTTTCATGTTATTTAAAGAGGGAAAACCCGATTGTGTGTGTGTTAAATTTTTTTTTTGAACGCAACTGTAAATTGAAATACGCATGAGAAAACAAAATATTTGAATGGCAGCAGAAACAGAATTGTAATTTTACTTCCCGTTTCTAAAATCTTCATCTTGTTTCCTTTGTGGTTTTTTTAATGTAAGCTCCATTTTTTGCATATTTTTGAGATAGATATGTTCTCATGCGTAAAAAAAATTTTCGTCGATGGAATGGGCGAAGAGAAGATGGGACCAAGCTTCAGCCTGGAATAACTGAGAGTATTAACCACAAAAAAGTAGTTGACGCTACTTAAAAAGTGAAGTTTTAACAGTTCTTTTTGGTTTCTCGAATTTCTATGAAGATGAAGCAACGTTCATTTTGTAACAAACTGTTCAATAGTAAAACTTGATACAGAATTTTCTCTCATGATTTCGAGAGCATCAAACATATTCTCACAACACGAGTCAAACTGTTAATTGTGAGCAAAGCTGCCATTAGGGGGTGTGTTACAGGTGCGGCGCAGGGCCCGATCTTGCAGTAATACAAATAAAAATTATTAATTTAAACAATTTTTTTAGTAAACTAAGGAATTGACTCTATTTCTCTTCACCATGAAAATGTTTATGAAAATCTAAATAATATAAGAAATTAGCTTAAATTCTTCGTCCCATAAAAGTGCCCCGCGATTACTTTTGTACTCGTTCCCCCGTCTAGTGAGGACGACTCTGATGATGAGTGGAAAATGCATTTGTAGAACATAGGCGGAGATAGACTTGAAAGTATGGGAGGAACATGGTCATTATTGCTGGGGGAAGGAGGGCACGATGATGATGAGATGATGAAGTCAATTCCTATATACACATATACATTAGATCAGTCAACTCCACCTTTGACGTTGGGGGGCAATGCCCCCCATGCACCCCCCCCCCGTATCTCCTCCATGTTGTAGAACCAGCAGAGTATAAAATACTTCCATCTTGAGAAACTAATTAAACTGCACAGTTGTGTGGAATCGGGATATTCGAAGAATTATGTTTTTACTTTTTTTTTGCATAATTAGTTTTTACATAATAAGAATTACGAGGCACCACACCTAAAGAAGACCAACCGCCTTCTTTAGGGATGTTGACCATGACTTCCACAAGGGCAGGGCTAACAGTGCTCTAGCCCTGAGGCCCGGAACGATTCTTATCACTTTTTGATTTTTCACACTATAAATTAACCATGGAGGGGGAACGTGAGAAAGTTGGTTTGGGGGACCCATCAACGATCCTACCTTAGAGGCCCTGTTGCAGGATGTGCGGGATGTGCATTAACCAGACCCGTCTGCTGCCGCCAGTTGTGGCCTTACGTATTTGATGAAACAGCTTTTGCTTAATTCGTTCATTAGTGATTGCATTGGTTTTTCAACATTCCTTCTTTCAAACAGCACCATATGAAATTCCGAGAAACCCAACTGCATGTAAAACTTTTAAGACCATCTTCAAAAACCCGCTCCTCTTGGTTTAAAGAATTTGTGAAGTGTGTGCTGCCATCTACTTTCTAGTTCTTCCATCAAATTTCATAGTATGAGGAATTTCTAATCGATTATGTATACTGATTTTGTAGGGTAAAACATAACTATATTTCTGAAGAATTTGTCATGTTATATATTCATCATTGATTATTTACATGATTAATTCCGTATGTATACAAAAACAGATCCCTGATATTTTAGAAATTATGCATATGCTTTTCTACCATAGGCGGAGATAGACTTGGAAGTCTGAGGAGGGGGGGGGGGGGGCCCACGATCAATATTTGAAGTGCTGCCATCTATTGAACGAAATTTTCGTTATTCATTCATAACAGCTGAAACAGTTCTAATAAGAAAAAGATGGGTGGTTCTGAAACTTTTACCACCCACGCAAGGGCGTAGCGAGGGGGGGGGGGACTTGGAGTTCTGGTCCACCCCGAAATGCCAGAAAATGACCGAAAAAAGGGAAAAAGATGGCCAAATCTATTGTGGTCATCATAATCACTTTGATTCCCCCCCCCCTCCCCGAAGTGAAAGTGGTCCCCAGAACGAAATTTCTGGCTACGTTCTTGCACCCACGACTTCCTTGCCTCAGCCTACGTTTATCCGCTGCCCCGGAAATGTGTAATAAAGAACCATTTCAACCGAACATATGCATGCAACAGCTCGCCGCGACGCTTTTGACATAGTTTGACGACGTCGACACCCCTAGGAGCCGTGACGCACAGTTTGAGAATCACTGTCCTAGGTTGTGCCAAGGTACTTCAGAATGCTCACTGCTCGGGTCGGTAACTTGGGCTGATTGCGGCACTGAGTTTGTTGTGAAATATTTTGTGGATGAATTTTTTTTTTTTTTAATTTCCAGTTGGAGAGAAGAGTGGTTCAAAACAGGTGCGTCGGAGCATTTCAGGATGCCGTTAACCCTTCAACTGCTCAATCATTTATGAGCGATGACACGATATTTTAAAAAGTTGAATTTCTAATAAAACAAATATGATCTCTTAAAAAAATGCAATTCGTAGAGAGATAATGTTGCTTCAATAATTATGTTTTAAAGTAATTTTTTGTTAACTAAAAAATAATAAGATTCAAAATCATAGATAGAATTTTTTTGCGCAGTCAAATGTTAAAGTGTCTTGAGGGACACAGTGGTGGATAGTATCAACACTCTCTCGTTCTATTCCCAAAAAGATCCAGCTAGCTTAAAAATTAGGCTGAAATAAAAATTAATCTTACCTCATTGCAGTTTGATTGATCGAGTTTTTTTGTTTCAGAAATAAATACTATATAGCATAGGCGCCGAAACCTAGTGGCTGAGGCCCTTTGAGCCCCACCAATAAATTTTGTAAGGGGGCTGAGCCCCCCTTCTCCAATAATTTCTGAAAAATGCAATGCACCTTCTCTCTTCTGCATATGCGTTTGATTCCCGTATATACGGGACGACCAGCAACTTTCAACCCCCCCCCCCCCAATATTTTCTTCATGTCGGCGCCTCTGCTATATAGTATTATGTTCACTAACTTAAATTTAAAAAATATCATCTCTTGAGTTTTTCTGAAATTTTTATCACGAATTTCGTACCTAAATAAAAAAAATAAAATAAACGCTCAAAATAAGAAAATGATAATAAGAATTTTACGGGTGATATGTATTCTAGAGCAGGTTTTGTGTGAATAAATATAAATCAGTTTTGCATTTTATATTTGACCTATTCTATTTTAGTCTTATTCAAGTGTTCAAATATTTACTCATATGCAATGCCGAAATTTGCTTTTCAAAAGCATTCTTTTCTTACTTCAGGAAGCAAACATCGAGATCAAGTATAACAAGCTTTGGTTCAGAGGAGCCCTCGGCCATGGATCATGTTCCACCACCGCAGGTAGATTAACTGTTTTTCATGGTTCAACAGTAAATTTGGAATTTATTCATTCGTTTTAGTTTATTTTCATTAATAATCACTTGAGTTTTTTTTATTAAACTTATAATTATAATATTTTAACAATCTATTTTTTTTCTTTCCCTCGCAGCAACGAATCCATCAAAATGTAAGTGTTCAAATGCAATGTTAATTTATTAAACTGAATTTATTAAACCATGCATGTCCCCAAACTCTGTTTTTTAGTTTTTAATAATTGCAGTGAAACCTCGCCACAACAATACTCCATATAACGATAAAACCCTCTACAACGATATTTTTTTCTTGGTCCACAGAGTATCGTTTCTCGAGTTTTCACTGTATTTTCTTCCCTTGAATGAGTACAGTTAAACCTCTCTTTCTCGAAAAACTCTTTGTCTCGAAAAATGAAAAAATCCTTGCATTTAATGCACTAAATCAATCAAGGGCGTAGCCAGGGGGGGGGACTTGGGGGTCTGGTCCCCCCCGAAATGTGAGAAAATGACCGAAAAAAGGGAGAAAGATGGCCAAATCCATTGTTCTGTCACTTTGGTCCCCCCCCCCGAAATGAAAGTGGTCTCCCCCCGAACGAAATTTCTGGCTACGCCCCTGAAATCAATGCATTTTCACCTCTGTGTCTCGAAGTAATTTTTGAAAAACTGTCTGTCTCGAAGGCCAAGCCCAATAATAGTAAAAAGAAAACGGAAATTCATTTTCTTTCCTGAAGATCTGATTCTTCTCCGGAGATGAAAGGAACCGATAAGAACTCCGGTCTCTCATTTGTCGGACGAGTGCTCTACCAACTAAGCTATGAAGACAGAATTCCGCTCCTTGGATCGTATGTATATGCTGAATGGCTCCGTGCAATGGACGGTGGCAACATTCTTCTAATAGCTCGCAGATGACATCAGGGCCACCAGATGGCGGTATATGACGAAAGACGTCACTCTCCCTTGTTAATACGACAGATACGGAAAACTGGCTAAGTGAGGAGATCTCGATGTTATATACCGCCATCTGGTGGCTCTGATGTCATCGGCGAGCTATTAGCAGAATGATCCCACCGTCCATTGCACGGAGCCATTCAGCATATACATACGCTCCAAGGAGGGGATCTTCTATCGGTCTTCATAGCTTAGTTAGTAGAGCACTCATCCAGCAAACGAGAGACCAGGTTCGAGTCCCCGTGAGAGCAGAAATGAATTTCCCTTTCTTGAAACATCGATATCTCCTCACTTAGGTCGGGATTACACTACAAAAGTTTCATAAAAGTCCTTTTATGAAACTTGAAACATGCAACCAGTAAAGTTATTGGTTGCATTTGCTCGAATGTAACCGATAACCTTATTGGTTGCATTTTCAAGTTTTATGAATGAACTTTTATAGTGTAATCCCAGCCAGCCAGTTGTCCGCATCTGTCGTATTAGAAAGGAAGGGTGATGTTTTTCGTCATAATTAGGACATTACTAAAAAACATTTGAGGCTAGAAATTTTATTTTCTGATTTTGCGCAAATGAACAGTTCACTACAAACCCTCAGCACCTTGACTGATACCGAAATCATTGCTGAATGTATGGCCGACTCAGGTGACGAAAATACAGCAGAAGATGCTCCAGAGGAATTAGAAAAAAGTAACAGTGAAAAATGCTGAACGCATGATCTAAAAACACTGCACCATTTTCTGGAGAAAACTGAGAAGATTGGATCCAAAATATTTGTAGCTCTTTCTAATATAGATGAAATTGTGGAGGCTCTCAAAGAGCAAAAAGTATGCATCAATCTAACCTTATGGATTTTTTTAAAAGAGTTAATAAAATTGAGAACAGAAAAAAAATTCGAATGTATTTTAGTGTATTTGCATACACTGCGTCTGAACATTGATTGTGTACGGTACCCAATAATCTCAATAGTATGTAGTAAAATATAGCACGGTATTTTTTAGTTTTAATCAATGGAATTTTTCGCCATTTTTTGCCTGTTTTTTCTTTCTTACTAAAACAACTCTATTTCTCGAAAACTCTCTATCCCGAAATTTTCTTCCGTCCCGTCAGTTTCGAGTCTAACTGTATATTGTAGTAACTAGAGGGTCTAACTGTATATAAAACTGTGTAGAACAGCGATCTTCACCTCACAGCTCACCTCCTGTGGCTCTCGGAGCACTTTGCCATGGCCTGCCGACCATTGATTAGCGTTAAAATGAACAAATAATACCGATGAACCACGCAGGTCACTAAGTTTTTCAGATTCACAAGTTACCGTATTTTCCACAGGAAAAAATATCTGAAAATTATCTTCAAAAATTATCTGAATTTGCAAATGTGGTTTATACAGGGTATCCTGTAAGTCCTAATTCTACCTTTATTTCATCATCCATTTGTCATACAGGTATGATTCTAATTTAAAAAATGCTCAAAATATGTGCAGAAATCACTGCACCAGTTTCGAGAGCGAAAATATAGCGTGTCATAAAATAAAAATCTAAATTTTTAAACGGTCTCCCGGGTCTCTTACTTTCAACCAGAAAGTTGTTGTCCTGTCTTTCTTGAGGTCAAAAAAATTTCATGATTCTAAATGAGATATTTGCTGAGAGATTTTGGTTGAAAAATTGGAGAAAAGTTGGGAAGAACGGCATAAATGAGGGAACGAAGCACTGTCCGTTAGTTTATGCTGTTCTTTCCCAACTTTTCTCCGCTTTGTGAATTCAACTATCTCAGCGAATATTTCACTTAAAAACATGGGATTTTCTTTGTTGCGCTCGGAAGAGACAAGGCAACAACTTTCTAATTTGAAGTTAGAGGACGGAGGACCGTATAAGATTTTTATTTTGTGACATACTGTATTTTTCTCTCTCTAAAATGGCACAGGGTGATTTCTGAACACATGAACATTTTTTAAATATTAACTATACTTCTACGGCGACACTTTGATGATACTATAGGCTGAACTTAGGGCTTACAGGACACCCTGTATACTGCCGCATATTATTGGCAGATTTGTTCTCTAAGAGGTTTTAATAGAATAATATATATATATTTTTTAATTAACTTTTTGAAAAAAAATTTAAAATTTGATGACGGAAAATTTAGATTGCAAAATTTATAAAAGCGACTAGAATAACTGATATTTTTTCACAAAAGTGTGAGAGACCAACAATCCCTTGAATTACCTGATATTTCATTGATATTTGCTTATAGGTATATACGATGCTGAGGACTATGAAATAACATTTTTTCCTCAGAGGGGCCGTTCAAGTATTACGTCATCATCGATGGGGGGGGGGGGTTCCGATTCGCTGACTTTTGATGACAAGGGGGAGGGGGGTTTGGATAATGCTTACGTCATCAACCACCCTTTATGAAAATATGAGTTAGGATTCAGAGGGGCAGAGCTGATGACGAAATTTTGCTGACAAGGGGGGAGGGGGTCAGCGTTTTGCTGTCTTTTGCTGACAATGTGGGGGCGGAGGGAGTCAAAAATGGCTAAAAATTTGCTTACGTAATACTTGAACGGCCCCAGAGTAGTTAGTTGAATACCACCTATCTATACAATACCTAGTACCGCAATATGGCTTGATAGTCCGCAATGTCCGAAGGGTTGAAGACCTCTGTAAAAGAATCTTAAATTCAAAACATCAAAATTTCACTCCTTTTTTACCGCAGTTTTAGTATTAATGTTCATTGGCGTGAATGATGGTAAAAACTGTGTATTGAAATATTTTTTTTTAATTTACTGTATATATAATATACTACTTTTTAAAATCATAGCCTCCTGGAGTTCCACCTCCAGTGCCTCAACGTCAAGATGCAACACGAGGTCCTCCAAGTGGGCCTCCACCTGGTCCTCCACCACCAGGACCTGCACCAAATCTTCCTCCGCCACCAAGAAGAGGTTCGCAAGGTTCTCAAGAAATGTCATCGATGCCGCCGGCAGCCGCTTCTGGAACTGGAATATTAGCAGGTGGACCACAGACAAGGCCATCTGCAGGATCCGCACTTTTCCGCCGAGATTCGCAGACGGATTCAGAGAAAACGGAGAAAGGTTCAGAAGATACCGAAGACACGATGAGAAACCTTCGAAAAACCTTCGCCGGTATATTTGGAGACATGTAAAATTAACTCAAAACGAAGCAAAGCAGTTATGATGATTTTATTTAATTTTAGTGTAAGTTGATACGTTGTGCGTAAGTTAAAGTAAGAAAAAAATTATATATAAATATATATATTATATAAATGAATATATATATACTGAGGAATTCATCTTTGTAACTGCAATAGTTTGTGGACTCGAAAAGTGTGATAGAAGGTCCTTTTTCTCTATCTCTCCAGTATGTGTGTGGATGACTATTAGACGCGATTGATTACGTGTATAATGTTCTGAGCATATTTCTCTCTGTATTTGAATATTCGAAGAAATCTTGCCGAACAGAACCGTTTGGAGCTTTGAGAAAAACGTAGAAGAAAAATAAAAGGTTTCAAATAAAAGTATGTTTAAAAGGAAAGCAACTAGATGTGACAGACACATCTGATAGTTATTACATCTATAAGTAAAATCTGATAAAGGAAATGTTTGCAATAAATAAATTTAAAAGGAAATAATCTTTCTGTATACAGGTATATTATGTGTGTGTTATATCTCGCTTAGGTAACACGTAAAACTTTCCTTGAAATAAATTCTCTTTCTTAATATAAATGTATGGTTGTAAGTAAGAATGTAAAACAATTTTCAAAGCTGATGATGAAATATAGAATTGCTCTAAAAGATATCGAAATTTGTGAGAGGACATGACGTCTTGGAGCAGTTTATTGTATGTTTTGAGACCTTCTTACGTTTATAGGAGCATTTTAAATTTGATTGATATTGATGATCAAATAGTATTTTAAACTCTCCAAATCTTTTTATTAACCGTATCGTTTTAACTTTTATTGAAACTCACAGTTTGGACCATAAACCGCTCCGATCAGAATGAAAAATTTTGTCCATGTGATGATGGGAGAAACAGAGCAATAACATTCACATTGTGATGTGTTGGAATTTTGCGGATTTCAAAAAGATAATGATTTGTGAAAAATACAGTAAATTTTTCTGGTCTTGAATCACTACGTGGATAGAATTGTAGAATAAACTACGTTATTGTTGGCGGAATAGAGTATGGTAATTTACGTGTAATGTTCTGAAAGAATACAAAAATTTAGAGCCTTCGTGTGGAGAGTGAGAGGCATTCATTGTGATGGAAAATAAATTCAAAACGATGATTGACAAAAATGGGTTATTAGACATTTGAAAATTTCATATTTTCATCGAGAAATAAAAAATGCTGCATCGAATAAATTATTCCAAATGAGAATGTTTTTTCAACAAGTCTCAAGAATCTGCACTATGAGAAATTGAATACATAAAAAATAAGAGCGAAGTTTGGCATCAAGTGTACTTAATCTTCAATAATGTTCCGTTCCAGTCTTCGAAACTAAGCAAAATAAACTTCAATGAAATGAGGGGGGTTATTGCACACAATTTTTGATGCAAGTATGGGTTGATACGAGTTGAGAAACGATCAAAAGCCCATTCGCGCATAAATTTTCTGCGCTACTCGTGAAATATGTCATTTTATTGGTATTTTATTTAAGTTTTTTGATAGAACGACTGCGAATGCTTACCGTGTGAAACAGAAAAAAAAGAAACTCAAGAACTTCAATTTGGAATTTAGTGTGTTTGATACCAATTTCTTTCGAAAAAAAAATGAGTTTATTTTCGTATTTTCATAATGAATTTCGAATCCGCAATTTGAATTCACAACCACTTAATGATTTTAACTGATATATTTTACATTTGTTTCTTACATTTTAACAAATTCAAGTAAAATTCTACCAAAAATAAATCAAAATGTGTGTATTAGGCAACGAAGAAAAGTTGTGTATAAAAGTAATTTATTTTTCATTGTTCCCATTGCATTTGAGTGTTTACTATTCCCTTCTGCTTCTCCAAATAAATTCAATAATACCTAAATCCGAATAATGAAATAATGAATGGAAACAGCTTTTTTTTCGTGTTCGCTATCGTTAAACATCATGTAGCAAATAACTCTCGATAATTTTTCATCAACTAATACAAATACGTTCCTAAATTTTCATAATTTCCTCATAGATAATTAAGGCTGTAGACCAGTGTTTCTCAACCGCCAGGCCCTGATATTGGTCAAACCGCCCCGTGAGTGTTTTTTGTTTCATTTTACCCATTTATTTCCCATTAATCGGGCCTTCCAATCACGAAAAAGAAATCAACCGGGCCGCGGGATTTCAAAGGTTGAGAACCACTCCTGTAGACAGCTCAGAAAATTCCAACTTGAATATCAGACAACCATGTGCGTTGAAAACACCAATAACCACATATACCAATAGGAATTTTTTAATGATTAATTAATAACAAAACAAAATACACTTAAAATTTTTAGAAAACTGGTTTTCCACCACAACATTGAAATGAGTTGTTGCAAATTCATGACAGATTTTCAAAGCGATATATAATATATGTATAGTTTGTGTAATTTAACATAATTTTCAGTCTAAGAGCCTCTATATACGCTCTGTATAGTCTTTTCTCTCAGAAGTTATCATAAAAACTTATTTTTTAAAGTTTTATTATTGAAAATTTAATAAACGATATATGCATTCCAAAGAAATATATTATCTATCATTTTTCAAATTTTATTTTATATAAAATACGGATAAATATATTGATATTAATATAGGGACTGACAATTTTGGCTCTGAAACGAAGTATTTAAAAGTACGACGTGATCAGTATCTAAGAACAGATAACAGTTATTTTATTCGATTTCTTGTCAAAACTCAATTTTTTTTTTTAAACAGACGTATCATATGGATGCGTTCAGCATTGTACTTGCTTTGATATGAAATTTCAACTCTAAAACGCATCAAGTCATCCCTCTAGAGCAGCGTTTCTCAACCTACGGCCCACGACGATAGGATAGGTGGCCCGTAGACTCCATAAAATAATTTATCCATTATAACTGATATTAATGATATCCATAGGGGTTAAAATAAAATTATACCTTCATACTTAGGTTCACCATACATCATCGAGGTGAACAAACAAAAAATGTATTTCTGGAAAAAAATATTCAAAAATGATGTGATGACCATATTTCATTGAGAAAAGTAAAATTCGGTAAACTGAGGTCGTAAATAATAATCTGCAAAATACGGGGCATCATCAATTGTCATTATAAACATTTTCAAAAGTAGGTACAATCAGCAATCATAATTAAAATTCAAAAAAAAATTGGCAACAAAACGGTAAACCTCACGAATATGTGAGATGGATATTCCAGGATATTTATAATTTTCGCCATAATTATCATAACATAATTTATATTATGAAAACGCTGGTGTGTGTGTATATAAATATTATAAGTTCAAATAAGTATCGTTGAAAAAACGATGTTTTAAAAAAATCGGAACAATGAAAATTACAGGAATGTCCCTTAATACGGGACACAACTGGTCCGTCACATTTTTCATATATTTTCTGGTAATTTTTTTCAGAAAGATTGGGAAAACACTGCTCTAGAGGTGTCGACAAACCTTAAATGCGTCAATGGGATTCAAACCCTATCGGGAATATTGAACATAACATTGTTCACGTTTATTTTCCACGAGGAACCAAGTGATACGATCATCGTGCTGTCGGTTAATGGCTAAGTAAGAGTTCAAAGGCGATTGAGAAAAAAAAACATTTCTGAGACTGATCAGTTATGATGAATGCTATTCCATAAATATCGAGAAAAAAAATTCTGAACTCATAGCGTCTTTAACCTGATCTATCGATAAACTGAAAATACAAATAAAACGATGTATATATAAAGTGATTCGGGAAGTTAATCTTTTGATGAATCAAATAACTATGCATTACAAGAGAAGTTATAATTTTTTTTTTGAAATTATATTTTTGTTTGTTTTATTCGTTTTCCGTTGCACTTTTTTCAAGTGTACGTTTTCCAAGTTTTTTGCACCAGTGAGAGTATTTTAGACATTGAAATAAGTATTCTTGTCACTGTAATTATCGAAATTCTTTATTTCTAAAGATTAACTTTGTGCTAAAGAGACACAAAAAAAAACCATTGCATGCATGTAGTAAGCTTTCTTGCTTAGGATGAACGAGAAAATAAAAGTTCGTTCAAAACGATTCTTCCGAACTTTTTCAGCGGAACATATACATATATGTGTTTGAAAACTCCTAAAAATTATTACTCTGTGTGTATGAATGTATTTCGCCAAGTGTTTTTTCCGGAATATTCTCTCATACTTTCAGAAATCTTTCGAGATATTTGTCTGTGTGTTTGAAAAAACATCCTCTTTATCAGTTATAAGTGTTCATTGTGTTTGGAAAAGCTGTATTATCAAAAATTTAACCTAAAATACACGGTGCTTTTGCATTGGCCCTCACGTACACAACATGAGAATATCAACCCAGAAAGTCGTTCAAATTCAAGTTAACAACAATATTTGTATCCTTCAATGTTTTTGATTTTTTCCGAAAGACATAATAATCTATAATGTTCCTTGAGATTCCATTCATATAAATTCATTTCCAAATCCTTCTAGTAAATTATTTTGATTAAAAAGAATCAAAGAGATTAGATACGTTTGTATTGTTATATTTTTGTGCAAATAGATTATATTTAAAAGAAAAGAAAACCTTTTAAAAAGGTCAATGTGCTTTTGTAAATGACGATGTCACAAAATTTTTTGTACACCCAGAAAATGCATTTGACTCGCTTAAAAAAAACTTAACACGAAAAATTTGTATGAAATATCAAGAAAAATGAAACATTCCTTTTTTTCAGTGAGTATATTTTACACTTACTGTTGTTCTCTTTGTTGTTTCATGTAGCATTGATGGAAAATGTATCTTGGGGGCCAATGCATTTCCTTGGCATATGCGATGTGTAACCTGTGTGACCTTACTAAAGGAAATAAATGTTTGGTGGAAATGATTCAAATTGTTTTGATTTAGAAACTTACCACACACAAATCACGCACATGTACAAGACTTCTAAATAATACAATATTTGAGACAGAAAAACACTCAAAATTATATATATAATCTCGAACAATGAAGTTCCATCTCTCTCTCTGATTAGTACGCTATTTTTAAATGAAACGTTCATTTCAGTTTTTAATCATTAAATTTAGATATAGGTAAAAAAGTTAATCAATAAATGAACTGAAAACTAATCTTGAAACTAAAATTTCCTGCGATATAATGAAAATAGCAACAGGTTTTAAGTATCGACTGAAAATAAAACAAAGCCCGATAGCAATAAAGTCTCAATACTTCCGTCTACGTTAATTACCGACAAAAATAGAACAGCATTTGTAGAATGTAGTGGTGGAGAATATAGAAGAATCCTTCTATAATTTCCGGGTATTTACTTCCACAAATAATCTGAATACAAATAATGAAACATTTGCCGTATGTTTTTAGCACTTTTTTTCATCTCCAACGGATTAAAAAGAAAATAATCAATCTATATTTCCTTTCAATCCCTTCGAATCTCTACGTGTCTTCAAATATCTACTTAAACCAAGGAACACCTTGTAGTACCATAAGCGGGGTACAGAAGGTTAAAAAATAAAGTAATAACCTTGGAATGACGGAATAAATTTATATTGAAGAAATATCGTTACTTAATTCCAGGCGTATTAAAAATTCTGCCTTTTATTGATAATTTTACTTTACTAAATGAAATATCTCTCTCAGATGAAGCATATAAAGGAAATTTTTGAAAAGACAAAATATACAAATGCATACACAAAAGCCCAAACAGGCAAATTGCCCAACCGGTGGTTGAAAAAAATATGCCCGTAAAAAATATGGATGACAAATTAACTTAAATACAGCAACCCATTTCGTCATATAAGAGCCCACATACGACGAAAAAAAACTAATAATTAGTAGTATATAATACACTGCTCATAAAAAAGATTATGGTTGTCTCATCTAGCATAGATAGCTTCTCTATTTATCCCAATATGTCATTTGTATTAGAATTCACGACCCCCGGAGATAAGCTATTCCATTTATTAACAACCTTACTAGAGAAAAACACCCTGCGACACCACAATATGGACACAACCCTTACCAATCAACAGTGGTGTCCCCTTGTCGAAGCAGTCGATATTGTCGGTGTATTAATATAACTCATGTTCCATCCTATTCATCCCGTTGAAAATTTTATACACTTCGATCATATCCCCCACCCCGGACACCTACGTTCTTCCAATGTAAACATATTCAAAAAATGAAGTCTTTCTCTATAGTTCAAGCCCCGGGTGCCAACTAGAGCACGCATAGCTCTTCTCTGCACTCCCTCTCAACCAAATCTACCAATTTTATGTCTCTCTGTACGTATGGTCTCCAAAA
The DNA here is from genome assembly GCF_987345545.1 of Pholcus phalangioides. Taxonomy (NCBI): domain Eukaryota; kingdom Metazoa; phylum Arthropoda; class Arachnida; order Araneae; family Pholcidae; genus Pholcus; species Pholcus phalangioides. The sequence continues at coordinate 17,249,460 of NW_028301604.1, forward strand.
CCTTGCGGCGAAACCAAAAGCGGAAGAATGACGTTAAAAGAACGCGAAGAGAACTTTTTAAGAATGAAACCGAGCATTCTATTCGCTTTTTTGACCACCACGGAATAATGTTCAGAAAATCTAAGCCGCTCGTCAATGAGAATTTTAAAATCGAAGATTTGAAAATATTCTTTAAAGAAAAAACTCTTTCAGAGTGTCAGTCAATTTTTAAATGAGGTTTCAGTTGACTATGCACCAATCAAAAAATTCAAAATCTGTTTTATTTACAATAGACGTTTGACAACAGAAAAATTTCAATACAAAATTATATACTGATATATATATATATATATATATAGTTCTAGAAGTTTCCAATATATAGACGAGGGGGGAGATCGTAGTATACACGATGTCTCCAAATCGTGCCTCTAAAATGAGAGACCATATATACAAATCAAAACAATTTCTGCGATTTGTCGCATCCTATTTATCCGAGGGATACGTGCGTTTTCCCACTTCAGCAAATCTCGAAAATATGGCAACCTTGCTCACATCATGAAGAGCATTAGAGAAATTTCATACACAGTGTGTATGAAACTCTTATAATACCTTAAATATCAGGTATATTTAAGGTATGAAAACTCTTTTTTCCAGTCACACAGGCAATTACGGAGGGAAAAATCGTCTCATTTCCCCTCTAAGGCCGAGATTACACTATAAAAGTTTTATAAAAATTCTTTTCTAAAACTTGGCAAATGCAACCAATAAGCTGATCAGTTGCATTTGCTCGAATGTAACCGATAAACTTATCCGAGCATTTTTCCAGTTTTATAAAAGAATTTTTATAAAACTTTTATGGTGTAATCCCGGCTTACAGCTTTTTTAAAAAAATGTTTTCCTTTTCACTCTCAGGGTTACTCACTCCTTTTTTGGCACCAGTGGCTTAAATTCCATGTTAACATGCTATAAAAAGTCACATTTGTGACCCTAGCTTCCTTCGGAAAAATTACTTGCCTTCACGAGTCCTATCAACCCTCCCCCCCCCCCTCATCATAGGGTTGGAGTTCTGGGACATCCTGCATACTCTCCGATAAAGTAGTCTTTCAAAAATTAAAATGTTCCAATTACTCGAAAAGATCTTCAAACTCAAAAAAATTATACATTAGATACATTATAATATATATAAAAAATACATGAAGTTTCACAAACTGAAACTGTTAACTACAGTTTTATATAGACAAATACAGAACTGTTTCAGCGCTTGAATACGATAATTCTTGATGATCAGTTCCCCCTGATTTCATTTTCAAGCTTATTGACAGGAATCAGCAGATGGTATTGATGATTCAGCCTCTCTTGAAAGAAGGCCTTGTTCGTCTACCACTAGACTGGTGTGGAGGAGTCGGCAAAGCACTGGCACAAACTTTGCTGCAACTGCTCTGGCAACACTTCTTTGTTCCTGGACAATCTGTATCTGTTTTACAGACATTCAAAAATGATGAGGATGTCACGGAACAGTTTTCGGGGCGTTTCTCACCCAATGGACAAAATCCCTCTGTGGAAGAAAATAATAATTATTCACACTTAAAATGAACACCAATTTCTATTACTATACGCAAGGTAAGAAGTTACAAAATGCATGAAAAAAGTATGCAGGTGTAGACATACAGTTGACCACACCTACATGTATGATAAATGTGTGATTGTTTTTTTTAAATTACAGCTGCAAGTTTCTTTGAAGTCCATTAAATATCTTGAAATCGTCACACCCTGATTGAAGGCATATTCAAATATGAAATTTTACAAGAGCTTTTAAGGCGACTGCCTTCGGGGTACATTTTTTTCTTCTTTTTTAGTCTTTTTTGGGTGAAATGAATGTGGTTTTGGTTTAGATATAGTATAAATTTAAATGTTTTTTGTGAATATTTTGGCAAAAAAAAGAATTATTGTCAGTTTTATATGTAAAATTATCATATTTTAGTACTTCTGCTAGGCATTGTACACTAAAAACTGCTGCTTGTATTAACATGTTCCTCACACAGATTATTGCTCAGATATTTTTCTGTGCAATGGACTAAAAGTTTTAGGATTATGTAAAAACTTTTTGAGATATGGTTATTTACGTGAAAAAATAAGTATAGTATTAAGTATAGTATATCAAGTATTTTTCGTTAAAAATACTTGATATTCTCAATTCAAAATCATGTAAATTTAAAACTTTCAAACATATTGATTGGTTTTTAGTTCATGGCACAACCTGAGCTGTCTAAAATACAGTGAGAAAGTTTCATAGAGATATTTTGAAAATGCTTGAGCTATGAAATTTTTCGTAAAGTGAAAAAGCCCAAAAAAAAAACAACAAATCGTCAAAGAACGCATTCAAAAATTTCATCACAGGATTTAGATCTTAGTTTTTTAGTTCCATTTTACCGGATTTATTCTTTTTGCTTCATCGGCAATAACTTCGCTTCTAGTTGTTGTAGAGGCAAAAATGAAACAGTTTTTGATTCTAGAAAAAAAAAATAACTGCACTTTCAAATGAACACATAACATGAACTTCAAAAATGTTTGTGATATTCGTCTTTGAAAGCAGGCAGTCGCCTTAATGAAGAAATGGTCAATAAAATTTATTGGTCTCGTTTTTATTTACCTGTTCCCGACGTGCCATTTTAATTAATATTATGTTACAATTAAAGTCCAGAGAGCGATAAAGTCTAGTTTCTATCAATAATTTATTATGATCTACCGAAGCGAGCTGGTAAAAGTCCGAAAAATAGAAACATTTAAAAGCAACGAACGCTGTTAATTAATAATTTACATGGGGCCGGTCGCAAGGCTCTTGCCGTCTGCGCAGGCGCAATAAGATTGTTTACTTTTTTCTCGCTATATATATTCACTTCGTTTTTTTTCCTCCTCTCTTCGGGTTTTCTCTCTCTCTCTTTTCTTCCCAACATGAATATGGAAGCTGAATTAGATAATTGCCGTTTATGGGTTGTGATGCTAAGTAGTAATAGATGAAATATAATTATTTACTCATTTATTTAGAAAACGAACGCCTCCGAGTTTGTGTAGATATCTTATTAAGTATGGATTTTAATAAATAAATAAATTTATTGATAAATTTTCTCGAAAATTTTAGTTTGTCAATATTTTCTCAAGATTATTTGACGAACACACGAGTTGCGAACTGAGTAACATGTAAAAGCCTCTTTCATTGGACGACGTCTAAAGGTCTGGATGGACTTCAATGGCCATGAGGGGGCACTATGATGATACTGGGGGGGGGGCAGGATGATGATTATATCAATTCATACATATGCATACGTTTTAGGTCAGTAGACTCAGTCAGTGACGCTGGGGGGTGGGGCAAATGAGCCATGCCCCCGCCCCCCGTATCTCCGCTCCTGATGACGTCAGACGCCCTTTATCGTCGGACTCAATGTCAGCTGTTGCCGCTCGCGTAGCTTGCAACATGTTGTCGCTTCCAGTGGAAGACCTGCCTTTAAGAGTCTTACGCTTAAATAACTTGTGCTCTGAGAAAATATAGGCTCTATTCTTTTTAATGCAGTTTCTATTAGCTGAATCTTTCATTATACATGAAATCATTCAAAAAGCTTTCAGAAAGGGAAATGAAGGTACATCTGGAGAAAATTGGACATAAGTTAATCGGGTTCGAGCAACACCATCTATAGCAGAAAGCCTCCGCGCGAAGCTCGTGACGTCACTGAAGAAGTCCATTTCGCCTATAGTCATTGAATATACTGCAAAAAAGGTAAATATGTCGCCAATGGCTACAGGTGAAATGGGTTACTTCAGTGACGTCAAGGCTTTGCGCGAAGGCCTTCTGCTATAGATGGTGTTGGCTCGAAAGACAGTAATTCTAATGTGATTGGCAGGTAAAATTCAGCTCACTACGAGCTGTTTTATGTTAACGCGTTCATCCGTATCAACGAAAATGTTCGTTAGCCGAAGCATAAAAATAACGAAAATAATGTTTGTAATATTGCTGTATATTGAATAAAATTTGAAAAAAAATATCTCGCGTAGTGCAAAGACAGTAATCTAAAAATGTGAAAAATGGGAAACTTCATTAACGGAGTATCATAGGTGTAAATACTCTTTATGACTTGACCTTGAAGAACTGTTGTTTTTTTTCTTTCTTTCGAAATGAGAAAGAAGTTTTTAGTATTCATATTGACTTCACGAAATAGAGAAGCCGGTTTTTATTTCTTCCGTTTAAATGCTGAAATATTATAATTTGATTCGTTCTTCTTTTTTCCTGTCCGTCTTCTGAAGAAGATGAATTCGACCAACGTTGGTGTTGAAGGTCAGTTTTCATGGCCGCGGTCAACATGGCAGGTGCACTGGTATAAAATGAGGTTTACAAATTATTATTATTATTATTTTCTTCCTCTTTATATATCATAATTATTATTTTATTTTACCATCGGAAGCGGAGCAATCGAATACCGCATATAATTGACGTTCACTTTCCCGAATTAACTGTTGTCTCACTTTCAAGACAAACACGTTCTTACACATTTTTTCTTTTTCTTTTCTTTTAATATTCCCATTCTTTTAATTTTCCTTTATTATTTATATTTTTAATAAAAACAACATAATGAGGAATTCATTATGTTTCTTTTTTTCATTCACTATTTCAAATAATATAGGAAGTGCGGAGACTAAGGAATATCATTTTTATTTACTTTTGTACTCTATTTTTTATTTTATTTATTTATTTATTTATTATTATTCTAATTCGAGAGATGATAAGAATCTGGAACCTGTATTTTTATAAAATTTGGGTTCTTGTCATTGCATTGACAAATGTGTGGTTTTAAAAATAAGTAATAAGGGGAATTTAAAAAAAAATGTGATTGGGTGGTAACTTAGAATTGGGGGTTAAAAATGAAAAAAACTAACGAAGATTGATCAACACAAGATTTAATGAGCCTATGACAATAAAAAATTAAAATTTCATATTTTGCTCGAGAAATCACAGATGCGATCTCCTTTGTCTGTCCCATAACTATTATAGTAGGCTCACACAGAGAACGGTACAAACATTATTTTTCTCCCGGACCTCTCCTTTTCTATTTTCCGTAAATTTGAGGAAATGTTTTGTGTCGTCTTTACGTGGTACACTAGATAGTACGAAGCCGAACTTTGTTGATATTTATGTCGGTCTATATAAAAACTTGACACCCTGCATCTTTGAAAAAATAGCGTCCCATCTAATCTGAAAAAATCGCTATGAGCACAGGAGGATAAAAAATTTAACTCTTTTTTTATATATAGACTATACATTGTGCTTAGTTTCAAATTGCTACACACGCACTCTTCCAAGTCTTTTGAAAACTTTTTCGAGTTAATTTTTTTGGAAATCGGAAACAAATCCTCTCCTATAGCAGACGTAATGATGGTTCAAATCGAGCGATACTGATTGCAGAGTATCATGGAGGCATTTTGAAGTACCGTAGTCATTGAAGAATACCGTAGTACATCACTGTTTCACTTGATAGTTCATCTCTGTTTCACTTAGTGGCCGTAATTGAAGGTTTTGAAGGTGAAGTAAATAAGGTATTCTATATTTCCAGACTATTCCATTATCCCGCACTTCTTATATTGCTCATTCAGTTTTTTTACCGGATATAAGTATATGTATAAGGTATATGTATATGGAATAAGTATATGTCACATGTTTTCTTAAAAATGCACTAATATCCGGTTCCCACACACTTATTTAGCCACAAACTTCTAACACTCAAAAATTATAAAAATGTATGCTTGCACTTCCCGATATAAATTTTTATTTGAAAAGAAATGAATTATTTTTACCTGGAAACTTATCTCTCTCTCTCTCTTCTCTCGAGTGTGTGTGTGTATGTATATATATATTCTTGATCTAGAAACAGAATCTAGACTGATATCGTGCTTTAATTTAGCATTAAAACCCGACTACTCCTCTAGTAACACTAGAAATAGTCATACTCGGTCCGACTGGAAAATAACTTTGGTGCATACATAAACGCATTAAGAATGAGGTTAATGTTGAAACCGGTTGCGTGTACCTGGTAGATTAATGGGTTGTTTTTTTTGTTGTTTTTTTTAAATCATAGCTGCAACAGTTGACTAAAACTGATAGCAGTGACTGAAAAAAAAAATTAAATCAAATAATGAAACGATTATATACGATGATAAGATAAAAAAATAACCCTTTACGCATTAATTTTCTTTTTCATTTCAGTTTCCGACATCTAATTTGGCATAATCGAAAAAATCGATCGCTCTTTTGTTTTCTTTCCTTCACTTTCAAAACGCACTTTCTCCTATTTTACAAAGTTACGCAGAACGACAGAGTATTATTGTCTGTTGTGACACTTATGTCATTACAAAATACGTTTAAATGTGTATGTCACAAAGTTATTTAGAAATATAACCAAATAAAATTCTTTAATTCTCATATGAATGGCTGTCATATTATTCATATTTGCTATTCATTCTTATAAGTTGAGTTTGAAATGCAAAACTAGTATGGGGTCTGTCATAAAAAAAAATTTATGAACGAAATGTTCCTGTACAGCTATTGATTGATTTGTCTGATGGGAAATATTAATGATATAGAGTATAATATATGGAGCAATAATCTGTTCGTAAATCTTATCGCTATAGAAGAATTTAGGTACATATTTTTTTTATTCAATGAGTAACGAGTGGGGGAATAGAAATAGCTCAATTGATAGTTTTCTTCAAAGTGGCTGACTTATCATTCTGGTTAGATCTGAAACGTTGAGATGTTCATCTACTTCCGGCAAATTTGAAGATGCATCTACAGTTTGAAAAACAGTGTAGAGGCATTATTCTTGACCTTGAAGATCTGAACTTTTCTTTACTTCATGTCTTCTTTCTTTTCCAACAAACATTCATCCGTTTTTCTCACCTAAAACTTCTGATATTTGTGAACTCTTTTAATATTATTATTATCATTATTATTTACGTTCCACTTGACGTTCTTATCCATCATAAAAGGTTTCAGGTATGACCTGCTTCATTTCCTTCTTTCTCTAACAAGCGGCTGACCTTGTAATTCAACATTAGACATGTTTTCGAGAAAATTTTGCATTAAAACCTTCAAGATTTTAATACGTTTGGGGGTTTTTTTTTTATCATTTTATTGCTAAGAATTTTGTGCATGTTTAAAATTATATTGTAGTATAGGGAAGAGTGGGGTAATTCCACAACCTTAAGACAAAAACATTTTTTCGGACTTTAAAGTAACTGAAAATATTTTTTTTTATGTTTAAACACATTAATAAATCATTTCTATACCTTTTGTTATTTTTGAACAAAACAATTCTTATTTTATAACTTAGATATATTAAAAAGAAAAAGTTTGTGCAAAGTGGCGGATTTGCTCCATATAGTGGGGCAATTCCGCCATAAACTAAATCTATTCGATGCAGGGGTGTTTTTTTTTTAATTAAGCGTGTCCCACATAAGTATATATCTATTTTGTACATAAAAACGTATGTTTATTAAAAATTACAAAAAAAGTTAGACATTTAGCCCAGCAATTAGTTTAAATTCAGAGTTATGTTGTGAAGGAGATGACAATATTAACGGCCGTATTCACCTACACAGTTTCAACTGAAATCGCAGGTGGAAGGATTGAAGATCGAAACGGATTGGTTAAATTAAGGATTTTAACCAATCCGTGTCGATCGCTGATCGTTTAACCTGCGATTGCAGTTGAAACTGTGTTGGTGAATACGGCCGTAATAGGCCTATCAAGTCATAATAAAAAGTGAAAATGTTTATGGGCGTGTGCAAAAATAACAAATGTAACTTTTTGGACAGTCGTATCCTCTTATTCAGAATGAGTCCACTTTGAGCACATAATGCAGCGGAACCGAAGTTCGTTATTGCCAAACTCTCCACAAATTATACACATTTCAACATCAGGATCAAATAAACCAAAAGCGTCATCATCTTCATTACCGTCACATAGACTTTTCTCGTCAATATCTTCTGACGATGACTGATCAAAGTTGAGCTTCCTCCTGTCATAATTCTTAGCTGGTTTTTTTTTAAGATTCTTAGACTGCAATTTATTGACTTTTGTGTTGATTTTGGTTTTTTCAGTTTGAACCCTGTCTATTTTCAACTTTTTTTATTATTTTTGTCGGTCTTATTATCGACCTTAGTTTTCTTGAACGCTCGCTGTTTTTCTTTTAATTCCTTTAGTGTCTAATTAACTTTAGTGTCTTCTTTTTTTTCAACTCTTTTTGTAATTTACTGTCTTCAAGAACTGACTTCATAGGATGAGGATGTTGAAATAACTGAGTGCTGTTTTCCATCTTTTTACCAGTTTTGGTTTTGGGTCCAGGGTCTTTTGTTGGCTTTGGTTAGAGCTCTTCAATTGTTTTTAGAATTACCTTTCCGAAGATGTGCCAGGTTGAGGATTAGTATACAAGTCTTCTGGTACTGAATGAGTTGCGCTGGTTACAGTGGCATCTGCCGTTTCAGAAACAGCGTTCTCATCTTCAATAACTACTAGTTGGATTAGGGCAATACCGCCATATGGCGGAATTGCCTTAATTCAACTAGTGGACCCTACAGCTGGCAAAGCACCGGACGAAAACAAATGAAATTTTCGTACCAAGTACCTGATAATGTGCACTATATGTTTATATTCTTGCGAAACTGGAAAATACTCGCCTTTCTACGAAGGTCACAAGTTGAACAGATAGTGAAAACTATAGAACAATGAGGAAAATTTACTTATTTGCAAACAGCACACACACTAGAAGTAACAGGTTCAATTACGATACTGACTGAAATTTCCCGTGTCTCCCTCTAGGTCAGTGCCTAACTCGCTCGCGCCTAGCAACAACACGAGAGCCAGTAAAATGGGATGGCGAAATTGCCCAGGGTGGCGGATTTGTACCCTTCTCCCCTACTGTATATTTGTATGTCGGAGGTAAAGGGCAACAACTTTACCTCCCCCACGTCAAACCATGTCAAAGTTAGAAGACATGGGGGACCATAACTTTAGCCTTCTTTTGTCATAACCATATAAGTTATGATGTAAAAATGAATAAATATCAGGTGAAAATTCTGTTGAAAAAAGAAATCGGTAATGTGTGGCAAAAAAATATGAGTGGGAAAATTCTGATAAAAGCCGACCCGTATTTCAAATATTTCCGAAGGTTTGTCTGAAGAGGATTGAGGGGGAAGTTTTACTTAAATCTATACTTTACAAACAACCATGGTGCCCTTGGATTTTATCAAGGATGGTATCATAAAAAAGACGATCGATGTATATTTTGTTCTTGTCGAAATGTGAAACGTGAGCACTATATAGGTATGATTGTTCATTTCGGAACAGTGAGCGAGAAAAAGTTATTCCAATTAATGAAAGAAACCTGAATTTACTAAACTTATTGAAAAATAAGAATGTAAGATTACGGTATATAAAAATTATTAAAACATCTCTGGAGAGGTACCTTGAATATGGAAGGTAAAATTATGAATGTTTGTGTTACACTATTGTGGTTTATTTTTGTAAATGGGCAATTAATTACTGCTCATTTTGATTTTTAGTTCTTGCTTCAATTTTTAAGTTTTTATATTAATAACCTCTTTGTTAAATTTTTACTTTTTTTTTATACGGTTTTGTATTGTCTGACAATTTTATGTGTGTGTTTTACATATTTTGTTTTTTTCAATACTCTTGATACATGTATTTTTTATTATTATATGCATATATTCGCCTCGAATCTATTCAGCTGGACTCCGATATCTAACGAATATTTAATTTTCGCATTCCCTATTAGGATAGGTCAAGTAAAGCTTGACAAGCTCTTATAAGAATATAAAATGTTAAAATTTATGTTGAGATGTATTAAAAATAAACGAGTGAGATAAAATGCATTTGGTAAAAAAAAAAGTACGATTTACTGTGTAATTGAATTGTTTTTAAAACTTTCAACTGCAAATATAGAATGAAGAATTATTGTCGTTTTTCTCGACCGTTGTATCACCACATAATTTTGCAACTCATTTTGGAAATATTCAATGTATTTCTTTCAAAAAGAGAAGTAGTGAAGCGTCAGTGGGTCTATGAGATAAATTTTTTAAAAAACGAAAAAAAAAACCTGAAATGATGAGTTTCATTATGTTTTTTACAGTTTTATGGATCATTTAAAAATCTAAATAATATACTTCGAGTAATTTTCGGTAACATATATAACGTAAAATCTGCTTCTTACCCTTGACATTCATTTCGGAACAATCATATTTTTCCAAGCAACTCATAACGCACTGTTTCAATTCTTCAGCACAATCCGCGCAACCGGATGACCTTTGACCAGGAAGAACTCTTCGCCGCGGACCACCGAAAGGAAACGGTTTACTCTGCGATGACACTTGATCGTATACCAAAGCAAACGCAAACATCAACACGTGCATATGCATTTTTTCTTTTTATGGAATTCACTCGATTGCGTAACCAAAAATTATTTTTTTGTATTTTTATCCTGAATTAATTTTCGAAATCGTGATCAGTTACGAATCAGAAATTATACTTCATGAACCCGAAGTGAGAGAAAGCTTCACTTATATAGTTGTAGCTTTGAGCTGACGGACTTACTAACCTAGTTACGTGCTGATTATTAATAATAATAGTAAGGTAAGAAAAGGGAGAGAGAGAGAGAAGAGAGAAGAAGAAAATGAGAAAAAAAAAGAATGCTAGCAGCAGCTATTTGTTTCCGCGGCCTTCATGTCTTTTCACCCGTACGTACGTATATACAACGAACTAAAGGGGTTGCTATACGATACGATACGCATGTAACGAGCCGGAGGCTTTTAGAGAAACTCAATCGTTGGTCTAAACACTGGTTTTGCTGGTTACACGGTCTGTCGTCTCTGGACAAACAGCATTCATTCATATTATTGTCGACGTTTTAATTGTCAAACATTTTATGGCAATTCTTATTTCTTCTCTACATAACGTGGGCGTTGCCTACTACTTTTGTTGGTGCGCGAAGGACGAATTCTGTACTCTTTAGGTCCAATTTTATCCAACAAGTCCAACCAATATATCTATATCGCTAGCACCTCAGAAGTTTATTTACTTGCAGAAATACGAATACGGAAGTAGATCTCCCTTTTTTTTTCTTTCTTGACTGAAATCATGCAAACCGGAATGCCCAAAGTTTGCGTCAAGATTCTCAACTTTCATTAAGGGTGTCGCTATTGATTTTTCACCGTTCAGTTGCTTGCCTTGCTCTTTTTTAAAACTATTCTCAGGAGGCATGGATAAACGATGACTAGAGCAAGATAACCACGGATGGAAAAAATTTGGAAAACCATGAATGTAAACATGGACCGCATGATAATAGATCATGTGCGTGTTACGATTAAAAAGTCAACCCGAACCATATAAAAAAATTCCAACTATCTAAAATAATCGTTGAATATCTAAAAATCTATATACTAATACAAATACAACGCCACAACAGGCAAAATGTCCAACGAGGTGGCTGAGAAAAAGATGCCCATAAACCATATACCACCATACTAGAGTGCTATACTTATTTCGTGCATGGTAATAAAAGTTCTGTCATCACTAACTGAAAATTAGTATTCATCAGCAATTTTCCATGGAGCATGAAATCTCGTGTAAAGATAAGCTTTAGCTCGTTTTCTACCAGACTTGATTCTACCAGTAATCAAAATATCAGTATCATTTAAATAGTGTTTTAATACATGATATAAAAGCACCTTAACTCTGAAGAATAAAACATTACACCTCTACAAAAATTATGCACGTAGTTTTATTGAAATAAATAGTCGTTTTGTTCACTTTATATCAAATTATACTCAATAATCCACAGTACACAGGCATTTCAGGAATATTCGTATTACATAAAAAAGTAAATTTAAATAAATTGATTTCACATTTTGGTATAAAAAAAAATTAAGTTATATCCTCGGAAATACGGAAAAACGATTGATATAGATAGTATTTGAACAGTTTTTGATTAGTTTGCGGATCGTAAATTTTTTTCCTCAATACTTCCAAGGCAAAAAAGACTTTTGAATTGATAGTAATAGAAATTCAGAAATACACACTAATAATTTTTCTAGTTTCATAAATACACGTATTTTACACAAATAGCTAGCTGCCGTTAAAAATTCAGAAAAAATATCAAGATGTAAAAACAGCATCTAAACATGCGAGTTTTCCATACGCGGAACAACATTTTCTCGGTACTGCACAATCGTGATCAGAGCGACAAAGCTGCACAGGTCCTGTTATCTGTTCTCTCTGTGGTGGACAAAATCCTCCTCGAGCTGTAGAATAAACTGCTAAATACACAGTATGCAATCATAACATGTCATGAATAATTATATTATATGCAGTTCAACCTCGATATAACGATACTCTGCAGAATGAGGAAAAATATCGCTCTAGGGGGATTACCGTTATATCGAGAGGCAGCAGTTTGACTATATGCATTTCCAAGCGAGATTTGAAAAAATATCATTGTAGAGGGATTTATCGTTATATCGAGTATAGTTGTAGCGAGGTTTCACTGCATATTTAATGACGGAAAAAATAAATTAATCTAGTAGATCTTTGTCTGAAAAGTTCTGAGAGTTTTGTTTGGCGCAAGTTCTAGATGTTCGTGACTTTTATCCGGGGACGGACCCAGATATTTTGCGGTAAGGTGCAAAGACAGCTTTGCGGCCCTTTAAACTGGTTTCCGTTTACCCCAGTGTCCGTGGGCACCTTAGCATACGCCAGGTTTACATTGCCATCCGCGAATAGCTGTCAAACTAATATTTCATGGTACTAAAAAAAGTCATTCGGCAAATAAATTTGAAAATTTATTCCCTATGCCCAGCGAAAAAATTGCAAATGTCCCACCAGAACTACTGTTCCACAATATCTGTATGGAGGAAACCTTAATAGAAGGATTGTCTGGGCTATATAGAGAACTGATTATCTATCCAGGTCGCAACTAGATACTCGAGTATCTAGATATCTTATCTATAGGGTGTTGCCTGTGCCCGTTCGCGCAGGGGCGACTCTTGGGCTGTGCTATCCGTGCGGCAACATGGGGGTGCCATTCTAGAAGAGGCACTGTAAAAAAGCTTTGTCGACCAAAAACAGCCGCTTTTTCTCGAGCCGCCCCCGTGGTCGATCAAGAGTTATCACCCCCTCTGATAATCAAAAAGTTGCTATAGTAGCCAATCGGAATTCACGAGTGATCTCCACAACTGTTGGTTGCATCACTTGGTAAGACAATACCCACCAGTACCGTGCACCGAAGGCTCCACATGAAAGGACTGTACGCCCGAGTACCACGTGTTTTTGTTCCACTAATCGTCCAATACAGAGGGACACGATTAAAGTTGTGTTGTTATATGTTATATAAGTCACGTGCTTAACTTTTGGAAGCCAGTGTACCAAAACGAGACATAGCAAAGAAAAATTATTTACATAGAATTCTCTTATGCCCGTGCAGAAAATGATTACTTCTAGTTTCCAACAAAAAACAAAATTGCGGTTGACGATAAAACGTGTTTTGTTTAACACTTTGTTCTATTTATGTGATTTAAAAATGTTATATTTTAAATAAAACAATTCACCCAATTCCCATCATTGCTTTTTCATCCCTCGGACTATTATGCTAACATAATAAATAGTGCAATGAAACTTTTCACGATTGGACGCCAATGATTGCATTACAATTTTCTCAAACTAAGTGTATCCATAAAATGTACAATATATAGAATACGGTCGATCCTCGGTATTCGCGGATTTCATATTAGCGAATACGGAGGGACAACTGAATTACACTTACATTAATCTCATTCAGGATTATATAATTTTTGCCTGTTTCAATCAAAACCATCCAATATAGGAAGGTGTCCAACTAGAAGAGTTTTTACTGTGTTATTATTATCAGTATACGCAATTACATCGTTATTATTCGAGCTATATTTCGCGGCATATCACTTTACCAAAAAACTTCGTGGAAGTTATTAATTGATTGTACCTACCAATATTTCCTGGAGGAAGATTACCACCTTTGTAATTCGGAGGATAAACAGGACGTTGCCATCCTCCTTTCGTATTCATACAACCGTACTGCCCTCTATATTCACAGAAACCGGCACCATAACTTGTGATACGGCAACATTCACCCCATGCGCACTGTCGATTGTCGTAACATTGTCTGTAATTAGATCCCTTGTTATAACCATTTTGTTCCCATCGGAAGTTAGGCCAGTTGTACATATTCCACGATCCCCAGTCTCCTCGGTTACCCGAGTTGGCACCATAACTCCCATAGTTATCAAAAATATTTCTGAATCCGTATCCTGTTTCGTATCCTCTATATCGCCCGGGATTATTTTTCCATAATAGAGCGTTAACCTAGAATAAAAAGATTTTCAACACACACATAAATAGAAAATTTCTTTTAACATTACATTGAGGAAAAAAATATAGTTCTATAAGTTTACTTTCTCCTAAAACCACTGAAATGAAATCACGGCACTTAATACAGTTATCACCGTTATTTTTTGGATGCAATTTATTCGTACATCCCAGTATTTACCAGAAATTACGGTTCAAATTAAGAAACTATTATGTGCAAATATTCGCACCTGGAGGGGTAACTTTGCATCAGTCCTAAAAAAAGATTCATCGTTGCCTAGAGGCTATTCTAATGATTTTTCCTGGCAGGAGACATTATCGGTCAACTCATATATTGGAGTTAGTGATGCATCCGCTACTTGGATATCATATGCTGAACATATTTGTGCTCGTTGATTGTCAAGAAAAGTTGCATTTTTCTGTTAAAAAACGACTTAATTTGAAAGTAAATGTTGTTTATTTATATGTAGAAGTAATTGTCTTTTAAATCATACCTATAAAGTTGTAATTCACTGATTATTTATCATTATATGATCGATAGTAATTTGATGGTTACGTTCTGAGCAAAACTGCGGCTACTTTGCACCACCCAAAAAGTCATGGAAAAGCTACCCCAAAGTAGTTTTTTTTACTTCGTTTCAGGCTTCATTCATCTCAGTATCGATCCTATCACGTTGACAATGAATATTGTTTGTTTGCTACTCTTGATTTTTTTCAAAATAATACCGAATTTCATTTATATCATTTGCTATTTTTTCACATATTTAAGCAGAGATGAGTGACACTTTTGTGAATTTTGATAATTTTTTCCATTCAAGGCCAAAAAAATCCATTTCCTGTCAATTTCCCGTAGTATGTGGTAGCACAATAAATTTTAAGTGCGTTGACAGTGCTCCAAAACGTTGTCTTGCTGAGAAATAATCAATATATTAAGTCAGTAACCAGCTAATATGGGTTACTTTGCACAAATTTTAAAAAATTCATAAAATTTTTTAAAAAATGTTGCCTTTTTATGGCAACAGACCTGTTCTCACACCATCTTAAAATATATCAACACCGTTTTCAAAAATCATTTTACATATTTGCTATGCCTAGAATGAGTTTTTCCAATAGTGCAAAATGAATAATAGTCTACGGAATTTTTTTTTTTTATCCACGGAATCCTCTATGAATCCTCCCTTTTTAATTTTAAATAACTTTGGCTGTTGATGCTAATTTTTTTTTGCACATTCTGGCACATTTTTTGTTATTTGTTTCCTACAATGTAGTACGTAGGAATTTTAAAATATTTTTCAAGACCGTGAACACACACACAAACTTAGTTCAACACTTACCTCAAAGACAGCAGAAATTGAAAAAATTGTTAGAAAATAGCAAATGAGTAGTACCATTGCAGAAAATATTCCAAACAAGTGGTACTGTTGAGTCATCACCTCTTCTATATAAGCTGTCACCAGGTGGGGCGTGACACCTTTCGTTGTCCATATTTGAAGTGTAGGTGGACATTTTTTTTTCGGGGAAAGAAGTGTAAATTTCCGAAGCGGATGTGTTAAAGTCAGCCAAGGACATGCAATGAGGCCATACACGGATATGCAAGAGCTAGGAAACATTAAAGTAGTTTATTTTGCTTCCACGATGTGTTTTACATTTGTAATCTCAGCTCTCTTGAACCGAGTAAATATGAGAAATCCACCACATACTGAACAGTAAGACTTGGGGTTTCTCTGTCACTCATATACACATAAATTTTTTGATCAATATCTGGACTTTTGCTGTAACTCATGAAATTTCTGAATGCATTTAGTTACCGTATTTCTCCGAATAAGAGCAGCATGATCTTACGTGCAAAGTGTAGAAAAAATTACTGTGAGCTCAACGCATATAAGCACCGCATTGACTCTCTCTATCCAAAAAAAATTTAATATCCACGTAATCAGATGCAACTTACAGGTCGAAAATCGTTGCTAAATGACGGTAATTATATGCATTATTAATTAATATGCGATTGATAAGTTAAAGTTATAGCGATAACGTTTTTGTTGTGTTGTGTTTTTCGAAAAAAAGAATCTAATGTGTGCCGCATCAGTGTAAGCGTTGCAATCCTCTAAAACAGGGGTGGCCAACCCGTGGTGCACTATAGTATCAGGAGTGGCACTTTTCAAATATCGAAGAAATTTTATTCCATTTATCACACAATCAAAGAAATTCTATTAAATTTGTCACACAATCAAAGAAATTCTCTCCAACTTTTAAACAATCCTTTTCTTATGAACGATGGTCTTGTAGGCTGCCAAACCTATATTTAGTATGGTAGGCACTCTTAAAATAATAATTATGATGGCTTTCTATTCAATACGTTTCTCTTAGGTTTTTGATTTTTGGGCATATTTGCTGGACGTCCCGTGTGTACGAAGTTCAGGGTCATCCTCATGGGGGCATGCATTGTATAATACAATTACATTGCATATCCATAAATTCTTGGAGGGGGGTGTGAGCCCTTTTACAATGTTTATTGGGAAGGTGGAGCCCAAGCACCACGAGTCCTCAGGTTCCGGTGTCTATTCCCAACACATGGTGTAGATAAGATAAACTACCGATATACGTAATGCACAATCTGCATTTCGATTTTATGCATAATCTGCATATGAAATTTATGACTTGAAGATAAGAACAATTTAGAACTCAACAGAATGACAAACTTAAATTTTTTGCGAAAATAAGAGGACAGCCGAACAATATTTTGCAGGAACGGAGAGAACGCTAGTGATCCGTAAAAATCGGACGTATGGTCTGCCTGTCAAACTTTCTAGAGTGACAGGTACATTGAAAATAATCTTGATTTTGGCATGGCTTATAGAAAAAGGTTGGCTACCTTTGCTCTAAAATAATGTTTTAAAAATTCAAATGTCACTACGCTTTTTATACTAACCACAATAGGATTTTCATGAACGGATGATTGGATTATTTTTCTTTACTTATCCGCTTATCCGAGGTCGATTCCGATGTTTATGCTACGAACATGGGCATGCCCCCCCCCCTCCACCAGCATGAACGGCTGAGCCGACTGATTTAATGCTTATGCATGTATATGAATTGACATCATCATCATCATCCTGTCCCACACGCAGCCTTTAAAGTCTATCCCAGCCTGTGGATACGAGTCCCTGATATCTCGTCTTTCCATACACACTGTCCCAATTTGTTTGCACAGCTGATATCTCTGTAACCGTTGACTTAACGAACGTACTTTCTACTTTCAATTACAAAAAGTTTTCAAATGACGTGTAGTTACTTAGAAATTGATTTTATTTTTTTATTTTTTTTGGTTTTGTACACATTAGAAAATGAAGGAATTATCTTTTTATACAGTCCCCGTGTGCTCAAAAACCCAATTAGAAAGTTTTTACGAATGTTTTCAACAGCTGGCTGATGCGAAAATATATTTAAGAAAGCGAGAAAATTCAACTTCCCTTACGGGGAATCGAACCTACGTCCTCTGACTTGTCGGGTGAGCACCACTAGATCACAAAGGCACCGAACATCTCAATCTTTTTCAGTGCACACGAGCTCTAAGGAAAGATTGCGATATTCATTGCCTTTGTGGTCTAGTGCTCTCACCCGGCAAGTGAGAGGACATGGGTTCGATTCCTCGAAAGAGCAGTTGAATTTTCTCTATTTCCTAAATATATCTTCGCATCAACCTGCTGCTGGAAACATTCGTAATGATGACATCATCCTCCGACAGAAAGTTGTTGCCCTGTCTCTCCCGATGCCAACAAGAAGAAAAATTCCACGTTTCTAAGTGCAACATTTACTGGGATATTCGAAAAACGGAGGAAAATTGGGAAAAAACACCATTAAAAAAAATGCGGAAAAACCGTTTTACCCGTACTTAACGCTGTTTTTTCCCCCAAGTTTCCTCCGTTTTCCGAATTCGAATATCTCATTGCCATTCCACTTAAAAGCGTGGAATTTGTTTTTTTTTCGGCATCAGGAGAGATAGAGCAACAACTTTCTTATTTGGTTTTTGGACATACGGGGACTGTATAAAAAGTTGATTCCTTCGTTTTCTAATGAGTATGAGCCCTAAAATAAATTTTCAGATTTTAAATAACTGCATGTCATTTGAAAAAATTTTCGATTGAGAGGGGGGGGGGAGGGAGTGTGCGTGTGTAAAGTCAACGGCTACAAAGATATCCGCTGTGCAAACAATTTGGGACAGCCTGTATACCGTATTATCACCAAATCCACTCAAAACTTGTTTTACACATTATGTCTTTTATGAGATTATATAACCAACTTTTATACATAGTGCAAATGAAAATAACTTTGATAACGATGATTTATATACGTTCACGAATTTTTTGTAAATGATTTTTCCGGAGAAAAATTGACAAAAAAAAAAACCCCGCGGTCAACCTAAAGAAAAGTGACGACCGAGACGCAACCGACGAGTTCCTGACACACGTTCCAGTCCAAAAATTCACTTCATGTTCGAAAAAAATACAACTTATTCCTATCAAAAGCACACAAATATTAAAATAGTAAATATTTTTGAAAACATTATTAAGATCGAAAAACTCTTTAAATCGTTTTATAAGAATTGATAAAAAATTTGGGCAAAAGCAGAGTTAAAACAAAGCAATGACTAGAAATGAATTACCTTTTGGGTTTGATAATACGATTGAATAATCGACGTTTGCGTGTACCCAAAATTCCAGTATATATCCAAAATAGCCGTGTTCGTTTTGGAATTTCAGGTACACGCAAACGTCGATTATTCAATCGTAAAGCAATACTGTTTAAGCGACCTGTTCGACACAAACCAAAGATTTTGTATCGTTCATTTCCATAGATACGCATTTCAGAACACTGATTTTAAAATTTAGTTTTAGAAGTAATCGCCAAAAGCGTTTTTTCATATCAAAAAGAAATTAAAATAGCTCTTACACGAAAAACGATCTCAATTTCACAATTTTGCGTATTAGGGAAAAGTTAGTTGAGTATCGATCAATATCAAAAAATATAATGTGTGCTACGTGGGATTAGAAAGTTTAACAATATTTTCAACTTTTTTGTTTCAACCTAAAAAGTACCCTCAAAAAAAATAATTTGTGTGATATGTTCTTTCTTAGTTGAGTCCAACCACATCATACAACTTGATTTGTATGCAAAGTGAGCATAAAATAAGTTGGCCTGTTCAAATTATTCTACAGCTCTAACCAATGATCCTATCGACACCAAAATTTGTAAACACATCCAAAAGCATACACTCAACGATTCTGTGCAGTATAAAACAATCACCCTATACAGAGATTTTTATGAAACTGGTGTAAGTACATATCCTCATTTTTCTAGGGATCTCATTTTTTCGAAGAAGCTACTACGAACGGAGAAATAATTGCCAAAAAAATGTTTTTAGACCATTTTTCTGACTGTGGCTAGATATTGTGAAATGCTGTAGAACTCGATTCTGTACCCTAGTTGCTAGCCTGACACGAAGAGAGAGAGAGTGCTTTTTCAATTCTCTTTTATCCTCCCCATACAGTATTAGGAAAACGTTGTTTTTCACCGACGATTGAGAGAGAGAGAGAATAAGTACTCGAATGCCCCTTCCCCCATTCTCTACAGATGTAAATCCTATCATTTTCGGTTCTGAATATACCTTCGGCATGTGGTGTGTGTGTGCGTGTGTGTATCGTTGGAGAACATGATTATATTTACATCATGGCGAAATATCACGGGTGATCAACTGATCATAGCGGTTGATCACATTCAAACAACATAAATTTATAACGAAGACAATATACAGTCCCCGTCGCTTAATGTGATCACACCGGGAATTGGGATTTCTGATAACAATAACCAAATGACAACTATATCCGAAAAAAATCCTGTTTACAAGTACGGTGACCATACATCATGCTTGATCGAATGAGACGTATGGTAAAGGGTTATTGTTGAAACGTGACACAACTCTGTTTATCTTTCCTACATAATTGGTCACAAAATGTTTATATAAAAAAAAATCGTTTTGTTTATTTTTTTTATTCTAAAATGGGGGACTTTCGCCCCCCCCCCTTTAAGCTAAAATCCTGTTGTTTTTTCTTTATTCAGCCATTGTGAGGCTTTAGAATGAAACTGTCTAATATATACCATGAATTACATTTTTTAATATGCAATACATTTCATAGATTCCTTGGGAAAAGCCTCTCGCAAAAACGGAATTTGAATCTGGTCATGGTTTTTGTCAAAAATAAGGTCTGGTCAAAAATAAGTTTGACAAACCTTAGATTCAGAATGTGCAAAAAAAAAAAAAATTTGACGTAAAAAAAATTCATAACCATATTCGCAATCCCGATAACTATAAACGAATTTTTTCCCATATTATCATATCTTTCGGTTCCGTTTTTTGGGAAAGTAATAACATTATCCGTGATTTAAATAAGTGGCGTTGACTGTATCCGGAGGCGCCGACATAAAGAAAACATTGGGAGGGGCGGGTTAAAGTTGCTGTCGTCCCGTATATACGGGATTCAAGTACATACGCAGGAGATGGGAGGTGAATTACATTGTTTTTTCAAAAATTAATTGGGGGTGGGGGAGCTCAGCCCCTTACAAAATTTATTGGTGGGGGGGGGGGGCTCAAATGGCCTCAGCCCCTAGGTGCCGGCGCCTATGACTGTATCAAGACTTACGATACACTCATAGACTTAGGGACCGTTCAAGTATTACGTCAGCAAATTTTTAGCCACTTTTGATCAACTTCCCTCCCATCAGCAAATTCGTCATGAGCTCTGCCCCCTAACGCATATTGGTGGGATCACAGACGTACGCGGGGGTGACATAGGGAGCTCATATCCCCCCCCCCCCCGAAGACCAAAAATTTATTTTTTTAATGCAAAAGATTTTTTTTTAAATTAAAGTTTCTGTAGAAAATACCTTTATATGTTATTATAATGAATTTCTCTTAATTTCAATGATATATGAATTTCTTTTTGAGAAGTTCATTGCGATTTACTCTCTAAGCCATATATTCTAAACCCTTGGCCCGCAGACCAAATGTGGCCCTGCGGGTTATCTGATGTGGCCTGCCCCCTTACACCTAATTTTGTAAAAATGAACTAAGCGACACATTTACGTGACTCGCTTAAGTGACCCGTGGCACAATTCTAGAGCATTTAAGCTGCCCGTGGCACAATTCTAGAGCATTTAAGCTGCCCGTGGCACATTTATAGATCATTCAAGTATGCCCGTGGAACGTTCACATATCACTTAAGTGACCCGCGACATAGTTCTAGAATAACACTTAAGCGATCCGTGGCACATTTAAAGATCCCTTGAGTGCCATGTGGCACAGTTTTAGAGCAAACCCAGTGAGGTTCTACACAGGACAGTTATTTCAACTTTTTCCGGGGAGGGGGGGACAAAGAACACACATGTACTCAATGTATGTATGTATGTATATATATATTTGTATATATATATATATATATATACCATTTTTTTTTTGGTGTATTTTCAAAAGCCGGGGGGGAGCAACGGCCCCCCGACCCCCAAATGACACGCCTGGTTCTACATCACTCAAGTTACTCGAAACCCATTCCCAGTTTACTTAAGTGATCCGCGGCATAGTTACGGATCGCTTGAGTGATGCGTGACACATTTCCAGATCACTTAGATCCGCGCAATTTTTATAAATATATGATAGCTCGGGTTACTTAAACAACATATTTGAGAAGTTTCAAAAAATCGAGCATTCGTTTAGCATGTTTTTCTTTGCAATTAGTGTAACTTTTCAATTAATCAACTTTTCAATTAATCAACTTTTCAATTAATCAACTTTTCAATTAATATAGAGTATATAATTAACTTAATTTAATAAAAATATTGGGAAATGTTATGTACCTCGTGACAAGAAAAAAAATTCAAAGGAAAATATATCCATTCTTTTCTATTTTTGAAAAATTTATTTCCTTTCATGTTCTTGGAGGGAAAAAATGCAGATTAAAAATCAGGACAAAAATTTCTGAAAATATTATTTTTGAAGTCATAAAAACTTAAATTTCTTTATTCACAAAATTTAAAAAATACTGTGGCACTTCTTTTTAATTCCGAAAAATATTCATTTCATACAAAAAATTGCATGAAAATTACTTGAAATTTTCTTTTAACAAAACGTTGTACAAATGCGACGGCAGTCAAGAATGGGTTAAATAATCAGTAATCTGCATTGACCAGGAGAGGGAAAATACTGTACTTGAATGTGCGCCATTTCCTATTGCATTCTTGTCCAAGTGTCATGTGCCACTTTTGTAGGCCGCCAAAAATACTTAACCAGTATAAAGGAGATGTACTGTCTCATCTCATAAACAGAGGAATTTCACATTTCCTAAAAGAATGGAGGGCGTGGTATATTTTTCGGCTAAAAATATTTTTCCCCTCTGAATCCTTGTGTTCACCCAACTGAAAAATAAAATATGCATTTACATTTCCAAAAGATGTGCTACTGCATTTGGTTTGAATTAGGAGGGGGGAAACAAAAACAAAAAATAAGATACAATTTTTATTTGGAAATAATTTTTTCTGATTGCCTGACAGCCGTGTGCTTAGGGGTCATTCAAGTATTACGTCTGCATCGGAGGGAGGATGTTCCGGACTTCTGATGACAAGGGGGTGGGGGGGTTTGGATAATGCTTACATCATCAAGCACTCTTTATGAAAATATGAAATATTCTTAATGGCGTCTTACTCGGTGCGCCAAAAACGAGAAAAACCTTTCGATAGTTTGTGGGCACCCCTGAAATAACATTCCCGCTATTGATAAGTGCCCTACTTTAGTGATCTCAAAATGTTTCGTGGATCCCAGTGATCTGGAAATGTGTCACGCATCACTCAAGTGATCCGTAATTATGCCGCGGATCACTTAAGTAATCTCGGAATGGGTCGCGGGTAACTTGAGTGAGATGTAGAACTGCACTGGATGCCGGTTAAGTGCTCTAAAACTGCGACACGGATCGCTTAAGTGTTATTCTGGAACTGTGTCACGGGTCACTTAAGTGATCTGTGGATGTGCCATAGGCCTACTTGGGTGATCTGGAAATGTGCCACGGGCAGCTTAAATGCGCTGGAATTGTGCCACGGGTCACTTAAGCGGGTCACGTAAATGTGTTGTTTAGTTCATTTTTACAAAATTAGGTTTAAGGGGGCAGGCCACATCAGATAACCCCCAGGGCCACATTTGGTCTGCGGGCCAAGGGTTTAGAATATATGGCTTAGAGTAGCGGTTCTCAACCTTTTTTGTTTCGCGGAGCCCTGTAGGCCCATTTTTCAATTATCCATCAAAGTTACTGATTTTTTTTTACTATTTAAAAATATTTATAACTATTTTCTAAATTTTACTGGTTTTTTTTAATTTCCTCGAGCGGCCACGGAGCACCGGTTGAGAACCGCTGGCTTAGAGAGTAGATCGCTATGAATTTCTTAAAAAGAAATTTTGAGTTCTTCATATATCATTGAAATTAACAGAAATTCGATTTCGATTTTTTTTATCACCAAAATATCATTTACTTACACTTGGAAAATGTCCAGAAACGGCAATAATGAGATTTCAAACTTCCCACATGTTTTTTAGCTTCGAATCCAGTGGACGGTGTCATCAACACAGCCGCTAGTTAGGACAGAATGCGTATCTAGCGCGTGGTGATAGTGCCGAGTGGATAACTTGGTTACCAAACTCATTAAAACCATTACGAAACGTAAGGCACAGTGAGAAAATATTCTCGGGTTCCTTTGTATAGGAAGATTAATTTTAGTTGATTTGTTCAATTATTTTGAATATTCATAACATTTTCATGGTTGTGGCACAGCCCCACCCTTGCTGTTGCAAAAAATTATTTTTCAATTACAGTAGTATTATAGAGATATTTAGTTCTATTATAGCGAGTATACCCGGCGTACTCATTACGAGTAATTTATGAGTATATACTCATTACAATATTTTTTACCACCCCCCCCCCTCCCAATATCAGAAGAATCAGTTTCATAATGTTCAGAAGAATCATTTTTCCCGGGGCCTATGATGCCACAGCTGGGGAACCTCGAGTGCCGGGAAGTCCTCAACAATTTGATCTGGTTAAAATTTTAAAGAGAATGAGTATGCTAATCGTGTGGTAGGCAGGGGTGTCCTGTAAATGTTAATGTTGGCTTCATCTCATCAACCATCCGTCGTAGAGGTGTGGTTCCAGTTTAAAAAAAATGCTCAAAAAACGTTCAAAAATTACCCTGTACTAGTTTTGACAGTGAAAATACAGTGTGTGACAAAATAAGAAGAATCTAAGCTTTTATATGGTCCTCCATCCTCTAACTACCAATTATAAAGTTGTTGCCCTGTCTTTCTTAAGAACAACAAAAAAATTCCAAGTTTCTAAGTGCAATATCCGCTGAGATATTCGAATTCACATATCTGAAGAAAGTTGGGAAAAGACAACACATAAATTATGGAAAGAAATATTGTCGGTCAGTTTTTGTTGTCCTTTCATAACTTTTCTCCAATATTTGAATTCAAATATCTTAGTGAATATTGCACTTAGTAACATGGAATTTTTTCTGTTGGCATCAGGAGAGACAGGCAACAACTTTTGCATTGGAAGTTGGAGGACGGGGGGGGGGGCATATAAAATTTAGATTTCTTATTTTGTGACACACTGTATTTTCTGAGGATGGTGTCACTCTCGCTATCCATACGAAGGTTTTCAACGGTTAGCTGATGCAAAGATGAATTTAGGAAAAGGGAAAATTCAACTCCTGCGGGGAATCAAACCCGTGTCCTCTCACTTGCTGGGCGAGTGACCTATACCGCTGAACTACAAAGGCAACGGATATCGCAATCTTTCCTTAGACCTCGTGTGCGCTGATCGGGACCGTTTGGCCAGTGGACTGGTGGCTGTGTCAGCAATTGTGAGCTTTGGCCTGAATTAGATCCGACCGTCCATTTACGGTCCCGTTCAGCGCACACGAGCTCTATGAAAAGATTGCGATATTTGTTGATTTTCTGGTTTAATGGTCTAGGGCAGGGGCGTAACTAGGATTTTTGCCGCCCGGGGTAACTTTGAGATTCGATATTTTTGTAATTCTGTTCTTTGTTCCCACCTGAAACTGTCGCCCCTTAAATTGTGCCACCCGGGGCAGTTGCCCCCACCCCTAGTTACGGCCCTGGTCTAGGTTACTCACTCGGACAAGTGAGAGGACGTGGGATCGATTACCCGCACACAGAAAAAGGCAGTTGAATTTTCTCTTTCCTAAATTCATCTTTGCTTCAGCCAACCGTTGAAAAAAACACTGTATTTTCACTCTCAAAACTGAACAGTGTAATTTTTGAACGCGTTTTGAGCATTTTTTTAATTGAAACTTATACCTCTAAGAGCCGGACGGTTGATGAGATAAAGGCTGCATTAGCACTTACAGGACACCCTGTATAACTAGGTAGGGGCCTCAGAAAAAATTGTTCTACTTGGGGTATAATGCTATTGAGACGGCTCTGAACTTACGGAAAAAGAATAAACTCGCCGCCCTTGCTGGTCCAGCGCCTGATAAGCAGACTCTCCCCTGCCCTATTTTAGTTGCCGTCCTGGTCAACATTTCGATAAATATCTTCAAGTGTAAAATCAAGTGCTCTTAAAATTTCAGATTTCCTACTGGATAGTTGATGCTGGGGGAAAAATTGTACATTTAAAAAACAATGTACTATTTGATCATTTTTTTTATGGTGCAACTTTTCTCCCGATGCCGTAAGCACGTGCTTATTATGCTTGATAGTTAATCCCCCCCCGGTTCTGTAAACATCACACAATTAATTGATACAGATTATAATTTTTTTTTTTCATGATAGTTATAGTGGAATAAAAATTTATACACACGTGTCAAATACAAGCCTCTCGCTTAACGAGATCTCAGTTTACGCGTTTTCGCTGTAACACGATTTTGAAAAGTTAATTTATAAAAATCACAGTCTGAGAAATTAATCCTGGAGTTTGATTCTGATTATTTTCATCCTGAAAATAAATAAGCTTATACATTAAAGACATGACATAATTAAAATGACAAAATGTATTGAATTTGAGGACGTAGACGAGATAAATGTGGATGGAAGGGTTTTCTATCGAACGTAAAGAAAACGCTTCCTATCTTTTAACCCACGTTGAACTCAACCCACTTTAACCGCTTCGCTTACACCATCTTTGAAAGGTTTCGGTGAGAAATTCGGATGATTTCTATTTGACGAATGGGCGAAAAATATGGTAACCCCCGTCCCAACTTAATCGCACGATAGAGAAAGCTAAAGTTGAAGGGAAAAAACGAAAGCATTGCGCGACTATGCAACGCAATATTCAATTAGTGATCTAAAATTATCAATCGCTAACTGATAAAAAAAAACCTTTTCATAAGGCGTAAATATAAATGTTCAAAGTTGATTTCTCACTCTATAACAAGTTATAATAAAAACTTTTTATAAAAATTAAAGCGTAAATGAAGAGAACAAAGCAACTTGCGTCACTGCAAGTAGTCAACTGAATGGTTCTGAAACGTTTCCTGGCACTTTCGCAAAATAGCAACTCTGTACATGCAAATTAGAGGGGGAGACGAATTTATGGCAGGGGACAGAGAGAGAGAGAGAGAGATTTCGGGCTCTTTTCCTTATATGCCTTGTTAATTTGACGCTTGTGATGGAATAATCGACGCGTTAAGGCAGCACCTCCTAGAGATAGAAGGCCACCGCATACGTTGCCAAGTTCATCTGAACGTCATGAGAGTGATCCGTAAGACAACCTAGCAAGTTTGCCACATTTTGAACCACGGCATCATACTTCGTTTCTTCTTATTTTGGCGTAGAATCTTCCGGGTTGGCTCACAAATACCGCGTGGTGATTGGATGTCGGCATAGAAATCGCCAACTCTGTGCCCGATCGTTTTTTTCCGCATAACGATGATACTAGCCCGTGCACCCGAATTTTTTTTCTCTGAATATTCTGAGTGGGGATGAACTTCGCGAGCAGCGTGCGGAGGCCCATCTTTCTCTAGGAGGTACTAGTTAAGGTGCTTACACACTATGACGTGACGTAATCACACGTCACGTCAGAGTAGTGTATAGCTTTTCGTCATTTAACTCCGTATGCATGTCTTTTGGCAGGAAAATCACAAATCGATCTACTTGAGTAATCTCTCTACTCTCCAGCAATAAATTTCAACTACTTTTATAAATGCGCGTGTTTGCCACGTGATCTGAGAATCTCCCAATTGAATTTCGGAATACTCCGTGTGCATATCGCAATACGCATCTTTTATTATTCCTACATGCGTGTCTAAATTTCACTTAAAATTTTCAACTAAAAACCATTTTATAGCAACTCGAAAACTAGTTGACAACAGAGTTTGATCTGACAGTGGATATTAGAAAGCTTCAAATTTTCTACGACAGACGTAAGTGCTACTTCAATCTAATTTCAAAAATAGTGGATCCAGGTTGTATAATTTGGTTTTACGCTATTGTGTGTGGTTTGGTCGTTTTTACGTTTTGAGGCAGAGGCGTACGCAGGGAGGGGCATAGGGGACACGTGCCCCCTCCCAAGATGATCAAAAATTGAAGCTATATTTGAATATATTTGTAAAAAAAATTGAAATAGCAAAAAAAATTATATCGATATCTTTATTTCTGTTAACCTTCCAGCGGGCTGGCGTTGGTAGGAGATACGCGATCTCTTAATCCGCTTATCTCCTACATACGCGAACCCGCTGGAAGGTTAATTTAAAATATTTTTTGAGAAGGTTAGTAAAACTTGGGAAGGCATTCCTTCTGTTCCTCCCCCATACCCTGTGTGCCGCCCTAAATGTCGATTCTGCGTACGCTCCTATTTTGAGGCACATTTTAAAATGTGTGAATATATTACTCTTCGGTTGTTTTTTTTTGCGCAGTTGAAAAGATTATAATCGGGACTTGTCACATTTTATTGTTTTATGCATCACTAGTGATTGTAGCTATTTGAATCTATAATACAGGGGCAAGAGTGACCCGGGCAGCAGCTTAAGTTGACCATCAAATTTTTTAAAAATTTCTAATAGTAAAAATTCACATGGCAATACTCTTGAGGCAATCCCTTGACGACAGAGATGTTGAGTATGTCAGAAGTACTTCAGTAATACTAGAAATAAGAATGTTCTCTTTCACAAGGGTCAGGTATGCATATTGGTGCTCCTACCCAGTAATTTTATTTTGGAACGGTCAAATAAAGACCAAAGAAAAATTCGGCCTCACTCAAGAGCGTACTTGCAAGAGGGTGGGGAGGGCTATAGCCCTGGGTGGCATGTTCAGGGGGCAAATTTTTGCGATTGGTGGTCAAGAATATGAAATTAGAACAGAAGAAAAGCGACAAAATTTGAATAGCCAGCAAAGCCATGAATACGCTTCTGTTCCCACTTGTCGAGTCTGAAGCACCAGAAACGCCTTTGAAATAAATTTAAAGATAATACCGATTCATCTCGTTACACTTGCTCTTCACGGGACAAGTGTAAGTAATGCTCAGGGGTGGCTCTTAAGCCGTGCGACCCGTGCAGCCACATGGCGTGCCAAATCCGGATTGAATGGGTGGGAAAAAAATAGAAGTATATCTGCTGCCGCAGTTATTTTCGTAAAAACATCAATCGTGTATAGTAAATTGAAAGTAATTTTTTTTTCGTACTACAAAAACCTGTGATGGGATCTCTCCGCTTGTTTAAATACTTCAGCAATGTAAAAAAAAAATTGTAATTCCCACCCATAGTTGGCCTAGGCTTGTCAAATGCCATCTGAGTCATCCGAACGCGCTTACATCACCTACCTTAAGCCTGTTGGCCGCAAATTACTGGTGAATCGTTGATCCCAGGGCCGGTCTTAGACCAAGTGGCGCCCGGTGCAAAAGCAGTAGTCAGCGCCCCCACCCCAGGCGCAAATCGTGTCGGAGGAGGAAATTTTTGCTAGTCATTACTTGTCCCGTAAAATACGGGACAGATTTATTCTACCATATTATAAGACTCTTGGTGTGGTGATCGTCCCCATCATCCCCACCTCTTGGTTGGATATTAAGAGACGAAGAAGTCGGAAAAACTTTCTTTCTAGAATGGGATTACTGCTATTCAACTTTTAAACAAGCATAAAACCCAACTTGTTTGATTTAACTAACAGATTTAAAAACATTAAAAATACAAAACGTCGCACATTTATGCTGGGAATGCATCACGAATGCATCATTTTTCCGTATGATTTCTTTCATATTTATAGAACTCATGAACTTCATTTGAAATTATCCCTTTCAGACCCAGTACTAAGAAACGGAAGGGGCAGGTAAACACCTGCTAAAGCACCGCGACCTACAGCTTGGGCAGGTCCCCTAATTATTCTGAGCAACTTGGGCGGTACCCCGAGCCGAATGGGGGGGCGGGGCACTTGTAAATCCTCCTTTTTCTGAGCATAACTATTTCAAGGAGACTCCAAGAAAAGACTGCTCCCGAGAAAGCACGCTACGGCACTGGAGAAGGGGCAGAGCTGTCTCAAGAGCATCATGGGCCCCCGGGCAAAGTGATTTTTCTGAGGGGTAAATTCTCCTCTAGGTAAATTCTAGGAAATGTTAACTAGATCTCATTTTTGTGAGGCCCTCTTCTCTTGAGGCTTCCAGGTCGTGCCCGGGTGGGCTCATGCGTTAAGACGGCACTGAGAAGGGGTTGTTTTTTCTCTCCAGATTTTTTTTTTTTTGACTTCGGCTTAAATTTCAACGATAATTCATTCTTGAAGTTTGGACTGAACATCCCTGAGGTTAAAAAAAGAATATCTCAAGCGAAAAGAAGCAACCGCACGTTTGTGCAGACAGGGTGCTATAAAAGGATTATGCATAATCGCCGGTAAAAGTGATAAATGTTGCGAAATTTATCGAACTTACTGAGACGATTGGCGATTATGCATCACCGATTCAACGCATTTACCGTAACATACATAGATACTGTCTAGGAGGCTTTACCGTTACTCACCGGGTATCTGGAACAACATCTATGAAACTCCGAAAAGATGTTCAGTTGTGTATATGTACGGTTTGTTAAAATTTTTCACACACATATGTTGCACTCAGGGGCAGCTCGAGACAAAATCTCTGACCTCCCCAATTAAAAAAAAAAACGTTTGTTTCTTTCGCTTCGTTTTGAGATGCGTTATAAAAAACAGCGATATTTTATGTCATAACGTATGTCGAATTTCTTTTGGCCTTTTACCTTGGATTTGGCGCTCCTAGAGCGGGCAGAAATAATTTTCCTATTTTTTGCTCTCGAACTTAACGGCCCTCCTATATATAGAGGGGGCACAAATAAGTTTTCCTAAATATTTTTTTTTGCGTTTCCACTTCGGATATAACGACCCTCCTAAAGCGAGCAGAAATAATTTTCTGTAATTTTTTTACCCTTTTACGTCGGATTTGGCACTCCTACTAGAGAGGGCAGAGATCATTTCCCCTAACTTTTTTTCGACCTGTCTACCTCAGAATTGGCGCCCCTCCTACTTCGGGCACTAATAATTTTTTCACATTTTTCTTTGCCCTTTCACTTTGGATTTGACGCCCTTCTGGAGCATACCCAGTGCCACAGAGCTGCCCCTGGTTGAAGTAATAGAAAAGCCTGACGAGTCGGGAGACTGGCGAGTGATCGGGCTTTTCGAAAAATAACCGTACTATTATATACACTCAAACCTTTGTTTTTTGTTTTTTTTTAAAATCTCATCGGTCATTTTTCATGTATATTTTATAGATATTTTTTTATAAATACATATCTTAAAGATATTTTTCTAGTAATGTATATTTAACGCGTTTCGGCGCCCCTTCTCATTTGGCGAGGGCAGTCCCTGGTTGATCCTAGAGCTTTCATTGATCACTTTTGACGCACCACGGTCATTTTCTGCACACGAGGGCTAATTAGACCGGGACCTACAATTTATTGCCGATTCCGAACGGCAGGCTTGTTTTTTTATACTATTTCAAATCAAAAATCTATAAGCGATAGATAAATAATAAAGCGATCAAAAATTTCGGTGAAAATTCGATTTTGAACTTTGCCAATCTTTTCATTGCTTGTAGCTTGCCGATAAATCCAGATATTTCGATGAAATTGTGGTGTCACCTTATATCATTTTTTATATCCTAGGACCGGATTAGTGGGGTGTTTCACTATCCACTTGGGCTGTGATGACCCCATTTCGTTTGCAGAATAGGTTGGACTCACCTTGTATACTCAAAAAAATTAAATACTAATCGCCAACTGAAATCTGTATGTGCTTCAAGTGATTTTTATCCTTTTTTAAGAAATTAGTCGCATCAGAAGAAGGATGCAGAAAGTACAATACTTATTTTTGATTCGCTCACAGGTCATACAAAGACGAGAATCATCTGGGACATTATCACTAGGAGTGTCACAAAATGTGACTTCAAACCAAATTAAGAATTTATATTTTAAACTGTTAGTTTTTTCCTTTAAAAAAAAAATTGTATTTCCAAATTTTGTTTATAATAGTATTAAAACTAATTATGACCAATCACCATGAATATGAAAATATCATTTAAATTATTATGGCTGTAGAAGACTTCATTAGGGCAAGGGGATTGAATCATCGTCAAAATTCCAGGAGTTTTTGATCCAAGAGTGCCAAGCGGATCACGTCGATGTTTTCTATCATAGCGATGCACGTTTTACTAAGCAGAGAAGTAGTTCTGAAAAATCATTCAGTATGCCCTTGATCGCGTTTTATAGACCATATTTCTGAGGATGCATTCCATAATCTTTAATGGCATGCTCTGAAAAGTTGTGCACTTTGTCAGGAAGCACTCACATGTGGCCAGTTCTTCTCCAGTATGAAATACGTGAAGTGTAACACAAGAATTCAGATTATGTACAAAAACATCTCGAGAATACTCTGCTCATAGTCCAACGCAGCATCAGAAAGCTAGTCAAGGAAAAACAATGTCAAAGTTTTCATTGAAATTTCAAAAATATTTTTTTCATTTGATGATCCTTCACGTAATGGTTGAATGAGCCTATTATGATATCCCCCCCCCCCCACACTAACTCCTATTCACGCAAAGTTGAATTTGTTCATTTTTATACTATTTTATGCAAAGTATAAAATTCACTAGAGGCGTTGATGTGAATTGGGAGAATCATCAGACGTCCCGCATATACGAAATTCAAGGATGGACACAAAGCTGCATTAAAAGTTTTAAGCGGCTTTGAATGGACGTGAGATAGATTTCATACATGGCCTCATCCAACACCCTCTATAGATAAGAGAGCCCCCCTCCCCTCTTATCTATAGGGGGTGTTGCCTCGTCCCCTTACAATTTTTTCGGATGGGGGGAGAGGTATGCTGAAGTGGCCTTAAGCACAGGTTTAGACGCCTATGACATGCAAAACATTAATTATGAATAAAAACATCTCGCAGTTCTAAATACCGGAGTATAGCTTGGTATTCCGCGGGCTCCACTGATATGTAGCCTATAATGTGGCCCGCGATTGCTAAAATGTTGAAGACTCCCGAGTTAAGGTATCACTATATTCGCAACAGTACTGCGCGTTGGTTCTGACCCGATGTTTTCGGTGTCATTCTCTTTAAAATTTCGGTGCTCTACGCATTCGTGAACGAATTTTTTATTATTCTGGTTGGACTTTGCCTTCATATATCGCAGTGTTTCCCAAAGTGGGCAATATCGCCCCCTGGTGGGCGATGGAAAGGTCCAGGGGGCGATAGAAGCTACGGGTATAACATAGGATCCTATGGGTTCGCTTGAGTTGGGGGGCGATGAGAGAAAAACATTTCTGAAGAAGGGGGCGATGGGACAAAAAGTTTGGGAAGCTATGATATATCGCGACATTTTAAGAAAATCTCGAAACTTTCACTTTTCAAATTCACAGCCTCGTCTTTTTTAGTTCTTGAGATACTTGTAAAAAACAAGATGAGTTGTAGCTCATACAATCCTCTTCAAAACACTTGGTTCAGTCGGATCAGATTGGTTTCTGAGATATGATCCCGTTTAAGAACACTTGTCGAATCTGCAAAGTGGAAAAATGTGGGCTCACTTTGCGCACACGCAGTTCCTGATGTTCGGCTGCGACGAATGTCAGGGTGGTATTTCTACAAACTTTCATCCTTCCTCTTTAAAACGAGACCAAGATGGCGGCGCTATGTCTATTTGTAGACGAGTTATTAAAGTTTTAAAGTACTTCGAGACAAACTGTCACTCATTTGGGTGAAATTTCCTCCCCCACACCCGGTATCGGTTTTAAAGACGTTTTCACGTCAAAAAAAGTTGGGTTTATCCAATACCACCAGGGCCGCAACTAGATGCTTCGTCACCCGGGGCAAGTGCGCTTTTTGGCGCCCCCTTGTAATGTTGAAGGAGAGGTTTGAGAATAAAATTTACACCCCCTCTGGTACAGCGCCCGGGGCACGAGACCCGCCTGCTCCTCCTAGTTGCGGCCCTGAATACCACACTAGAACTGTCTTTAGTGTGGTGGTGGTTTATCCCACGGTTCCTTAGGCTAAAGTCCCGTCAGCCTGTAGCAAGAGTCGTCTTTAGGAATGACACACGAGGCTTCGCAGCTGGGCGGTAGGCAAGCTCGAGCAGCCCCTTTGATATTTACAATAATACTATTCGTTTAGGTACATCGCCAGAAATAAACTAATTTCATGACAAATTATTTATCACTATTTGAAAAAGACCTGGGATACTAATAGCTTTTTGAGACATTCATAGAAAATTCGAATATGGTAAAATATTTGTTTAATGTAATTTTTTTATGAAGCTTATGAATAAAAAAATTGGGTGGAATTAAATTACTTTTTGTGGCCATTTCTCCTCATAATTTCATGGCAGAATTCTTAGAGTTTACACGTTTCAGGTTTTGCAAATAGATGGCTTTTATTTCTAGACAATGGTGTGTCTGTGTGTGTTTAGACTAGCTAGTTTTTCGTATGCTTAGAAAAGCATTGTCTCGCCTGCGATGAATTAAAAAAACAATTTAGCCCCTTCACACATACAGGCTTTTGACAACAAATTTGGATTATCTCTATTTGACGTATCTGCGGTAAATCTGGTAACCTTGTCCTAACCTAACCACACATTTTTTTAAGGAAGGGAAAAGAAATAAAAAATGGAAGAAAATGAATAGAAAAGGAAAACAGTATAATGGATAAGTAGATAAGAAATACAACCGTGAATTTCTCTTTTCACCCTCGCCCTATGTGTTCTCTTCCGCTCTTATATATATAGTGTGTATATATAGAGTTTCTGCAAAAAAAAATATAACTTACATAATGTATATTTTATATCTATAAAGATACATTACGGTAGGGGCTTGTATACATGAACTGGAACCACCTGGAATCATTTTTTTTAACGAACACGAAGGAAAGAAAGGAAGTTTGTGCACCCATGAAAGGATTAGAACAGCTGCAGGGGGTCATACATTGCAAGATCAGTGCACTAATGTATATACGCTTCTATATGTGGGTGAAAAAATTACTGACAGGAGTATATAGAAATAACGGTGGGAGGGAAAAAAAACTTCTCTTCATATGGTTACAATAAAGCTTCGCATTGATGTGAGCAGAAATAAAACACAGAATTTTATCGTCTATTTTGTTATAAAGATTCTGTTTTCCTAAATCTCAAAAACAAAAAAGTGTGTGTGTGTGTGTGTGTGTATTATTTTTAATCTATTTTCCACATTTTTAAGGGTTTTACTAACAAAATTTACAAACTGCCTTTCGAAACTGTTAGATATTGAGTAGGATTGATTGATTTTACAGTATTTTTCATCAAAATTCTGTGCTAGGGCATTCGTATTTATCAAAACTATGTAGTACAGAGAAGATCCATTGAAATGTTTCTTACAGTATTATCCAAAAAAAGTAAGAATTTATGTTTATGAAAACAGTTGCGCAGATGGTAAAGGGTTATGAATTTTACATCTAGAAAAAAGCCACTAACAGTATCTTTCAAAAGTAAAATTCACAACTGATAGATGAATTCACACAGGTAAGGTGTGGAGGGAACATCTTGTAAATGAAAAACAAGAAAATGAATAGTAAATTTTGATACATAACAGTTAAGGGTTAGAAACATCTGATTTTTATTTATTCATTTTTATTGTCTGCATGTTATTAACTATCCATCTCAAACTTCAGACAATGTAAGTTATATCCTGGTTTAGATTGATTTGTACATTTTTTTGAAGTATGTAATATTGAGATTCAGCCAATAAATGCAGAGCGATCATTTGTCCAATGATAAATAAAACTTTTCTGGTTAAGAACTTAAAAAGATTGATTGTCCCTAATTTTATGAAAATACTTTATATATATTACCTAAACCCCAAGTGAATTTGTAAAATATGTATAAAGAATGGATGAACATTCACTGTATTTAATCATAAAATAATTTATTTCAGTAATTTGGTGTAACTGTGCTACTCATTAACATGCAGCAACAGCAAAAAACAGAACTTGCAGATTTGGAGCAAAATGAGTAATTTTCAATAACAAAATTATAATGTAAATGTCTAAATGAAAAAAGATTGAATGAAACACAACTTTTTTTTTTTTCAACCTGTAAGTGATAGAGGGAAATTGATCAAATATATAAACCAATAAATATTATCACCATATTTAATATTCATATCTGATAATTGAACATCTGTCTCCGATAAGACTGGCTTATTTCTTTTGAGGAACCTATTCAAATATGTGTTTCAATTATAACATACACAAGCATATACCACATGTATAAACATATAAAAACAAAGACAACATGAAATGTTATAATAATTTTCATTAAAAAACCTGCAAAAATTGCAGAAACGTTAAATAAATATTTTATATGTTGAACAAAATGAGTGTAAAATTAAAGTTGCAAAATACAAACATTCATATAAAATAAAATAAAAATGCATTACAAAATATATAAAATGCCTTTTTTTACAGAAGACAAATAGCCTTCATACAACACAAGACGTCCCTGTTATATTACATAGCTCTCTCGGGTTCTGTGGCATGACTGACGTATCAAATGCATTCGTTATAACTTTTAGACATTCATGTAGGTCTAAAATATTTCAGGCAAAGAGGTTTAAAATGTACATGCACTTCCAAGTGACATAGATATATTTGCAGTTTTTTATACGACAGTTACCATATAGTTATTTTTACATTTTTTTACCAGTAAATTTACATGTTCATGTTTTGTCAATTAATACAATACACATCTGAATACGAAATTTATTACAACAAAATATCTACATGAATGAGATGCTATTGCAATACAAAAAATAGTTAAGCAATAAGCATGCCAAACATCTAGTCTGGTAATATGTGAATAACTTTGGAGTTGGGGAAATTTTGTGGTACAGAATGAAACAAAAAAAAATAAATAAAAGAATTAGTTTTTTCTTGTTAATTTATAATTAAATCCTTTATAATCTGTGAAACCATCCACTTCAGAGCTATGCTAGAACCCCAGAAATAGAGGTACTCCTGAGGACCCCCATAGAAAATATCCATGGAGAAAATTAAATTCTGTTAAATTGTTGTTCAATAATTTTAAGTTCTAATAAAAAAAAGTAAATATTTACTTGACTGTTCCTAGATTTGTCTTAGTCATTCAATTTGACCGACTCTTTCATAGATAATAAACGTGCTAATCTAACAAGTTAAAATACCAGCCATGCTGAATAAACTCTCTCGTTATATTGCATTTAATAAATAAGCTGAATGTGTTTAAGCAAGTTTATTACATTATTTCTATGATAAAACAATTTCTCCCCAATGCAAAATGTGTGGATAACAAAGTTTTTAAAGCATCTTCACATCAAGGTACCAAACATTTGATTTCTTGGGCAAAAAATAACTGTCTGCTTTTTTTCCTTTCAAAATATAGCTCCTATCTTTTGGCAACATTTTTGTACATCGCGAAATGCACAGGCTTTGGAGAGTGCTTAGTTTTTTTCTTCTGGTTGAATTCTTTCAGAAAAAAAAAATCATTCTATTGAGTTTGATAGACAAATATTGCTTTTTTCACACAATATCCATTAATGCACTTTAGTGAAAACATAGGCCTATTTAGTGAACTTTGTTTTCTAAAATATAATACAGCAACTGTAGTTTCCTGAAATAGGCTAAAGTTTTTTAAAATGTACCGCATGGTCTTACAAATATGACTTTCACAGTAAAAAAAAGTACCTCTTAAAACAAACTGAAAACTTTACACAGTAAGCCTTACAATTGATTTACTATTCTCATGCTATAACTGCATATCATTTGTAGCACATATAAGCATCATTTGCAGCCTATTTTGAGTATATTGAAAAAATACACACTATCTATATCAAGGTTATGATGAGAGTGTTGTTTTTATCTTTTCAAACTACTATATAAAATGATCATTTGTCATCTTTTTCTCAGGGCAGTGGTTCTAAACCTGTGATGCAATTATCCCATATTCATAACTATTTAGGGGTGAAAAATGAACAGCAATAGTAGGGAAAAACAAAGCTAAACAGTACAGTGTGTGTGTGTGTGTGTGTGTGTGTGTGTGTGGGAAGCGGGTTCACACACACACACACACACACATACATATAAGCTTTCCTACGTATTTCCAGTGGTACACATGCCACCTGGATATTTCTTTCCAAGAGTAAGTTAACATATCTCCTATGCAGTTTGAGTGGTATGTGTCTTCTACGCATTTCTAAGAAAGTGAAATGCATGCATCTTCCAAGGGGCATTACCAGAGGGGCATTAAGGTAGAGGTGTCACAAGTTTGATACCAGGTTCATCCTTGTCAGACTTTCCTGACATAGGAACAACAGAAACTGCAACATGACCACAGAAAAAGATTGCTATTGCAAGGAGCCCCACACTGAGGAGGGTTAGTGCACCGAAACCTCTCTGAGTATAAGAAAGACTGTAATTTTTGGAATCGGCAATAAATTGTAGGTCTGTCTAATTAGCCCTCATGTGCAGAAAATGACAGTGGTGTGACAAAAATTATCAAAAAATAATCTCCATGGTGTTCCACCAAAAAGCTATCTACCCAGTACCTGCATGGTGCAGAGCAAAAAAAAGCTGGACCATATATATCTCGAACCAGCAGATTTTTACGTATCAGGTTTTGTTGTGAAAGCAACATATTTTTACAAGCACCAATCTTGAATATATCAAGTATATCTTGAATTTGCATGACAATTTGTGAGCAATTCGCACAGGCATTACTCTTTATTTCCATTCCAATTTTTCAAATGAACAATGATCTATAATTTTTCAATTATTTCTGTATTTTCTTTCATATTATTTCTTTATTAAAACATATTTTATTGGATAATATTCAAACAGATGAAACTCTTGTACCTATAATAAATTATCTTTTTATATTTTTGAAAATATTTTATTTTTTTGACAATTGTGTGTGTGAAGGGAAACAACGGCTAAATTTAATAATCACCAATGATTGTATGGCTCCTGCTAAGCATGTGAAGAAACATGTGACCATCGTTCTCTTGTAAATATTGTTCATCTTGATATGGGTACTACTACACCAAACACCTACTCTGGCCATATCGCTATATTGCAATTTACTGCCATTAATGAGATGGGTTGGAATTGAAGGCACTATCTATCGGTGATTGCCTCAAGATAGTTAGGGAAAATATCTTATCTATATCCACCCTTGGGTTTGAACCTGGGACTGTGACAGCAACCTTCATGGTGGTAGACGAGCATCTTACCACCACATCACTCGAGCGCTGATAGGAATACTATCACCCTTCCAATTTTTTCTAAACGATTTACGAATACCCTGCATAAAAAATGGCAGAAAACACAGGAACCTATCTGCTGATGAAAGAAAAAGCAGAACAAGATGGTGAGTGTGGAGTGGGGAACAAACACCATGGCCACAATCGCTCCTTGCTAGGGGTTCTTTCCCAGGATCCCGCACCTAAAATGAACTCAAGTATTTTCCATTAATCTTGCTGCCTTTTCTGGGATCCCGTAGTAAATGAGCCAATTATTGCTAGCTGAAGAGTTATTTTAACCAAAAATAATTTTTGGGTGTCTGTTATTTTAAGGCATACCAGGCACATTTTCAGGCTATTGATACTGCTGTCATCTTGGAAAGAAACAGACATTCATGAATATATGCAGGTTACTCGTTAATATTGTTGTGTCCTTCGGATGTATTGTTACTCCAGGAGGTATTAAATTTCTATGGTGCCTATATGTATAGACGGTTTTTTTAGGAAAGTACAGGGGAAAAAACAATGGATGACTGAAAGATGGTTACATCGGCCAAAAAGTTATTCTAAATACTCTATTGACAAAAGAGTGGGGCGGAGAAATATCTGTATTCATATATATAAGAAATTCCTCTGTAGATTCCCGATAGTAAAGACTTAGAAATATAGTTGAGGAAAGACAGTCAAGCCAGGCTATCCTGAGCAAATTTATGACTGTGTATGAAGCTTCCCAAGATAAAAAAAAAAATTGACTCTTTTGGCAAAAACACTGTTTTGGGAATTGCTCGAAAACTGCAGAGTTTCAAGTTCCTTTGCTGTTTAGTCATCTGGCATGAGATACTGTTTAAAATAAACATGGTTAGTGGACAGATGTATATCGTTACAGAATGTCACCCATGATCTACAAAGTTAAATGAATCTCATGAAAACGTGAGAGGGTTTCTTGAAAGCAAGAGGTTGTGTGTCTGATGATGGAGTCAATGGGGTTATTACAGACGCAACAGTGCTTGCAGACAAAGCAACTTATGAAAACAATTGACTTATAACAATTCTCTTATGAAAGTGAGCACAAACATATTGGGGCTGGGAAAAGATCTCTCAAAGTGGGCTTTTTTTTTTATGTTGTGCTTGACAAAGCAACCACATCACGGAAAGAAAGGTTCCAGCTTATAGAAAATTGTACAAAAATATTCAAATTTCTATATCAAATAGACAATCTGCGAACATGAGATAAAGAGGATTTGAAGAAAGCATGTTCAATTCTTGAAATTGGATTGAGTGAGATGAAGAGGAATGTGGCATTGATGGAAATGATTTCCTTCAACGAACTCCAAATATTTGCAACTAAAAGATTACCTTTGGTACCTCTCCAGCCTTATCTATCATCGCAACAAATGGCTATGTGGATTCATTTCCGAACATTTTTGTAAGCTTAAGAATACTGCTTACTCTTCCAATGTTAGTGGCCAGTGGTGATAGTTTTTCAAATTTAAAATTAATAAAGACTTCTTTAAGTTCAGATAAACTACAAGTCGAGAACAATTGAATGGACTAGCTTTGATGTCCATTAAAAATGACATTCTCAACGAAATAGATAGATGCAATGAGATTTTGAAAAACTGAAGGCCAGAAAAGTTTTTTTTACAACATGTTTCTGTTACTCCAACATTCATAAGTTTCGACTTGCATTTCAGTTGTATTAATCAAAATAAAATTTCTTGTATACCCTTACTTATTTGATATGCATTCACCTTATTAATTTCCATAAAATTCAGCGAATGACAATCAGAAGCCTTCCTTATTAGTGGTGTTTATTTAATTTAAAAAATTGCTCGCATAATTATTAAAATTAGAACTTCATTCTATATTCATCAATAGTTAGTTTTGCCAGATATTCTTGGGGAACCTATGCATATTGAAGGCAATTTCCTACAATTTTATGATTGGGAACCATTGGGGGTTGGGAACCAAAATATTATTCGCTTACACTTGAAAAATGTCTAGATCCGGCCCTGGTGTGTAGGCCATAATATCTGGATGAAATGTAAATTGGCAAGAACACAGCTGTCACAAATGCCTGTGGGTGCCAATAAATTGCATGACCTCCCTCCCATATCCTGGAACAGGGCCCCTAGGCTGAGATCTTCAGCAGAACCCCCCTATAGTGAATTCATAATGTGAAAGAAAATGAGAATGGCCCAGGTCCCAGGGCTGAAACTCTATCAGCCCCACCCTCATGGGCGGACCATGATAAAGCATCAGCTTTGCTGCACAATACAGCGGATCCTACTATAAGATTTTCTTGCTTAGTAAGACTTATTTTCCTGGTGCCAATTCTTATTACTAGAGCCCGGAAGTTTAGGCTCTAAAAATGGTCGAAATAAGTAGGCACTAAAAATGTCTAGAAT
The DNA here is from genome assembly GCF_987345545.1 of Pholcus phalangioides. Taxonomy (NCBI): domain Eukaryota; kingdom Metazoa; phylum Arthropoda; class Arachnida; order Araneae; family Pholcidae; genus Pholcus; species Pholcus phalangioides. The sequence continues at coordinate 17,291,154 of NW_028301604.1, forward strand.
AGGCATTAAAAAAAAGACAGTTTTTAGTTAATACCATAATTTATGAAAGGAAATATAAGGGGATCCAAAAACTAGCTGAAAAATTTGTTGCATTAATCCACCTGTTTTAATTATAGTTTATAGTAACTGCATTATTATCCAAGTTAAATTGATTCCAAGCCCAAAAGAAAATGCTAGTGGATCCTTGGGATTAGGTCAATTCTAGGGCCCACCATTACCAGACGCAAAGCCCGAAGAGAATTATCTGTGGGGCTTCTGAGTTGCAATAATTTTCATTTATTTGATGTTTTACTTATAATTATCATTTCTTTGGTTGAAATATAGCCATCTTGTTTTCTACTGTAAAAAAATTTAACTTTTTTATATTGCCACATGCAGGACTCCTTCAAGAGCGGGGCCATGGCTCACAGAAAGTGGGGTAAGAGCAGACGGCTCTGGAGTCCCATGTTTTGATTTTATTTTTTATACCATAAATGCACTGCAGACAACGATGGCTATTTACATACATATTTGGTATTCAATTAAATTGATTAGTCGCCCTCTGGGTCTGCGACATATGCAGCCATACCATGACTTAAACTGATGACCTCGAGACAGTCATCGATAAGCTGTACATATGCAGTCCAATGCCTGTTTCTTCTGCTTTTCTAATATGGGCAGCGTTTGTCAAACAAAATCATCCATAGATGGCTTTTTTCTCAGCACGAGATATCAAGGAAAATCATCCTTAAAATCATCCATGTTTAACACCATCCGGTCGAAGCAAAGTTAATCCATGGCAACACCAAATGTTCCCTATCTCTCAGATCACTTTTTCACATTTAAACAGGGCTGGAAGGTGTGGGGAGGGGGCTTTCTGATGATAATTAGTACTAAGAGTTGGAAAATTTTAAAGAGCTATTCTTTTGTTCTCGATGCTCAAAATACCCATGTTTTGTAGATTACAGACTTTGAAATTCACTAATAAACTCAAAACTATGTTAAAATAGACATTTATGGCAGAAAAAGTTCAAAAAAGTTCAACATTTTTACAAAAAATTTTGAAAATGCACAAAAAAGACATGTCATTTTGCCTGAACTTCCAGGCTCTATTTATTACTAATACTCATCGAGATTTCTCGTTTAAAGCATTTTCCTGCAGAAAGTAGGGTACAAAATGACTGTTGAATGATGTGTGTACTGAATCGTGCAATTTCCCTCACGGCTCTAACATTCCCCTCTTTTTCCCCAGTCCAAAAAATCAAGGGTTTTCTTTTCCTTACTTCTGAAAAACAAAGTTACATTCTGCATCAGCCTTTAAGACACTGTATTGTCTTGAGCACACATCTCTCCACAAAACTTGTATTCAAAGACAACATTGTTGGATTGGTTGGACCAAAAAATATTTATGGTTCACATCTGATGAAATAGTTATTCAATTGTTCGAAATGTCTTAATAAGTTGAACGTGCAGTGCATATATAGAGGATTAAATTTTTTCCATGTAGATGAATCCTCAAGATAGTTTCTTCTATCCCAAAAGAATGGTAAGCAACACTAAAACACTAAAAATATATACTTTTGATAACTTGAGATGCTCAGAATAAAAATTTAACTATAATAAATCTACGGCCAAAGTTATGACTGTCTTGAGGCCAGTTGGGATGCTTGTTCAATTGTGTTTCCAGGGACTGGGGGAGCAGGTGGGGTCTGGTGCCGGTTTGGTGACAGATCCGCATGGTACATTTCTGCACACTGGGAATTTGACAATTCTGCAAAACGTGGGCCCTTCTTGCCTTTCTCTCTCTCTGTGTTTTTTTCCCCTTCCTCCTTTTCTTTACCATAAATGGACTGAAGTTATGAGGGGGCTGTATCCACATGACATTGTGCCACTGAAATCACCTTTCATGCATATTCGTGATTGAAATTATAGTAAAATGATAACTCATTTCATAGTTATGATGTAGGTTCTTTTTGTTTTGTTTGTGACTCCCTGAAAAATCTAGACTCCTTGAAAAGAAAGTTGCGCTTTGAAACTTAAAACCAACCCACAATGTTATCTCAACTTTATTTTTTGGTCAGTAGCACCCTTGGTGAATCCAGAAATAATGTTAGATAACTCTGTAATAAGTTTGAAAGCTCTCAATTATATTTTACAGATTTGGATTTGATCTTTTTGTCAGATTTACTCTGTGGATGGCAATCCCAGTGTCAAATGACGACTCAAAAATTTTTTCAATTTTTCATAGTTTTAAACAAATATACTTTGACATTGTCATTCTGGAGTCACATTTTCATCTTCAAAGAAGAAAACGTCCTTTCATAGGTGAATACATCATTATGTATATTAAAATATTTACTTCATTTCTTACCCTAGTAGAAAAAACCCCAGATCACAATGCTTCCTTCCTGGTTTTTCTAGGCAGTGTCCTACATCAAATTAATTCATTAAAACAATCGTAATATTGGCTTTATTTGAACATAATTATGTGCGTGAAAAAAATCTTTCAACACTTATTTTAATTTTTATGTCAAAATGTGTGTCGTGAACATATCACAAACTAATAAACTACAATTAAATGGTGATAATTTTCTTTTATATTTATCAAATTTACTGACTTCAATTAGGAATTATGGATAATCGCTGGTGAAAGTGATACACATTAAAATTCATTAAATTTACAGAGCCTATTGGTGATTATGCATAGCCACTGATTTACCACCTTTCCTGTAATATTTACCGGTAAAATACAATGTGGAGTGAAATATTCCAAAACCATTCGACATTCTAGTGATAAAATAAAAATACTTGAACTTCAACAATGTATTGTGGAAACAGCCCTTATACAACTCCTATCTACTTAAGGAAGGGAATAAAAGAAATAAATAAAGGAATAAAAGGGAAAAAAATAAATATGGAGTTTGTATATACAAACTCCATAGCGTACCTAGGATTTTCTCTTTGAGGGAAGCATTCACTCAGCATTTTTTCGTCCCGAAAGAAGTTTTATTTGTTTTACTGCAAAAATAAACCATAATCTCGGTGTCATAAAAAAATCCTGGCCTGGGGACCCAGCACTAGCAAGTGGGGGGGTTTAGACATTAGATTCAACAGTAGATTTATTAATAATGCATCAGCTCTATATGAAAAGACTGTTATACAGTGAGAGGCATAATTATAAGATGCCATGACTATTCACGAAATAAAACCGAAAGAATTTCCACAATAATGAAACTTAATTACATGTATCTATACTGTTGTGTACAATTGTGAGTGAAATTACAAGGACGTCCGAAAAATAGTTTTTGATATTTTAATATTTTTGTGAATTCTCCAGTAAGAAATTAGGATAGAAATGTAGGACATTTTCATTTCCATCATTTTACAGTAGTGTAGCACTGCGTTACTTTATGCAAATCATTTTATTTTTACATCACTTGGATAACAAGCAAATAAAAATATTCCCTCTTCACAATTATATCAGAAAAATGTCATGGGGTACAAAGCTGCAAGAAAGTGATATTCGTGAATTGGCTATTGCCTGGCACAAGTGTTTCTAAAACGTATACAGCAAATAAAATTGGACATTCTCTGTGTGCTCTCATGAATGTTTTAAACTGTGGAATATGTGGCTTTGTAGAAAAATGATCTGGGTGCACCCTATGCTTGTCTGCCTGATCAAAGCACAATGTTTGTGCTCTAGCAGTAGAGCAAAATGGCATCCAGGAATATAAAATCTGCCATGCAACTGCAGTGCTCACAGCAAACAATTTCAAGAGTTAAGTTCTACAAGTAACATCAAATTCATGAAAATGAAGAAAAAACCAACTTTGAAGCACAAACAGGATCGTTTGACTCTCGCAAAACATAGCATACCTTGGACTCGTCAGTGGTATTGTTGTGTTCTCGGACGAAAAGGAATTCTGTCTTGATGGTCCAAATGGCTTCCATTCATATTGGCATGATTTGAGGTTGTAATGAAGTAATTAATGAGTTGTCAAATGGGTAATGGTTCAGTGACGGTTTGGGGAGCATTTTCTGCCCAAAGAAAGACTTTGTTTTTCCACCCTCAAGGATGAACTTAAAAAGCTATGTAGAACTTTTGCAGGAGCATCTTGATATATATAAAGATGATTTTTGTGGCGAAGATTGCATATTCCAACAAGATAATGTGCACATTCATGTGTCAGGTCACACAAAGCAGTGGTTCAAGCAAGAAAACATCAATGTTCTTTCATGACCAACTCATTCCCCTTATCTCAACCCCATGGAAAACTTGTGGGGCATCCTTTGAAGATTAGTATACGCAGGCAGGAGGCAATTTTCTTCCATCGAGAATCTAAAATCCACCATATCACAGGCTTAGAATGTTTCTTGACTCATTGATTTGGTTGAATCTATACCAAATTACATTTTTGCTTCGATTAGCAACAGAGATGGTTGTATGAAATATTGATTTTGATAAATTTATATGTAATTAGTTTGAATTTTATTTTACTTTCCCTCAAAAATCTTTCTTATAATTTTGTCTATATTATATTTTGTTTTTTCATTAAATGTGAAAATATTTTTTTTAATTCACAATATTTATTATAAAGTTAATTTGCACTGTCATAAAACAGCTTGAAATTTTTGATATACAGTTGAATCCTGTATATCAAAGAACACCAAGAGAATGGAGGAATCACTTCGTTAAAACGAAATTTTGTTACAAAGGAATTCCAGTTTACCTAGCATTGTTCCTATGTAAACTTATTTAGGTGATTAGAAAAGTGTTCATTAAAACTAGATTTTTGCTATAATGGTATTCGTTAGAACGGGATTCGACTGCATTTTACTTTGCTCTTTCTTGTGATTTCACTAAAATTTAAGTGTCTTATAATTATGTCTCTTATCATACTTTTTAGACTTTTTATTCTATTTTTCATTCTTGATATTTTTTCCCTTTTGAATGTTTCAATTATTTTCGGCTGATTTTAGTCATAAAAGTGTGCACTAAAATATATAACTAAATCTTTTTTTTAAGGTTAACAGGTTTTTCTTTTCTTTGCAATGAAATTTTGACCAGAGGAAATTTAAGCCAACATTCTCTCAAAATTATTTCTCTTAACATATTTGCAGATGGAACAATGCAACTATATTATGGTTGAAGAAACTACCTGTGAGAATCGTATCCAATAATAAAAGAGCAACAGGGTAGAAAATTTACGGTAAATTTGAGAAATCTTCAGAGATTCCCATTTATACATATATTTTTCATAATTCAAAGTAGTGATTCTCAGAGTGGGTAATATTGTTCATTAGAAAGAATGGGAAAGGGGCCAGTAAACGATGCACAATAGCCCTGTTTATATGCACAATATTGCGGAAGCATTGGAAGTCTAGCACCCACTCGAAGACTTTTTCCCACGACTTTAAAAAAAAAACTTTTTAAAAAAATACTACAAAGATCGTATCTGTATGTGCATGTCCATGTTGTCGCGAGGTTGTGGGTCGTGAACATATTAAATTAAAATTTAGACATTGCTCAAAGAGGTACTCAAGATAATTGTTGTGCCGCATAAACTTTATTCTTAAATTTTTATATTATGTTATCATGTATCAACATCATTATCTCGCGCACCTATTTAAAATAATAGTTAACAATAAAAAGAAATATATTTTGTCACTCGCCAACCACCATCTTGAGCAATGACCTTTTTACGTTTTTTCTCGACCTATGATCACAAAGATCCCAGTGTACTTATTTAATATATTCTGCACCATCATCATGGCACAAATGCCAGACCGACTTTTAACTCATTTCACACACTAAGCACCTTTTAAAGCTTTTGAAAAGATTAAGGACACATCACAAAAAGGATACCAAGGTGCTTAGCACTTCAACACTAAAAACTACACCCACATCATACTGTATTCCCGGAGCTAGTCGTGAGCTTTTCTCTCTCATGAGGCAATCGGGTGTTAAGTTTAGTTTGCTTTGTTAACCCTAGAATACTAACTCAGTCTTGGAGACGTAGAGGTATAGGCAGTTAACATGTAGTTTTATCAATCACTTTTTTTCTTAGCTATACGCCGTTAACCCTAGAATACTATGATTGGTCGAATAAGGCACTTTTGCGCCCAACACAGATTAAGAAACCAAAGAATAAAAAGGAAAAAGTGTTTTGGATTCCAACTGGTAAAAAAAAATCTGGATTGCAGTGATTTATAAGATGAAAACGTTGCCATACTTTTCTGATGCCAGAGATTTTGAAAAACAAGACATGTTATGGCATGACGACTTTTTCATCATTGTTTTCACATATTGTCATCGATGTTGATGGATCCCAGCAAGTTATATCCAATATAAATGAAATGAATTGCGTCATGTTAACTTTGACTTTAAAGGGGAAATTGCAATCATGACAACGTAATATGAAGCAGATCTTAATTTTCTTTTTGCCCATAGTTTCCCTTGGAGCATATTTTCTTCTTGTGCCCCCATCCAGGGTTACCTTGAGAGCACCATGGGTCCCCGGAGCAAGTGATTTTTCTGAGGCCTTACCGGGAAAATTTACATGCATACTCCTAGACAATTTGAACTATATCTCATTTTTGTGAGGCCCCTGGGCTGTGCCCTGCTAGACCCATGCATTAAGACGGCACTGCCCCTCCATTCAGGAGCAAGCCTATTTCTATTTATCAAATTGATTTTCGAGTTGATTCATAGTGACCCATCTTCAGACTTTCTGACTGGAGTACTGTAAGTCCCTGCCCCTGTGGGTTTTTTTTAATTCTAATAAAATGGTAATTTTTCCCCCACCACATTTCACTTAAATGCCTTATTTTTTTACAGCTACATTTTTTTTGTTCATGGTCCTCCTTAACCACTTTTCAAGGAACTCCCTTTCATAGACGAAGATAGACTTGGAAGTCTGGGGGGGCATGGTAATTATTGCTGGGGGTAAGAATGATGTCAACTCATTTATACACATATACATTAGATCTGTCCACTCCACTTTTGACGTGGGTCCATCCATACTCCCTTTCTGCTTGATTTTCACCTGTACCTTCCCTTCCCCCCCCCCCCCCCCCCACAGAATATCCTAGAGCCACAAAGAGACGAGTACCCAGGTTGAGAACCACTGATATAGAGCACAATTTAGTTAGTAATAAAGAAATAATAAGATATGTCTTTATGTAAAATACGGGAGATAACTTTTTAATTATATTAACCTGTTTCTGTTTTACAATGTGTGAACACAATATTCTTTGAATATAATTGTCATAGTTTGATTAGGCATTATTAAAATAATGAACCTTTTCTTGCAAGGAAATACTGTTTTCCCCATGTCATTAGGTTAGCCACATTAAGCTCTAAGCAATGTAATTATGGATGGACTTGCAGTAGGTCAACTTTACATTTATCATGTACATTGTTTGTGAATTTTAAAAATGTCAACTTTTCTTTTCAATGTGTTTCATTTCTCTCTTTTTGTAATACATATTCAAAAAAACATACACAACATTTTGTAGATTACATTATGAAGACATTGAAAAGGTTAACACAGTTTTCAGATGCTCTAAATTCCTGTGTTGCACGAGGCATAACATGTTGCTTCTGAAAATTTAAACAAAGCTGCCTTTTTGTATCATTCAAAATAAAATGTAGTTTAAAAGTAACTTTTTGAATGACATTCTAAAAACTAAGGAATTATAAATATCACAAATTTTAAGGAAGATTTCTTATATCTGGTAACTTTACCATAACTTCACTACCAGATGGATTATCTTCCCATTCATTACTTGCAGTAGATCTTCTTTTAGAGGAAAAGGAATTTCCTTTCGGCACATGACTAGAACCAGATGCAGTAGCAATACTACCACTGCAAGTACTCTCAGGAACCATTGTCTGTTTTGGTGGGTCACCACCAGCTGTATTACTTGTACTTTGAGGTGGACGAGGCAATCTTCTACGCAACCAGCTATGGCGCAATGCAGCAGGTGGAGTTATTCGCAAGGATGGATCCCATTCTAAACACCTTTTTAAAAAGTCAATAAATAGTACATCGTCGCATCCTTTGAGTGCTCGAATCCAATCTTTGCTATTTGGTGGGCCTCGAAGTTTTCCTAGTCGAGATCGTCCTCCATTGAAAACTAGTTTGCCATCAGGTTGCACAGATGTGGTACAATACCGAGGATGGCCTTTAGAATTAAAAAATGTTGTTACCCGTTTTGACTTCTGTAACAGAGCGGCTGAAGGCATACCTAGAAGTTCAATCATGCACGAGAGTTGGTCTGATTCATCTTCACCAGGCAACAATGGGCATCCAGTCAATAATTCTGCAAGGATGCAACCCAAGCTCCACATATCAATTGCCATGTCATACTTTGAACCAAGAATAATTTCAGGTGCTCTATAGAATCTAGACTGTATATATGTATACACTCTCTGATTTTCAAAGCAGCTAGAACCAAAATCAATCACTTTAATACCACTGCGCCCTTGTTGTTTCAACAATATGTTTTCAGGTTTCAAATCACAATGAATAATTTTGTTCCTATATAAGCCATCAAGACATTGCAAAAGAGAATGAGCAAACTTACGAACAAGCTGTAGGCTAAATCCCTGAAATTTATTTTTTTTAATTAGTTCGTATAAGTTAATACTGAGGAGTTCGAACGTAATGCAAACATGATTACGAAAAACAAAATGTTCATACATATGTACAATATTCATGGTATTATCTTCGTCTTGTTTCCGCAAATGATCCAAGATTCTAATCTCTTCTTGTGCTTGTCTATAAAATTGTTTTTCATTCCGAACCATCTTAAGGGCGACAAATTGATGCATTTTATGGTCATAGGCTTTGATAACTTGTCCAAAGCTTCCTTTCCCAATGATTTTAAGTACTTCATAACGGTATGAGATCTGATCATGAGACACATGTACATATGATCCAGTGCAGTCATCATAACCACAATTTTGAGGTGCACCTATTATTCCTTGGCGTTTTTTTGCATTCGCTCCAATGAAATATATTTCTGAAAAATAGTAAATTTCGTAATGTTCATAAGGTGTAAGTTTGTGCATATACATTTTCATGACCTGCTCAGGGGTAGCGACAAGAGTTTTTGGTTTGATGGTTTTCTTGCTTGATGAACTCTCATTGCTAGTTGTAGGACGGACCACTGGCAGCTGAAGACTAGGCGATTTACTCGAACTTGTGAGAGCATTATCAATCAGTTCACGATCGAATCGTCCAATCGTTTGACTTTTTATTGGAGGTAAATTGCTCTTTACCCTGCTGTCGCTAATTTTAGGTAAGAAAGATTCTTTACTGCCAATGTTACAGTTATCACTAATATTTGTCAAAAGAGATTTTGTGCGCGAAATGGATGCATCACTTTTTTTAATCTGTGCCGACATGGCAAAGACTCCCGTCACTTAACCCAATAGCAATAGATCATAGTTTTACATGCGGTAAAACTACTCAATTACTGTCACACAATGATTACAACATTGTAAACAACACACAATCAACAGACCAGGCGACCAGCATTGCCAAATGCATGAACAACAAAACGAAACTATAAACCAGTAATATCAGTCATATATATAATGACCATACATCCCGTATTTCTCGGGACAGTCCTTGATTTTTGTTTTTTTGGCTGTCCCGACTTTTTTGCAAAAATGTCCTGGTGTTTCCTTAGAGGAGAAAAAAGCCAACTTGAAAATTTTAATCGTTGATTTGAAGAATAATCTTTCTAACTAAGAAATTGCATAACGATAATGATCTGCCATTGATGGGGCGGCAATGATTTCATGGGATTATGTTCTTAAAATATTTTTGTAATACACGTGATAACTTCAATCTATATTTGTTACCAGATAAAACAATGGATCTACTTTCATTTCAAACAAGTTTTTTTTTCATCCCATTAAAAAGTTGCTATGAGACAGTAAATGATGTGACCATATTTTGTTTAGACGAAAATTGTGTGACTGAGCTGATTATTATTTTTTTTTTTGAAAAAAATATAAAATCCTGCGTTCACTATATTTTATACCATTTTTCAACAGAAAGGGTTTTCAACTTTTTAAAAAGGATTGGGTTTTCTTTTCTACCACAAAAACAATACAATCTCAATTCAATTTAACGGGAAGGGAGGGATTGTGAAGGACTACTGCAAATCCCTGATATCCCTGGCTATCATACTTCCTCGAGAAAAATATAGGAAATTCAATTTTCAAATACGGGACATCGACAAACAGTCGACAAATTGCGGCAAAATTGCCAATTATGACAATTTTCAAAAACATCTAATTTATGTTTGGAACCAACCCCCCCCCCCCCTCCTCCCGCCATCAACATTTAAAAGATTTTAAGAATAAATTCGTTTGTGGTAATTCGCGAATTCCGAATATTTCGACATCGATATTTATTATAAATCGATATCGGTTTTATGGATATTATGCCGAGGTGAATAGGAAAAGTGTCATTTCTCTCAACCGGGAATATATTTTGTTTCTCAAAAATCGAATCAACTTCATTTTTTCGTGCCGTCCAGTTTAATAAAATCAAACTATTTTTGGAGCACATCACTTAAACTGCATATACATTTTTTGACATTTTTAGACACTTAAAAAATTTCTGGAACACAATTTTTCGACTGAATCTTTAAAAAAAATTACTAGGGTTATTGACAACTTCATTGAGAAGAAATAAAGGACGAAATTCCCTATTTCTCCTCTAAGGGCAACTTTCTCTTTTCCTACGACAAAAGTGACCATATTTCCTCGAGAAAAATACGGGAAATTTGGTTCGCAAATACGGAACATCGCCAAATCACGGCTTCGCCAATTATGACACAAAATTAACCAAAATTTTCTAAAATACCAGAAATAGTTTTCAATCCCCAAGATTTGAAGGGGGCGGTAACCCAATTATCGTAATGTAATTCCTGAATTGGGAAGATAATTTTAATCACCGATTTGAAGAATATAAGTCAAGTTGGCTTCGTTGAAAATATGTGAAAAACCGGGACAAACAGAAAAAATCGAGACTGTCCAGGGCCATCTCCATTCTATCGTGGCTGTAGAAGCTATTCTTGTCAATTCGGATTCGTACTTGATATATTTGTGTGCGGATTATCGCAACTGATTAGGAATTTTTATATAATTTTCAAAATAAAAACATTTCATTTTGAAATTTGGTCTGGTTTTTTCCTCCTGGTAGCACTTTTGTTTATGCGAGTGCTGCTTTCACTGACAAAACAATTTGTCCAACTGCTTTTCTTGTTTTAATTTTTTCAGACTTAACCGACTGACGGTTTGAGGGTGTTGAGAAAATCTACTTGAAAAAGGTTCAGGTAATTGTCACAAAACTGCTTCGAAAAAAATCCAACCATTTTTCCTTCCCCCCGTACAAACAGCGGGATATCGGATTTAGTGTTGTGTGGTTTGAAATTTTTGTTCCGCCCACTGTTGAATGCTTCTTTGTAGGAGAGGAAAAGAAAAGGTGTGTTCTCTCGTAAAAGGATTCAAACTAAGTACAATACTTGGCTTTTTGTGGGCTCGTCTTTTTTTCCCATTCCTCTGCCAACGTATTTTTTACTTTTCAAGTAAAGATCTGGGCAAAATGGAAGTGATTACACACGAGCGCTGATTTGAACAACTACCAAATTATTTTACTCAAAAATTTCAACAAACTTACCGTATTCCCACGCATTGGCCGGCATGCCGTAAAACACGAGGGGCACCAGCTTTTTGTATGTTGTGGTCTTGGCCACTTTCGGCATGCCGGAAAAAGTGAGGTTATAATAGGATCACAGCATGCATTCAGCTGAATCAGTGGACTTTCCGAATAAAGTTTATATATATATATTTTTTTTTCTAAATCACTCTTCCTCGTTTTCTTTAAATATTAATTTGTCTCGTTCTTCCTCAGGAATAAATTGAATCTATGCATTATCTTGTGTTCATAAAACTTTGAAAAGAAAGTATTTTACTTACATAGTTCCTGAATTTTATTACTCCATGCCATCTGATATGAATTCAACTGTCAGCCTTCATTCATATACAGGGCCGCAATTAGGGGGAGCAGACGGGTCTCGTACCCCGGGCGCTGATTCCGAGGGGGTGCAAATTTCATTCTGAAACCTCTCCCTTACCATTACAAGAGGGCGTAAAAATGCGCGCTTGCCCCGGGTGACCAAGCATCTAGTTGCGGCCCTGTTCATACGCATGTATAGAAGACTAATCAAATTTTACCTTCTTTCAATTACAGTACCGACATTGAACAATATTTCAGATTCTCTCTGAAATATTTCATTTCCTTCTTCCTCCCATTCAGTTATTCATTCTAATATTAAATATTCAACTGTTTATTTTCACTAACATCCAGTAAGAGCCATCATTGTTGGCTCCGCGGATATGTATAATTTATTTTCCTGATAAGAAATTAATAAAAAATAAAGATATTCAAGAATTTTCCAGAATCCGTGAATCAAATTTATCGGCATTCCGGAAAATACGGATATTTTCAGCATGCTGGTATGTCCCACTGTTTCCCGGCATGCCAGCTAATGTGGGGGAATACGTTAATTGTTTTGCTAAGAAATTAGTTTTTCTCACTAATTGAATTCAATTGCTGTGGCCCGTTTGATCGTTAAATTTCTTCCTAAAAACATTATTGTGCAAATAAATGTTATGTTAGGTTGTTTGACCTCAAGACCTGTAAGACCTTTCTATTATGTGGACAATGGTGCTATTGGAAGAGCCGTTGCCAGAAATTTCTTGTGGGTTGGGGGAAGGGAACTGACAGTGCAGTACTTAGTCAAGATTCCACAATATATAAGTAAAATTCTGGCATTTAGGGGGATGATTGGCAGTGGGGGTGGAGCCAGAGGATGCAGTGAGTGATCGAGTACCTACAGTATTCTGTACCACTGATCTGAGCACCTCCAAAATTCATTCAGGGATCAATAGTTTCCATGTAAAGCTCAAGTCAAGCACCCACGGTTTCGTAACTCTTCCGACGTATCTAATGGCTGGGCCACCAGATCACTATCTTAGATGGAAAAAAAAAAGTCAGTCAACCATTTGGATGTTTCGTTTGTACAATGAGCACACTTTTTATAAGAAGTGTGAGTAAATGACCACAGAAGATACAATAAAAAAATTGTATTTTATTTTTAAATTTAAATGTACTTTTTTTTCGTTCAATGTTGAGGCATTGTGCTTGATGAGCACGTACAAGCTCATTCATGTCCTGTCACATAAGTGTGAGGAATTGATGGATGAGCTGCACATTTTTTTTTTTTTTTTCGTACGTAATGCTTAATCATAAGCCGTGGCTCAGCTTTTACAGCACAATACTTTTTTACTGGATTTTCACCCGTGGCCACTTAGTATATTCTAGAGCTACTGTGTCGTCGCGTGGACATCATTCTGGGATCTCATCACGAGCATCCAGATTTGTACCTCACTGGCGGCAGAGTGGTGGTCTACCGAAGTTTGTTTTCTGTGGTTTTTTAACTTAATGAACGGTTACAGCAGCGGTTCTCATCCTTTTTTTACTCGCGGAGCCCTTTTCAGTATATAATTTCTATGGCGAAGCCCTGTTTCACTCGAGGAACACTTTTTGCATATAATTTTTATGGTAGAACCTTGTAGGCCTCTTATTTTTTATTTATCTATCAAAGTTACTGATTTGTTTTATTTTCCTCGAGTCACCGCGGAGCCCCTGGGAAGTGGAGCACCGGTTGAGAATCGCTGGGGTTACAGGTTTATCCTGCTTGAAAGTTCGAATTTACTCATGACCGGTCAACAATGTGATAACATGATTATATTTATTTCCACTTCCAACTGTTTTTTTTTTTAATTCTTACTATAACCGATAAAATTAAAAAAAAAAAAAAAAGCCACACACGAGTGCCCTTGCCTTATTTATTTTTTAGAACATTGCTCAACGAAGTGATGAACAATGATATAAAAATGTATATATTTGCATAAGCACTGGTACTATCTGAAAATTATCAACTGAGCAATGAAATGTTGCAGAGATTGAATACATGCGTGGATTTAGGTATTGCAAATGAGCCGCATTCTCGATTTCACTGAACATTAGCATGGCATAGTTTGCGCAAAGCTAATAGAATTCCATACATGTTATGTATGCCTTACCACAAATGTGATGCGCATACGTTCCCATATGCTTTCTCTGTGTATGTTCGCCCAACTCTGGTTCACAAGTATGGGCTGATCCAGGCATAGTCCGGGGGGTATAATGTCTTCATGGGGCCTACATGATAAAATTCTGGCACACAATAATTTTCGAAAGTATGTAAATATGTAAGCTGTTACTTCCATCGAAATATTGAACCCCCCCCCCTTCCCGTAAATCACTTTGCACGCGGGAGGGGGTGGGTTGGCGTGATCTTGGCATCACTGCCCAGCATATAACCTTCACAAGAGGGAAGCTCGCTGGACTCTAGAGGCATGACAATCTTGACAGACACTATGACAGTCTTTGTTTATAAAATTTTCGCTTTCACTATAAATTTTTTCAAAAAGAAAATAGTTTGTATACTTTGAAACGGTTTAGTCTGCTGAGTGAGGTTAGGGGCCCAGGCAAAGGCCAAGAAACAAGAAGTGAGAAGAAAACATGGTCCAAAGAGGGTTACAGGGGGTAGGGTAAAGGAGTTAAGAAACACTGGTATCAATTATGCTCTGCGTAAATAAACATGATACTGTATTTGGTTTTCTGATGTAGGGCTTTCCAATCACATCGGATAATTGAGGTTCTGCCGTATCGTACTTGAGTAGTGATAAAGAGGTAAAGATAAACAAATGAAAAATAAAATTAAAAAATTTCGCCTATACTGTAAAAAATTAAAATCACTGGAAAGCCAGGATGTCACAATTCGGGGGGGGGGGGGAATCCTGTTTATCTCTATGCATTCAGTGTTTCGCAGTCAATGAGTTTTAATACGATGTAATTTTTTCATGCCAAAATAAAAGTGAATGCCAGTACATATCCTACAATCAAGCGATAAGAATTTCTATAATAAGATAAAGACGTGCCTTTTAGGTGGGGCATTTCTTGCTGAAGAGCAGCCTTTCTTATACTTTCTGAAAATTCCTCTTCGTTTACAAAAGGATTAAGGCTTCTTTGAACTGACTATTCGAGAGCTGCTTGTCAAACGTCTATCTGCTAAGTTAATTGAAAACTGTCCCCTCCCGCCGAAGAGGCAGAAGCCATTTTGTCGTTTTCAACGCCCAGCGCTGTTGCGAGTACAATGGTCATTTTGTGGAGAAAAGAGAGGGGCGTATGCTAAGCCAGCTTAGTGATTCTTTATGGGGGGAAAGCAAGGCAGTATATTTACGGCCAGGACCATTTGGAAGTCAAAAAGTTCACACGTAAAAATACGGCCTAGACCGTTTGGAAGGCATCAACTTCACACGTAAATATACGTGCAGGACCGTCAGTCGGTTAAGGGTACGGTGAATTGTATCAAAATTATCTTTTATTATGCGAGAATGATTTACGTTAAAATCCCTCAAAAATGAAAGATCTAAAACAAAAAAGTTGAGAGCGCTGATGCTTTTTTACATGTTTTGTTTCCAACTTTTGTTTCTCTTCATATTAACGGCACACAATATTTAAATAAATGACTAATTTCAAATAGAACCTTTTAAATTTAAGTGAAAAAAATCGATTTTTCTGAATAAAAATCTTTTTCTGTAATTAAATATTCAATGAATGTCTGGGAAACATTGTTTATTTTTCTTCAGCCATCCAAAAGAAAAACATTGTTTATTTTTCTTCAGCCATCCAAAAGAAAAACATTGAGCATCTGCAAACTGCAATCCTTGTCAAACAATGTGTTGGACTCTTAACATTGATCTCGTATTTCGAGATAAGCAGTTCTGTTTGTTAACATCAAATAAAATGACAAATGAAACATAATGAAAATTTTTTTTTTTATTTAACAAAATATATCCCCTTGATCTAATCTGAGCAATGATTTGAAACAATGAAAAAAATTTAAAAATCAATGCTAACACTATCTCCTATACAACACATATCCTCGTCAATTAAACAGTTTTAATAACTTCAAAGATTTAATTTCCTTTCTTTAGCTTTCGTATGAGCTAAATGAGAAATTTGATCATTTCTTTTCTTACAGTAATTGTTAAGAGCATTGGTCATTTTTTTTAACAATAGGTTTCATTATTACTTCGGAAGAATGCTAGTTTTCGCAATTTTCAAAATTAAAGAAGAGACTTAAACGACTTAAACCATCAAGAGACTTTACCTCAACCTACTAAAACTCCTCCTTCGGACCCTAAAAATTAGAGCAGACCGAGCAGATAGACAGAGCAAAGGAGAACCCGCAGACCACATCATCCCTACCGAAGAAATAAAAAGTCGCAAAGAGACGCAAACGGAGAGCAGAGAACAGGAAGAAACAACCAGAACACAACCTTTAGCCATGGAACAAACCAAAGCCCCACGAGAAAAGAGGGTTCCAAAGTAGCAGCACACATCATCGAAGACCTGCTGCAGAAATGCTGCCGCACTCCTGATCGTGATACAACCGCCGAAAAAAACGGAGCCCCAAACAGAGAGAGGATCTCCAGGTTCTTCGTCGGAGGAATTGAGGACCATTTCGAGCCATCAGGAGAAGCAGGACTCGAGGAGGTTCTAGACCTTTTCAATGAGCAGCCCGAAAAATACTCGAAGTGTGCATACCTGGTGAAAACAGACAATGAAAAACGGAACAACCAGGATCACAAGAAAGGGAAAGAAAACATTGAGGGCTAAGGGCGACAGAGAATAGACGACCCCTCAGACATCTATCCCTGGAGCGCCGCAACGGAAAAGAACATCGGGCCCTGAGCGGAGAAAGAGGGACACCATACTGGAAGAGGATACAGACATCTCCGGGGACGAGATCCCAAAAAATTATATAGAGGCAGAAGATCCTGCCTACATTGAGAAGCTACTAAAAGAACATGAAGTTATAAAGAAAAAATACGCGCGCGGAGTTATCAACATAGCAGAAATGATAAGACGGGTGAGAGTCACCCTGCACTACAGCACCGGCCCGGACGAACGACGAAAATACAGCGGGCCCACCCACGCCTCATCTCAACTAAAAGTACAAGCAGATGAGTTGTGGCATTGATTTTGACGATGTCATCAGAGAATTTGCAAAACTAGAAAAAGTGGGAAGGAGGGGGTTGGTACCATGGCACCCCCAAGGGGTAGGCTGACAAAGTTCCAGCCCTGAGGCCCGGGATGATTTTCACCCTTTTTGTTTTTTCATGCTTTAAATTCATAAAGGGGGCCGCATAAGATCCCAGCCTGGGGCCCTGCTCCAGGATGTGGGGGCCATGGTTGGACCTTTCAAATAAATGAAGTGTGCGCGTAGATATATTCACACATTATATATTCTGCCTTAGATATTTACTTCTTTAATATATAATTTCATCCAGCGTGTTTTTTTTAGGTGAATAAGTCTTTTAAATCATTTGACGATACTGGGTGCATTCGCAAAAAGCTGCGAAACTTTTCGAAACGAAATAATTTGAACGCTCATATCTCAAGAAGTATTCAGTACACAGTATATCAGTGATTTTGATGTCTGCGGGTAGATATCGTTAAAGCAAATCCAATGATCTGGTTTTAATACCTCTTCTTTGGTCTGGGCACCAGGCTCGCGGTCAGCTTTCGTAACGAAATTCTTTTACGCTGTATCTCGTATGGTACGGAATGCATATAGATAACATTAGTATCGTCTGTTAGTTATTTAATTTTGTTTAATTGTCATTACCTACCACGAGATTCAAATCGCAGAATGTATTCACGTCAACACTTGGGGTCGTGTGTGCGTGTCTACCCCAATTTTTTTTCAATTGATGGATTCAATAATGCCGGGGGGGGGGGGGGGGCACCGAGAATTATTTAAGTGCTTAGAGCCTTCAAATGCGGCCTTGGAAGTATTATTCAGAAAACTGGATTGGACCGAGAAAGGAATTAAAATAAATGGAGAATTTCTCGACCATTTACGTTTTGCCGACGACATTATTATCAGCAGTAATACAGACGAACTAGAAGAAATGATACAAGAATTGGCAAAGGCAAGTATTGAGGTGGGCTTGTAAATGAATCTGCAAAAGACTACGATGCAAAGGAGTTCAACATGACTTTAGAGGACGATCTTGCTCAACAACAGAAGTAGAAAGTTACGTATTTCTGGGACAAAAAATTATCATGGACAGCGGAATCATTAATGAAATAAACAGAAGGATCAAGATTGGATGGAGCACTTTTGGAGAAACTAATTCTCAAGAGTCAGCCATTATGCCTGAAAAGAAATGTGTTCAACCAGTGTGTGCTACCAGCACTGACTTATGGAGCTGAAACATGGACACTCACAAGCAAGATGATACAAGCCTTTTTTTTTTTACATGTTAACTGGTGGGGATTTTGCCCCACCAGTAAAGATAAAAAATTACCACTGGTGGGGCAAAGCCCTTTTTTTGTTTTCCTGAAGCAGCTTCAACTTCAAACTCTACCAATATGAAGGGAGTCGAAGAAAAAACTCACACAAAAAGATTTCGATATTTGCGAGACCGATTTTTTATGACTGATTTTTTCTTTCAAGAAGGAAAATTCAACTGAAAAAATAAGTTTTCCAGGGAGTAACTTCTCTGGAATAGGTCGTTTGCTCTCGTGAAAAGTCAGACAAAGAACAGGTGGAGGATGGCCGAGAGGCGAAAGATAGGACCATTGATTGATTTTTTTTTATGCTCATTAAAGTGAAAACGATTTAGTTATATACCCTGGCAGTAAAAAATATCTAAAGTTACCGGATTGTCATCAGATGCTGGGGTTAAAACATTTTATTTGAGCAATATAGATAGATAAACATCAGTGTAAGTATCACAAGACCATCTAAATTCGAACATTAGGTGGTCTCCAGATCCGAAGAGAGGGGAATGAAGAAAAAAAGAAATACAGTGGAGAGAGAATCCCCCCCCCCCCGTTTATATACGACTTTCAAGAGACCAGATCACGGCATAGTTTTTATTCAACCCTGATTCTCCCATAATTTTTATTTAACTTTCGGATTATGCTTAAAAGTTATCTGAATATGAAGAAAACAAGGAAAGGTCATATGAGATTATGATTTTTTGATAAATTTAATCCAATGATGACTTTTTGCCCTTACTTTAATCTCTTCAGGATTCTTACGATTATTTTACAACTGGGAAAAAAAGAAAAT
This sequence comes from Pholcus phalangioides, assembly GCF_987345545.1. Taxonomy (NCBI): domain Eukaryota; kingdom Metazoa; phylum Arthropoda; class Arachnida; order Araneae; family Pholcidae; genus Pholcus; species Pholcus phalangioides. Next base: position 17,310,417 of record NW_028301604.1, read on the forward strand.
TAAAAACAAATTTGTAAGACTTTCTGCGAATAATATATACTGTTTTTATATATATATATATATATATATATATATATATATATATATATATACACAGATTTATATATATATTTTGCAACCGTCTCCAAAAGTAGGGTAATTAATTAATACTTTAATTAATTTATTTATTAATACTTTTATTAATTTATTAATACTTTTATTAATATTTCTATTAAAAAATAATTTTATTGAAATCTTTGTGACATTTCCGCCTGCTATGTCATTTGTACGAACACATTGGAGCTTACTCCGCTTCGAGTGCCCCACAAGTTTAAATTTCTTATAAAATGGCCTGTGATACAAAGGATACAGACAACGCAAAGGAGCATGGAAAGATGTATGCTAGGCATCACAAGAAGAGACAGAAAACGAATCACTTTGATAAGAGGAACCATACAAAGATATATGATATCATGCAAAGAATTAAACGTCTAAACATGGAAATGGGGTGGATATATTGCAAAAAGACAGGACAACAGATGGACCACGGGTATTCTATATTGGTACCCCCTGGTGTTAAACGTCCGAGAAGGCGTCCCTGCGCAAGATGGATCGACGAGATCAGAAAAGTGGCTGGAGTCAACTGGATGGCTAAAGCATCAGACAGGTCAAAATGGAAAAATTTAGACCTTCATCCAGTAGTGGATTGAAAATGGTTGATGATTACAAAATACTATGAAAAATAGCATTTTTAACCTATAGAAATACAAGCAGCAATTAAAAAAAGGATTTCAGTTTCAAAAATATATAAAATCATGTTCATTTCTAATTGCCTTAGGGACTATGCAACTTTGTTTACTTATGTTAAACGTCATTCAATAATATGACTTGATAAAAAATTGTGTTAAAATTTTTTTTTCCCCCACTGTGTATAATTACACTGCTAGCCACAGTAAATGCAACGCCCTGAAGGAAGCATGCAAATAATATGAAATTTACAACATGCATTAGCGGAGGTGAGATATGCAAATGATTAGAATTTCAGAGCAGACACACATCACGCGCGCCTGTGGCGCCACTTCAACTTTATTTAAGGCTTGGAGATTTCGACGATTTGAAGTACGGCAATTGTGTTTTTCTTGTGGTTTTTTCAAAAAAACGATCAATTATGCCTCGTAGAAAACCGCGATCATCTTTTGATCAAGTATCCGAGTTCGACAGAGGAAGGATAGTGGCCTACCGAGATTGTGGATTATCTTTCAGGGAAATCGGTAGTCGTGTTGGACGAAACCAAACAACTGTAATGCGGATATGTGATCGTTGGATGCAGGAGGGTACGACGGACCGACGTGTTCGATCGCATCCACCTCAGTGCACCACTTCACGTGATGACAGGCGTATTGTGCGTATGGCAGTGACGGATCGCTCTGCCACATCACGAACCATAGCACAGCACATTCAGTCTGTACCGCATCATCCAGTGTCTGCGCGTACCATTCGACGCCGTTTGCAGCAGAGTGGTCTGTCCGCAAGACGTCCATTGCTTCGTCTACCCTTGACGCAGAACCACAGACGTCTCCACCGCCAATAGTGCGATGAAAGAAGGATGTGGACGGCACAATGGAATGAAATTGTCTTTACTGACGAGTCACGCTTCTGTCTGCAACACCACGATGGTCGGATTCGAGTCTGGAGACACCGTGGAGAGAGGATGCTGAACAGCTGCGTTATGCACCGCTTCCCTGGCCAGCTCGCTCTCCGGATCTTTCGCCGATAGAAAACATGTGGTCCATGGTTGCTCAATGATTGACCCAGATTACATCCCCAGCTGCCACACCAGATCAACTTTGGCAACGCGTGGAAGCTGCTTGGTCTGCTGTACCCCAAGAACACATCCAAAGTCTCTTTGAATCAATGCCGAGGCGTGTGGCAGCGGTGATCTCCAACAATGGCGGCTACTCTGGCTACTGATTTTGGCAGGAACCACACTTCACAGAAGTCTATAAATTTAATCATTTGATGCTTGGTCAACATGTTATCTACAAAATAAATATTATTGCGATATCTCTTGTCTTTCTTGGTGTTGCAATTTGGGTGGCCAGCAGTGTATTTGTACATTTCTATTATTCGCACAGCCGTTCAAGTATTACGTCAGCATCGAGGGGGGGGGGTTTCGGATTTGTTGACTTTTGATGACAAGGGGGGGGGGGTTGAAGGTTTCTTACGTCATCAACCACCTTTTTTGAAGATATGAAATATTCTAGGCTGCTGACAAGGAAGGGGGTCAAAAAAAAATGGCTAAAAATCTGCTTACGTAATACTTGAATGGCCCCTAAGCACCAATAGGGAAAAATAGGGTTTTGTATTTGCTTACTTATATATATAATAAGGCAGGAAGAGGGGTTTGGAGATTATCTAAGCATTTGGATGAGAAAATATTGGCATGGTTTTATTCAAATCGGATTTGAAAATTGAATGCATCGTCAGTTTATTGAGAACATAGTTACAGTGCCTTGGCTAACAAATGTTTCCGCTTGTAAATTTTTTGGCAAACTATTTTTTTAGCGGTTTTTCTGCCTTGGCTAACGGATGCGATTAATGATCATTTTCTTTGATACAGATGCATGCAATGACGTAAATTAGCTGCATCATGAGCTGAATTTTAGAATGTCACTCGAGCATCGATTAACTCGCATCCCCCTTTGTAACCTTTTCTCCAGATGTACCAAAACACAAACGGGTGGGGACATCTACACACTCGACTGCGTTGTGTTAGCACTGGCTTAAGTGGAATAAAGCTAGTGTTTATTGTGTGTGCATAGTGTAAAATAAAAAGATCTCATACTCCTATAAATTCTCATTCATTTCAATTTCGAAGCTATTCATTTTATCGTTTCGTCCGTTTTTATCGTCTTTATAAGTCCTTGGTGTGTTAAAAAACTTATCTTTAAATTTTGAGCAAATGGAATAAATTAAACAATATTCCATAGAAACTTATGGGAAATTGTGTTTCAACAAACAAGTGATTCTGGAGCGAATTTCTTCATACAGTACTGTATCCTCATTTCCAACCAAATGTAATGCAGTATCTCGTACAACTGAAGGCATATAAATCAACAATTTCCTGTTAATTGAGCTCACTCGCACTGATATAGAAACTCCCAATAGCAGGTCAGGCGGACACTGTTTACCGCAAAACGAAGAACATCTTTGGTTTTGGTTTGACTTTGAGACTGGAACTAAAACTAAACTCTCCTCCCCCCAACTCCTGACGAAGATCTTTCATATATACTGTATCACTCGCTGACTCATACAGAGAAGCATGTTCACGTTCAGTTTGTCTGATTCTTAGTTGTCTTCTATTTGTGTCTTGGTAATTTGTGTTAAAATGTTTAATAAATTTGTGTTATGTGTACGCCTCGGCTTCAGCAGGCTTTTGCAAATGCAGTGAAAAGAACCGTGAGGGCTCATGAGCGGAATGCGCTCTTTTCGCACATTGTCTGCTCATGTTGGCTGTTTGGCGTGTAACGTGACCTGTTAAAAGGCCGCCTGTGATTGGTCGGAAATGACCGTGAGCCGCTTCGCTCACGACGCACCACCATTCTTCTGAACTCACAACCGATCTCTTCTCAAGACCCCATGTTCCCTCCTAAGAACGCGTTGGCCACGCTTCCTTTTTTTTCCCCCCTTCCTTTGCCGGAGCTCGTTTCTTTTTTATTCTACTTTTTTTTAATGTTCCAATACTTCCAATGATAATTCCAAACAAATAGGCAGCTCTAGAGAAAATGTTCACCCCGTACGAAATCTTTCGTGCTTCTCTGCCCACCCCCCTCCAAATTCAAAATTCCAGCATTTGCTAAAAAAAACCACAGAAAAAATGTTTTTTTTGTTCTTTCACCATGGTTTGGGTGCACCTCCTGTAGGGTACCACATCCAAGAGGTGGGCTGATAAGGCCCCGGTGTGATTTTAATCTTTTTTGTTTTTTCACGCTATAAATTCATCATAAAGGAGCCCCGTGAAAGTCTGGTCGGGGGGCCCCGTAAAAGATCCCAGCCTGGGGGCCATGACCACATCATTTTTCTTTGTCTACTCACTAGTGCTTGGAATGAGGCTTTCTGCTCCACCTGATGTTGCCAGTGCAGTCTTATCAACACCACCTAAAGCATAAATCTGCTTTAGCTAGTGTTGGTCTTATGGGCATGGCCCCACATCCTGGAGCGGGGCTGGAATCTTTTGCGGGGGAGCCCCGATCAGACTTTTCACGGGCCCCTTCTGTAGTTAATTTATAGCGTGAAAAAACACAAAAATGCGAACTATCCCGGGCCGCAAGGCTAGAGCCCTGTCAGCCCCCACTTTGTGGGGCCATGCGCATGGGTCTACCCGGACACGTCCCGGGGAACGGGGGGGGGGGGTGCTCAAGTGCAGAGGAGGCCTCGCGAAAATGATCTGTTGAAATTTCCAAGAATACGTAAGAGTTTAAATTGGTACGCCGTAACTAAGGGAATTATACAGATCTGGAGCCCGGGCGCTGGACTAGTGGGGGAGCCGAATTCACCTTTTAACTGCTCTTACATTACACGGGGACACCGAAATGCGAGCTTGTCCCGACTGAAAAAGTATCTAGTTCTGTCCCTGGATTCCGTCAAGACGGCGCTGCTCTTCACCTCGGATTTGTTGCCCCCTCCTAAAGCTGACAGAACCATTTTCCCTAATATTTTTTTGGTAAGAATTTTTCCTTTATATCTCGGAATTTCAGGCGCCGCCCTATGTGGCCAAGAGCCGCCTCTGCATTCATAATTTTCAACTGAAATTTATTTTTTTTTGTTTCAGTTGTGATTTTTTTAAATTAAAATTTCATGTGTAATTTGAATCCTGATCCACATAAATTTTTTTAGTCTCAATTCCGCATATAATTTTTATTGAAATTCCTGTCGTAATGTTAAAATTTCAATTTTACGCGTAATTCCCTTTAAATCTATTCTCTCATAATTTTTTTCAATGCAGAACTTTGTAAGACAGTACGAAAGCGGATTACAGAAGATGTCAGGAAGTTTAATTGCGATATTGTTCAAATTCACTCAAATCTCGTTTTCCACATAAATTGCAACGTTATCAGCAGGTGCTTCTAACCAGGAGAAAGCTTTTTATCAGTAAATCCGGTTTATTACGTCGGCGCACGTGCCGTGCTGCACAGACGAATCGAAATTTGAGTGAGAGGGTGTTCCTAATTTTTTGGCCAAGTGTAATTCGAATTAATCAGGTAATTTCAATATTAAATTGAATACAGGAAACTCAATAGGAATTCCTAAAATTCGATTTATCCAAGTTCGCCTGTATTATAAAAGTTAAAGATGGTGTCATATCTAATCCAATTTTTTTTTTTTTTTTTTTTTTTTTTAGTTTTCACGCTAAAAAATTACCTAAAAACAGAAACCATTAACATTTGATGACATTAAAAAGTTTTTTTATGTCATTTGCGCTTATTTTTCAGCGTTTGAATCAATGCGCATTTTTATTCATTTTTTAATAACAAAAGCATTATAAGCCACAATATGATGCATGAGATATCATTTCCGTAACTCCCACCTGAATGCGCTATTGGTCGTTTTTGGAAATTTGAATTTTCAAAATTGTGAAGAAAGCGCAAGAAGTGGAAATTGTGCTGTGAAAAAGTGAGACATTCGTTGCAAGGTCGCAGCGAGGTGAGGGGAGTTGGGGGTGTGGGTCTCCCCGAAATGTGAGAAAATGACCGAAAAAGGGGAAAAAATGGCCAAATCTATTGTTCTATCACTTTGGTCCCCCCCGAACGAAATTTCTGGCTATTGGCCTGATTCGTTGCTCTGATGTCTTTCTGTCAAAAACCATGTGCCAGATACGTACCATTTTAATAACACCTCAGAGAAAAAAAAAAAAAATCTTTTCTATAAATAAAATTGTAGTCTTGTCTGATAGTTTAAATTTTCACCCCGAGCTAAAAAAAAAAAAAAATTCGCTTTTCTTTTTCCTTTCAGTGGAAAAAAAAAACTTGAAAATAGTGAACTGAAGAAGTAAACCTTTTTCATCCAGATTAGAAAAAAAATTGGGAATCTTTGTCACTTGCCCTCTTACTGGAGCTGGGCCTCTTCGCCGAGCTTCCTCAAAACCAACTGGCGCTACCAATACCTGCTATAGTAGATCTACTATAGCTGATGTTGGCTCTACCAATATATCCCAGATACTACTAAGCTATCTAGGAGATATTGGCTTTACAGCCCTTCCCATATTGCAAGCCATGCTTTGTTGAATGACTGTCAAACTTATTGTATGAAGAATTTTCTATTTTGAAGCAAATGTTTGAAGGGGTGCTTCAACAAAGTGGCTTCTCTAAAGCGGAATTTAAAGATACATTGTCAAGAGTTTGATAAAATTAGAGGGCTATACAGGACAGTTTTTTTTATTTTTCCCGAAAAAGTGACCCAGTAAGCAGATGATTTGCCAACAAGGCTTAACTGTAATTTTAGTTAAATGAGATTTGATTGTACTTATGTGTATTTTGGAGGGTGGCCCACCGTGTCAGGAAGAACTGTGTAAGTTTGTTGTGTGTGTGGAGGATATAGCACAGGGCGGCAAGTTCTGAGAGCAATTTACATTAAATCAGAATGGTGGCAAAATTTGGAATAATCTGCAGGCACCTCTGAGGAAAGGTATTCAAAAAAGATATTTTGAGTAAATAATCCCTTCGGAAAGTGACATTTTAAATTGAAAACACTTTCATATGCTATTATATATATTTTTTTAATTTTTGATCGCCTCCTGTTAGATCCACTGTCCCTGACGAATATTGTATGTTAAGTTTACATGTATAAAACAATGGAATGAAAATTAAAAGTGACTCATTTTGATTTGCAACACTTTATTTGCTTTATTGAGTAATGCATAATTCAAAGTATTTATTTACATAAGCACATGCCTATATACAGACGTCCACAAACACAAAAATCAAAACTAATTTCAAAGGGCATTCAATCAGTGTTTACATACACAATACAACCCACTTATACTATTCACTTTTGTCACAAAATTCTTCACAAAGAATTTAAATACACTTTTCACATTGATTAAAAAAAATATTTCCACGATATAAATTATGTACTTGAAAACATCTTCGCTACAGTCTCGTAACTAAAATTAAAACGAAAATCGAAGTGGACAACACACACAGATCACACACACCGGTTATAATATGAAGCATACCTACATTACATAAATACCCCAATGAAATGTACACTGGAGTTATTGAAGCTGGCAGTTACCAGTGGCTGTCAACACATTATAACAGTCAGTACAAATATCACCAATCACATATTTTATTTTTTTTATATTAGTTAAATTACAGAAGGGTCTATGAGAACTTTATTCTCAGAGGTGAGAGAGAAATATTTTCTTATATTTTCCCTTACTTGCAGTATATCTTAAACATGTCATAAATTGAAAATATGAGTTAGCAATATTCAACTTAATGTATGTCTTACTTACGAAATCAATTTGATTAATTACACAATTATGTCAGGTAACTGATAATGTTTTCACAGAAGTTGTCAATAGTGTTTTTTGGGGCAAATGACCATTGGTAAAATTCATTTTCTTACCTACAATGGTGATTGGCATCATCAGGAGGTATGTACCAAAAATAAACTTTTAACAAAACTACAGAATTGGATGCTTTATCATAGATGAGCAACTCTTTGCCACTCTTCTTTTTGGAGTTACTATGCAAATTTATTTTGTTCAAATAAATTACGTTATATTACCCTTATGAGGTGTACAGTTTTATGATTATCCAATAGCTGATTCCTCAACCAACAGTCTTAGAGAAAACTATAGCACAAAACATTTAAGATATTGTCGTACATTATCTTAAAAGCCGTTCAGGTAAATATACATATATATCTTAATAAGTTGGTAAATTAATTTTTTTATGGTTTCTTAGTCTTTTACTTCGTATTCAGTGGGGGAAAAAATCAGATATGTGGCACAAAAAAAAAAAAACATTCTTTTATGACAAAAACTGATATACAAACTATGTACACTAAAGCTATATAAGTATAGCTAATTAAAATTGAAGATTTTTTTTGCTGAGAAATGGGTCACACAAAATTATTTCAGAAATAAAAAAAAATTGACACATTTAATTTATTAATTAGGAACACTCTAATGTCTTCTCTGTAATCTTAAATAAATCACATTGGTTACTAGATAAGCTTTTATAGCACTCCTTAACCCTTTAAGCAGCACTGACAAGATATCTCCCTGTTTGAGCGCCTCTTAATTTAGTATTGTCAAGCCCAAATATTTTGTTAAGTTGATTTCTCAATGGAACACTTTCCTTTTTTCACTATCTTTGCACTTGCTGAAAATCGGAAGAAAGCCTGCTCCATTAGAAAAGATATGGGATTTTACAGGGAGTTTAATGATTTCTGCTGTATTGCTCAAAGGGTTGAAGCTTGGCCAGAATGGGTTTTGTAATAAAAAGGAAGTACAGTCAAATCCTGTTATAACGAACTTCAAGAGACCTGAGAAATCACTTCGTTAAAACAAAATTTTGTTATAAAATAAAGGAAATACAGGTTTTTGCACTGTTTCTATGTAAACTTATCTGGCAAATTAGAAAAGTGTTCGTCAAAACAAGATTTTCGCTATATCGGTATTCGACTATATAAGATTCTCTCATAAAATTCAATGTGTCATAACTCCATCAATTTTGGTCACAAGATAATTTTTTTAAATGTCAATATATGAACATTTTTGTTTATTATATGTTATATATAATATCTGTGGGGGCATATAAAAATTAAATTCTGTAACTTTAAGAAATAATTTTTTTTTAGAACCATGTCTAACATCTGAAACATTTTTTGAAATTGGTAGAACCCTCTGTTAGTCAAAACAAAATTAAGGAATTATTCAAAACTAAAAATTTTAACTTAATTTAACTAGCGAAATAAGTTAAACATTATAACCAAAACATCAAAATTGACATAATACAAATGATTTCAGTATTTTACTAATGTTACAAATTATTTTAAAAAATTATGAATATACGCATTCTGTTGTTCTGAACCTTTATTTTATCCTATTTCTTCCCTTCAAAACCACTCTCACAATAAATAGAAAAAGAACATTCTTCATAAAACTAGAGAAAACCTTCATGAATATTGATATAAAAATTGTCTGATGTCATAGGGGCCGTTCAAGTATTACATAAGCAAATTTTTAGCTATTTGGGGTCCTTCCTCATCTTTACTTTGCTGATGGTGTACCCCATCAGCAAAAGTAAGAAAAACTGACCCCCTCTCCCCCCCCCTTGTCAGCGAAATTTCATCATCAGCTCTGCCCCTCTGAATCCTAACACATATTGGTGTGATTAGAGATGTGCACAGGGGGCTCGTGTGCGTGCCCCCCTCCCCCACGATCAAAAATGTATTTTTTAATGCAAAAAATTCTTTTAATTGAAATTTCGGAAGAAAATATCTTTGAAATTAACAGAAATGATTTATAATAACAATGCCATTTGAAGACTATGAACTCAAAATTTATCTTTAATAAATTCATTGCGATCCACCCTCTAAGCCATATAATGAAAAATCGCATAAAGGCACTTGGCCGTGTAGACCAAATATGGCTCTGGGGGTTATCTGATGCAGCATGCCCTCCCCAAACCTAATTTTGTAAAAATGAACTAAGCGGCACATTTACAGATTGCTTGTGTCCCGTGGTACAATTGCAGAACATTTAAGCGGCTTGTGACACATTTTTTCAGATCACTTAAATAACCCGGGACACATTTTCAGATCACTTAAATAACCCGGGACATAGTTCTAGAACACTTAACCAGTCAACTGTCCAATTAATTTCTCCGAGCGTTACCCGCGGTGCCCACTTTTTTTTTGAAGATGCGCACGCTTTTTCCCTTTTCTTGGAATTTTGAAATATTAAAATATTTTTTTATAGCATGTTTTTTTACAGCTCGAATGTGTCAAGACATAATATGACACCCCAAAAGTGGGGAGGGGCGGTCATAATGTCCTGTGACTAAAAGAAATGCTGTTGATAGATTTGTGTGGAACCATAGTAGTTGAACCTTTGCTAAAAGATATATGAGTAATAAAACAGATGCATCTTCTCAAGGGAATCGGAAATCGAAAAAAAAAGCGATGGGGATGCAGCTTTGCAAAACATGACAAAGATAATAGTAATAATAATCTCAGACCTTGAAATATAATTGTCAACTCCATCTAGTGATGAGATAATAAAGTAGAAGGATGGCTGTACATGTATGACAAATTATTTCGTCATATCTTTGAAAAAGACTGCAAAGTCTTTCTGTCGGCAAATGCCGTCGTAGGCAACACCATTACACATATCAGTGACGGCAAATGCGTCTTAACCACTTGACTGGTGAAAAAAGTCTGCGCGTCGGCAAATGCCGTCATAGGCACCAACATTACGTATGGCAGCGTCGGCAAACGCTGCCGTAACCACTTGACTGGTTATAACTGACATATTTAGAGATCCCTTGAGTGACATGTGACGTAGTTTTAGAGCACTTAAGTGGCCCCCCAGTGCAGTTCTTACATCATTCAAGTTACCCGTCACATCTCAGATTATTTAAGTGATCCGTGGCATATAATTACGGATCACTTGAGTGATGCATGGCACAGTTCTAGAGCACTTAAGCTGCCCGGACACATTTCCAGATCACTTGGATTCGCGAAAAATTTAGAGATCACCAAAGTGGCTCGGTAGGGTACTTATCAGTAGTGGGGGGAATGTTACTTCAAGAGTGCCCACAAACTATGGAAAGGTTTTTCTCGTTTTTGGCTCACAGAGCAAGATGCCATTAAGAATATTTCATATTTTCATAAAGGGTGGTTGATGTCGTAAGCATTATTCAAACCCCCTCCCCCTTGTCATCAAAAGTCAGCAAATCGGAAACCCCTCATCGATGATGATGTAATACTTGAACGCCCCCATAAAGAGTGAGTCACAAAGTCCCCCCCCCCCTAAAGTAATATAACCTGTGCTTGTTACATTCCAGTGATAGTAAAAATTTCTATAACAACAAAAAATACTGCCACACTAAGTTCTCACAAATTATTTAGTCATACTTGGGATGTTGAGTGTATAAGTTTCATGAAAAAATGAGATAAAGTTGTTCCATTCTCCTATGATTATGAAAAGTTTAAAAAATAAGCTACAAATATAATAATTTGTTAAGGATTTCCCCATGCGAAAGGCTAAGCCTACGATAGACACTGAATTTTCATGAAAGTTCTCTCAAGCATTGAGGAAGATGCAAGAACTTAGCAGTATTTTTTAAATTATTTTGAATAACACTTATATATATCACACAATTTATAAAAAACATTAAAATTCCCTCTATCAACGTAGTCTTCAAAATCATGAGCGATTCTAATTTATAAAGCATCAAGATTTTTTGTATGGGAAACATAATTTCTTTTATTCCATATCAGAACTTGACACATCCAGCATCAGGTTACTATAGTGACTAAAAAATTGGTATTTGCACCTATAATTTGAAGCCTGAAAACAACACAATTCTGTAAATTATGTCGGTGATCCCTTTACACTGATAGGTGTGCTATGTCCCAGAAAAGTTTAAATAATATTAGTTTGGACTTTTTTTTAAATAGTATGCTTTTGTTATTAAAAAATTTGGCGCCTCAATTTTTCAAACTTCATATTACTGCTTCTAGGAGCTAAGATAAAGTGAATTTGAGCTTTATGTGGTGAGAAAGAGTTCTATATTTATTTGTCTCGTCAGCCACTGTGCTTACGTTTTGCAAAATTTTTGAGGTCTCTGCATTTACATTGATGCTGTGCATATGTTAGATTTTTTCCTAAAAAACAATTTCTAAGAAATTGACTACAGGCATTACCTATAATATTCAAATAACAACTAATTGACTTGCAAATTAAATTATTCAGAATTGGTTGTGAGCGGGCAACAAGCATTTTCTAACAAATATTTGCTAATAGAATACAAGAAAACAGTAATTACTTGGAAGTCAGATATTATCCTGGAAAGGTGCAGTGAATATAAGCTGAGGCAGCACTTATGTTAAGCTCACAAATACACACACACACATACATATATATATTCTTTCTTATAGTGCAGTGTATATTCCAAGAAATACTGTAGTTCTATAATTTTTGAAAAATAAAATAAAGTGTAAAAATATCTCATTTTAAATACGATAGTAAGTAGAAAATAAAAGCTCTCTCACATGACATTAAAATATGCGCAGTATAAAAATTTTTAGAATTCCTAAAATGACTTTTTGAATATAATATGTATGAGAGTAAGTTTTACATATTTCTTTTTGTAGATAATTAAAATTTCAATGTTGACAACAACTGGTAAGCAGCTGAAATAAAACCTTTTAAAAGCTGGATTTAAATTAGAAAAAAATATTTACTCAATATTCAAAAACAAGTTCATAAGATAAAAATGAGTAGATTTAAATAAATTATCTTGAGATACACAGGATATTGCAAATTCATCACCATTGTTATGAATATTTTTTTTAATTTGAACCGAAAAATATAAATTTCAAAAAGTTTAAATATTTATTGCCTACAAAACAGAATATTTTCTGTTCCTGGACACATAGTTGGATTCACAAAGTTTTGATATCAAATAAGATATGTAGGTTATTTTTTTTTATCATTCAAAGTGAGATATGGAATAAAATCTCAATTCAACCAGATAATGATGGGAAGAGAGGATCATGAATAACAAAAAAACTACAGTTAAAATGCCAGGGTTGGGGGGAGATGTATCGTAAGAGTAGTCATGAAATAGTTCAAATGAAGTTGAAAAAGGAAAACATGTAAGGTAATCTTTGTGAAAACATTTGTGACTAATTGTACCAGTTGTTGCACCAGAACGGTCATTATAACAAGTGTCAACTATATAGTATTACCCTCAATCTTACATCATCTGAACAATAATTTCAAGATCGACAGACTCTTTCACCTGACAAGTTTTGACATTTTCATACCCCCCAGTTAATCCACTTTTTGGATAATCAACATTCTGCTGTAATAAAAATCTAAACTCAGAAGTTTATGTGAAACAATTAGTTAGAATCAATAAAATATTTTGCATATCTCTTATATTTTTGGCAGGAAATATGAAGTTCCACAGTTTTATCCACAAAATAAACTGGCAGTATACATAAATATTAAATTTCAACTTGCAATACAGCGATAACCACTTGTTGTACCAACTCATAGAGTAAGCATTTCAGGCATAAAATGAGTACTTTTTTATATTTATTATAATTAAAAAAAAATATCTTGCTAACCAACATAGAAAATTAATCTTTGTTTTTGAATGTACTGCAATAAAGTTTTACATTTTCTAGTGAAACTTAGTAAGCAAAACTATGTGTCTAGGAAGATGAGCTTAGAGCTGTATTTTTGACAATTCCGAAATCGCATCAGATCAGTGTTATGGTGGAAAAAACTTAGGAATATAATAATCACTCCATACACGTGCCCAACTCCATTATATGTTTTGTTTAAGATTTTACTGTCATATACAAATGATGCAGTTACAGTTTTCTTTCTCACGAGAAAATCTAGTTTTGGATAAAATCATAATTTTTGGGTCATTCATCAAAAATCCACACAACATACAGATACATTTGTTAAAGAAAATACGCAACTGGATATACTGAAGACTTCTTGTCTATTATTTTCCTCTTATTAGAGATTACTTGGCATTTTCACAGAAAAAATTCAGTGAAGAAAAGTTACAAGATCACGGGTGAAACCATATAAATAATAACTGAATGAAAACTTAAAACCAATTGATGGCTTGTGGTCTGTTTTGGTGTTGCCATGATTTATATTGAACATCTTTACACAAAATAAAATACATACATGTCACCCATACACACACCAAATAATTAACACAACTGAATTTTATTGACAAAAAGCTATTACTAAACTCTCTTGAAAAAATTTAATTTTGCTTGTGTTTTACACCATAATTTTTCATCTAGAACTAAAGGACATTCTTATGCCTCAGTGCAGGGCGTGAATGATGATGCTAACTACTTACATATACTGACTGACCTACCCATCTTCACAAGCAATTCATTACTTGTGCTCTGATTGGATATGTTTTTCTTTTCGTACCCATACTACTTATCTGAAAAGGGATTTCAAACACTCGAGATATGGAATGAATTTGAAATATCCTCCAATTATGACACTGGGCACACAAATAGATTTATACACATTTTTTCAAATAAATTTTAAATTGCAGAATCATGAGCATCATTATACAAGACACAACTATAAAATTATCAATGAATGTCCATTAATTCTTTTTAGATTTCTCTTAACTTAATAAAAAATAAAATGCTTTGGTATCAGGTAAGCTATAACTATTTTGTACTTGCCCATCATGTGACATGAAGTGTCCATTTTTTTTTTTGAGTGATGATTGGTCCTCCTATCCATAAAATTTGTGAGCATTGGACTAATATATTCCATAAACACACATAAGTACAAAAAAAACTATAACAATAATTCTAACTACATAACTGCACCATGGTGTAAGTCAATACCTAGATAATAACTTGCTGATACATCTGTACAATGATGAAAATGCTTTATATTAACATGATGAAACAATGTAATAAAATATTTATAAAACTTTCCTTATGCAAAATTAATATAGATACAAAAAGAGTTACACAATGGGCCTACTGAAACAATAAGATACATTTTTTGACGTATCTAACCTGCTACCTTCACATTTTTCATGTGTGTAAATGTATATTTTTTTTAATATACTTATGCAAGAATAACAATGATTTTGAAACTGAATTCAAAGAATGTAAAAAAAAAAAACTTGAGTAACCACTTCTGATAGTGTAAAAAAAATAAGTTATTTTGAGAAGCACAACAAAGTTTGTAATAATGATAACCCTCCTCCCCAAAAAAAGATCAGAATGAAAATAATTTCTGCTAACATTACATAAATAATATCACATCCAAAATAGAGAAATGGAAGATAGTTGAAAAAAAGAAGTTAAATTCTTTTCAAAACAATAGAGGCACTTCTGAAGTAGTATAGTGTTCGTGGCTTACGAATCCTCCAAAATCTGACAGGTACTAGTTAAGTGATGAGACCAATGCAAATGGCTTCATGGAAGTACTGAACTCATAGAAAAGAAACTATAGAAATAATCAAAAAATTAAATATGTAAATTTAGTATAATTTGATAGATGTAGAATATACATCACATACATTTTCAACTGACCAGAATGACGAAATACATGATGCGATGAGTATGCCTTTTTAAGCAAATGTGATCTGTAGCTCCATTCATCAAGTGCTGTAAAATTTGATTCATAACTTAATTCCATGTATTTAAAAACAGTACAACTGGATACTTAGCCACTACACAAATGTTCAATCATACAACATCTCTATACTAGTTTCAAATTATGGACGAGCATCATAAATTTAGGCAGTATGTTCAAATGGATGAAAGAGATGCTGCAAAATGATTGTGTGAAAATGTGGAAAACCAAACATGATAATCAGAATTAACATCTTTTGATGGGACAGAAAAAAGCAGTCAAATTCGCACATGGTCAGACAAAATTAGTGAAGAAGGAACAAGAATTAAAGCAAACTTGTTTAGTGAGATTAAGCTCAGAAACCCATACCAGTTTCAAACCTTCAAAATACATTAAAATTTCTAAAAACAGTTTTATTTTTTATAAATTCCATGCCTTTTGTGGAAAGCACATAGAAAAATCATGCAACTTCAGGTTAATTTTAAGATCTAGACTTGAGAAAAATGTTACTAACATAGAGCCAAGGGAAATACGAAAGATAGATGAAGATTCAAACAATTTCTGCTATATTCAATTATGTAAAATGCAAATTTATATAAATAAAATATCAGTAAATAATTCAATTACACAATATTCCACCAGTGTAACATTCAATTCAAAAATTTAAGTGAAATTATATTGCTATATCTTAAGTTTTTTCAGAAAGTTTTTATGATTCTCACTAATAGAATACGCGTGGCATTTTTATAAAATTTTTATTTCTTTGCAATTTTAAAAAAAAATTACTAAAATGAATTTCAATGTTTTTCATGTGATTTCTTACTTTCCTACAAATAAAATTTTTTCCAACCTTTTATTTACTGACCACTTTGAGGCAATACTTCATTTAAATGCTAGTAACACTTGAAGGTAAGAACAGTTCTTGATGGTAATCAATAGATGTAAAAAAGGAACACCTGTGAGTTGCCCAGAAATAGGATTACTCAGTTTTTCTTTGTACTATGTAATTTTATTCTCCCCACTTAACCGGTAAAAGACATTTCAACTAAGTTATTTAAAGCTTCTGGAAACATTTGTTATACTGTGTTTTTAATTTAATCATAATTCTTATTTTTCTATTTCCACATTTACTTTCACTACTAACTCCTCCGCTTGCAGACTTTAGACTCATCTAAAATATTAGTAAAAATACCTGTAAAAAAACAAATTGGATCTTCATTTGCACATAGGAATTAGGGAAAAGAGATGAGTGAATATCACTGTTCTTTTATTATTGATCAACACCCCCCCCCCCCTCAAGAGCTTAGGCCTATAATATGTGATGACGCATTCACAACCAAAATAATGAGATAAATGAAAAATCTCCTTTCTTAACCTTACTCTAGGGTTGCAAAAAAACAATTTTAAAAGCAATTATTCCAAATGGCTAAAGATGAGTTGACTCGTCCTTTCAAGGGAGAAGCCATCAACACATTATCATTTTTATATAATTTTCTTTTACAAACCAGTTTCACTTTGAAATTCAATCAATAATAATTTGAACTTATATTTGCCATAATTATTTCATGCTGAAATGCTATGACACCATTCATTGTCAAGTTCACTCAGAATTCAAAAAGTTGAACAGATTTTTCAAAGCTATTCAATTTGACAAAAAAAATTATGATCTATGAACACACGGGGGGAAAAACTTAGTTTTATGAGAACTTGGCGACCAAAGTTAGTAAACTGTCATAATTGAATTTTCACTTCCTTTTGAATGACTTTCAATTCATATACAACACACGTCTTTGATCCTATTTCAATATTGTACACAAATAACCTTGGTTTGAAAATTACACCATTTCTAACATGTGATTGTAATGTTCTGTATTATATTTAATTCTCATATAAAAACCTAGTTATTAATTGGGTAATTTTTTTAGATCTATGTGCAATATTAAAATATATTCTTATTTTTAATTAAAGAAATAAGCTGGGAGCAAAGGAATAGAGATACGCACAGTACAATGTTGGCAGAATTGATTGAAAACTAAACATTTTCAGTAAATTAACATTTTTAAGCTTCTGAAACGCCTCGAAAAAATTTATGCAACCAACCACTTGAATAAAAATGATTGATATAACACAATATCTCTATTATATGCTACATATATAAAATTTTTAGACAAAAAAAACTGGGAATTCACTTACAAAATATCAAATAGGCAAATGGCAGAGGAGAGTATATAGTACTGTTAAAACTGAAAAATGCACCAGGAATAGATAAGGAAGTGTGAATAAAACACACAGAGGCAGTATCATGCTATGTGTACGTAACATGATACTTCTGTACATACATATAATTTTTTTTATAAATATGTTGAATCTAAAATTTGAAATAAGATAAGAAAAATATTGACAAGTTGTAATAACAACTATTAATTTTGCCATCATGTGTAATAGTAAATTTTTCAACAAAAGAAATCTATATATATATAATTAAGCTTCTCTTCTCATATATATATATATATATATATAGATAATTTCATTTCAGAATTATCAGCTCCTCGATATTCTATTAGCCTTAATCTTGATGTTATGCTTACCATACTATAGCATTTAATGCCTCCCCAAATTCTTTTACTTAACAATTACACCTCAGTGTGAGAGAAATTGACAATAGATAAATGTTTTAATTTTATTCTACAAAAAAAATTTAACTGAAATTATGATCATTGATCATTTTTGTTGCACCATGGTCATTTTATGCACACGAGGGCTAATTAGATCGGGAACTACAATTTATTGCTGATTCTGAACGGCAGGCTTGTTTTTTATACTCATCGAGAGGTTGGTGCGCTAACCTGTCGATGGGGGACTCCTTGTTCTGCGGTTTTGTTGCCGTTTTTTTTGTTGTACCCCTGTGTCAGGAAAGTTTTCTGACAAAGACGAACCGGGTATCGAACTCGGGACACCTGTAAACATCCTTTGGCACTTTAGGCGAGTATCTCATCGATCTGGGCTACCGCGCGCGCCTACTGAAATTATTTTGAAAACCTTTTCAAGCATTTTTTTTATAAAAACAAAAAAGTTTGATTTCTCAGGGAAAAAATTGAATTATATTTTGGAAATTTGACTAATATTTCAAAATTATGTTCTATGTTTGAATTCTTCAAAATATTGAAATTTTTCAGTCATTTTTCTGGTGTTACTTTTTTCAAGTTCGCATTTCTTTTATTTAAATCAAAAGATGTATTGAATATGTATATTCTTTTCAAAAGCATTAATAGCTTTAAATAAAAAGGTTTCACACCATCTCTCGACAAAGGGTATAATATAATGCTATACTGATATTTTATTTAGCTATGAAATCTATCAATTGTACTATGACAATGCCATAATTATGCAATAAAAAGTAGATTGTGCCATGCAAACTGTCAACATGTTATTAATGATTCAATAAAATTCATAAAATTCTCTGTATGCTTGATTTACATTACACAGCATTATGCACTGATTTGCTTAACAACTTTTTAATTAAGTGAACCTCTTTATGACAGTTTTAAATTATTTATGATCAGTTTTTTAGCACCAAACTGCCATTTTATATGCACAAGCTTTTAACCTGTAGTTTAAAGCTGATTTCGAACAGCTATACTTTTACACTATGTCCTGGAATTTGAATCCAGACCTGTCAAACCAGATGTTGGTGAGCTAACCATTAGACCGAAAGGTGGCTTCCTTTCAAATGTTGTAATATTACTGGATATAATGCATACAATTTTTTTACAACAAACTAATGAAACTCAACTAAAAAATAATGGGAATTTCATTGAAAAGAAAATGTGATTTTCTTATATAATGCAAACCATTTTATCATATAGCCAGTTAATTTATTGAAATTCCATGTTGCATAAGCACCTTCTAACCCTTTCACTACTGATGGTACTTTACTGCATTACACAAAAGTGAAATGTAATAAAACACTATTTTTACAAAATGTTTCCTAAAAAATGCAAAAGAACAAATTATGGCTTTTTTTGTGGTAAAATAAACATGTGTTATACAACATATTTAAGAATTGGTATTTTTTATTTTTATTGTTAGTGTGCATAATGCTGAAAAAACTTTCACAAGTGCCAGGTTAATTAACTTGTTCTGTACTAAGTAGTTTTTTTAAGCTATAATTTATATAATTATGTCATTCTTTCATAATGCAGCAGTGAAGGAGTTGATAGGATTTTTGGTACCCTTGATTTACAGTTGAACCTCGATTTAATGAATCTGAAGAAACCAACAATTTCTTATTCATTAACTCTTTACCGGCCATAACCGTCATAGATGGCTCTACAAGCAAACGGCCAAAATGGAGGGTATGGGTATATAAGAGATTAGTGTGAAGGGCAGGGAGAGATGATTGACAACTCTTGCCAGGGGCGGGAACAAGGAAGACAAATGTAGATGCCCCATCAATTAGATTTCAAAAGCTCCATGATAAAGCTCACTGTTGTTTGTAACAATACAATATAGGAACTGGATGGTAAGGAAGTATGGGGATTAGGCGAGTAAAAGTTTGGACGAGTCCATTTCAGAAAGCAAAAATAGGTTATTTTCACGGATCTCCAGGTATCCGTCAAGAGTCAGTGAATGTTAAATCAGGGTCAAATTTATCAAGAGCATAAGTGCACTCCAAAGGGCAAATTTTAAAAGCAACTTATTTCTGACCACAATTGTGTGAAAAAATAAATATAGAAACTTAAAGTCAGGATGTATGGGAAAAATTGTACGACACAAGTTTAATACTTCTAACATTTTCATCAAATTTGTCATTTTTTGGCTAAACAAAAAAACGTTCCTCTTTAGATGACGGTCATTCTTTGCTTGTCATGACAAAGCACAAACTTAAAGTAACTTTATATTTTTTTACTGTAATCTAAAAAAACGTCTGGCCAATGAAACACGCTTATTTGAAATGGCTTTATTGCCTATTTTACTCAAAAAAAAGAACACATTTATACTAGCCCCCTTTTTTTTGTCTCCAAAAAAAGAGCTGAAACCATAATCCAAAAAAAAGCGTTAAATAAAAATTGTTATATACATGGGTTTGACCTTTATTTTCACCAGAATTTCAGAAGAAAAAAAATTTTAATCGAGGAATTTGTTGAATCTCTGAGTTTGTTATATCGGGGTCCAACTGTATTTAATAAAAACATTTTTTTCCTTAAAGATAGTTTATTCTATTGCAAATATTAAGTTTGAAAAAGCCAATAAAAATTATCTTGATTTTATTTTCTGCCAGCTAAATGAAATCTGCTTATGGGGGGGGGGGGGGGGAGGCAATTTTAAAAGATTGAACTCCAAATAATTTAAACGTATGCATTAATGCTGCAAAGAAAAGGTTGGGCAATAATGATCAATGTGGCTTTTTTTTACACATTTTTACACAATCATTTGACCATTTTTGTCACAATTTCAAGATAATTTTACTGAATTAAGAACAAAAATACATATATTTATTTTTCACAGCTAGAATTTTTTAGTTTTTTAAAAAATATGAATTTTTATCAACCATAAAATGGAAATTTTGTAATTAAAATTTCATGCAAGAACATATTTTACCCAAGAAAATTCAAACTTGAATATATATACACACTAATAATTCAAATTTTAATGCATGTATAATCAGTTCATTGTAAAAATGTGATTTTGTTATGGTGGTCACTACACAAAAAATATCTTTGGTTTTGCTAACAGTAAATTAATTAGTCTAAGTACATTAAACCAGATATACATGAAATTCACTTTAATAATAGATACCTTTACCAGACATAATTCTAAAACAATGTAGGAGCAAATAATAATGATTGATGTTATATTTTCTGAATTCTTTATCAATTCACCATATTGTGACAGAAAGAATAAGATAATGGAACAGCATATATTATGGCTTTCACATTTCAGAGCAATGTTTAATACATCTGACTATTGCATTCATCCATATAGAATTTCTTTAATTAAATCGCATATATGTTTCAAAACATGCCAAGAAATCTGTACATATACACAACAAAAATAAACATTTGGCAAGCAATATTTACATACTTTTTAATCCCTGTTTTTTAACATTCATTACTGTAGAAATAAGTTTGATGAAATCTATAAATTCATAAAACATTATGTGGCCACATGTTATAAAAGAAATAATATACACAAAATATAATTTGTCGCTAATGGAAATGAACATTACCCACTTGAAAAATTATTAGAAATTAACACTAGGATAAATCAAGACATCACAGTTCAGCATATACTACACTTAGGTAATGAAATTTTTAAACTCATATCAAACACATCTCAGGAAAATGATTGATTTCGTTTAAAAAATCGTGTTACTTAAATTTGTGTTTAAAGGCTTGTACAAACATACTGAAAAAAATCATTATTATTTTTAGAGAGAACACTATGTTCGAAATCAACTTTTGGCACTTAGACAGCAACAATATTTGCCTGCACATACATTATGCAATAACTAATCTTATATTGCGTTAAAATGTTCTTTTCTACTCACTTAATGCTAAAAATATTCAAATTATTGCCCAATAATTCCACATATGAAGAGTAACATCAACGGGCCACAGGGAGTCAAAATCTACATTCACATGAGTAAAAAAAAAAAATACAATATTGACATTATTTCAGGTACTGGCAGCGTTTTACCACTGAGGCCTTATTAATAATAGGAACATTGGTGAGGTTATAAAATAACGAATTATTAAAATCTTGTTTAACTAAACAGAACATAAGAGTACAACAAACATGCCCACAGACAAGGGAAAAACACCTTAGTAAAAACCCGTATTTCAAATGAGACTTAAAACTCTACTTAATTGATAAAATTCCACAGCAGCTGAGCATACCACAATAAACAAAGTAGAATAGACTATTAGATGCTTGCAGTTTTTACCCACCTTTGAAAATGAAGATAAAACACAAATCAACTGAGAAGCCTAAAAACTCTAATAGAACACAATATGGACAGGCTAGCTTTCTGGAAAGTTACAAACAGTCCAGCCTGCCTCCCACACTTCTTTTTATGGTTTCCATGTTTGAGAATCCATGCACACTTGCAATTCCATGATGCTACAGTAAAGCAAGGGCAATAAATAAAGCTCACTGCAGAGGCTATTCTTTGTCTTTTCAGCACAATCCACTACACATATATGAACAGAAGTAATGTGTTACAAAGTACAGCTATCTGCAGTTATGTTATGAACGTTGTACTAGCAAGAAAAAGGCACAAGGAATTCTTGACCGGAGCAAATCTGCCGAGATGCAAGTTATGCACTTCAAGGAATGGACATCTTGACAGTACACTTTCATACAATGCTACTGCAAATCAAGCAAATATATAATCTTTGTACTTAATTTCAAGCATGATGATTCATCTAATTAGTTATTTAGAATTTCAATCCTTCAGTCAGATGCTCGATTCCTTTGGTAGCAATGTTGTATGCAATTTGGGCTTCATTGTGATGTCTGGCATTTTTCCTGAGGTAGCAATAACGGTACTGACATCTGAAAATAGCATTTAAAATTATGCAAATATTTAGCCATATGATTTAATTCAAGGACATAAAAAAAAGCTTACCTTAAATAATATGATGAAAAAGCATATTTTCCTTCAAAGACATACCATGTTTTAATGTGTACAAGGAACCTCTTTTTGCAAAAGATTGGGTCCCAAAGACAGGACAGGTTTCTCATACATAGATAATATTAATTATATAGATATTGGCACATTACTCAATTCCTTGCAATTTACAATGAGAGTGATTCTGATGATGATAATGGACTAGTTCATGTATCTAATTGTGATGTATCAGTTGAGTGATAAGAAATTTAATGGTTTCTATAATGAATAAAAGAATTATATATATTTTTTAATACCTTAAAATACACATATTTTAATGAAAACACATCTTTGATAAAAAAAAAAAATTCCAAATTTTAAGTTCAAAAAATTTAGGGGGTCCTTATATACCTTAAAATACGATAATTTTGAGATTGTTTCAGTTGTTATTTTTGAAATAGATCTACAATATAATTGCAAGGGTGCAAGTGCCCCTCATCCATTTTGGAGCAAAAATTTTGAAAATGGCAGAACTAAAAACTAACTATATCTGCAATATAAGGAGTAATTTTTCTGCGGAATGTGAAACGTTTTGCAAAAAATGGTAGGAACGAATAATTCTAAATAAATTTCCTTCACAAATTAAAGTCTATTTAAATTTTTCTTGAAGTATCTTATCTGTCACTACTAAAACATGCATTACCGAAATTACAAAAATTATTACTCTTTTGAAATTAAACACCATGCATACAGAAAACCTAGGCAGCAAGAATCTCTGTTGCTTGAACACCAAAATCGTATTCATCCTTCTATAGCAAAAAAAAGTGCAGCATATAATAAGCGTTTTCGTGAAAAAAAGTTAGCTTCTCACAGAATTTAAAGAAATGATTAAATTTAAAAGCGAAATGCAAAAAACAAGAAAAATATAAACACCTTATTTATAAACATTTCCTCAACATAATAGCATGTTAATACATGTAGATTAAAAATGTTTTTTCTGCTGTTTTCTCAGCCTGAAGCCTATTACAATATTTTCTATATGAATCACGAATCGCTTTCAGAAGTGCAACATCTCAATGACAATTTTTTTTCGAATTTTTCATGTCCTTGCAAATAAGATTTTGTGTCTTATTCCATTAAAGCATTGGATGAACAGATTTTTAACTGTTCAAACAGACTTTTATTAACACTGAAATCTCTTTCACTGTCTGCATTACCATGTGCGAAAGATAAAAAGCCTTCACCAAAACTGGCAAAATTTCCAGCGGGAACATTCTCCCTGGAACATTCTATTGCCTCTAGGGGGGAGTTAACGCCCACGTTGGGAATCACTGCTCTATAGCATTGTTTCCTAAACTTTTTATTCTATTGCCCCCTTCATCAGAATTTTTTTCTCTAATCGCCTCCAACTCAAGTGAACCCATAGGATCCTCTGTGAAATCCATAGCTTCTACTGCCCCCGGACATTTCCATCACCCACCAGAGAGTGATATAGCCCACTTTGGGATACACTGTTCTATAGCTATGGTGCCTATATTTATCACCCCACATCTTGGAGCAGTGCCCTTATATATATGGGCTAAGATCTTTGGTGGGTTCCACTATAGTGAATTTATACCGTGAAAAAAATAAAAAATTATGAGAATTATCTAGGGTTCCAGGGGTAAAGCCTTGTCGACCCCAACCTTGTGGCAGCCGTGCCTATATTATCTTATTAAGGTTTCCTGGCAGGTACCCAGATAAATTAGAGTACAGAGGCATCTCTGGCTTATAGTTGCTTTGTCATTGTTCCTAATTTTGGTTGTGTATGTAGGTTGTAAGGACATTTATAATTTGTTTTTTTCCTCAATAACATTTCTTATGTAAATTTTCTTTCAACTAGTTTTTTAAATAATTTTTTTTGCAGCCACCTTATTGGGCAGTTTGTGTATTGTGTCCTTGGATTTTAGATTTGTAAAGGAAAAGGATTATGATTCACCTGCAATTTTATTCATTTGAATTGTAGAGAAAGGTGGCTGAGTCTTGTACAGAAAATTTATTCTTTCCTGAACACAACTTGCGGATAATCTTGCTTCTGCATCTTGATCCCAACATTCCTCAATAGTATCACAAAGTGTGTCCATACCCTGTGAATACACAATAAAAAAAATCAACTTTGTATTAAAAACAAAATTAAGTTTTTATTTCAAATTTGGGATTTTATAATAAATTGGTTAAAAAGTTATTACTTAAAATAATTTCCTTTATAAAATAAGAATGGCCTGAGACTAACATACAGAAGAAACAAGAAAGTCTTGGTTGTATTAATCCAACCAATGATAAAAACATTGTTTCCCAAACCACACAAAGTTTTGACAATCAGTTCATCACATAAATTTCAATTCATTTACATAACAATGAATATAAATCCAGCATTTTGTCATTGGAGTGAGAGATCCAGAGTATTTGCATATAAAATTTTTGTTTTAATAGAAGTACAAAAGATATGGCAATAGACCAGGGCTGGACAAATCGCCAAAAATCTAGATGTCAGAACAATTTTTTTAGGCACCAAAAACAAATTTTACCCAAAGGAAAGGGTCCAAAATAATGCTACTTCTGACTTTTTCAGGGCATAGTGATCCTCATTCATGTTGAGCATTTATAGCAGATATGCTGCTATAAATTCCAAACATTTTGGGTTGCTTTCAGTTTGCAATTTAGTAACTACACAAAGAAAATGTTATGCACAGATACCAATTTTTCAAATGCCATGGCTACCTGGCACCTAGGATTTGTCCAGCTCTACTATACACTGTACATCATAGTTTCCCAAACGTTTTGGTCCATTGCCTTCTCCCCCCAATTCAAGAGAGCCAACCCATAGGATCCTATACCAAACCTATAGCCTCTAACTACCCCTGGACAATTCCATCACCTTTTAGGGATCAATATTGTCCACTTTCAGAAACACTGCACTACATCAAGTCTTTTATAATCTATATACATCTTTTTTTTTTTTAAATTAACATGATCCTCACGTATTCCCAAGGGATCAGCACGATCCGTCCAGGGAATTTGTTAGTGTTAGTAAACATCCATGCCCGAACCGGGATTTGAACCCAGACCTACACAGTGAGAGGCTAGCTCCCTAACCACTCAACTGCAGGCGGCTTTCTCAACATCTTTTGACATCTTAAAATTCTGTTTACAGTACTGTACTACAATATGACTTGTTGGCCTATGTTCTCCATGAAATTTTTTTAATTTGGCCTGCAATATTTGAAAGGTGGGAGACCCCTGGAATAGAATGATATCACTGGGAAACTTGAAATTCTTTTAAATTGGAGTAATTCTTAGTCTCAAAACAAAAAACCTGTAAAAATCATCAGTAATTGTCTAAAGAAACAGGGTTAAGGTCACCAAAGCTGAGCAGTATAAATTTATAAATAACAGACAGGGAAGACCCAAATAATGGTGCAACAATGAGGAGGAGAGAAGCTTAGCTGGGGTCGTTATTCTTCAGGGGTACCCCCTCCCCTGTATCAGTAATGACAGAAGAGGAAGGGAAGTTTTTCCCCTTCAAGAAACATGATTCCTCCACAAGAAATGTGCTTCTCTTTCCTTCAGTCACTGCACAACACATGTGCTGAAATAGGGAGTGATACGACGATGACACCGCAAATTAACTGTCAACACCTCCCACTTCTATATAGTCATCAACAGTATAATATCAGGAACATGTGATGACACGAGAGAGAAATCCAATATAAACAAAAATATCAATTACTAACAGCAATTCTTATGAATTCTTTTAGTAATTGATATTATTCCTCTCAGGAACTTCATTTCCCTGAAGAGTCCATGGGGCAATGAGTCAAAGTGAAGAACTGTGACTCAATGTGTTATTGGTTTTTTTAAATAAAAGATTGAACAGTGAATTAATTCAATATTCAATTTTAATTAACGTGGAGGAAATCAATACAGTAGAAGCCGCTTATCAAAATCACGGATAATGCTATAATTCAGGTATCGTCATCACTTTGGCAAAGTACGGAACGAACCAATATATATATATATACACATGGTAAAAATTTTGTAAATAGTTATCAAGACTTATGTTTATGTCAGGGCTTGACAAATCAGAAAAAAATTTAGGCGCAGGCAATTTTTTCCCAACAAAATTGGTTCAAAATATGGTAAAAACCCTCTTTTACGGCTAAATAATAATCCCCCCCGGTATAATAAAAGTATGCATTTCAAATCCCAGATGAACAGTCACCCCTCTTTTATGGACAAAAAAATTTTCCTACTGGTGTTGGCAAAAGAAAGGTTCACTGCAGTGTATTTTTTATTTATCCAGGACTTACGAACTCTTTTACATGCAGGCATAATTTCCGATAATTTTGTGCTGTCGTTTGACCTCAATAAAGTTATTATACATAAAAATACTAGGCACAAATTCTAATTTTTTTAGCCGCTATGGCAACCTGGCACCTGGGATTTGTCCAGCCCTACAATAGACACGTTTTACAAAAACTTACCAGGTGAATGATATAAATAATAAATGTGTTTGAGCGTTCTCTTATAATTTTACATTAAAACATATGTAGTGGCAATAACTTTGCTCTGCGAAAAAAATCTAAAATTTTTAATGAAATCAAATAAGCTTTTACAGTCTGGCTAATTAATGCATTATATTTCCATTATACGCATATATTTGCATGAAATTTTTTTTTAATCTAATGATAGTGTTGATGACTTTTATAAGCATGTGTTAATAATCATAATACATGTGGTTATGGCTTTGGCAATCACCAATTTATGATTATTTTGGTATTGAAAAAAAAACCCTCTTACTGGATGTTTTCTCCAATGTTCTTTGAATTTTGGTCTAACTTTCTTTTGCGCCACCACTTCTTGCATATCTTCCAAAGTTGGATGTTGTCCAACACTATCTTCAAATGGTAACATATATTCTTCAATGGGACCTGAGATGAAATATCAGAAAAATTTTGAAATTTTTTCTACATAACCATTATAGAATCACCATTGGTTTGTTATTTAATTATATCAGGATTAACTTTTATCTAAAAAACGCACGATTACATTCGCCTCACCCAAAAAGACATAGAATAAACATCCCATCATCAAACGCTACAATAATTCACTAATCAACTCTACATAACGAACACTTAGGAAAAATAAAAAGCGTTTGGAGAAAGCAATGAAAAAAAAATTAAATAGGTCGCAGCTATTTTTTTTTTTTTTTTTGACAAGATATCTTTGCCTCTTTAAAAGCTCCTTATTTTAGCATTAAAAAGCCCAGATATTTTGTAACACTGATTTCTAATTAGAACACTTTTTTGTATACCCCTTAGTTTGCACCTGCTGAAAATCAGAAGAAAATCTACCCAAATTTTAAAAAGATATAACATTTTGAAGGAGGGTTTAGTGATTTCTGCTGTGCTGCTTAAGGGGTTAAACAAGCCATGGAGGGCCAAAAAATTAGCTTTCAAAACCACCAATAGATTTATCATGGAAAATTGATGTGATTAAAATATAAATTTTAAATACCTACCATCCTGAACAGAGCACCTTGTTAAAAGTTCCCACAGCACCAAACCACATGCATACATATCAATTCGTAGGAATGAATCTCTGTTGAAATTGATTGCACCTTCCAAAACTTCTGGGGCCATGTAACGCCGTGTTCCAACCTTCATGGAAGTAAAAATAAAATCTTACAAAAAATTGGTAAAACTGAAAAAATCAGTTTGCCCATATCTTACTTCACTGACAAATGACTTAAGGAGATATTCAAATCCATTATTATGGAATATTGCATTGAAATGTGTAGCCGCCAATCACAAAAAATCCCACTTTAGTTAGAGGCTGCGATGTAACATAACATTGAAGCAAGGAAGCTAAACTCAGAGTATATGATATTCGATATACAAATATAAATACAAAAACAATGCCACAACAGGCAAAATGCCCAACGAGATGGCTGATATACATATGTTCATTATTTATGTTGTATAACTGGAACAAAGGTCAAGTTTTCCATAGTCTTGGGTTGTATTTATGCCCCTGAGTGGCTTGGCCTGCACTATTGTTTTCTGATTGGTTGACTGCAGACTTTTCTGTTTGGCCCATTATGCAGCATTGCTCATGCTCTTTTATTCTTGTGGCTACTTATCTTTCTGTGGTTCCAATGTAAACTTGGCCACACGTACAACGGTATTCTGTAGGTCCCTGGTGTTGATAGATGGTTACGATGGTCTTTTGCTGATTGTAGCATGTCACTTGTTTTTCTGGTCAGTTTGAAAATAATCTTTATATAATGTTTTTTCATAATCTTGATGATTTTTGCCTTAATAACTTTGAGGATAAAGTACAGCACAGATTTTCCAATTAATTGTGGCTGCTCATTTTCCATTGGTGATTCCTTGATGGAGAGTAGGGTTTCTCTTGTGTCATCTTTTGTGTACCCATTAGAGCGGAAAACTGATTTTAACTGCTTAATTTCTTCATTTAGATCTTTTTCTTCACACAATCTCATTGCCCTGTCAATCAAGATTTTTAGTACGGCTCGCTTTTGGTGAGGATAATGATTGGAGAGCTTGTGGACATATCTGTTGGTGTGAGTGGCTTGCAATAGATGTTGTGGTCTAGACATTGTCCCTGATACCAAGCCACTCGAGCGCATAAATACAACCTGAGACTCCAAAAAACTTGACTTTTGTTCCAGTTATATCATTTCTCCTGAAGATGCTAACCACTATTGTAGGGGAAA
This sequence comes from Pholcus phalangioides, assembly GCF_987345545.1. Taxonomy (NCBI): domain Eukaryota; kingdom Metazoa; phylum Arthropoda; class Arachnida; order Araneae; family Pholcidae; genus Pholcus; species Pholcus phalangioides. Next base: position 17,340,171 of record NW_028301604.1, read on the forward strand.
CTCTGAGGACAAACTCAAACAGATGACAGTCTTTGAATCCAAATAGTCTATTTTCATCAACATTGATATTATTTACAAAATACAATATTACCTGTCCATGTGCTTCACCCAAAGCCTTTCCTTGGTAAAATATTAGAGCCAGCCCAAAATCTGCAATACATGCTGTCATATCATTTTTTATCAAGACATTTTTGCTTTTGAAGTCTCGATGTGCAATGGCTGGTTTATAACCACCACTTTTTAGATTTGGAATTTCTTCATGGAGATGTGTTAGGCCCTTGGCAATAGAGTCTGCAATTGCCAAAACATGTGTCCAGGTAACAAGATTGGCCTACAAAAAAGTTATAGATTTGTAATTAAGTTCCATGTGAATTCATATGAAATTCTTGAAGAAAAAGAAAATTGAGAGAAAAATAACCTTCAAAAAATCTGATAAGGATCCTTTCTGGTGATAAGAGGTTATTAGCCAATATTCAGACTGCAGATTATCTCCTCTTTTCTCAACTCCAATATATCGAAGAATATTGTCATGCTTCATTTCAGGAAGCCTGTACACTTCTTGTTCAACAGCCCATGAAGTTTTGTCCTAAGAAAAACATACATGGCTATAGCTTCAAAAGAACCACTTCAATCATTAGTAAAAAAGCAAAATATAGCATAAGTTAACATTATTTTCATCTTTGGTGCATTTTAACTACTGTGAATAATCATCATTTCTATTTGAATAAACTAACATAATTTTCAGCCAAATTAGCACAACTGAATTATAGAGTCCGCTATATTTCAATTCACTCAAGTTCCTTAAATCATTTATTATATAATAGTATTATATAATAAGTGGTAAGTAGTATACTATATTGAATACAGATATGCTGATTAAAAAAAGTGAAATTTACCTGAGGTGGAAATATTTTCACTGCAACAGTTTCTTTTCGTATAACTGCCTTCCACACTGCACCAAACCGCCCTTGAGCTTTTATTTCAATTAATTGGATCGGACTTAGTCCAAGCAAAGGTGAAGGAGTAGGAAGTGGTGAGGGATCCACTGTAGGTAATTCGTTGAAATATGACATCTTATGCCTTCTATAAAGCCAATACCCAATGGCAATGATGAATGTCACAATTACAAGTGGCAGAAGAGAAAACAACAGAATATTTCTAACTTGATGGCTTCCTGATGGCATCCTGATTGGAACTGCTGTACTAGGCTTTGCAGCTACATCATAAATTTGCAAGATAGAGGAAAAATGATAATGCAGAATGCTTTTAATGAATAAACAAAGAATACATGTTAGTTTCAAAATATTAGAACATTACAGAAGATCTTGTTCATTAAATGGTCAAGTTGGAAAGCCCAAATTTATAGTATGGCTGTAATTTGCATATTCTAAGGCAAAGGTCTTCAACCTTTCTCCAGTCACGAGCACTGGCTGTACCTGCCATCAATAGAAGAGCACCCTTATGGCCAGTTTAACATACAAATTCATGAAATGGTGATGATTTCAATCCTTGAATGCAATGCCTCCAAGGTGTTTAATTGGAACGTTGATCAAGTGCTCGCGAGCACGAAATCGGGCATGAGCATTAAGTACTCTGGGTACTTCAAGGAGCACAGTGGTGTTTGCAAGCAACGATATGATGCCTGTTGTAAGGGGTTCTTCTTGAGCAAATTAGTAGTAAAAAAATTTTCAAAAGTGGACTGAATGTGAAATTATTTTTTCCTTTCTGTTTCAAAAAATTATAACATCCTGAAACTTGCTTCAAAAAATTAGAACATCTATTCAAATTAACATCAACTTGATTGAATAAGTGTTGGATGTCTTCCCTGGTTGCATATGTTGAACTAAAATAGTTCAATTTAAAATTATGGGTGCTAAAAGGGGACAGTTCTGCAAGTGCAAAATTAAGTGTGCATTTGCTTGAACAGAATGAGCAAGCATGTGATATCATAAGAATTCTTTGTACTTTGGCCCTGACCATTTGACCATGTTAAATGCAAACCCAAATCTTACGGCAGGTATCACTCCTCTGTGACACTTCAGGTTGGATTTGATATTTGAAGTTGAGGGCTTTGACCATGATGCAATCAAAGAAATGAATTGCTTTAATTATTGCTCAAATTGTTCTCCCTCTCTCTTACCTGCAGGTGTTGGAGGAAAATGAGACAAGGGAAAATGAGACATATTCCTGTTACACATATCACCCTCACAACAGCAAAATAGCAGCTGAACATTCGGCTCTCTTTTTTTAGTTTCCATGCATCTATTTTTGTCACTGCAATCATGTGGGCTACCAACCCAACAGCCTGAAATGAAAAAGTGCACATTGTACTACTGAAACTTGATACACTGAAACTTGTACAAGTTGACCATCTACAGTGCAACAACTTTCTAGTCAATTCAAAGGCACACAGTCCTGAAAATATTATAAATTATAAATTAAGTACACACATGCCAACATTGGCATGAAGCTTCCCAGTAGTGATGACTAGGATTGGGGATGTATCGATATATAATAAACCACCAATGTAAGGTCCCATATCGATATTCTGATTTAATGATTTTTGATCGTGGTGATATATCATTAATTCCGGTGTTGAACATTGCAATGCCAATTTAGCTTATGTATGTGAGTGATGCATCAGGGAAATCCGATATCCTTACATCTAGTTGAAATTGGCGATACTGATTTAGCCAATGTGTGTGCGCAATATATTAGGGAAAACTGATATCCTTACACAGAGTTGAAATCCGATTTAGCTAACATGCATGCAAGATTTTTGTTATCTGATATAGACATCAGCAGGTATGGTAGAACCAATTTTGCAAGCGAGTACGCATGTGTGAATGCTGACTTCACTTTCTGTAAGCAAACAAGGAGGAAAGAAGGCTCTACAGGATGTCCATAATAAAAGGCCCTATTTTAAAGTAGCTTAACAGGCAAAACCAGTCATCAGAAAAGTGTGAAATTTTGAGGACGACTTCATGAAATGATGGGAATTTGTGTGTGTGTTTCAGAGGAAAAAAAATAGTTGCACATGTCACCACCAGAGGGCGGTCACCACTTTGAATACATGTAGTAAACATGTAAATTTATGTGATGTTACGCAGCAGTTGTTATAAAACCTAGAAACATGGAAGAGAAAGAAAACCAGTGTCTATAGATGCAGTACAGGTTTTGCTTCAGGTGGAAGAGGACAGAGCTTCAAATTCTCGTGGCAGTATCAGCCGTGTAGCACAGGCGTTGGACAGGCCACATTCAACTGTTCATAAGAACATGCGGAAAATATCCTCCGATATTATCCATACAAACTTTCACTTGTGCAGCAGTTGCTTCCACATGATTATGACTCTCAACTCCGGTTCTCACTGCAGTTTCTAGCTTGCATTGAGGTTGATTCAGAATGGCCTTGGAATATCCTCTAGACAGACAAAGCATATTTTCACTTGGATGGTGCAGTCAATACTCACAACTGCCAAATTTGGGAACCAGAAAATCTGCACCCTATCTTAGAGGTTCTGTTGCATTCACCGAAAGTGATGGTATGGTGTGGATTTTCTGCATCATTTATTTTCGGTCCCTACTTCTACGGGGAGTAATGTTCTACAGGTCCAGTGACATGTTTGATTACCGGGAAGCAATATGCATTGCTGTTACAGAACCAAATTGTCCCAGCTCTGCAAGCACGTCACTGCCTTGTAGACAAAATCTTTATACAAGACAGAGCTTCTCCACATGTTGCAGTGTGTGTTAAGAATGTTCTTAAAACACATTTTACAGAGGATCGTGTCATCAGCCGGCACTTCCCTAATCTATGGCCTCCCTGATCCCCAGACCTTAATCCATGCGATTTTTGGCTTTGGGGACGTTTGAAACGTCTGGTAAGTCATGACAATCCAAGAACTTTACCTGACCCCTTAAAGGCAGCATTTCATGTTGTGCTGAACATTTCCCATGGCATATCACAGGGCTCCTACTTGTTCTAATTTTTGGTATAAAATATCCTACTTTCCAGATTTTGTCCTACTTTCTAGGTTTTATCTTACTTTTCCAACTTTTTTACCAAATCTTGTGAACAAAATTTGTGTAACTTTTTTAACTGAAAAGGGAAGCACATAAAAATATTGCCAAATAATGCAAAGGTAGTAAATTTCAATGAATGATTTTGCCAAAGCAAAGGTTCAGGTTGTTTGGGGGTGGGGCTGTGTTAGAGCCATATGGTTTATTAATTTTTCTTTTGCTCAGCTTGAAGGTTCAAAAATTCATTTTGTGTCAGTCATTCTTAAAAACAAATGGATCTTCATAATTTGCTGTGCATTATCAAAGAGAGTTGACAAACTGGACTGTAGAAGACTCCAAAAAAGAATATAATATATATTGTAAGGAAAGACAGAAAAGAATTATCTGTGGTTGCTAGTACTGTTTCGGCCAAAAACTGTTTTTGTTACCAAGTAATTTCTGTCATTTTGCTTTGGCTCAAGTCAATCTTATAGGATACTGAAATTGTGCTATGAAAAAAAAAATTAATTTAAAATGAAAAAAATTTTGTTTTTTTCCCCATTAGGGTATAATTATGTTGTCTTAAGGTGGTATCCCCCCCCCCCCCATCCTACTCAGGGTTGGCAGGTTTTTGACGATTTAAACTGTCACATCAAAAACCTCAAATATTCCTTTTCAATATAAAAATTCCCATTGAAAATACACACATATCGATTGCACGTAATGTTTAAAGTCACTATATTATACAAAGAATAAATACTTAATATGATTGTAAAATAATTACCTGCTCTCTACAGAATTATTTTGGACAATATGTGTGTATTTTTTCATGTAAAATATACAATTTACATATAGCATAACATAAACGCTGAAGAAGAAACTATGGAACTATTTGATGTGTTCTTCAATTGAAGATCATTCTTGACCTCCCAAAATTTTTTCAACTGCTTATACAGTATACGTGTATCAATATAAACCATCTGCTGTACTCTTTTCATAACAGATAGGTGTTTAAAAAGTTTTTTACACCATACATGTACTGTTGATTTCTCTTATTAAATTTTTCTAGATAATCACTGATACTTAAAACGATACCCTTATTGTGCATAACATTAGAATATAGCTAGCAATAAAAATACTAAATTGGACTAAAATGTCCTTTAATTTAGCAGTGCTGATTGCATATAATATAATTAGGGATACGTAAATTTCACAAAAAAAAATTTTTTAAATCAGAAATTTCGCATTTATTTGCAGAAAAAAAATTCAGATTAGAAATTTCACATTTATTCACAATAATAAATTTCAAATGAAAGATTTCACTTTCGTTCACACACACACAAAAAAAAACAACAACAACAGCTCTAATAAATGAAACGGTTTAAATCAAATTTTGCGTTTAAAAAAAAGTATCTCTATTTTCTATTAATTTAACCTTGTTTTTTAAATGCTTTTTACAGCACCATTTTCCGAAATTCAAAAAAGTTGCATATAAAATCGGTTGTACTTATAACATAACCGGTGGATAAAAATATGGTTGTGAAATCCTTAAAATTTGGCCCATTCACATCTATACATTATCTCTGTTATAACATACTCTGCTTAAAACATACGCTGTGGATATAAAAAACCAAAAAAAAAAGGGGGGGGCGGGTAAACCAAAAAAATAATCCAGATATAACACTGCAAAAAAAAAAAAAAAACCCCAGGAAAATATAGTCAAAAACAGCCTTTTATGGACAACATTCTTTGTATGCGGGTGATATCTTGAACCTAAATTTTTTCAATAAACGCGAAAACACATGGATGGAATAGTTACACTTCCTAATCAACAGATAGCACTGAATATTATAATTGACAAACTTTAATGCCACCTGTCGATAATAAATGTAACTATTTTGGCAATAAAATTTTTGACATTTAATAAAAGAAATCCTGTCTTCCTGTGCAGAACTGTATCGTCTATGCTTTTCAAATTATGGAATTTTTACTTGCTTTTCTAACTTTGTGATCTTTTTATTGGTGGTCTCAATTCAAGTTGAGATTGGTGGAGTACTGGTGGCTAATTCAAGTGTATTACTGATTGGTGAATTCATGAACATCAGTGGGATTATTTTTTCTGATTTTTTTAAGTGTACAATACTGTCAACTTCAAAGGGAAAAACCATTAGCATAAACTCAAAAAAATCATTAACATTTCAAAAAATATCTGCATGTTGTTGTATATCATCTCGTTTTTTAAATAAACTTCCAAAATTTCCAGATATCAATCAAAAACTATATTCATGCTATATTTCAATTATGTGAGGCATAAGCTTATTTTTTCCACGACAATCTCAATAATGCATATATGTCATTGCTACGTAATCTAATTTCAACACCTCCCTATAACATATACGTCGGTTATTACATACTTCTCGAATCACCTAGGGCTATGTTATAACCGAACTCGACTGTATTTACATCTAACACAATGTCAAAGGGGAAAAAAGTGATGCTTGTGGTTTCCCTTTTAAGCACGCTCACAAGTACTGAGCAAAATTATGACTTTCCACTTTAAAAAGTGTAAATTACCCAGATTTCGCGAAAAAGTAATAAAAAAATCAATTTCAGCATTTATTTGACGAAGTTGGCAAATTTCTCATTTATTTTGTAAATTTCATATTTATCACGGTTATTTCATAAATACGAAATTTACGTATCCCTACATATGATGATTAAGAAAAGCTCCTATAACTTATTCTAAGTTTAAAAGTAAGAATGATAACACTGACAAAATGTTTTTAACTGTTTTTGAGGTCAAAAACCTAATCCTGTGATCTCCTACCATACATATTTTGAATAAACAGCTCTTTCGCTTAGGAAATTGACACAGGTAATCAGTAGTTTAGATAACATTAGCAATTTCGCTGTCAAAAAACTAAAATTGCAAATTATAATTAATATTTAGTTTTAATTATTATAATGAATTAGTGTTAAAAAATAAAATGCAATATACAAAAGAGTAGTTCTTCATCATGTCATCAACCCATTGTGCTCAAAATAATATCCAAAAGCATTCATTTAGGCATATAGAAACGTCCTCTCCACTTGTCAATACAAGATTCATCAAAAGATTGGTTATTTGTGGAAATGAATGAGTAGAGTCCATGGTCTCCACCATGCAGCTCTGAAACGTGGTACACTCGGCATGGCGCATCTCCTATGCTGGTAACTGAGCATGCACTCTGGTGGCAGTGAGCATCTGAAGCATTTCGGCAGCTTGCCCTCAGAGTGTGGCGGCTAGGAGGAAGGCCTTTTGAGAACACAGTCCCATCTATTCGTAGAGGCGATCATCAAAACTGGGTCCTGTAGATTGACCACGATGTTCTTCCATCGTATGTTGAGGGCTTGATGTTTGGCCGAATGACATCAGCTATGGCTGGCAGGACCTGGTGAGTGTCTGCGGAAAACGTAGGTTCCTGAATTTTCTTCTTGAGTTCCAGTATCCTTTTTGAGAGCTCCAGCATCCTTTTGAGGGCTTTCTCGAGTTCCAGTATCCTTTTTACCATTCAAGTCCTGTTACCAATTAGTCCCCCTCTGACACCAAATTGTTCCGGATAATTTCTCACAAGTCCTTGAAATAAGCAGAGGAACCAATTTGCAGATTTTTACAGAAAACAGCCATTTACAAGAGCGAACTACAAATACGAATCTCACATTCAAGATCAAGCAACAACTCCTCTGACTGTTTTTATAGATATGACAAAAAATTCTAGAATTCTTCTATAGTTCCGGTTTTGTGGCAACACCATCTGGAGACCTAGATAAATCCAGAAGCTTCGAGCATATGTTGACATTTCTAGTTTGGCAACAGGAGATAATTGTCTTGAGGGGTTCTTCAAAAATTGCGCTACAATATTTTTTGTAACACTATGTATTGCTTGCTTCAACCCACACAAAAAAAGCAGATCGATGCAGGTAAAAGAAAAAAAAAATTAGAGGGTATGTTCCATACAAACGCTGAAACCATCATAAGATTCCAACTGTATTCCTTTTCCTTCATTTCCCTTCGATGGAATAAATGTAATACACACAATTACAGGTACCGAATTCCATAATCACATAGTTTAAATCAAAACCAGAGTCTATCTATCTTAAGACCAAGAATCTAGATGTATGGCCTGAAGCATGACAAAATGTCATTTATGCTAATGGTCAATATTTTGCTGAATAAATGAGTTGTGGTTTATATATAATAATTTTTTCTTTAAAATGGCAGAAAGTTTTACATACCATTGATATATTTCTTTCATTTTAAATGTGTTTATTTTTCACTTTTAAAAAGTACAGTAAACTGGGGTGGCTTTGTGCCAAGGTTCTGACCATGTGCCATTCATGGATCTTAGGATGCAAGCGCTTGCTGGGAGCGTATGGATGAACTACTGGGTTCAAGATTTTTTCATGCTGATTCAAGAGCTGTAGGTGACTCACCGACCACATTCATTGCATTATCTCCTGTCAGCTGTTGTCCGGAGGATTTTTTAGGTTATATTGTGATCTAAACAAAACTTTTAAAGTGTGTGTTTCATATGGGAACTAGGTAAGTTAATATTTCTATGCAGAAGTTACTTCCAATTAGAAATACCTATTTGAACTGTAAACATGTACTGCATTTTGGCAGAAATATGATGCACAAACAAAAAAATGGGGATTCAGGTGGAAACTTTGTGCTGCCTGTTTTTTTTCAGAATTTTTGCCTTTTTTTCACTGGTTTATTATTTTTATTGTTCCAGCAATGGTTCACGAGTACGTGCGGAAGCTGGGTGGTCGACCCTACTGCAATTACTCAAATGAAACATTTAAAGAAGCTATTCGTGTGATAAGAAACAAGCAGATGCTCACCAATTTTTATCATAGTGGGGAGGCATGTGTAAGGGCCATGAAGAATTTTGGCAAATTTTACTCATGGCCTCACCCAATGAAATTTGGTATCTGAGGAGCCAAATCATAATGAAAATGAAAAAACCTTGATCAATTGGCAGTGACAAATTTGTAGTGGATTTGAAGAAATGAATGTTATATTTATACAGTGTTTTTTAAGAAAAGCCTTATACTTTCAAGTTTTGAGTCTTTATTCTTGTTTATGTTTCAGCAAATTAAAATGTTCCAGAAAAATCAAAAATAAATGTTTTCTTTACTTAAAAATGACTATAAACTGGTTTTTAGGTTTCAGAGACCTTCGTTCTGAATTTTATTTAAAAATTCAAAAATGACCTTATTTTTGGCAGAAACTTTTTTCAAAAAGTTCCTAGTAAAGTTAACACCCAGAATTCAATAAAACTGGGTGTGACAATGTGCCAAGACTTGTTTCCGTGTAGTTATAGGCAAGGAAAAGTGATGGCACAGTTGTCACCCCCCCCCTCAAAGGACAAGTTTGAACCAAGCAAAAAAAAAATTCCTAGTCATCATAAATGTTTTTTTAACCCAGAAATCAAAAGCTGAGATGTGAGGCTACCTTTAGTAAAATCCCCAACAGCCTTGATGAAGTATTAAGGAAAATATCATGTAAAACCATTAAAAAGTGACACAATTCACCCCAGTTTATGGTATAGACCAGCGGTTCTCAACCTTTATTGACTTGCACCTTTTTAGTATATAATTTCTATGACAGAGCCCCGTAGGCTGAAAAATATGAAATATATTTTAATTATATCAAATAATTCATATTATTCTCCTCAAGCGGCTGTGGAGCCCCTGGGAAGTGCCCACAGAATCCCAAGGGCTCCGCAGAGTACCGGTTGAGAACCGCTGGTCTAGACATAAAATAAAAGTACTAATTCACAAAAAGAAAAATCTAATATTTTACAGATCTATCACTTTTCAACATAGAGGAAGACAGACTATATCACCTTTTAACTTGATGCTGAAATTCTTGCTATTATTTTGCCAAAGCACATAACAAAGGTTCTCATTCCCATTTTCTCCTGGCTTACACTCTTCTGTTCCATTACAGCCAATGCCATTATTAGCATTACAAGCAGTTTCATCGTAGTATTCACAATGCATTGCACCGGTGGAACTAACATACCCGAAGCCTGGAAATATAATAATTTATTGATTTTTCATTTTTCAATTAGTGAATCTTATGCTACATATGCAATTAATTATGAGAAAAAAAACAGAAGCTAAACATTAAGCAATTACAGTTCCATACTAGAGGTTCCCAAAGCAGAATATGACGAAATGTGTGACGTACGTCGCAGAACAACCAGTGCTGTTGCAGAACAATTTGGAAGAATTTTAAGAAAAATGTAGAAAAACACTATTATGCATATGCAGATTTTTAATGCAGAACATTTTCAGTCAGCTGAAGTCTCGTTGCAGAACAACGCAAAACATTCTGCTTTGAGGCTAGAGGTAATCATTAGATCATACGACAAAAGTGTCAAACAGTGAAATCCGGATTGCTAAAACTAAAGGAAAGAACAACACACAGGAATATAAAGGGATTTTTCTAAACTTGATGCTTTGTTACTTACAACTAGAAGAATCACTACAATAACCAGGGCTTGACAAATTTATACAAATAATCTATGTGCCAGCTTACAGGGATGCAAGTGACCCTCATCTATTTTGGAGCAGAAATCTTAAAAATGGAGCAGGACTAAAAATGAACTATATCTGCAATATAAGGCGTAATTTTTCTGTGAAATGCCAAAATTTTTGCTAAAAATAGTTGGAATGGATAATTCTAAATAAATTTCCTTCACAAATTAAAGTTCATTTAACATTTTTTTAAGTACTTTATGTCACTGCTATAAGGCATGCATTACTGAAATGGCAGATAAAAATTATTAGACTTTTTCAAATTATACACCATGAATACTGAAAGCAAGAATTTCTGCTGCTTGAACACCAAAATTTTATTCATCCTGCTATACCAAAAAAAAAGTGCAGAATAATGGTTTCAGTGAAAAAAAGTTAGCTTCTCACAGAATTTGAAGAAATGATTAAATTTAAAAACGAAATACAAAAAAAGAGAAAAATATAAATACCTTAGGGGCTGTTCAAGTATTACATTATCATTGATGGGGGGGGGGGGGTCCGATTTGCTGACTTTTGATGACAAGGGGGGGGGAGGGGGGTTTGGATAATGCTTACGTCATCAACCACCCTTTATGAAAACATGAGTTGAATTCAGAGGGGCAGAGCTGATGACGAAATTTTGCTGACAAGGGGGGGGGAGGGGGTCAGCATTTTCCTGACTTTTGCTGACGGGGGGGGGGGGGGGGGAGCGGGTCAAAAATGGCTAAAAATTTGCTTACGTAAAACTTGAACTGCCTCTTATTTACTTAAACAATTTCTCTACATAATAGCATGTTAATAATAGCATGTCAGGCTGTTTTCTCAGCCTGAAGCATGTTACAACCTACGCATCACGAGTCACTTTCAGCATCTCAATGACAACTTCTTTCAAATTTTTCATAGCTTACCCTTGAACATAAGATTTTGTGTGTCCTAGCCTATTCCATTAATGCATTGGATGGACAGATTTTTCACTGTTCAAGCAGACTTTTGTTGACAATGAACTCTCTTTCATGGTCTGCGTTACCATGTGCTAGGGATAAAAGAGCCTTCACCAAAACTTTCAACTTTGGGCTGCTTTCAAGATTACAAAGTTCAAAGATGTCTGCCCAATACATATCTATTTATTCTCTGAACTGATGTCACTAATTGCAATTCTTTGCATTTAGTCAGAGATGCCACTGGACTTTAATTTACTTGGGTCCCGGGACCTAGGTTATTTGAAAAATCTGGGTTCTTTTTGAGTGAAAGTGGGTCCCTCTGAAAAAAAAATTTATCTTGAAAAAAATTATGCCCCCCAATAATTCACTGGTATCTCTATGAATTTTCTTCCAACATGCCCCAGGTCTTTGATCACCTGCTTATATTTCGTCGTTTAGACTGAGCGGTGGATCATGTTCTGGGTAAGAGAAGGCATCTGTGAATCAAGTAATTCATTTCTAAAAACATGTTCTATCCAAAGGTTCATTTACTTTTATTTAACCTATGGAATTCCACACATGTAATAAATCTAAAACAAATATACAGTTGATCCCACTTATAACGTTTCTCCCTTTTAGTATGTTTTTCCACTTAGTACAACTTATTTTTGTGGTCCTAACAATAAGTAATTCTCATTGAGATTTCCTGTTTAAAGTGTTTTCCTATTTACAATGTTTTTTATGACGGTTTTTGAAAAACGTTATATGCAGGATCCACTTTAATTAACAGTTGAAGGCACACATTTATATATTTACTAATAATCAATGTATGAATTCCCTTCAGATTGATTTTACATTTCATTAAAAATATCTTGACATTTTCAATATCTTCTGATCAAATTTAAAGCAAATCGATATTCTCTCTCTCTCCTCTGTCAGACACTTATCTTCTGATTCCCTATTCATACTTTGGTTTTCCTGGTAAAATGATTTTATTTTCCTTCCCTGATGTTCCACCATTCTGAACTGTTGCCATTTAACTGCCACATATTTTCACACCTGAATATGGGAGCTACATCAGAGATTTGTGTTGGAGAAACTTAACAGTGTGCTTATGTGTGTGTATCCAGCATTTGGCATGTTTTGTATTCAGTAGGTGGTGCCATCTATCTAGCGCTGCAACTAGATACTTTCTCAAATGGGGCAAATACACATTTTGGCACACCCATGTAATGTAGAAAAGAAGCAGTTATAAAGGGTGAATTTGGTGCCCTCCCCTGTAGTCCAGAGCCCAGGACAATAGGCCCACCTGTACCTCCCTCTCCCAGTTGCAGCCCTGCATCTATCCTCCAAACTGGTAATGCGTGCATTTGAAGTTCAATGTATGCATATTTGTGTTGTAGGTCTGTGTGATCGCCGTGGCACAACCAGAAGTTTTTTTCAAAGAAATAGCCAACTCAAAATTTGAAATGTTTAGAAAATCACATTTTTAGCCGATTACCATTGCTCAATTACAAGTTCCAAACACGGATTTTCACCCTCCAAAAGCAAAATTTAGGGGAGGTTATAAGGGGCCTCTTCCTTTAACAAACTTAGTACAAACTTCTTCCTTTAGCTCAACCCATGAACTACGAAAGCCACAGATGAATAAAATCAATGGTCAAGGTCAAAGATGGCCAAAGTACAATGTATTCATGCGATATCAGTATGTTTTCTCATACTGTCCAAGCAAATGAATATTTAGTTTTGCATTTGCAGAAATGTCCCATTTTTCTACCTGTAATACAAAGATTGAACTATTCTAGCTTCACATATGCAACCAGGAAAGACATACAATGCTTATTTCACCAAGTTTTTCATGAAAATATTCAAACAAAAATTTACAAGAAAATATTTATGTAATAATCCGTTTTAATTCACAGGTATTCTAATTTTTTTAAAAATCGATCTCGCAATGTGGATTTTGGACATTCCAGCAATGATGAAGTTTACTGACAATCATGCGTGCGTACTATGACTTTTGTATGGCACATCTCTTTCTCTGATATAACTGTGTATTCGTACCAAATTTCATTAAAATCTGTCCACTAGTTTTTCAGAAATTTGACATAATGTGCTAATTCTCTTAATTTTGCACAAGAGTGTAGGAGTCACCCGAGCAGCTGCTAAGAAATACATTTTCAAATGGATTGGGACAGTTTTAAAGGACAATTAAATAATTTAATTGTCCTTAATGAAAGGATAATTTACTAAGGACAATCTGGAGTGACCATTTTTTATTCCTTGAAGATTGTCCTTGAGACCACATGGCAGGACAAAGTGGGCAAAAATTCTTCTACGAGACACACAACGTCCGACTAATCAACGTTATGTCATCAAAAGTATACAACCACTACTAAGAATGTAAATTTCTTTTTTGATTCTAGAGGAATGGCAACACTAAGATCGTGCACTCCCAACATAGTTTTTTTTTTTCCTAACTGCACATCCATTTTTGGTGGCGTTCAATTCCTTTGAGGTTTGCGATATTGCATGGACAGAAATGTTTTGCGTAAATTTTATTTAACTATGTAAAGCACTTCCTGTTTTAAAACAGGGGTTGAGGGACACCCCCAAAGGCAATCAGAAACGAAAATACTTTAGTGAAAATAAAAATCTAACGAAAATTCTTTTATGCTATATTTTTTTTTATTCCCGTCAATATAAAATGCTTTCTAAAGGTAAGTAACCAAAATTTCTGTAGAAGAAAGTCTTGTACCCTCTCTAACCCCCCCCCTCAATTTTGATCCTTTGTTCGCCCCTTTACTATTGGTTCTTTAAATATGTATCACAGCAGCAAAAAAAATAAATAAAAATTAGAGAATCTCTATAAAAAAAACCACTTTCCTTTGCATAGTGATGAGTTTTCATTTTCACCTAGTGATATTGCTGTGATTAAATTTATAAAATAATTTATTTTGTAATATACTTTTTACTAACTCTGTTACCCACGGCTTCACTCCCGTCAATTTGGTAATTCAAAAATTCTTCCTTGAGACTCCTTTTAGGGAGTGAATTTTGAGAAATCTCTCTTTAGCGAATCTTAGCATCATAAAATGAAGATACTGACCAAATTTCAAATTTATATTTTCAGCGATTTTCACTCAGCATGATTTCTCTACCCCCTTAAGGGTCGAATTTTGAAAAACCTTTTTAAAGCGAGTCTTTATGTCATGAAATACAACTACTGACCAAATTTCATAAATATAGCTTCACTGGTTTTGGTTAGGCGTGATTTCTCTATATAGCCATTGAACCCTCTCACGACCCCCCTCGGGGTCAAATTTTTTAAAACCCCTTCTGAGTTGGTCTTTACATCATAAAATAAAACTACTGACCAAATTTCATAAATATAGCTTCAGTGGTTTTGCCTCGACATTATTTCTCTGTATAACCTTTGAAACCCATTAGGGGTTGAATTTCTAAAAACCCATTCTTAGTGAGTCTTTACGTTATAAAATAAAACTACCAACAAAATTTCATAAATACTGCTCCAGCTACTGACCAAATTTCATATTCATAACACCAGTGGTTTCGGCTCAGCCATGATGAGTGAATCAGTCAGGACATATATATATATATATATATAGATTGTAATTTATTTTTTGTCTCTTTTTCTCTTGACTGCCTAAACAACTTGGAAACAAGGCTCCGTCTGCACTTTGAAAATTTTTAATTCGCTAAAATGTATGATTTTCCTGATAATGCACTGTTCAATATACAATTCAATCATATAAATTCTTTGTTTGACTGTGCATGTGTCACATGTTTTTTTTTTAATTAAACATTTACAGAAATCTCCTAATCGCAATAAGCATCCACCAACACAAATTGACCGCATCACCATTGCTGCGAAAAAAGTTCCTTCCGAATGGTACTTGTGAGGAGATGAACTAATGCTTCCAAGAATATAAAAACTAATGTTCACAATGGAGACAATGAATTTTGGTCATCTTCTAAAACTTCCATCAAACTCAATTTGAAACTGAAATCATCAGTTTTCGTTGAATCTAATTGGATCAAAATATTGATTCAAATATTTTAAAATATGGTCACTTATCAAAATTTTCTGCATAAAACATGATTTATGACATCTAATCGGTTTTTAAAAAAAGATCAAGTCAATACACAAACTTTTAATAACAATTTCAATCGAATTGATTGACTCAATTAACCCAACTAAAATTTTTAACTCTGATCAACATTTGATTGATTAATCAGACCCCACACAGCCCTAATATACTTAAATAAAAACATATTTCCTAAAGTAGTTTTTAACATCAACCTTCTCCAATACAGTAGAACCTTATCATAACAGAGCATATTATAATGGACTTCCCTTAAATCTGAAAGTTAAAAAAATTGCAATGATAATATATAAAGGATGTTTATTTTCATCTGACAAGCTTAAAACTCTTTTTAAGCATTTTTAAAAAATATTCCAAAAAATATATATTATTTATTCGTTTAAACATATCTCCAAGCAAGTGATTAAACATAATTTTTTTTTGTAATTATGAAAGTGCTGCATAACTCATTCCACTTGCCAGCCAGAAAAATTAAGATTAATGCAGTGTATACATAGGCTACACGTCTTTTTCAATTCAACCTGAATGTTGGCTGAATTAAGGTTATAAAGGTCTATCTACGCGCATTAAGTGATTTATAAGGGCGTTGAAGAACGCAATATGGGATAGTAAAAAGGAAGTTGAATCAAGGTTGGCAGATAACATTGGCTCTAACCCAAAATCATTTTTCAGGTACGTCAATAATGGATGTAAGGGGATGGTTGACCCCTTCTCGATAAGACGTCTAGGATAAAAAGCAATGTAGGTATGAGTTGTGCTTTCAATAACTTTTTTGCGTGTCTTTAACAGTGAAAAGTGATATACAAAGCACCGGTATGGCATGGGGTGTCAAAGTCCTCAACGAAATTCAAGTGGAAGATGTGGAAGTCATAAGACTTTTAAAAAAATGTATGTGCAAGCGAAACACCAGGACCAGATATCTATTCTAGGGTTCTCAGGGAATGTGCTAATAAATTGCTGGGGCCAGTCGCACAGATTTACAGGAGTAGTGTTGCTAAGCGTATCGTCTTAAGGGATTGGGAACTTGCTAATGTGGTTCCGATATTTAAAAAGGGTAGTAGAGAAGCAGTGCCCAATTATCGTCCAGAAATTTGACGAGCTCCCTCTTGAAAATTTTGGAAATTATTATCAAAAGGCAACTGAAGTGGATAAATGAGAATAATGAATTGTTGGATAACAAGCATGGGTTCAGAAAGGGGAAGTCATGTTTAACCAACCTCCTTTATTTCTATGATCACGTGACTAAGGCTTTGGGTAAGGGCGAAAATGTTGATGTTTATCTTGATTTCTAGAAGGCATTCGATCGGGTCCAACATGGTACACTCTTGAAGAGTTTACACGAGATTGGGGACAACTTGCTGGATTGGATAGAATCGTGATTAAGAGATGATCACAACATATTATGGTGAACAGGGAATTTTCTGATTCGACAGGTGTCAAAAGTGGAGTCCCTAAAGGGAGTGTCTGCGGCCCCATACTTTTTCATTTTTATCAATAAACTCGATCGGGGTATCGATGGGATTGTTAGCAAATTTACAGATGACATGTAGTTAATGGGGATACTCCGGAATCAAAGTGATAAGGAATTTCTCCAGACCAACCTAAACAAGATTGTAACGTGGGCAAATGAATGAAGCATGTCTTTTATCATAGACAAGTGTATGGTCGATCATTTTGGTTTGAACAACCCATGTTTCAGTTACAAGTTGAATAGTATCACTATCCCGGATATAACTAGGGTAACTGCTTTGGGAATTCTCATTGATAAACAGCTGGGTTAGGTTTTCCGAATATTGTTCAGTGGTGGTCAAAAAATCGAATAGAATGGTCAGTTCATATGTCAATCAACTGCTTCGACAAGGGGACACCAGTATCGATTGGTAAGGGATAATTCTAGGTTGTTGTCACAGTGAGTTTTTCTGTAATAGGGTTGTAAATAAATGGAACAGCTCACCTTTGGGGGTCGTGTAGTCTAACACAATTGACACATTTAAAAAGAAATATGATAAAAATATTGGGATAACTCGAGAAGCTATCCATACTTACATGAGACAACTGCAATTTTTTAAGGGAGGTATATTTGTATTTTATCATAGTTTTGTTTTTTATTGCTCTTATTGGGTTGCTGTATTTTTGATATAGTTTGGATGTATATTCAACATCTATATTTTTATGGGGTTTTTTCAGCTACCTAGTTGGGCAATTTGTCTGTTGTGGACATTGTATTTAATAGCTCACTAAATTTTAAGTTGGCAAGTTCTCAAAAACATGTCCACACGTCGTGTGGGCACGTTAAGTTTGATTAAGTTCATTTGATTTGAATGTTCATTGGTTAATTTTTATACGAGGCCCACTGGTGCAAGCAAATGGGTCTTACTTAACTGAAAAAATAAGAATCCAGTTTATTTACTTCTCAACTATATCTTTTGACAACTTAACGATACGTAAATAGCCTTTAACATCTACATACACTTTAAAGTGCTTGACAACTTGAAATTTAGTTAACTATTAAATCACTCGATGCCTGTAAACGGGCATTAAGGCAGTTTTATGTCTGATATATAATAAACACTTTTTATATGTAACTACTGTACTTCGTATGAACACCCTCTGGCATCACACTCCTATAAGAATTATTTGTTATAAACTGGACTTTCGAGAACGGGCGACCTTTAGTTCCTATTAGTCCGTTATAATGAGGTTCTACTGTACTTTGTTTATCCACAACATTATGGATCTCCTGAAGAACATCTTTGTGTATCATCAAATTATACGGTGTCGGAAATGGATGCATATTTCATTTCTTTTCAAACTATTACTTACCCCAAAATAATAACACGAATAAAAATACATAAGTGGATCGTTGGAGTTTCGAACACAAGGAAACAGAGCAAATAATGTCGCCACCATAACTGTTCTTGATACATATCATTTTGCTGTCACATCATGCAACACACACTTCTACATGTGATAACTGTAATCATTAGAATGTTTGTTGTTCTGCACTAATCAAAATCTTAACACAGTAATCAAGTCATTTTAGAGAGCACATAGTCAGATCAATTTCAGGACAACAACAAGTCCTGTAAACACATTCTGGCAAATGTTTATAAGATTGACACCAATCATCAAAGAAAAACCATCAATCATTTTATTTCGACGTTCGAGGAACTCGATATTCGACACTTCAACACTATTTAATAACATTTAGCGACAACGCGCGAAAAGCAGCTATGGCGATGTTTTGCTTTGGTCTACGCATTCACAAGATCCCGGATGCGAGTCGAGTTCAGCGTTCGTAGGCTTTGTAATAACTAGTCCTTCATAGACTATAAGCTTTTTGGAAATACGTCATAATCGCCACAGCCATCAACGTTGAGGGTCAAACACATGGCGATCATCATGAAACTCAATGATAAAATTGCTGATTGAACTACGGAAATTCCATCTGGTTTTCAACCAGTTAAATCATATTAAAAATTTTAATCATTCAATTTTATAAATCTGAAGTTTTCTCGAGGAAAATACCAGCTACCTTCGTACTCTGATTCTCAGCAGGAGAGACAAGATGACTTTTCTTTCCAGGTTCGACTCGATGCAATATCTATATATATATATATATATATACAAAAAAAAAGGTTCTTTCTTTTCTAGGGTTTCCCAATCTTGATTGTCCTACCACTCCTCAGAGAAAACTTTTCTCAGCGGCCAGCCATCCACTTTAAACGAATCTGGAAATCAATTATACCAATACAGTCTGACTCCTTGGTCTCTCTAGTTTAATCCTCCAAGCTTATCTGATGTACCAGATGATGTACCAGACAAGACCAAGCTTATCTGTCTCCCTTTCTATCCCTTCCTCCGGAACATCAACGTGGAGATGTTTCCAGTTTCTCGTGTCTCTCTCTCTCTAAGCTCTCTAAGCCACCCACAAAAGATCCCTCGTATCAGGTGGAGATCCAGAGAGGGCGATGGCTCCATCCATCCAAGAGCCGAATAATAATATGGGAAAAGCTTGCTTGTTTAGTAAAACCAACACCACACTAAGGCCGGTATTACACTGTAAAAGTTTGATAAAATCCCTTTTATAAAACTTGAAAAATCTAACCAATAAAATTATTGGTTACATTCTAAAAAATGCAATCGGTGACTTTATTGGCTGCATTTTTCAAGTTTTATAAAAGGACTTTTACCAAACTTTTATAGTGTAATACCAGCCTAAAGATATTTCTAGTGTGGTATTAGTATAACGCGAGACAATTGAACGAACCTACACAATAAGCGACTCCTTTCGACACATCACGCTGGATCCCATGTTGTATTTGTAGCTGCTATCATAACACCCCCCCCCCCAACCCAAGTAGCACAAAGATATAGATCTATATCGTAAAATTTCAGTTTCCAATATAGATCTATATTGGGCCACGATATCGTTCTGGCTAAAAAAGGCATAGTCAGAGATAAATAGATCTATATCGTGAATGTGATATATTCAAATGCTTTAAATTTTGGACGATAGATGACGCCCTTTCAGAAGAAATAAAAGTGTAATTTGCTGTATGTGGGTGGGCTTGATCTCATGTACCCTTCCCATTTCTAACTCCGTATCTTACCAACCCACCCCTATAGCACTGGCTACTGGTTGTTATTATGACATTAATTCACTCAAGTAATGGTTTTGTACTTGTATTTTCAATCATTCTTTTTAATGTATGCACAAAAATTACAAAATAGAAATTGTGAGACATATTTATCATTTTGAAGCAGATAATTGAAAAAATTATATTATAATTAAGGAAATTATATATAATACAAAAAACACAAGAAACAAATTAATGTATTGTGTAGTATATTAATTATTTATTTAAAATTATCAATTTATGCTAATAAAACAAAAAATATACGAAATTTTCTTGATCTGCATTATAACTGCATTATTATTACATAATATCTCTGAGCGTATGTTTATTTACTGTAATGAAAGGGGGGAGGGGAAAAGCATAGTCTCTCTCTCTCTCTCTCTCTCTCCTTGTATTATCTAGCTTTTAATAAAAGCTGACTCCGCCCACTGGCAGTTCATCGATTGGAGAGGAGGGGATGGAAGACATGTTTGACTGTAAAAACAACTTCAACGCTTATTTGGGCTCGTCGATGCTGAAATAAAAGCGTTTTAAGAACACGGGATATTTCGGGGTGACTGAAATAAAGCAGACCAAGTTTAACGAGATATCTCAGGATTGCCACTATAAGAGTTAAATTTATACAATTTTTTTCAATGTTTACTTGCATGTAATTATGTTAAGGTAATGGGGTAAGGTAATTAACCACTTTACGATCAAGGACGTAATATTGCGTCCAAACGCCTTTGGAATAAACTCAAACAAACTCTCTCTGTTTTCTTTCCTCTCTTATCACTGTCAGGCTTTGTTGTAACCCTACAAAGTTGTGTTCAATTTGTTTTTTACCTTCCTTTTATATCTATACAATTATTAGTGACTGTTTCCCCACATATGATGTATCCATCTACTAAATACGTATAAGAGCAAAAGAGAACTGGTTGGATGAGGGTAAAAAGAGAAATCTACTTCGTATAACTACACTCTCTTATCTGCACTTATGTATTTTATACTATTTTTTTTTTCGTTTCGTTTTTTTTCCTTTCAACTTCTTTATCTCTCTCTAACGTGCGGTGAAGTTAGGACAAGGTTACAATATTTTTCTTCCATTGGTCAAATACAAATCATCTGAATTTCTCGCCGAAACCTTGTAAGCGAACCGGTTAAGGTAGATGGATGCTTTCGGAATAGCATACAAAAGTTAAAATCTAGAAGTGTTGACTGAAGAGATCAGCTAAAATTAAGCTGTTCATGCAGACTATCGAGCCATCGACAGTGAATTCAATTTCAATTAATTTGGCAAACACCAATCTAATTTATCGTGACACTAATCAGAACTGATTGAATTAATATTTAGTCATGCCAGAGCTCTGGTTATAAAATTTTTCTAAAATCATATGGGGGGGGGGTGGGAGACATAAATTAAAATGAATTATAGAGAGATAGATGGCTTTTGCTCAGCCTAAAGATCTAGCAGTCTTTACGCGAATGACTATATTTGAAAAAACAAAACAGGACATTCCATTGATGCACAACTCGTGTTAAATAATGAATCCACTATTGAAAAATTTCAAAGTAAAGTTTATTAACTTAGTTGATAAAATGAACATTTTATAAAAATGAGTTGAAATACTATGAAAAAAAGAATTTCATTTCGAAAAATACGGCACGTCTAAATCAACATCACTGTCCAGTGAAGTCAAGTTTTGATGTTTACGCCGTGTATATCAGATAACTTGTTTACATTCCACATATGTTTTTTGAAATTTTACATGTCTAGAAGTGCGTACATTTTTTTTCGAAGTTTTGTGACACTGCCTGTATGGCTATGCAAATACTTCAGTATGTTCGGCATTTCGTGATTTTTTTTCTCGTGTTTGGGTATCAGAAATTACCCGTTCTCGTAGAGTGTACGATCTCTGATAGAGCTGATAATTTGAATGAATCATTGGAGAATCGGTAAATTAAGTTTAATTTATTATCGTGTCATAGTAATCAGTTCAATTGATATTAAAAATTTTCACTTACGTGTATGAGTGCTTTGAAACGGTGCAGTCTTTTCCATTGCTTCTGTGCCCTTAAATTTGGTAGTGGAATTCTCTTATAAGAATGATTAGATCGGGGCTTGTCAAATCGAAAAAAATTATAGTTGCTAGTTGAATTTCAAAAAATTCAAGCATGGATCTCGCTAAAAAAAAAGGAACTGCGCTATATAGTGTAATTCCTTTTTGGTGATGTGTTAGCAATTTTTTTCTTTGGCGAGAAAAACGTCCGAAAGCATGACGAGAAGTTGTTAAGAGTGAAGCAAAGTCATGCTTTCAGACATTCTTCTTGCCAAAAAATTAAAAAATCGTCAGCACATTGGTAAAAAGGGTATTATACTATGGCTGTTAAAATGAAAAATGACAATAAAAAACTAACCACGAAAATAATAACAAGCAAAACAACATTTTTAGACTAAACGAGGGATCCAGATCAAAAATAAAAAATCTAGACTAAATAAGTAATCAAGATTGAAAATATGATATCCTAGACTAGATTGGGGATCAAAATTGAAAATGAAACAACATATTATAAAATGAATAACACGGTTCATGAATAAAAATATGATTCCCCAGTACAAACTCAGTTATAAATAAAAACTAGGACTCTCTTATAAATAATACAATGGCCAGTGCAAAAAAGAATATAAATAGAATGTACAACCTGATAAGGAAGGGAATATTCCAACGAATGAAACTAAGTTCACAACATGCTACCAACAAATGGAAATAATGAATGGACAAAGAAGAAAAAGTTTAAAGGTCCGTTTACACACGTTAAGTGAGATTAACTAGTGAGCTAAATTTTAAGTTGTCAAATGCACACTTCAAAATGTATGCAGACGATAAGAGCCGTTTACTCAGGTTTTTAGTTGACAAGTAGTAAGTGCTTAAGTAATTTAGTGAAATAAAGGCAATTCTATTTTTTCCATTAAGTAGACCTATATGCATGCGCCAGTGGGCAGGGCCTTTCACTTGGAGGGGTCATTTTGCTCTCTCACATGGATGTTTATTTTGATCTCAAGTAACTGTAACACGCATGTGCCAGTTGCACTTGCCTCAATAAAAATTATCCAATGAGCATTACTTAATCACTTATCGTGTGGACACGGTTTTGAACAATTGGTAACATAAAATTTAGTTAACTACTTAATCACTTAATGCGTGTAAATGGGCTTTTAGCTGATTCAAATGCTATGTTATTAACACTATTGACACTTATCCACCTTAAGAGGAAAACAAAAGAAAGATTAAGAGTATAATGAAAAGGAAATCGCAATGTGCAATTGCGAAGAGATAGTTGACCGAAAAAATGCCAATAAAAGAAAATAGCCAATCAGAAATAGAAGCACCACAGACTAGAAAGTAAAATTATCAAAAAAAAAAAATTGCCAAAGAAAAAAAGGAATATACTAGGGGTTACCAGATTTGAAAACAGAAAGGAGAGGACTCCTGTGCGCGCACATTCAATAATGGTATTTTCTCCAGTTTTCACAACTGTACTGACAAAAAAACCATTTTAGTAATTTTCCCAACTGAAACAGAACCGCTAAAAAAAAGAAAAATGGAAATTTGTCTCTTTTTGCTTAAAAGGAATTGTTTTCATGGCCCACCCACATCCTGAATCAGGGCCCCCAGGCTGGGATCTTTTGCAACCCCCCCAGACTAGACTTTCACAGGCCCCTTTATGATGATTTCATAGCATAAATAAACAAAAAATGATGAAAATCGTCCCGGGTTTAGGACTGGATCCCTGTTAGCCCCACTGTTATGGGGGCCATGCTTGTTCCTGCCATCTGATCAGTTTTATTGCAGTACCCTCAGACAGTTTTTTTTCCTTTCTTGTGCGTGCTCCGAAAAAAAAAATTGTTGACAAAAAAGCAACATTGGCCAAAAAAAAAAAGTCTGGTAGAGGCGATTTATGAATCACCACAGAAATCACCATTGAGTGGTTTTTTCCGCATCTTTTTTTTTATTTCGGAATGGAACAGGTTACACCTCCTCCCTCCCCACTTCAGTTTACAGCAATAGATGGTGACAAACAAGGTATTCTCAAAATGCATGTTGCAGTTTTCTTCTTCCAGAGCTGTCTTTCGGACTGTCTTTTTCATGTTATACAATAGCAAGTTGGTCCATTACAATAGCATATTCTGCCCTGCACGGCAGACTCAACTCAACATCGAGTTAAACAGTATCATCAACAACAACATCAACACAACTGACATTGAGTCGGCTATGGTGGAGGCAACTTAGGTTTTTGTATTTATTTTCTTTTATATTTTAAATAATACAATCGTGGCAAAATATGATTTCAGCAAATGATACGTTTCAGCAAAAAAGTAATAAAAATAAAAAGTACAACCTGACAAGGAAGTGTTCCAAAAGAAAACAATGAAGGTTATTGACATGGAATTCCTTTAACAAAACATACTGCAGACAGTCAACAAATGGAAAAAATGGTACTGTGAGGGAAAAAAAAGCTTTAGCTAATTCAAACATGGGATTACTACAAGTGACTATCCGTGACTTTACCTTAAGATGACAAAAGAAAGACCAACAACTAAGGAATATCAAATGACAAACCTACAAGCCGAAAGAGATAGCAGACTGAAAAAAAACCAACAAAAGAAAATAATGACAGGAAAAAGGGCCAAAACAGGCTAGAAAAGAAATCTCCAAAGAAAATAAAAAGAGGATTATACTATTTCTGTTTCGGTCAGAAAACTTCACTAAAAATTATCAGAAGCTTAGCCTTTTTTATATTATTTGAAGACTAGCAGACTGTAGCTGCTACTGTAGTTATTATAGTTGTTCCAGTCAAAAAACTTTACTAAGAATTATGATATGCTTAACTTTTTTGTACAGTGTGACCTGCTTATATCAAAGTCGGAAAAAAAACAGTGAAACTGTTATACCTGAGCTTTGTTATACCCATATCGCCTTGAAAAATGACGCGTTCTCAAGCAAAATAAAACATTTTGCATGCCTAATACGCATTTTTCATTAATCTGTTCTTGAAATGAATAGATTGAAATAATGTATATTTTAATGAAGATTAAGAATTTTGAATTAAAATCTAACATAATTGAATACATCAATAAAAATATGTGTCAATTATTGCTTTTATTTTCCTTGATATTTTTGTGGACTTTGAACATTTAACATTTGAATCAGTTTTGCCAAATGAGCATGCAAAATGTAATGCCTTTTCTTTTAGTGGTAAGAACACAAACACTAGAAAATGTTTTCGTTTCATTTTTTCAAACCATTTAAACAAAAAATAATGAACTTTGAGCAATTCAGAATTTTTTTGATACCTCGCTTTCTTTTTGCATTTTTGGCTTTCAACCTACTGTATAACTACAATTTTTGAAACAATGAGTACCATTTCGCACTTGGACATTCCCAAAATTTATTTGCATGTGATGAAACAACCCCAACTAAGGCAGAATCTAGCTTGAGAATGGCAAATTTGCACTAAAGGTAGTTTTGGAGGTTATAGATTCTTAGGAATAAATAACCTCAATCCTTTCTTTCTAATGAGGTTGTCTGGGAACAAAATAAGATTAACAGAGAAATGTAGAAAAAAAGGAGCAAAATAGGATATTACTACTACCAAATATTATACTATTATTATACCAATTATACTACCCAAAACATCCTACTAGAATGTTAGAATATCTTTCAGGGGAAAAAAGGAGACATCAGTTGCAAAAAGGTAAATTTACAGATAAGAAGATTTGGATACTACAAAGAATTTGTGAAAATTCCTTGTTTGAAAATCAGTCAAAAATTTATTATAAGCATACTTTGCTGAAATTGATGCCCATGATAAGCAATTGGAATAGCATCGATAAGCAATATAAAATTTACAGGACAGGGGAAAACTTCATTGTCTGTAAAAATTTGTAATATCCATGTCTGTTATAAGCGAGTCTGTATTATTTGAAGCAAAATCAATATTATCTGCTTCTAAAACAAATGGATATTGAGGGTTGAATATGTCTGCTCTTTTTCTTAAAAAAATTTAATTTACATTAACCCTAAAATTCAGTTACATATATCACCCATTTAGAAGTGTTGCATTGTACTGCACAGTGGCGGATCATGATTTTGGGAGGCCCCAGGCGCAACCTGATCTGGAGGCCCCCTATCAGGGGCGGATTAAAGGTAGGGGCTGTCACCCCCCCCCCTCCCCGAGAGCAGAAAAATTAAATGGAAAAATGTTCTCTACGTTTTTGACAGAATAACAAACCAAGAAAATAAATTTGCTTAAAAAAGGGGGAAAATTCAGAATTTTTTCCAAAAAAAATCAGAACCGTCTTGAAAAATTGAACACATGGTCACAACCACCGCCCCCACCCACAAATTTGCGTTTATCCACCACTGCACCCTTTTGGCCCTAATAAGAACGAGATGGTTCACTAAAATGAACAATATTATGAAAATCATAACTTTTTTTTATTTTTGCATCACCATAAACCATAAACACAATAATAAGATAAGGAAATATAATGATATTCTCTGGTACTAGATGAAAAATAATCACACTCCCATTAAAAAAAAAAATCACAGTAAAATTCTGCATCATATTTTTAGTAATCTAAGATGTCCGTCCTGGTGCCTTCAGCCACACGGCAAAAATGGAGATCCGTCATAGTTTTAGTAATTTAATATTACTGATTAATAAAGATTTGATAATATCTCAAATATAATATATTTGATTTGATATAAAGATACTGATAATATTTAATAGAAAAACATTTCTTCAATAGAGGGAATGGAGGGAAGAAATTATATCAGAGTAAATATAAGAATTATATTTTTAATGGAAGAAATTAGTTCAGAATGAATTAAATTTAATGAAAGAAATTATTTCAGAATGAGTTTATTCTATTTTATTTTTACTATTATTATATTAATTATTATTATTTTCTCTTTCAGCCACCTCGTTGGGCACTCTGCCTGTTGTGGCCTTTGCCTTTGTATTATTTGTATTCAGAGTGAATAAAAATCTTCTATATTATGCTCCAAGGGCGTAGCCAGGGGGGGGGGGACTTGGGGGTCTGGTCCCCCCCCCCCCGAAATGTGAGAAAATGACCGAAAAAAGGGAAAAAGATGGCCAAATCCTTTGTTCTGTCACTTTGGTCCCCCCCCCCCGAAATGAAAGTGGTCCCCCCCCGAACGAAATTTCTGGCTACGCCCCTGTTATGCTCCCCCCCCCCCCCGTTTCGTTTAATAACGAAAAATGCCACAGTATAACATTGTGGCCCGCGTACTTTATAAAATGTTTCAATATGGCCTGTTATGCCTCAAAGGTTGAAGACCCCTGCAGTAGACTCTCGCTAATCCGGTACGTATTAGACCACGGTGTGCCAGATTTTACCGAAATTGCTGGATTAACTTTGAAGAAACCCATTGAAATAATATATGAAATTTCGTGCAAAGACATAGTCAGGACTTGATCAGCAGTTAAGAAATATTAGAACGTGTTAAGGAGTTAGGGCATCAGGAGAAAAGTGACACCACACCACCTAAATATCCTGGACTACTGGACGTGCTGGATTAGAGCACGACCGAATTCTCGAGAGACTACTGTAGTTGAATTGAAATGCTCAAATAAAAATTTATCAGATAATTTATATATTTTTAGTTTTGCTTACCGTTATTTTTGGAGATTCTGCAATCTAAATCCTAAAGGAAATCTTGAGGATCGGCATGAAAAATTTTTTCATTACAATAACACACATTACAATTACATTAACAATAAACACTTTTCGGTCTGACACAAAGATGTTGTCTACCCAAGCCTCCTTGACCAATCCAAAAATGTAGCTCTTTTTTTAGAAAGAAGGAAAAGAAACCCCCTTGATTTTTTTCAGCTGGGGAGGGAGTGTTTAAAAGAGAAACAGAAAAATCACGTGATTCAGAATGCATGTCATTCAGCATTCATTTCAAACCCCAAATTTTTTTTTATTCATATGGTCGTATGGTTCCAGTCATAGATTGCAAATGTATATGTTGTTTGAACCAGCTTATAGTATTTCATTCAAACAAGTGGGAGGCAAAATCACAATAAGAGCTCTACTACATTCATTTTAATTAGTACGAGTGTCTCTTCCTGTCGATGTCGCCGCTTGCCGATAGCCATCTTGCCATCCATTATACTGTATACAAAAGCTTACACCAAAGCTGTCGTATTATCGGCGCCCATAAAAGCATTTAATATCACATTAGCACATCTGTTTATGCCTTCACTCCAATTTTCATTTCGGACAGACATTAGGACCTGCTGTTCTCACCCCTCCTCCTGCTTGTGCCCTTAGGGAAATACTGTTTGAAAATGACCCTCCCTGAATGATCGCTTTACAATGTCTCTTCATTCTTTGTCGGGGAAGAACTGGCCCTTGAGAGCTGCGTCTTGTAAATTGTTCTTTTCTTTCAGTTCCCATTTTTCTTCCCTTTATACGTACAGTATACATAAAAAAAAAAAAAATTGCGGTTAAAAAAAAAATAGGGAGAGCAGATACTGTACTTAGTTCAAGAGATTTGTTGATGCGCATGTAAATTCATATGTAGGATGAAGCACACAACTATTTGGAGGCCCCCCCCGCTCTGCCGAGGCCTCATGCGCCTGTGCGGTAATCCGCCACTGGTACTGCATTGAATTTTTTTTGTAATGTAATAAAACTGCTGTTAAAAAATGTTCCCTAAAAAATGTATAAAACAAATTATGGCATTCTTTGTGGTAAAATAAAAATATTATTATGTATTATTCAACATACAGTGAAATCTTGGTATAACAATAATCTAAGAACCATGGAAAAATATCATTGTAGAGAGATTATCGTTATATTGAGGCAGCAGTTTACTCTTAGACTGTAGGCATTTCCAAACAATACTTGAAAAAATATTGATGTATGGAGTATCATTGTAGCAAGGTTTCAGTGTATTTGGGAATTGGTTTTTTTAATCTTCATTGTAAGCATATAGTGCTGATAAAGTTTTCAAGTATTTTCCAGGTTAATTAAATCGTTGTATACTAAATAATATTTTGAAGAATTTTTTTTTCGTTTTTAGGCCTTAATTAGAACTAAAATGACCTATCAGAAATTTTTCATGATAATTATTGCATTTTTCATAATGTGGTACTTGAAGGGTTAATCAATTGGACTGCTTTTATATAAAAGGAACTGAGTGCTATTAAATCAAAACCAAGAAAAAACTATTTCAAAATATCTTCGATTTAGTTATCTCTTCAGTTTGGTTGTCGGTTTAAGTGCACAGAGATAGCATCGCAGCCTATATGTCACTTGGTTCTATTTAGATAAAAAAATCTCACCTCTTTCAGTAGTTCAGATGTCGGTATATTTCAAAAATGTTAAAAATGGCACTTGGTTCCTTTTATATAAAAGCCGTTCAATTTTTATACATTTCCATTCTATACTATATTTTTGAAGGAAAAATAATCCAACTTTTGTGTAATAAATTTTTCTATGAAATGGTTCAAAAAAATTATTCAAATTTTATGCTCTGAATTAGAGCAACTTAAAGGATTATGATAAAGATTTGAAATCACTTGAACTAATTTTGAAACAATTTAACAATTTATTTTTTTTCATTCTCAGAAGTTTCATAATTGTGAGCACTGCAGATGGGGGTTTATCAGCATTTAATCCTGATAATGGTGAAATTGTATGGAGTGTGCGAACTGATCCAGGAGAGTTGATATCATCTAGCTTGAAAAAGTTGGAGGTATAAGCTAATTTTTTTTTCTGATTTCAGTTACATGTTCAAACTTAACTTATACTAATGATGAAAATTGAATGTTTTCATAAAAATCACCTTACCATTCACACATTTGCGAACTGCTACAATTTATCCATAATGTAGTTTCTTCAGATGGCTGCACTCAAGTACGTATCTATGGGCAAAACTCTCTCAATACTACTGAAATAATTTTTTTCTTCTCACATGCAAGGTGTGGATAAAAAGTCTGACATTTTAAAAATTAATAAAAAATCAACCAATTGACATAAAAACAATGTGCAAACCACCCCTTTTTGTTTCGATTGCTACATTTTTTTTTCTAATGTGTCATGGACTTTTCTCACTCTCTGTGTATATTAACCCGTCGCATGTCACAAATCTTCTCAATTTGTTAAACAAAATGCATTTCAGGTTTCTCTGAGCAGAAAGTAGCCAAAAAAGGAAAATTTGATTACATTAATTTACAGTAATAGGGGGGGGGGGGAAAGACGTCTCTCTGTAGTTCGATTTTTTTATCATGTGTGGATTCCAAACTGGTTTTCATGATGTATTTGTGTGTAAAGATAAATATATAACAGTAGAAGGTTTAAGATAACACAAAAATAGACAATGTATAGCTACAGTACACGGAAACTAGGGGACATCTATGAGTAAATATTTGGTGAGTTTATAGTTTTCTGCCAAACTTGAAAGTGGCATGAAACATCTGTTTTTTGGAATAGAGCTGTAATGCATAGTATTTCAGTCCGTAATGAAATAAAAGTTCTCAGTGCCAAGGTGGGAGGCACAGGCCAGTCATTTGGGGGGAGGGAGCTGCTCCTGGCTTTAAAAAATACACTATAAATGGTATAAATATACAAATATATCTATATGCATACATTGAGTACATGTTCTTTGTCCCCCCTCCTGGAAAAATTTGAAATGACGGCCCTGAGATGAGAGATTTCATTGTATAATGTAGACCTCCATTGATTTGGATAATCATTGTCATAGATCAGGAGTCTTCAACCTGTCTCGAGTGGGGAGCACTGCCTATACCCATCATCGAATGAAGAGCATACCTTATGACAACTTTGACATTCATATATCTGAAATCTGCATTAACTGTAATCATTGAATGAAATTTTTACTAGGTATTCAATCGAAGCATTGATCAAGTGTTCACGAGCATGAAATCGGACATGTGCATTGATCACTCTTAATGCTTCAAGAAGCACTATGGTGCTCACGAGGAACAGGTTGGAGATGGCTGTCATAGATTAAGAGCAGCACCAAATTGTTAGAAAAATAAGTTAAAAAACTTTTTTTTTCCGCAAGTGCAGAGCCCGTCAATGCTAGAGGCCATGTGCTGCTGCAGCTTTAACCCATCTCGGGGGGTGGGAGGGGGGTGAAACTGAATGCTGGATGAAATATTAAATAATACAGCTAACTCAAACATTTATGTGATTTGATTTTTTTTTTACAGTCCCCCTGAACTTTTAATCAACTGAGTTCATCTGAATGAAAGTAGGTAAGTCAAGGAACCGTAACATCACGCCAAAAATAAACAACAGTTATATTATTTAAGAAAATAAAGAATTATATAAGCACTTCATATGATTTCTGAGAACAGAAAATGTCCGTAAGAAAAGTGCATTGTCATATGTTCGCTTCTTTTTCTATGAATTTATTTTAAAGTACATCCCCTCAGACAAAGACGAGCATGAAAAAAAAATTATTGTGAGTGGGAAAAAGAACATGTTTTTAATCTCTCCCACGCGAAGTTTTAGGGTTGCTTTGTTAGGTACACATACACAGCATAACAATAGCAGTGAAGGAATGGTGTTTCTATTTATTCCATTTAACTCTTGACATAATATTACATCAGAAACACTGAACAGGTTAATGAAAGATCCTTCAGCTGCCTGGCAGTTGTGTGGTTTCAAGCATGTATGTCTACTAATACTAACAGATTCCCTGGATGGATCATGCAGATCCCTTGGGAGCATGTGAGGATCACATTATTAAAATAAATTTTCTCCCAGTATTTTGAAATCATGTATGTCAATCTTCACCAACTAGCTATGGCAACAAGGAAATTTCATATATGTTTGTGATAGGCAGAACAAGAGCATTTGAGTGATGTTTCATCAAACTGCTAAACGATCTGGTTAAATTGATATACAGGGTGATTCAGAAAAGATGGAAAAACTTTAAGAGGTGATAGTACTGTTTACCGTTGGTAAAAATTGTGACACAATATTTGTGTGGTGTTGAAAAGAATATGGTGATAAGCTCACAACTCAGGCAAACAACAGAGCATCAGGATAGAGCAAATAACAAGACGCTAGTGATCGGGACAGAGAAAAATCTGAAAGATAATAACAAATTTGTGAAATTTGTCCTGCAAATTCTGTTGTTTCCATGATGTCAGGAATGACTGGTTTCAGGACCTATCAACAGAGAATTTGGATGAATGGGGTTTAATATAGTCACCACGTAACCTTTATTCTTACTATGTTTCCCCTCAGATACATCTCCTTGGATCCATGCCTATGAAAGTTCAGTAGTCACTTTAGTTACCGCTGTGGTGATCGAGTTGTCATAGTGACGAACTCACATCGCAAGGTCCCAGGTTCAAACTCCACCATCTCTACAGTGGTGGTTGGCTGAAGTTGATTTTCTGTGGTTCCCAACTTCCAAGTGCAGATGCGAGCCGATCTCCCAGTGAAAAAGTCTCGCCACTTGGAGCAACAAGCCTACGAACAGTACAAATATTCAATCATTGAACTTCACTTCTGAAATATAGATGGCAGCGCTGAAAAATCGGACACAACACTAGATACACACTCAGACTGTTAGGTACACACACTTCCAACACAACTCACTAGGTAGTAAATTGCCTATGGCAATAGACCTGAGTTGTGCTGAGTTTGAAAGAAAGAAAATGAGTCACTTTAGTTTAGTGGTGCTATCAGGTTAAGAGTACCTGCTTTGTCTCTCCTCAAAGATCATTAAACATACTTCCATATGGATTATGACACATATTGTCTTTGTTTTCACTGAAATGTCAACTGATGAAAATGAGATGCTATTGTAGAAAAAGTTGTGTTGAGAAATCACTGATGTAACATCTATATTTAAGTCACAAATATTTGAAAATATTTTGCTTACAACAACACATGCATTCAGCACTAATTTCAAAAACTTAATAATCTCATCTCAACTTGTGTGTGTAGAGCTACATGAATAATAATCACCACTATGAAGAAAAATTTTTTATGGGAAATTTCATGTTTCCGTCAGTACAATGAAAATGAAAAAAAAAAGAAGGTATTAACCTGGGCAGTCAATGTAGAAAAAGGTTTACTGATTATTTAAACTGTCTGATAATTAAACAAATATGTGTGAGAATCTCACTCGATAGGTATAATTTCAGTTTTTTTTGTTTCTATCGCGTGAGATTCTCACACATATTTTTTTAATTATCAGACAGTTTAAATAATCAGTAAACCTTTTTTTTTTTCCAGTACCCATTCCATTGGTATAAAAAAAACTGGGGGCACAGGAAGAGCATATACATTATTACTTGGCAAGGTTAACCAACTTCCTTTCTCAAGCTTTTTAATAATCTCATTTTGTTTTTTTTTTTGAACGAGTTTAATGTTTCAATTGCAATGATATTGCACTCACAAGAAAAACTACGGACATGCAAATAAGACACTATAACATGAAGACTGAGAATCAAATCCAAGCAAAGACTGCCGCAATGGGTGAAATACATTACAGACATGAAGATGTTTTGATGTAGATCTGATCAACGGTCAAACCATGACTCCACATCATGATGGGCTAATCTCCCTAGACTAAAAATGTGGACTGGCACATCAGAGGAGTGAGAAGATTGTGGTAAAAATCTAATATTTTGTCAAAAATTTTGGAACTTAAGTCAAATTGTTAAAGTTTGAAAAAAATATGTGTGAAATTTTGTGCAATAGAAATGAAACTTCTAGGTTGTTAAGTCTGATTTGACATGATCAGATTCACCTCGCCTCACATCTATCTGTTACAAGATATATTAAAGCCTATAAGTTTATCGCATAAGTCTAACTACTAAACTAGTTGGTTTGTGCTAGCTGAAATTGGACACAAAAAAACTTTTGACTCAAATATATTGACCCAATGTGGATCTAACAGGCATTTGACACTCTTGGAAATCTCAAAAACTCGAAGTTGGGAAATGATGCAAGTCTAAGTGTGAATTTTCGGTCACTGATCGGGACTAAATTTATTGAGATCAAGAGGTTTCGGAAGTGTTATGCACTTGTGAAACACTCAGCTTGAGCTTAATGTGAGGGATTTTGATTTCTGAGTAAATTTTGGGGTTTGCTGAGAACCGTGTTGCAAAATATCATGGGTGCTTGAGCACATACTGCACCCCTGTCTTTGATGCCACTGTTGATCACTGTGTGTCTGGCTCAGAGCCATGAATCAAACTGGGTGGGGAAGGAGGGGAGAAAAAAATTAATTTTTTTTCATAAAATATTGAATTTTTAATAAATTCCAAATTATCACTTTCAATCGGTCAACATGATCATTAATTAGTTCTGGAGTTATTTCTTTTATTAATTTCCAATTTTTCATTAATTTTTGTTCATTTTTCAATGAAATGCTGTGTTTAGATATATAGCATTCCTATGAACAAAACAAACACGCTATCTTGTGACATGTAATTTCATTATATTGCCACTAGCTACAGCCACTATAAACCTCAACCTAACTTGTCTGCCATGTTTGTACAAAGAGTGACGTGAATATGATTGCTACAGCCAATGGTTGTTCCCTATGCAGTCTTTTTTTGTCATGATTATACATCACTTTGAACATGAAATGACAATTTAAGATGGTAAGTGGTGTGTCTGCTTGGTACATTCAAGGCACTTTACAACTGGCTAATCTCCCTCCCCTATTAAACGCTACTAAACAGGGAATGCTGGTGCCCTCATGGCATAAACATAAAAAAAATTGCAACATGCATACTTGCCAACTACTAGGGAATTTCAATAGTTTGTACTGATTCCTACCATAAAATACAAAACTATGGCAAATCGTGGAAAACTATGGTAGTCTGATTTTTTTTGGAGAATTCTTTGAATTCCATTATCCTATCGAGTACAAAGTGACGTCATGCAAAGGCTGCATCCCTAAAGAATAAATATCAAATTAATAAGAATTCAACAATTAATAAAAAAAGGTGCAGTTTGCACTAAGATAGCTTATTGCAGCCTATAATTCTTTTTGATAAATAAAAAATAAAGTTAAAATGTCACTCAGAGGGTGCTGTAAAATGAAAAACTTGACATCTATATATATATATATATATAATTGATTTTCTGTGTGTGTATGTTCTCTATACAAATCTACAAATTCAAACCAATCTTTGCCGAATTTTGTATTTGTACCGAACAGGCCCCCAACTTGAACGATAAGTTACTTTAAAAGCAGGGTTGGCAGGTTTTTGATGGTTTAAACCGTCATTTCAAAAACCCTCCATCAAAAACCTTTGTCAAAAACTGTCACCTGGCTGGTGATCCCTGGCCAAAGTCTGATAACAAAAGACATGATTCGAGATCATCCTCAAGTTGGCATATTTTTTTGTGATAATTATGTCCATGTTAGTTATGGCAACCCATCAAACCACAGTCATGATGCGGTAGTCATTTTTTTTCCTTCAAAATTGTGGCAGAGAAAAACTATAAGTTGAATATAATTATTTTTATAGTTTTTTCTCTCAAATTTCACTTTTTTTCTGGTCACATAGAGCTAATCCAATACAGCTGCTATATAGACATGTATCATGCATTGGCGATTAAAAAAATGTATTTGGCACCTTCCGGGCCATCTTACATCAGCACATCAAGCTTTGGCCAGGGATATCCGGCCACTTTGCGAAATGGTTGGTCAAAGTCTGAATCATTTCTGCACTTCAGACATTGGCCAAAACTTTTGGCCAATTCACAAATTAGCTGCACTTTTTGCTTTGCTAGTAACATATATAGATGATGTACGTGAAAATGAACTGTATAATATTAGTTTATTTGTGCTAGCTGAAATGATATATATATATATATATATAAACATTCTAAATACTGCTGAAAGGGGTTGAACATGCGTTTGAAGAGAATGGGAATCTCACAAACTTGTTTGCCACAGTATATCACTTTGATTCCCTGCCCCCCCCCCCCCCAGAGACTGGAAACCAGATGGCTCCCGAATTCTGTCTATTTCATGTTTTTGGGTTGTGGAATGATTCAAGTCAAAACGTGATTTTGATGTCACCAGTCAGATAAAATGTGGGGCCCTGGGTCAAATATGGGGTTTTTGAAGTTATTAAAAGTTTTCAACATTCCAAACTTATGTCTCGTATAATTTCTCATTTTCATTAATTCTAAAGCTTCCCATTAACTTTCAATTCTATTAATTATATATAATTATATATTTTTAACAAACTATGTTAATTTATTCATTAATTTTGGACTTCAGAGTATGCAGTAATTCAAATCTGATGAAAGAATTGATAAATCAGATATTATTACTTTCAATCAGTCAAAAGTTGAATTAGTTCTGAAGTTATTTGTTAAATTTCAAATTTTCATTTCGTTCATTCAATTTCTTTTATATACAGTATTCTGCATATATGCATATATATAGTGCTCGAAATGATAAATAGAACCTTCAACACCAACTAAAATTTCTTTTCCCTTCAAACTGTACATGACTTGAACACCATACACATGTTCATCCTCCTCACCACCACCAATCTAACGTAACTTCATCTATGGAACTGGTTTTTTCACTTCAAAAAACAAACAAAAAGTGTTATTGTATCATTTAGTAACTTGAGTGAAACAACCAAAATCTAATTGATAAACACTGAAAATTTTCATGCGCATATAAACCTATGACTTCAGTGAGGCAGATACAGTCATTGATGCTAAAAAATATGAATGGCTGTATGTGTTATAATATTTTTATTTAGATTTTTGCTTGATGTCTGAACTTGTTATTGAACTTATTAATGCTTTATTGAAATTTAATTCCAGATAAATGAACGCGGCAAGAAAATTAGATTGGTGCCTTCACTAGATGGTAATCTCTTTAAATTTGATGGCAAAAAACTAGAACCACTTCCAGTATCAGCAGAAGCTTTGTTAAGAAATTCATACAAGGTCGGTGATAACTTGTTGATTATTGGGGGTAAGGAAATCACTGGATATGGAATAAATATGAAAACTGGTGAGGTATATGATATTTTTTATTTCTTTAGCTTTCTTACCATTAAAATGAATTATTTTATGTATACAGGGTGATTCAATAAGCAACCTTTTTGGCAAGAATAGGTGAAGCCCCATATTTATATATATGATTCAAATTTACCTTATTTTTCTTAAAATAATATTGTCCTATTGAAACAACAATACAGTCGAATCTCGCTTTAGTGAACCTGGGATATAGTGAACTGTCGGTTATAGTGAACTTTTCAGTGGTCCCAAAGCAACACCAATTTAACTAATGTTATTTTAAATGTTTATAGTAAACTGCTGAGAAAATGAAAGTCTGCTTACAGTGAACTGAAATGTCCCTTCCGCAGATTTTTTTTCCAGTTTTTCAAAGGAAAGATTGCATATATCAGAATCCTGAAAGACAACATTCCTTGAATTCTGTGTCAAATCCTACTCTTCACCCTCTCTATCGTTTCTAGGTTCACTGGCCCACTACAAGACCCCGCTTTTTTCGAATCATCCCTTAAAAAATTGGAACAATAATGGAACAGACCTAGAGGACAAGGTTTCTAGAATAGGCAGTGTTTCCGAAAGTGGGCGATGGAATGGTCCAAGGGGCAAAAGAACCTACTGATTCGACATAGGATCCTATGGGTTTACTTGAGTTGGGGGGCGATGAGAGGAAAAAATTTCTGATGAAGGGGGCGATGGAACAAAATGTTTGGGAGACTATGGCCTTTTTTTTTCTTTTTTTTTTGAAGCCGAGCACAACTCAGGTCTATCGCCATGGGCAATTTACTACCTAGTGAGTTGTGCCGGAAGTGTAAGTATGTGTACCTAACAGTCTGAGTGCGTATCTAGTGTGTTGTGTATGATTTTTTTTAGTGCTGCCATCTATATCTCAGAAGTGGAGTGAAGTGTAATGACTGAATATTTGTACTGTTTGTAGGACTGTTGCTCTCTTTGGCGAGACTTTTTAACGGGGAGATCAGCTTGCATTTGTGCCTTGAAGTTGGGAACCACAGGAGACTATGGCCTAGAGCAGCGGTTCTCAACCTTTTTTGACTCGCTGAGCCTTTTTCAGTATTCAGTATATAATTTCTATGGCGGAACCCTGTTCAACTCGAGGAGCCCTTTTTCGTACATAATT
Organism: Pholcus phalangioides; assembly: GCF_987345545.1. Lineage (NCBI taxonomy): Eukaryota > Metazoa > Arthropoda > Arachnida > Araneae > Pholcidae > Pholcus > Pholcus phalangioides. The sequence continues at coordinate 17,378,624 of NW_028301604.1, forward strand.
TTTATGGCAAAACCTTGTAGGCCTCTCTTATTTACTTATCTATTAAATTTACTGATTCATTTTATTTTCCTCGAGTCGCCGCGGAGCCCCTGGGAGTTGCACATGGAGCCCTTGGAGCTCCGCGGAGCACCTGTTGAGAACCGCTGGCCTAGAGGCATCTGATGTCCCCCTCCTTTCTATCTCCTGCCACTGTCTTCATATCTGTATGACCGCTTCAGACTAAATAGACATTTTGCCATTTCAACAGTATTTTTAAAAACAAATGAATGATTTTTGGTTAATTGATGATAAAATAAAAATAATCAAATGCATTGAAGATGGAGCCAATCTGGGTCATAGCATATCTTCTCACGGCCCTGGGGCAGACATTTTCTTGGGGACCTTTTAAAAAGAAAAATAATGCAAAATAAGTGTGCATTTTTTGTGAGAGTCCCCATTTTGTTCAGTGCCCCGGTTACCCAGCTAGTTACAGCCTAGGAGCCAGCAATCGGCAATATGTAAGGAATTTTCCTTATTGAAATCTACAGTTTCCAACATTTAGAAAAGTATTTAAGTGATTAATAATTTATTTGTTAATTGTGTGTTATCGCAGTGAATTTTTCCAACAAAACTACCATCAGATGCTAAGAAATAGCAATGTTTCAACAATTTGGATATAATGAACCTTTTATTGGGTCCACAGATGGCTCACTATAATGGAGTTTGACTGTATTATGATAATTTGATATTAACAATATTATATTCAGCAAGTATTTGATAGCATCATTAACCTTGATTTAATGACACCTCTGTTATAATGACAAAATTTTATGGAGTCTTGAATGCAGGGGTGGGAACTCTGCGCCAATTGCGCCGCACTGTGCCAAAACTAATATCTTGCGCCATCCTGCTCCAATAGCGTATTTTCGCATTTTTCTGCGCCAAATAGCGAATTTTGCTTCAGTATGCCCGGAATTTCGGAAAGGACGGCAAAAAAATTTTGTTCCTGCTAGCCACAAAACGTTTCTTTACGAGAGAGAAGAGCGTGTTTTATTCCACTATACTTAAACTATCGGCCCCTGATCGGGCTTTCCATCGTGAAACCCTGATATTGTCCGTGATCGTGGAACTGAAGATGGCTTGCAATGCCTTTCAGCTTTAAAGTGCAAATTCGAGTGTTTCCGTTTAAAAAAAAAAAGTCGTCACTGGAAGCAGCAGAAATTACTGTAGTCGATTGTCATTGTGTTAATCCCGATGTTTCGTGAAAAAAATTTTCATTCCGGGAGTAAAAAGAGCATGTCCGCCGAATTACGAATGTTAGTTTAGAAACTTTGCCGAATAACGAGCGTTAAATCGCTAATTTTGCCGAATAACGAGCGTTAAATCGCTAATTTTGCCGAATAACGAGCGTTAAATCGCTAATGTTGCCGAATAACGAGCGTTAAATCGTCAATATCGCCAAATAACGAGCGTTAAATCGTCAATCTCGCCAAATAGCGAGTGTCAGATCGCCAATCTCGCCAGATAATGAGTGCTGAATCGCCAAACATCGAGTTGATTCTTCCGAAATTCTCTCCCATTTTGCAACAATTTCTTTCCAAGTATAAAAAAATTAAAAACTTATAAAATTTTTTTAGCTCATTTGAAGTGCTGCTGTTCAAGGCAGCAAATAGTGCCCACAGTAACCAAAAATCATCTTAAATAGACGGGTGCAAAAAATTTTATGATAGCCGCTCTTTCAAACAAGGTGTCAAAAGCCTAAAACACAAAAATCAAGTTGACGAAAAGATATTTGATAACAAAAGACAGTGCAGTTTTATTTTGAAAAGGGTTGAGGGTTAACGAAAATATTCTTGTTAATTTCACTGTTCCAATTTATAAATATCTGCTCCGAATCTCATATTTTGCTGCTCCAAATCTCGAATTTGCTGCTCCAAATCCTGAATTTGCTGCTCCAAAACTGCTCCAAATCCTGAATTTTGCTGCTCCAAAGCTGCTCCGAAATGGACTTAGTCACTTCCCACCCCTGTGAATGTCATTATAACAGAGTTTCACTGTATTGAGTTGTTATAGACCAGCGGTTCTCAACCTTTTTGGACTCGCGGAGCCCTTTTCAGTATATAATTCCTATGGCGGAGCCCCGTTTCACTCAACGAGCCCTTTTTGCATATCATTTTTTATGGTGGAACCGTGTAGGTCTCTTATTTTTTATTTATCTATCAAAGTTACTGATTTGTTTTATTTTCCTAGAGTTGCCGCGGAACCCCTGGGAAGTGTACACGGAGCACCGGTTGAGAACCGCTGTTATAGACCATTGTTGATCAGCCTTACCCTATTATTGTTGGTTAATTTGCGCCTTTAAATTGGGATAATGTTTAGGTAATAGAAAAAGTCTAGATCTCTCTCTAGAGTCATTGCTTATATTTAGGAAATTAGAGAAACAAAGGATGAGTAGTGTTTTAGTGTTGTTTTGTTCCATCCTCATGCATCCACCACTCTTCTTTTATCATTTTTATGTTCTTAACTTGTCGAACCACTTTCTCTTATTCCCTTTGCCTTGAAAGCAATGGCAGGTAATTTCTGAGATCAAGGTGAATGAAGGGAATTTTTTTTTTCTCTAACCTCTTCACCCCATGGGAACTAAGGAAAACATTTTGATAAATGTTTTCCTACTAGATTAATACAAGCTTACTCATTCACACACACAAAAACAAACAGGCAAACGAAGCAATAAATGAAGCAAATGTTAAAGCTGTGTGATATATTGCATTTGTGTGCATAAGGCATTTAATCTAAAAATACTTTGTGATCTTTTGAAATTTTTTATTTATTATAATTCTCATAATATTTTGCAGATTCATTATGTGTGTAAAACTGAAGGATGCAAGCAAATGTCTTACATTTCACCCGAAGAAACTATTCTAATTATTGAGAGACACACGCAGACAGTTAGAGCTGTGAACGCAAGAAATGGGGATGATCAGTCAGTACTAGCTTCTTCCATGTGCTTTTTTTAAAAATACAGTGGGAACCTGTTTACAGGTCTCTCATTTATATGACTTTCACGTTTACACAATGTTTGTATTCAGTTGTATTCATACCTATTTGTGTTAATGTTAAAATACACTATATAGTCATGCGACACTTTGGGAGTTCAGAGATATTTTCAATTTTCTAGAAAAATACTTGATGAATTGTTCTGAAATTTTGGTCATATAAACCCTGTGTGACCCTATGTGTGTATTCACAATTTTCAGTGAAAATTTAGTCAGGGGTCCATTTACGGGACTGGCAAGAAGTTAAATAAGAAAAAAATAGTTTTGATCAATCCTGTATCAGATTAAGTTACAAATAATTTGCAATTTTCACTTATTATTTTACTTGATATTTTCAATGTTTATATGTATTTTCATGAAAACCGCACATACTTTCACAAAGATATGAATGTTTCTTCTAAATATTCTAATTTTCATTGCACATTTTTGCTTATAACAAGTGGAGTTTGCAATCAAATTTCATGAGAGTTAGAGAACTATACAACACAAAAATGACATAATACAGTCTACGCTTGTTATAGCGACTGTTCCATTACATCGACTGGTAGGATAAGTCCCAAATGCTTTCATATAAGAAATATCCTATATGTTTTCTTTTCGATGTAACGACCATCCAATATAATATCAGTTTTCAACAGAGCAATGGCATGGTTAAGTTGGCCATTATAACGAGCATTGACAGTATACTGAAATTTAAAATAGAACCATTTGATATTTTCTGAAATATGAGCATTTAAAGAAAATACTTTTTAAGTACACATGCGTGAAAGAGATATCAATTTAATTTTTTTTTAATTTCATCACCAATGCTGTAGAGCAACTTTTGTGAAAATTACAGTTGAATATCAAAGAATGCAGATATGCGTTAAATTATCATTATTATTTTGTTTCTGTGCAGTCAGGTATTTATGTTAAAAAAAACTTAACCTTAAACTTTTATTTTAAATAATACTTGAATTTCTGTTTTTTTGTTGCAACATAAATATTTGCAACTATCATTTTAGATGGAATTTTCGAGTAAGTGAACACAGAATCTCAGTATCTCAAGGTCTTGTTGGTCACTCATTATCAACAGATTATGATAATGCAGCTTTTAAAAGTAAAGCTCTATTGTTACCACCTGATGAAAAAAAAGTGATCTCATTTCAAACTACTGCAAAAGTGGATATGCTTAAAGGTGTTATTGGAATGAAGGATCAAGAGACAAATACGTTTAAGTGGTCTCAAAAGGTAAACTCAAATTAACAAATTATTTTATATTTTCTTCAAGTTATTAGGGATAAAATTGGATATTTTATTTATAAATCTTGGGTTTGAATGACAACAATAAAAATTTAACTTTAAAATAAAAAATTATGATAAAAGCCAGACAGGCCATTTCAACAGATTTTAAACTTTCCAAACTTAGAAGTTTTTGTGTCACTTGAAAAGAAAAAAATATTGCACAGAACTACACTGATGTAAGAAATTAAGAGAATTTGCAGACTTGGTCGATTATCTCTAGAACTACTGCACTGATTTTAATGAAATTTGATGTGTACATACATCGATACAATACAAAACAAATAACCATTCAATAATTGTAATATACACACGCATGATCGTGCGTAACACTCGTTAGAGTCGGAAGGTATGAAGCAGCGGTTGCAGAATAAACAAAAAAATGGGTTAATATGGGGTATGGTCCCCTCTTACAGATATACAGGTCTCGCAGCGTGATTTCATACTTGAAATAAGGCCGTTTATCATTTCCTGTGACAATTGGTCCCACTCGTTCAGCAATGCTGTTTTCATTCCCTGGATGATTCCCGGAGGGGGGTTCCGAGTTGCAATCACCCTCCCCAGAGCGTCCAAAACATGCTCTATAGGGTTAAGGTCTGGAGATCTGGCTGGCCAATCCATCCGGCGAATATCCTCACTCTCTAGAAAATCGTCAAACAGAAGAGCTCTATTTGGCCTCACGTTATCGTCCATTAAAATGAACTCAGGGCCAACTGCACCCCTGAAAAGGCTAACATAGGGCTCCAAGACCTCATCTTTATACTTCACACCAGTCACAGTGCCTCTTTCAAAGACATGGAGAGGTGTGCGGCCATCCAACATGATGCCTGACCAGACCATTAAACCTCCTCCGCCATAATGGTCGATTTTGCGGACATTGGAGGGTAGGTAGCGGGTCCCTGGTTCTCTCCATATGAACGTACGGCGAGAATCGGTGCTTAGGCTGAACCGGGACTCGTCAGTGAAGAGAACAGTCGCCCATTGATCCATACTCCAATCTCTATGCTCTCTGCACCATGATAAACGAATTCTCCTGTCCGTAGAAGTGAGTGGGACGCAAACAGTAGGTCTTCTTGCAAACAACCCTCTCTCATGAAGTCTTTTGGAAACAGTCACCCTTGATACACGGGTTCCAGTGGCTGCATACAGGTCACAAGAGAGCTGAGAAGCTGTAGCACTCCTGTTACGCCTCGCTATAATCGACAAATGGCGATCTTCTCTGGCCATCGTGGCTCTTGGACAACCTTGCCCAGACTTTCTCTCGATGGATCCGGTATCCTGGAACTGTTTCCATAAGTTACACATGACGCTGGACATTAAATTGAACTCTCTACAAATCTGGACTTGAGATTGGCCTGCTTCTAGCCTCCCCACAATTCGCCACCTCATTCCATCATCTAAACGTTGGTGGTTACTCATTTTTACTGTTACAATTTGAAATTAACCGATTGCTGCAAAATAACACCAAGAAATTCGCAGAGGTGTGCTAGCAAACGAAATGCGTCTTAACTTACGCACGCTTATAAAGTCTGTTTCTCTACTGGCTCCGCCTACACACACGTGTACGCTTACGTATTTGATGTACAAGATTTGCATTTTTGTCTAGAAGCAGTGGTTTTACATTCAGTTCAGTTCTTTTCATGAAATTCGATAAAATATGCAAATTCTCTTAATTTATTTCACCAGTGTATATAGTGTTTGACATACTTTGAAACATAAATAATGTGTTAGGACATTCTTTGGGGTTTAATTTCACAGCAATAAAGTTACAAAATATATTCATATATTATGAAACAACACATTTTCTTGTCATTGTCAAATGCTTTATATGTTACATTCATCCTTAGCATATTGTAAAGTGGGGTGACTTCCACCCTTCAGGTTGGGTACTCTATTGCCTATAATTCACTTTTTGAAGTGTATGCTTTCATCTGATCCCACTACTACTACTACTTCACCAAACACCAACTCTGGCGATATCGCTATATTGCAATTTACTGCCATTAGTGAGATGGGTTGGAAGTGAAGACGCTGTCTATCGGTAGTCGCCTCGAATTCATTAGGGAAAATATCTATATCCTCCCTTGGGTTCGAACCCGGGACCCTGACAGCAACCTTCACGATGGTAGATGAGCATCTTACCACCATGCCACTCGGGCACATCATCTGATCCCACTAGAAATAATTAAGAACAAATAAAAAAAAGTATAAATATATAAATTTTGTTTTTATTACAGATATAAATACTAGAAATTTTATGTCTACAATGCAAATCTGCCTAGTCAAAGATGTGCTTGTTTTAGTGTTAATCTTTTAAATTAATTAAAAAGTTAGTATGATCTTCTGTGTAATTCCTATAGGGCCTGAGCCTAACATTTTCTTAATGTTCATGGCTGTATAACTGTGTGCCTGTAACGAATATAAAATACTATCCTCCAGTAACCCTACAATTCTTAAACATCTCACTAATCATACAACCATTAATTCACAAATTGATTTAATTAGATAATTTATCATCCACAGTTGAAACAATAAGTATTACCAAAACACAAACTTTTATCAAGACTAAATGTAATCACAAAGCTCTGTAAACAAAGTTTTGCAATGGTTTCATGAAACCTTAAAACATGGGATATGATAAAAGTAGGCTTAAAAAAATAGATGTGATAGTTATGAGAGATTTGAACACAATTTTGAATCATGGAAGCTCACTCTAGCGGCTCGACCTGGAATCACCTCTGCTTCATTCACAGCGGTTACAACATCATCTAAAATAAAAAATTACAGCATGTACCCAAGTCACCCCACTTCATGGTATGTTAGAAAAGAATTTAAATTTTTTTTTTAATTTGACAACCATATTTTTATGGGAATTTTTTGTTTTTTTCAACCACCTCCATGGGCAATTTGTATGCTGTGGCATTTGTATTTGTATGAACTAAAAATTTAATAACTGTGTTAGAAGCAGACATGCCTGGCCAGAGTGAAATAAATATTTGTTTGGTTGGATTTCATCTGTTTAAGTGTGTATACTTGTAAATACACACTCATTGTCAAAGGAAATCATGCACCAAGAAAATTGGCACAATTGTAATTATGAAGAATTGAGTAATTGAGGAGCTTGATAGGACAATCAAGCTTTTCTTATTCTAATAATTTGGCCCCTTTCAAGCTCTGTTTTTAAGACATAAATGCATGCGGCATTTTACAGCAAAGCAACAACACTTCCTTGATGTGTAAATTTTTTTTTGAAAAATTACGTAAATGTACATGTATTTGTATGCTTATATATGTATTTTATTTCTCTCATTTTCATTATTTCATTAGCTTTCTCATCCAATAGTAGATGTTTGGCAAGTCAAAGATGGAACTGTTGAGTCTTATGATTTACTAAGAGAAAGTGCAGAAAAAATATCAGAAGATGATAGCATTTCTTCACATTCTTTACTTCTTGTTGGTTAGTGTGTATTCTATACTTATAATTGTACTATTTTCATATATGTGTGAGGTGTGTGCGTTAAATTTTTGGCCTAGAAACATACATGAAACCTGCTTGTTTCAACAGAATTATTGAATTTGTTTTTCAAAATAAAAAGTGGAATTATAGGAGGAAAAACTGTTTTTGAGTTAATAAATTAATACAAATAGAATACTGAATAAAACTTTATAGAATATCAAGTATAATTTCTACACTACTACTACTAAACTGTGCATGCACTTCACAAGAAATGAGCTTTTAATGAATTGGTGTCTGCTGTAAAGTGTTATGTGTGGCTTTAACACATTTATGATGTCATGTGTGTATTTCATGTTCAAGAAGTGCTGCCATCTGTCTTCCACATAAGAAGTTGAAATGGTTGATGTCTGAATTTTTATGTTTATGTAAGTATCGGGTCTGTCTGTGGAGAGGCTTTGTTTAAATAGGAGATGGCTGGCATTCGTGTCTCAAAGTTTCAAAAGTACAGAGAACTAACTTCAGCTGATCACTACTATTACTAAACCACTCATAGGAAAAGGGTGAAATATAATTCAAAATATAATGAATAGTTTACAAGCATATTTTGTTCAGTGTGTTGGAGACACATGTATTTTTCAGAATGATACAAGAGCTTTCAGTAAAAATTGATAAAAAAGTTGGCTTTAGTAGCGTGAACTACATTTAAATCACTTTTTTAAATACTAGAGATCAGCCTTAACATGCAATGCAAACACTATTGCATTGTTACAGGAACTGATTTATGCTAAAAGATCATTCATTACATATTTTCGTTTATTATTTGGCATGATAATATGTCATTTTTGAGTAATTATAAATGTAAAGTAATATATATAAACAGCTAAGTCCTGTATATGAAAGCAGAGAATGTTTCATTATTTGGTTATGTAAATGTTTAATTTTTTTACCATTTGACTCAAGCATGTGTCTAATATTTAGGTTCTTATGAAGAAAATCTATATGTCAAAAAATCAGACAGTAAGAAATACAATTCACCAACAGTTGCAAGAGCTCATTTTTATCCAGTGGTATCAGGTGTGTTTTCCATCAATTTTTTTAATAACTTTGACCAAAATAACTTAATTGTTTTGTTTGTTAATATACAGTGGAATTCAACATTCCTTCTAATTTTTACGTACATGGACTGTGGAGTATGAAAATATGGGGAGACCATATATGGCAGTGATATATGTATAAAAGTTTCATGTGCAATACAGTGTTGTGTGTACAATATTGTAATTATGATGAATTTTCCAAAAATTATTTATTGTCCCTTACAGATGCTACAAGGACAGAACTTGAAAAATCTGGCTTAGCAGAATCAAGCTCTCTTGCCATAATGATGAGTGATTCCAATTTTCCATATGGTATGCATATTTTTTCTTTTGGGGCTGTTCAAGTATTACGTAAGCAAATTTTTAGCCATTTTTGACCCCCCTCTCCTCCTTTGTCAGCAAAAGTCAGCAAAAAGCTGACCTCCTCCCCCCCCCTCTTGTCAGCAAAATTTCGTCATCAGCTCTGCCCCTCTGAATCCAACTCATATTTTCATAAAGGGTGGTTGATGACGTGAGCATTATCCAAAGCCCCCTCCCCCCTAGTCATCAAAAGTCAGCAAATCGGAACCCCCCCCCCCCCCCCATCGATGATGACGTAATACTTGAACGGCCCCTTTTAAAAGACTTGTGAATGGAAAACTTCTCAACTTAAGAGTGCCGAATGCATATTTGTGGGTCAAATTGACCCAAATTAAATCTGTGGTTTGGTGTTGAAAAAGTATAAATGGAAGCTTTTGGGTACATCATGCATTTGTTGTGGGCATTTGCGTATGTTGGCTAATTAGATAATTTCAGTATAGAGTAATTCATTTTTTAGTCTTTAACTTTAAATTGATCCACACACAATAAACTTAATGTATATTTATAAAAAATATCTTTTGTCCCCTTTCATTCAATAGTAGCATTCTCATATTCTGAAGATACACACACTGCTGCAAATAACACCCGTTGCTTTTTGAATCAAAGACACAGATTTGAGAGTGTGAAGGATGAAATTTTTTCAATTCTGTATCATTGGTAAGTATTTCTGTTCAAAAAATAAAGAGTTATTTTTTGCTGCTAATCTTGTATGTTACGGAAAAACAGTTTTAACTCTATAATTATTGACTGAGTTCAGTAACTGATGATATGTTTATAGTTAGTAATTACTTAAGGACCCTTGGTTACACACTGAGGGAATCAAGAGCCCTGCACTAAATAACTGTACTATTGTGTTACAAGAAGGTGGTTTCTTCATAGCCCCTTGTGGATAAAACTTTTGAAAAATATGTGTTAACACTAGAACGGGGGGAATTTTAAACCACCTTGATAGTGGAAATTTTGAGTTCACTGAGAAAAAAATCAACATAAATTATTTTTCTTTATTGAAACTTCTTAAACAGTATCTCTTCAGTCTGTTTGACTTATTTTTGCAATAAACCTGTGTTCATGTACCAATTTTTTGGAATTTTGGACAAAAAGGGTTTGTTATGACAAAGACTAATCCCGTGTTTTGTTACTTTAAAATGATATTTGACTATGATTATTTGAGCTCTTGTAATTCATGGCTTCATTTTCACTGGACACTCTACTGACAAGGTTTGTTTAATCAATTATTTAGAGCTGAGCATTTTGTGTGCAACATTGTCAAGTGTATGGCAAAAGGGGATGGAACGGATGAGTGAGAAACCCACAAAGGACAGTTAGCCTTGAATAATTCAGCCACCTCGTTGGGCATTTTGCCTGTTGTGGTGTTGTATTTGTATTTGTATATTTGCTATCAGAGACAACTCAGCCAGATCGTATGTTGTCATTGAGGTCAGATATTAATTCAAATTACCACCCAGCTGAATGAGAAATACAGAGGAACAGTCAGTACATTTGACTGTGCAACATATACTTCAACATATATTCGTGTCCCCTGCCGCAGCATAAAAGCAAAACAGATAAAACACAAACCAAGGCTATGGGTTTTTTTTAAAAAAAGAATTCACTGGCTTTCTACTACACTTTTGGTATGTTAAATCTTATGAAGAAAATTTACTCACAAAAAGTGTAAAAATTTCTGGTGTTCGCCAAAATTATTTCTTTGAGTGCTTCTAAAAAACTTAATTTTTAATGTCTCTAGACAGGAATTAAATACAAAAACGGAAGAAGGTTTTAGAAGTGTTCATATAAATCATTCATGTATGGAGTTCAACTATATATACAGATAAACTCACTTAAGAAAACTTAAGATAAAAGAAAACAATCATATATACATAAATAATTGTTTTCTTATCCTCTTTCTGGCAATTTATCTTTTTCCCCCTTAGGAAAGAAGTTATCATCTTCAGTTGCATCTTGACTGCGCTTGTTAACACACTTGTGTATATGGTTTGTCAGAAATTGAAGAGAAGAGACAATAAGTTATTTGATACCTCAGCATTATCCTCTACGTCAGTGGTAAATATGCAACACAAAGCAGTTTTATCTTTTTATATGAAAGACTGAAATATATTGCCGGCTCCGCTTAAACAAGTATCGACAGTTCCCAGCTCATAATATTCAATTAAGCTGGGTTATTTGATTATGAGGGGGAACTTGAACATGAAGCACTGTTAATACATTAATGATTAATGGAAACTAATTGTAATTGAAATTTGGAAAAATGGGAATTTATTGTAATTGGGTCTAGCGCCCCGAGCACTGGATCAGGATGGACACTGAGTTTACTGTTTTTCCTTTTCAAAGTTATGGGAGAGCGGAGGAAGAGCACCAAAATAGACTGGTCCCGGGTGACAGAGTAAATTTTTGTTTCTAGCTGCGGCTCTGACAGCAGGTTCTACAACTACTAGCCTATTTAAACTCACTTAATTATCATTGGTTATCTCAATACTATTTATTGATTTGAAACATTTAAAATGATTATTACATCAGTTTGAAGACCACATTTGAACAGTTTTTACCACATCTGGATCTCTGAAACCACTTTTAGCCAGCTTCCTGGTGAAAATGTCAACCTTCCCTCTGTTATAAATAATAAATTTTATTCTGAAAAGGAACAGCTAACTAGGAACTCTTGACTGTCCAAAACCTCAAAGTGGAAACCAATTAAATTTTTTCTTTTGATGTTATACTAACATATTATTAAAGAACCACGGTGAACTGTACAAATCTGAAATCTGCCTGTATAAAAGTGCCATTTGATTTTTGTGCTTAATGTTTAGTTGGCTATTTTGTCAAGCTGGTGGTTAAAGCAGAAAATCTGCAATAAATTTCTATATTAATCATTATAACTTTACATTAACTTTTTTCTTTTTTAAATTTAACAATGTTTTTTATCTGCTCATAAATATTCTAACTTCATGTTGTATTTTCATGTATGGTAATAAGGTCAAGGTTTTTGACAGCTTAGGATATAAGGGTTTGGACAACATGGTAAAAACGTGTGTATATACTCTGGTTTCTACTATAATGATCAAAACCTTACCAACCCTGATTTGTATTGATAATTCTTTAATTTTTTGTTTTTTTTATGGCTTAAATTTCTTTTATTAAAGTTCACAGTAAATCTTTACTCAAATATAATTAATATACACATTTAAATATTTCATACTTCATTTTTCAGTCATTAATTTGAATTATTAAGGTAGTATCATGTGATTATTTTTTAAGAATTAATGGGAAAAAATTTGAAGTTTGAGTTTTTTTTTCACCACTTGAAGTGATTGAAACTAATAACGGCCAGGCCGGTTAAAACCAATACAACCCTGCTCATAGCAGAACTTTACTGCTTCATATGAATCATGTAATCTGTTCATTAGACAGAAAATCATCAATGGCAGCTCCAACCCACTATGCTAGGAGAAGCAAGAATAGTGATTGTCTTTCAGTGATTCACGATTTCCATTCCACCCATCAGTAAAAAAATTTATTCAAATGCACATTAGAGATAAAACAAATTACTACATACAAATCCAGACTTGTGGGAAACATGGAACTGTAGAGAGTGAACTTGACTTTGTTTTGTCAGTTTGTTTTTTTTCCTTTACAAAGAAACTGACTCATTATGAAAAACAAAAGTTTTCTGTTTCTATAACTTTTTTTTAGATAAGTTCTTCCTTATAATATTAAGGTATTTGAAATTATTTTTAATTGTTGAAATTATTTTCAGCAACAAACTGTTACGTATTATAACTATAAAATTCATTTACTACTTTTGTTTATTTGTAACCTGTATATTTTTTAGAAATCTGAAGTTCAATGTAACAGCTATTCAGAACTAAAAGAATGTGGTCCAGATGACAATGAATATGTGTCGAGGTATCTTAAATCTTAAAAATTTTGGTATTTCTATATTTCATGCTGCCAGCTAACAGCATGCATGCCACTTAATAACACACCTTTTGTTGCTAAAAATGCATGTGAAAGTTTGCCACAAAATATTTGTAGAGAAGTTTCTGCATCATTCTTTTATAAGAAACATTTAAAATAAATAAATGGGCATAAAGTTTGTGAATAAAAATAATTAGATTGCATTTTATACTTAAGTGCCAATGAAATTAACAACAGCACTACATCTAGTTTAGAGTTGAACTATTTTTCACAAATTATTGTGGCATGTTCTAAGCACAGAAATTGTTCGCAAAGTTTCTGGAAGTATTTATGTGCTCTTTGCTTTACAATTTTAAAGTTACTTGGAGAAATAAAAATATCTTGAACACCTGTAATGTATTTGTGAGGTAAACTTGCCTGATGTGAAGAAACCAGTTTATGTTACAAAGTCACGAACACAACTAATATAACTTACAATGAAGGGAAAAGCTACTCTATCACTCTTGAGTCTCTGCTTTCCAAGTTAAAGCTTTAGTATTTGAAAATTTGTTTGAAGCCTGTGAAATTCATTGCTCCTGATATGGAGAGTTGCAGTGTATATACACAAAGCGTATATTCATTGATGCTCAAAAAAGTTTCCTGTTAGTACATCAATGTTCATTTTTTTACACAATTGAGTTGGATTCCTGCTTGGACATAAAAGCATGTGGATAGCCATTCTCCATCAGCATTATTTATCAGGGTTTGTACAGTCTTTTAAATTCCTTGAAAGAAAAAGTTCATTTTTAAGTCTTTAAAAATCATTACAGTCCTTGAAAGAAATGATATTCATCTCCAAGTGCTTGTAAGTTTTTTTGTGTGTGAATTTCTTCCATAAATTTTTGTTCCCCCAAACCATTTTCCACTGGGACGAAAATGAGTGGAGCAACAATGATGAGTTATGAGTTGCAAGATAGTGTTCAAAACAGGACATATGATCACGCATACCTGAGTTATTTCTGGGCTTAAAAAGATGTTGTGTAAAATGTGGCTGTAAAACACTGTGCTTAAGATGTTGCTTCAAAATATTTTAAACTGTTGAATTAATATATTAATGAATGTCAGTTGCATAAATGTAGGCTGACTATATTTCCTCGATAAAAGTATGGCCAAAATCTCCAATTGTCACAAAAAATTATGCTAAAGGTAAGCAAAGTTGCCAGTTATTGCTAAAATTGCCAAAAATCACCAAAGGCAGAAAATGGTGCACCATTGCGTTGAAGCAGTATAGATTTAAATGAATTCTATGGGGAGGAAAAATGTTAACATGGCAAATATGTGAAATGAAAATACAAATATAGTCATAATTATCATAATATAATTTGTAGAGTTTGAAAAATAATTTCAGTAAAGAATAAAAATTTAAATTTTGCTTTAATTGTACTTTGTACTTCAATTGAACTTTGTTTAAAATTTGGGAAATAACGGTACATTTTAATGAAAAAGCCAGGATGGCCAAAATTCACATGAAAATACAGGAATGTCCTGGGAAATATGGGTCATACGGTCACCCCCTACATATATGACTACATGTGCTTTCTGATATTTTTATCAAAAGCACATTCAGTAGTGTTTCAAACATAAAATGATTTCTGCTGAATGTCTTTTGATAAAACTACAAAATGTAGTGTTTTTTTTTAAAGCAAGACCTTTAGAACTTGATATTGTCTACAACAGGCATCTTCAACCCATTGCTTGCAAGCACCACAGTGCTCCCTGAAGCACCTAGAGTGCTTGGTTCTCATGTTCGATTTCGTGCTCGCGAGCACTTGATCAACGTTCTTATTAAACACCTTGTACAACTTACATTCAAGGACTGAAATCATCCTGATTTCATGAATTTGAATGTCAAACTTGCCGTAAGAGGGCTCTTTTTTTATGATGAGGTACAGGTAGTGCTCGCAACTAGAAAAAGGTTGAAGACCTCTGGTTTACAAGCTGAAATTAGAACTAAGATTATTTAAAAAATTGTTTATCCTTTATAAATTAGCATTTCAAACTCAAAATTAAAATGAGTAAATGTGGAATATATAAATAAAACTATCCAATTGTTTTATTGACTCCTTTGTTATCAAACCTACATTTTTCCAGTCCTCTCCTATGCCTCTGAAATTTGGAACCTCTACGTTGCTAGCAATATCAAGAAGCTGGAATCAATACAAAATAAATCCGCCCACTTTATCTACGACACTATTTCTATGCCACCGGTATTATCTCCAAGCCAACATATATCTCTAGCAGACTTGATCATCCACTTAAGATAAACCCTATCTCTGCTTCCGCCGCAGGGTTTAAGCTGGATAAAAAATTCATTTCGCAAAAAAGTGAAAATGGGGGGAAAAAGCTTTAGCAAAATGCCGCAATGCTAATGTAATGATTGATGGTTGGATGTCTACTCGTTGCGTACCTTCTGTACGTATTTTTGCAAAAGTGGCTGCTACTTTTTTCGCATTCTATGATTTCTTTCGCATTTTGCGAAAAATGCGACCGCAGCTTAAACCCTGTTCCACCGACTGCTTTAAATTTAGCTTCTTTCCGCATACAATTTCTAACTGGAACTACCTCTGCTGTCGTTGATTCACCCACAGCATTTATATTTTCGAAAAATGTAAAACTTTTCTGTCACTATCAACCACATTCTCATGTTTGAGCCTCGGCCAACATTATTGTATAAATAAATAAATAATTTCATTTTTTAAAAAATCATGATTTTTATCAACTACGATATCAATGTTCTTGAATTTTTAAATTTCGCCTGGAAGAGTGCTTTAATAGTCCTTGAATTTTTTTCCCTTTCATAGAGTATGAACCATGTTTAGTCTTATTATTTATACTCTTATGCATAAATGACCATAATATGAAAAAATTACCAAACGAAATAACTCAAAAAGCTTATCAAGTCATCTGTGTAGTTAAATTAATCTTATTTGTATTTTTTATGTATCTATGAGTATTCCTTTTGATATACTTTGTGAATGTTAAAATTTTTGGCTGCATATGACTGTGGGTGTATCAGTATCAATGTCTTACAAAGGAAAGGGCCCCCAAGGTGATCTCTTCAGAAAGTTTTAAAAAAATTGTTTAAAAATTGCCATTCTGGTCATTTAAATATGCACAAAAATATTTTAAAAATCTGGCGGAATCATCATAGGTCACTCAGAAAAATTTTAATTATTGAAATTTTGAACATCATTATAGATCAAGAATGAATTTAAAAATCTGGCAACCCTGGAGTCTTAGAGTGATGTCATTCAAACAACTCATATATATTCAAGTATATATGCAAGAAGCTCTAGATCAGGTACAGCACAGACATTGCTGTTTTATTTTTTTTTTTCCTCTTCCATTCTTTTTTTATTCTTCTCGCTTAGTATTCAATAGAAAAAAAAAGAAAAAGAGGAGCTAGTGTGTGTTGCAGAGTGAGAAGAATTTTTTTATAGATATCGCAATTTAGCACCAGAGGTGATGAGTAGTTAACTGTTGTAATTTTTAATAATTTTCTGCAGCTTTACACTCTGTGATTAATTTTTTTATTATTATAATTTTTTGAGGACGACACCTTGAGACCCTTTCCTTGTTAGTATTGTCAGTTTTTTTTGCCATTGATATTTTTAAAAAGATCCAAGTTATCGTATGGTAAGCTGTCTATAAATGTATTAAATTCATATTAATATATGATACATGTTTTTAGGTATTTGACAGATTTTGAGCCGATTGCATGCTTGGGGCGTGGAGGATATGGAGTTGTATTCGAAGCAAAGAATAAAATTGACGATTGCTGCTATGCTGTTAAAAGAATAAGGTTGACAACTAGGTAAGAATTATTTTCCTGATGCAAATTAGGAGCTGTGTTTTCATATTTTTTTAATTACCATGTTTCTATGTTTCACATTTACCATGTTACCAGGCCTATCTGTTGCAGCACTTATGCTTTTAACTCGTAAGCTGCTCCTATAAATAGATAGTGAGTGTAATAGCCTGTGCAATCATTTTCTAATCATTTGTTATATGGGGGGGGGAAAGGGAGTTTTTTACTTGTGTATACAGAAAGGTATTATTTTTTATCTATTTTATTTTTCTATCTTTTCTATTTTTTTTTACGATGCTTGCTTATTTTTCAAAGAAATTTTATTTTGTTAGTACAAAATGTTTCACTTGCTCTGAGCCTCAGATTTTTTTCACATAAAAAATGAATCATTGGTCATAAAGTAATGGAATTTGCAACATACATACCGTAGTCTATGAGAATCGTGGTGGTGTCATTAACAACAACACTGAAATCGGGTCTGCTTTTTGTGCATCTAGACAATTTTGTCCTTAAATAACAATTGCACAGATGCAAGCTTTCGATCTGAGTTGTTGTCCCTCTTGTTGTGATGCACCTAATATTGGTTCGTGTTTGTTTGGATTTAGTTGCAGGTCATGCTTAAAATCACAGTTGCTCATAATTGCTGATAGTATGAGTTGGCACTACATGGAAAAAGCATGTGTTTATCATCCATACATATAAGAAAATGTAGTCCATAAAGGTATGCCAGGGAAAATTTATTGCAGTTTGGTGCAGTAAACCGCCTGTAAAGTCTTCTTTTAAATGTTTGATTAAAAAAAACTATAATGGAACAAGTTTTATACAAATACAAAGGTCACAACCGGCAAAATTCCCAGTAAGTTGGCTGAAAAAAGATGCCCATAAAAAATATGGATGTCAAATATATCTAAAATATAGCAACCAGAGATAAGTTTTTTCATGATAAGAGCAATTATCATGAAAAAACTAATAATTATGATAAAATATAATACACTGCCTGTAAAAAAAATTATAGTTGTCCTTTCTAAGTATGGATAGCTTCTAGATTCATCCCATTATAAGCATCGTATTTAAAAAAGTAATTTGGGGTAAAAGGTCTTTGTGTACTATGCTTTTCAATACATGTGAATAATAACCATACACTTTCCACTGAGTGCAAACTCATAATGTCAGTAATTATGAATGACCAATTTTAATCATGAGCCTGAAACCATACCTGAACAAACAAAAATCCATTATCAAGTAAATCAAAACAGCTAGGACAGGAATGCCGACTTAAAGCCTGCATCCTTACAATTGAAATTTGATACCAGAATCATCCAGAGGCACATCATGTCTATGCAAGGATTGGAGAGAATGCGTTACCACTTTCAATGATGTTATCGCACTTGTCATGTGATAATAGTCCCTAAAGTAGAATGTTTTGCATTGTTTTGTGCAATGAGCCCCTGGCTGAGTGGAAATGTTGTACAGTAAAAATCCCCATAATTGTGTTTTCTACACTTTTTTTAAAATTCTTCCAGATTAAGACAATTGAACAACTAGTATTATTTGAACCCAAAATTGCAAAAGAACCACAGCTATACGCATTTCGGAACTATAGGAAGTTCCTTCATCAGTAGCAGAAACAAAACATAAGAAAAATAAAATAAAAATATCGAAAAGGTACTCCTTATAGCGGGAGTTACTCGCTGTTGTAGACGAAAGAGTCTAATTCAAATTGAACCGGCAACAAGAGCAGAGGAGGAGGACAGAAAAAAGAAAAATGGCAGAGCCAATCGCAAACGAGAATGTAATAGTGATGCTGATGGAGAATAAGTATTGTAGAAACTGTTGCCAGATTTTTGAGAAGAGTGGTGCCTTAGTTAGGTTGTTGAGCAACTACTTTGTGTTTTTGTTGATGTGGAATGATTCAAAGTCCAAGTCAGATGGTAAGGGGTATTTTTGAATAATTTTGGCAGAAGAGAAGCAAAATTTATGGTCTAAGGACCAGTAGTGTTGGGCTATGGATGAGCGGTTAAAGTCTTGGTTGGTTACATATCTTCTATGCTCATTTAAACAGTATTTAAGGACACGTTTAGTTTGGCCAATATATGATAATACGCATTGGCATGAAATGCTGTAGATGCCCCAGTTGTTGAGCGGGTCAATGGATCTTTTAGTTTAGAGAAGCAGTTCCTATAGTTCCGAAACGCGTATAGCCGTGGTTCTTTTGCAATTTTGGGTTCAAATAACGTTGGTTGTTCAATTGTCTTATCTAACCCAAAAGGTAATTCATTTTCTTCCAGATTGTTCTGCGACGTACATCACAGATTTTGGCATATTCTGCTTTTTGGATAATAGTATTGGAAAAGATATCTTTCCATAGCAAAGCTAATTAAATTATGATGAATAGTTTGATTTTTATGAGTGAAAATTTGAGGTTCAGGGTGAGTAAACCAAACTGTAGATAATTTCTATATGGATTATAAATTGATATTTCTATGTGAATTTTGACACATTATTACCTTACTTTACAATTATTATTTTTATTTTTTGCAGGGATGCAGCAAATGATAGAATAATGCGAGAAGTTAAAGCTTTAGCTAAGCTTGATCATGCTGGTATAGTGCGATACTTCAATTCATGGGTAGAAAATCCACCACAAAATTGGCAAGATGCAAAAGACAAAGAACTAGAAAAGTTGTATGCATTTTTATTCATATAATATTTTTTGCATTAACTCCATGCCAGAAAATATGAATTAAAAACTCCAGATAATTCCTAAATATCTGGACTCAAAGAATTTAATGGTTTGAACCTTTCATATTTGTCATTTCTCTCTGTTCTTTCAGTTTTACTTTACTGCATTTAGATTGTTTGAGCTTTATATTTGCTTTTTTTTATATCATAATCATTATTTATTAAAAATAGTGGCTACCAATTAGAAGATTTTGAACAATTATTAGATACACATAAATTTTGCAAAAAAACTTTTTTTAATCAGAAATTTCACAATTATTCGCAATGACGAATTCCAGATGAGAAATTTCACATTTGTTTACAAACCAAAGAAAACTCTTGAATAAATAAAACATAGTTTAAATCAAGAATTTCTCATTAAAAAGAAACCGGCGTAATACTGGAAAGTATTAAAGTACTTACCGTATATACTCGTGTATAAGCCAAGTTTTTTTGTGGAAAACTTCGTTCCTGAAGTGGGGGGGGGGGGGGTCGGCTTATACTCGAGTCAGTTTTTGGTGAAAAAATATCGACCCCCCGCAATCAGTAGTCATTTTTGTTGCAGTGTTCGAGAAACCGGCATTATTGTTATGGGATATGTTCAAACCCCCGAAAATGTCAAAGACGAGGCAAATAAATCAAAAACATCATTGGCTTTGATACCAGGTGGGCTAACGTCGATTGTACAGCTTTTAGATGTGAGCATCAACAAGCCTTGAGAGGCTACCTGAGGAATTTGTGGATCGAATGGATGAGTTCCAATCAGGGCCGCAACTAGATGTTTGGTCAGTCGGGGCAAGCACGCATTTTGGCGCCCCCTCATAATGTTGAAGGGAAGATTAAAGAGTGAAATTTGCTCCCCCTCTAGTCCTGCGCCCGAGGCACCAGACCCGCCTGCACCCCCCTCCCAGTTGCGGCCCTGGTTCCGATGTTAAAGCAACTACAAAAAGTGGTGCCTTGAAGAAACCTGACGTTGGCCTAGTATGTCAATGGGTACATGAGGCGTGGAATTCTGTTTCCACCAAAATTATCATTCGATCCTTCAAAAAGTGTTGCATCAGCAATGCTATGGACGGAACTGAAGATGATATCCTCTTTGAAAGTGACAATAGCAGTGACAGCCCAGATGAGGATAAAAACGAAGATGCCGTACCCCCTATGATGGATTACAATTGGAGACTCAGAAGAAATGGATTAAAAAGTTTGAATTATTTTCTATTGTAAATTTCCGTAAACTATTAATTTTGCATGAAAATATAAGAATTTGTTTTCTCTGAAATACATGGATCTTTTGGGGTTGGCTTATACACGGGTTTTCAATTTATTGCGGTTTTGGTGGTCCTGAAGTGGGGGGGGGGTCAGCTTATACACGAGTATATACGGTAGTTGAAAGCTAACATTGCAGTAATCTCTGTATTTCTAATTTAACCTTATTTTTTCATAGCATCTTTTTCATAAATTCCAAAAAGTTTTATATACAGTCGAGTACATTTATAAGATAACCTTTAATAAGATATAACATACAGTTGTGAAATCCTTAAAATTTGGTCCATTCACATCTATACATTTTTACCTCTGTTATAACATACCCTGCTTAAGACATACAATGTGGATATAACAAACCAAAAAAAAAAAGGGCTTAACCAAGAAAATTATCCGAATATAACATACTGCAAAAAAAAAAAAATTCTAGAAAAATATAGTCAAAAACAGCCTTTTTTATGTGCAACAATCATTGTATGTGGGTGATATCTTGGCGTTTTTCCCCAAAAAAACCTAAATTTTTGAAATAAAAGAGGAATTACATGGGCTGAAATAGTTAACTTTCTCATCAACAGATGACACCGATATTGTAATTCAGAAACTTTAGCGCTATCTGTTGGTGATGAATGTAACTATTTTGACAATAAAATTTTAAACATTTAATAAAATTCTGTCTTCTGTGTAAAACTGTATCGTTTATGCTTTTGGAATTATTGAATTTTTACTTGTTTTTATTACTTTGTGATCTTATTCGTGGCGGTGATGAAAGAACAAGTGTTGCAAATCAACTCAGTCTCTGTTGAAAAGCTATGTTAATTCAAGTGTATAATTGTGATAGGTGGCGTGTGTATGAAATTGATTTATATCAGTGAGGTTATTTTTTCTGAATTTTTAATTTGTACACTGCTGTCAACTTCGAAGTGAAAAACCATTATCATAAATAAACTCACAAAAATCATTAAAATCATTTCAAAAATGTCTGCACGTTGTTGTATATCATGTTTTCTAATAAATTTCCAAAACTTTTCAGATATCAATCAAAAACTATATTCACACTATATTATATTTCAATTATGTGCTGCATAAGCTTATTAAGTCCATGAATATCTTAATAATGCATATATTTTATTGCTGCATAAGCTAATTTCAAGACCTACCTCCCTTATAACATCCACTTCGGTTACTGCTTTCTCGAATCATCTAGGAGCTATGTTATAACCAAACTCAACCGTATTTACATCGAACACAATGGTTTCCCTTTCAAACACACTCACAAGTACTGAGCAAAATTATGGTTTTTCCACTTCAAAAAGTGTTAATTACCTAGATTTCACTAAAAAGTAGTAAAAAATCAAATTTTAGCTTTTATTCATCAAAAGTGGCAAATTTCGTATTACATTTATTTCGTAAATTTTTCATTTGTGGCGGTTATTTCGTAAATACAAAATTTACGTATCCCTAACAATTATACAAGTTAAATAGAAATATAAATAGAACCAGAAGTTGTGTTTCACATTTGTCAATCATGTATGTAATATTTGAATAAGCAGCAAAAAAGATTATTGCACAGAAGAACATGTTGAAACGCAAAAATGACAGCATGCTCCACCAATTTCTAAAAATACAAAATATGTTAAAATAAAAAACTTTTTTAACTTTTTTCAATCATCATTTGATCATTTTTGTCGCACCACAGTCATTTTCTGCACACGAGGGCTAATTAGACCGAGACCTACAATTTATTGCCGATTCCGAACAGCAGGCTTGTTTTTTATACTCGTGGAGAGGTTGGTGCATTAACCCCTCGATGGGGACTCCCTGCGGTAGAAATTTTTTCTGCGGTCATGTTGGCCACGAAGCTGGGCTGGAATGTGATTCTCCCCAGAGAAAAACCGTTTTATTTGCCACTGTACAATTTCATTTGTTCTATTCAATTTCTGTTATATACATGCTTAACTACATGAACTGGGTACTTTTATGTTGTGATTAGAAAAGGAACATTACTTTCATTCAATGATATGCATCAGTTTAACCTTTTTTTGTTGAATTTTGTAAACCCTTTGTAAGTGAGTTTACAAACTATACTTGATTTAATAATTTAAATTAAATTGAATATTTGAAATATGAATTCTCTAAAAAATTTTAATTTAAAAACAAATAGTTATATATTTTTTTCAAATTGTTGAGCTGTTTTATAACAAAGCTTGTGAGTTAGATTATTAAATTACAAAAGGTCTTTTTTCCCCCCCAGCATATTGGGTCATTTGTCTGAAGTCTCAGATATAAGTTCAAGAAGTAAAACCATTCTAGAAAATACTTCATCCCATCGTATTGGTTTTGTCAACCCACTTAAACCATTTGACCATGAAATATTAGACTATTCCAGACAAAGATGTTCTTGGAAGTCTGCAGATGAGTCAGCTGTAGAAAAAGATTCTGATGTTTCTCATAACACATACACAACTTCATATTCCAAGAAAAAATCAGAAGATAATTTGAGTCATGAGAAAACTTTTGATCCTAAAAAGCCTAAGAAGTGTGATATGTTTTTATATATACAGGTATGTACTTAAATTTTCACCAATATTTGCGTTCTTAACACTAGGTTTACCAAGGGGGCATTTTGACCCCTCTGAGAAAACTTTTCATTAAAAAATGGCAATTTGTAAAAAATGCTTTAAGTTGAAATATCAAAAAAAAAATTATAACTGATGTAATTTTATTGAGGTGCGTTTTTTCTACTTTAACTTCATAATAGATAGGCCAATTTATATTTTTTCTAATTAAATACGACCCCTTTTGGTAGAAATAGGCATATGTCAACTCATGGTAAACCTAGTGTTCTTAAGTTCATTTACATTAACATGTCCATGTTAAATCTAAGAAAGGGTGGCACTATTATGCATTAGTTTATTTTTAGTTGCTGGCTATAGGATTACCAGGCATCCTCATTTTCAGTGCCATTTTGAGGGTCTTCACACATTTTATAAGATTCCACTCTTTTCCATTTATTTTATAAGATTCCATTACATTTTCAAATGCAAATTTGGATTTTTCACCTTCAAAACAAGAGCTGATGCTGCCTCCAAGCAGAGCACATGCTATCATAACCTTGTCCCTACCTGCTCTAAGCTAGTATGAGAAACACACAGTCTGAGAAATAGCTCTAAAGAAGACAACCACAGTACCCTTCTTGAGAATATCATGTTTGCTCAACTGTATATTGCTTTTAGATAGCATGAAATAGTGGAATTTTCTGAAAATTTAAATGTTTTTTTTTCATTATTTCATGACTAATAATCTATAAATTTGCTTAAGCTCAAGATTTGTGAGGTTGGTTTATAATTGCCAGGCATAAAAGATGAATATGTCAGTAATGTGCAAGTAGAATGTGATGGATCTGAGGGGAGGAAAAACATACAATGGAGTTCTGTTGTGGTTGGATATCATTGCTAATTTTTTCCAGTATAGTGGTGCCACTACCATATAGGGGAAGGAGTGGGGCGCTGAGGCCAAGGTTATAGTATATTTTTTAGTAAAAATAATTAACCCCCTCCCTCTTTTAAGAAAGAAAATTGATGAGAAAGAGTTATATGTTATGATTAACCTTTTAGCTGATCTCGCCACAGAGAGCAACAGGCCTACAAACGGTACAAATATTTTATCATTGCACTTCACTTCTGAACTACAGATGGCAGCACTGAAAAATCAGTCACAACACTAGATACACACTCAGACTGTTAGGTACACACAGTTACACTTCTGACACAACTGGGTAGTAAATTGTGTGCCCACACGTTTATAGACCTGAGTTGTGCTCAGTTTGAAAGAAAGAAAGGTAGATTAACCTTTTGAAAGCAGCAGTTTTCAATATAAGGGGGGTTATATACTCACTCCTAGTGTAACCCTATAGGTACAGAGGCAAAAGAAATTCTTCTCTAACTTGACCTTCTCTCCCTTTTTTTTGCCTGTTGTTAATTCCTATAATAAAAAAAAAAAAAGAAAAAAGAGAGAGAGAGAGAGAGAGAGATGTAAAACTGATTTATACTGATGAACTGGTGTTGAACATTTCTCTCAGTCCTTCTCCTGCTTAACGTACAATAGGTAGCCATCATCCATACTGATTTTAAAAAAATTAAAAAATTAATAACATCGATGGAAGTGGAGGTTCCAGTTTTGGTGAATTGTTGCTGTCATCTAATTTCAATTCTATCTCAATGTTGGTGGAATATTCCAAGTTGTGCACCAGTTAGATATAAAGTTTCCGTTATACTGAAGAGATATTAATTGTTGATAACATAGTTAATAATGCAATCATCAGTGAAAAGTGTATCATTGCAACTGAGTAATTCCAGAAGACCATTGATATTAATTAAGAAAAGTAACAGAGAGGACCTCTCCTTGGGCACCAGAGTTAACATTAAAATATGTCTGTGTCATATACAAATTGTTTTCAGTTTAAGAGAGAGGCTTTTAACAATTTCATTAACTAAATATTGGGCTGAAGGTTAAAAAATAATTTATTATGTTCAAAAGCTTTAGCAAAATTAAGAAATAAAACACTAGAGTTTGCAAATGTACATCAATACAAGGCAAGTCCAGAATAAAGAGAGCCAATCATGAGGATGTGTAATGCATGTTGGGGGAAAAAATTGTTTGAGTTGAGATGGGTTCAAATTTCCTGAGTTGCTCGATGATCTACAAATGTGAAATTGGCCTGAAATTAAGAGGGTCTAAAAGCAAAATGGATTTGTGATGGGAATATTTTTATTGATTTTCCAACCAAGGGGAAGATGAGAATAGTTCAGGGATATGTGCATAAGGCTACATTTTTTTTTTTTTGTGAGAGGTCTTGATGCTGTGTTATGTGGGCCCAATATCAATAGAGGAATACTCTATTCAATGATTACAGCAGAAAACATAGAATCATGGGCTGAGTTGACGTGGTCTTCACTATTTGAAAATGGTGTCCACATTGTATCACATAATTAGTCTTCTTACATGATCTGTGATTTTATGGAGATGAGGCAAGTTGTTGCACCCACTCTGACTATTAGTTGAGCATTGATTATGAGAGAGGAGGACCTTGGACAGGGCTTCATATCTTTTGAGCTGAGTAAACATTTGATTATAGGGTGTTTTGTGGTTATGTAGCTTCTGTTGAAAGTGTTGAGGTTTGCAAATTTGTGTAACTTGGTGGATGAGAGTCTTCAGAAAGGCACGTTTTTAGCTAGATGGTGATTTGAATTTTTATTTAGCTATATGTCTGTATGTGTAGGTTTCGTAAAAACTTAATCTCGGAAAGTCCTGTCATCCTTTTCTGTTTTTAAGACACCTAAGAATGCTACTTGTTTGTTTCTTTATTCATCTAAAATTCAGATCAAGGATGTGTTGTGATAGCTTTTTCCTAAAAGGAGTTTTGTTGTAATTATTTTAAATGAATTAATACAATTTTGGTGTGAGGTAAAAAAAAATCTGAAGTGGATTTACCATGGTTCCAAATGATGAGAGTGTCATCCATATAGCGAAACCAGCAAGATGATTTTAGCGGGACTGATTTGAATGTAATGTCCTCAAAGTGATCTATTTAGAAGTTAGAAATCACAAAGCTGAGGAGACTTCCCATCCATTAAAAAAAATTTTTTTTTTCCCTAGAAATTTACCCTAAAATAGCATTGCAGAAATCACTATAAACTCCCCTCAAAATGCTCTATTGTTTTTTTAATAAAGTAGATTTTGTTTCAATTTTCAGCGAGTGTAAACCAAAGATTATAGGAAAAAGTGTTCCATTGAGAAATCAACTTTACAAAATATCTGGGTTTGTTAGTGCTAAATAAGAAGCTAAAATAGGAGGTGAGATATGTCATGAATGGTATTGCTTAGAGTTAAATGGTGGTCAGTGCATAATGGAAAATCACTGAAATATTCAAGAATGATTGAATGTAATACAATGTCCATAAAAAATACTTATGGTTGTCTTACCTAAGAATGGATATCTTCTCGATTTATACCCCAACATGTTTATCGTATTTCTTTTTAAGCGTGTCAAACACGCATGTTTTCATGTTATTATGTATATAATATAGTCTTTAGTTTTTATGATTGCATTTTTAATTGGGTTGCTGTAATTTCGAAATATATGACATCCATATTTGTTATGGGCATCTTTTTATCAGCCACCTCGTTGGGCATTTTGCCTGTTGTGGCGTTGTATTTGTATTTGTATTTGTATTTGAGACTTGGGCTGTATACAGAAATGAAATATTCATGTGAAATTGAATTTGTCTCCAGCTAAGTTATATTAACTACAATTTGGAATTTGTTTTTCAATTCACATGTTTGAAATGCTTTTTAGATGCAGCTGTGTCAGCGGAAAAGCTTGAAGGATTGGTTACTTCTGAATGATGATAAAAGAGATAGAGAAGAAGTTTTGCATATTTTCTATCAAATTGTGAGTGCTGTTGAATATGTGCATCAATGTGGTTTGATGCATAGGGATCTGAAGGTATGATAAGATGTCTGTATATATACTATAGCTAAGTAGTGTGTCGAAATTCGAATACTACTTACACAATAAGAAATTTTTGCATATTTTTCATCTTTTAATTAGTGGAAGTCAGTTTTTCTCCCACTTAATTTTGTTACCATTCTAGTCTGCACACATTGCAAAATTATTTTTGTATATTTGCTCAACATTTCAGTTTTTTTAATATTTAATTCAATAAACTTGAAAATGTGCTTTGTCTGCCCACAAACTTCTGATGGTGAATGCTTATTCACACTCATTTAGACTAAAAAATGTAATGCAAAATCAAGTCACTGAGGTGGATCTTTTGATTTCAGCTTTTTGCACCAGTTGAATCCTGCAATGATACAACTTAGAAATTAATTGTAAAATTTTATTAAGCAAAAATATTCGCTGCATTTATTGACAAAAGTCATTTTCCCAAACCTCTTACACGATGATATGTGTTGACTGCACAGACTGAAGAATGGTTTACTCGTATTTAAAGCTGTTTTTCCCAACATTCCTTCATTTTTCCAATTTGAATATCTCAGTAAATATTGCACTTAGAAGCAGGGATTTTTTTTTTGGCATCGGGAGAGACAAAGCAACAACTTTGTAACTGGGTTCTTGAACACTGGGTGTCCGTATAAAATGTTACAATTTTTATTTTAATAACTATACAACCCCTTGCAATATGAATGACATATCTTAGTACTATACATTATTTGGATACTTTTTCCTAATTGGAATTATGTCTCTAGGATCAGCGGTTTGCCAGTAAAATACCATACATCCTGTTACCTATTCTTCGTGTATATATAGAACACATCACACACACATGGGAATCTATCTGCTGAAGAAAAAAAACCAATAAAAATGTGTGTGAAGATAAATCCTATCTTCAACAGGGTTGCAATATAATATTGTGCCACCGTTGCACCTAGAAGAATGACGACACACTTTTATCATTACATCTGAAATTACCTACATAAGAAAAATATTAATGAATTTTCCTTCTCCATAAATCTCTTTCCCATGATCTGCATAACATGTTTACAAAGTTTCATTTGAATCAATTCATTGGAACAGTCACCTTGACTGTCTGTACTATCAGCATGGGCGGAAATAAAGGGGGCATTGCCCCCCCCCCAGCATCAAAGGTGCAAGTGACTAATCTAATATATATATATATATATGAATTGACATCATCGTGCCCCCTTCAACAATAATGACCATGCCCCCCAGACTTCAAGTCTATCTCTGCCCATGATCATCAGTTCACCTATAATCAACTGTGTAACAAAATGAATGATAGATAAAACATTTGCTAAATGAGTAGCTTTTCATGTTCTCTTTTATACTGCTTTTTGTTTCAGCCATCAAACATTTTTTTTTCTTTGGATGGTGACGTGAAGATTGGAGATTTTGGATTAGTTGCACCCATGCTGTGCAATGATTCAAATTTTGATCAACCCATTCTAAGGCAGAATCAAAAAAAGAAACCTCTACTTAAACATTCTGATTTAGTTGGTACACAGCTGTACATGAGTCCAGAACAGGTAAATTGAATTTTTTACATAGTATAACCTGATGCAAAAGTTGAAACATTAATGATAACCACGCTTCGAATTGGGATGACAAGAAATAGAATTGTGAAACTTCAAAGCAGTATACACATTTTAAAATATCTTTCAGTCATTATAAAAAAATATATTTTTTCTTTTTCAAATGTTCACATAACATGGAGTAAATAAAAATTTGAGCACAAATCTAAATGCACCTATAAGTATTTATGCATGGAATTATGCAAATTTTACATAAATTAAGTCATACATTGTGTGTTTCAGTTCACATTAATATTGATAATTTTGAAGATGTGATCTCAAGAAATTTGATTGGAAAAACTAAATATTTTATTTGTAATCAGTAAGGAAGGTTGCATTTTGGAAACTACAGTTAGTGAAACATTCAGAGATGCCTATTTATGCAATTTTATATAAATTTGATACTTACAAAGCAAAACCTTTATCTGGAAAGCCAAGTATCTCCAGAAAATGAGATAAAAGAAAAAAGCTTAGACCTTCATAACAAATAAACCATGCCTCCATATTAAATTGATTTACTTCAGTCATGAAGAAAAATTGCACACCTTTTGATTCACCTCAATGCCTTTGAATTTGGTATATCATGTAAGATGTTTTTCTCATTTATTGACTAGCTTTGTATCCCTTAAAGGTTTTTTTTTTAAAAACTAAATGCCTATACTTCCATTTTTATGATTCCCGACAATATATATACTCCCATAAGCTGACCATCCCAGATGACAGGAAATTTATGGAGATAGAATATGATTGTAGCATGGGCTAACTACTGGAGCATGACTTTCAGCATTTACAAGTGCATGATCACTCATTTTGGTTCGAACAACACGCTTTTCATTTACAAGTTGAATGGCGGTGTCATTCTGGATGCAACCAGGATCACAGATTTGGGAAGTCTCATTGACAAGCAGCTTTAGTTTTCTGAACATTGTTCATCAGTGGTCAAAAAAGCATACAGAATGTTCAGTTTCATTCTCAAAAAGGTTTACGTTCTTGTAAAGTGATCCTTCTACTTTTCAAGGGCTTAGTTCATCCTTGATTAGAGCATGTCATAAGGTATTGGATACCATACCTACAGAGGGACATAGATTTGGTCGAGAGGGTGCAGAGAAGCGCTCTTGATGGCACACGGGATTTAAGCTATGAAGGGTGTTGGCGGGTGGATATGATTGAAATGTTTAAAACTTTCAATGGGATGGATAAAATGAAACATGAGTTATCAATACATCGTCAATTGACTGCTTAGACAAGGGGACACCAGTAAAGGGCAATTCCAGGATGTGGCGTTGCTCTTTGGGAGTTTTTCTATAATAGGGTTGTGAATAGCTTACCCTCGGGGGTCGTGAGTTCTAACTCAATTGACACATTTAAAAAGAAATATGATAAACATAGTGGGATAAATCGAGAAGCTATCTATACTTAGATTAAAACAACCATAATTTTTTTTATTGGCAATATATTATATTTTATTATAATCACTTGCTTTTTATTGCTCTTATTGAGTTGCTGTATTTTTGGTATAGTATAGATATCTTGAAGTCCATATTTTTTATGGGCATCTTTTTTTAGCCACCTTGTTGGGTATTTTGCCTGTTGTGGCCTTAGTATTTTTATGTTTTATTAGGTATAAAAAATTATGGAAGTGTAGATGACTTTGCCTAATAATAATAAAAAAATCACCAATGATTAAGGCATATACCAGGAAATATTAAAAACATGCTATGGGCATCATCTTCAGAGGATAAGAATATCACACTGACTGAGTAATCCACTTGGATTGGTTACCAAATCTTCAATCTTGGTTGCTCAGCGGAGCAAAAAAACTGCATGTCTGTCCAAGTCAAACGTTGTGGCAAGAATGAAGCGAAGCACTTGCATGTAAGTCATTTGCAACAACCTGATTGTCTGTTTGTGAAATGGAGCTATCCAACTGGTCTATTTAAATTTTCTTTAAATTCTCGCTCATAAGGAATTTTAAGCCATGGCGCTATGCGATCAGTGGTGTTGATTTATTGTCGTTTACTAATTAATTTTTGAAGGCCCGAATGTATTTGCCTTTGTAGAAATATAAATCAGCCATGGACTTTCTTTGTGAAAAACTCTAGCTTCCTGAAATTTAAGTCTATGCCCCTCTTGCCAGCAGTGAGCGGAGATGGGCGATTTTTTACATTCTTGATTTTTAACACAGCAAGCATGTTCATTTAATGTAGTTTTTATAAGTCTCCTTGTTTGCCCTATGTAGCCAAGTGGGCAATCACCACCACCAAATAAATACCCCATTGTTTATTGTGTGGTATACCATCTTTGGGGGTTTTGAAACCAAAGTTTTTAGTACGCAAATCTATGGCTGTTAGGTTAAACTTTGGTTGCTAAAGACAGGGTTCAACACCAAGATCATTGATGAAATAAGTAGAAAATTAATGAACCCAACAAGAGAAACCGCTTTGGAAAATATTACTGAGAGGCCACTCCATGAAAGTGTAGTTATATCATACGATCCAATAGTCTCACTTAAGATCAAGCCGATTCTCAAAAAGTTTAACCTAACAGCCATAGATGTGCCTACTAAAAACTTTTGTTTCAAACCCCGTAAAAGAGAATAAACAATGGGGCATTTATTATATTCCATGTGGTGATTGCCCACTTGACTACATAGGACAAAGAAGGAGAACCATAAAAACAAGATTAAATTAACATGCTCGCTGTGTTAAAAATCAAGAATGTGAAAAATCGACCATTGCTGCTCACTGCTGGCAAGAAGGCCATAGATTTAAATTTCAGGAATAGATTTAATTCAGGCGCTTCGCTTGATTCTTGCCACAACGTTTGACTTGGACAGACGTATAGTTTTTCGCTCTGCTGAGCAAACGAGATTAAAGATATAGTAATCAATCCAAGTGGGATACTCGGTCAGTGTGATATTCTTATCTTCTGAAGATGGCACCCATAGCATGTTGAAATGCATAAGGAATTTTTTAGTATTTCTTGGTATATGCCTAATCATTGGTGATTTTTTGAGTATAAAATATTATTCTAATAATTAACAATTGAATTTTTTTTTGTATTGTGCAGGATTGAGAGTTTAAGTTATAATGATCAATTTTCATAATTAACCTCAGCTATTCAATTTGTTTCATTCTGCTGTTCTCTTATGATTTATTTACATATAGGTTCAGCGATCATTATATAACCATAAAGTGGATATTTTCTCCCTTGGAATGATATTTTATGAGCTTTTGGTGCCTTTTAAGACACAGAGTGAGCGTATAAAGGTAACACATGTTGAATACAGCAAATCAAAGTTTTTAGTAATAAGAAATGGTGGAAAAAAATGCATCTACTGGGTGTTCATAACCTGTTTAGAAAAATTAAAGTAATGATTAGAGCCCAGAAGTTTAGGCACAAAAAATTGTAAAAATAGGCAGGCAAAAAGGCTTTAAAAATGTTGAAAATAGGCACTAAAAAAAGGCATTTATAAATAGTGGAAAAAATAAAAAAAAAGAACTTACTAAAATGAAGAGTTATAGGCTTTGTCCACACACACAATAGAAGCTATTACCGTGTAAAATAATAACAAAATGCTTCATATACAGTGAAACCTCGATATAACGGTACTTTGCTGATCGAGAAAAAATATAGTTGTAGAGGGGTTATTGTGTGTTATATAGAGCAGCAGCACTTTAACATTAGAATGCTGGTATTTCTAAACAAGACTTAGAAAAATATCGTTGTAGAGGGATTTATCGTTATATCGGGTATCGTTGTAGTGGGTTTTCATTATATAATATATAATATCAGGAATGTGCAATAAAATGTGACTATTTGTGCTATAAATGACTTGTGCCACTCTTAGTGTGATAATTCGTGAGTCCATCGTGATCGTTGATACCCAGGTTCGAATAGGGCTAAAAAGGAAAGCTGCAACAAAGAAAAATTAAGGGACTCAAACACAATGAGTGACCGATAGACAGGCAGATTAAATTTTAAAAATTGAATGTTTAATCCATTATCAATTATATTTGCTGAAATTAAATATAAAAAATAATCGAAATAGAAAATAATATGGTACTGAATAGTACCACACACACGTCATGGAGCACCCAGTATGTACAGAATTCTCACATGCACGTTCATGAAAATTTTGAACGTTGAAAGACGGTGTCACCATCATCATGATCAAGCTGACGCTGCGAAACCGGACACATGATAATGTACAGCAGATACTGGGGTAGAGAGCGTGTGATTCGCTACTTTCAGCCAATCACAGGTCCCGAGCCACGTGCTAGCAAGACAGAATACTGGAAGATACTGAGTTTTGGTGGCAGTGAGAGATGTGATTTAAATCTAATCAGACCTACAAAATTTTCGGTGGTTGCTCGGGGAGGGTCCGGAGAAGTTCATGGCGGCCCAACATGCGGTGAAATCGATGATTCTCCTACGTACGCCTTAAGCAAGGCAATCATCATCAGCCGAATTCTTCTCACATAAAAGGCAAGATTGAACTTTCGACTACATGGGTACTTTCCGTTGTGTTGTACGTGTGCTAGTACCACTTCACCTTGTTTTCATCATCTCCCTCCAAGTTTGTGGTAACCTTCTGACTTCCTCTCAACAGCAAGATAAATAGACTAACTCCTCACCTCCTCTCCTCTGCAAAAATGGACTAAAAGTGCATTTCTCATGGCGAGTATGAACACCTAGGCCACTTCAGAGTCAACGCCAGCCTAATGAATTCAGCGGCAGCTAGATAAGTTCAAAAACTTTTGATTGGTTTTTTTTGGTTGGGGGCCCCAACAGTAAACAAAAAAAAAAAAAAAGTAAAATTTTAAATGATCATACGTTCTAAAAATTATCTAAAGGTGCACCTAGTGTTTCATGTTTATATTTTAATGTGTGAATAACAGACTATATCTAATTCTAATTGTTAAAAAATATGCTACTCCTGTAAAAGAAAAACAATGTCTAGAAATGACTATTTACTTGTCAACAGCAAATTAAATTAATAATGGATTAAACATTCAATTTTTAAAATTTAATCTTCCTGTCTATCGGCCACTCATTGTGTTTGAGTCCCTTAATTTTTCTTTGTTGCAGCTTTCCTTTTTAGCCCTATTCGAACCTGGGTATCAACGATCACGATGGACTCACGAATTATCACACTAAGAGTGGCACAAGTCATTTATAGCACAAATAGTCACATTTTATTCCACAGGAATATTGCCATATGAAATAAATATTACTTACATTTGTGTGGTGATGTGGTTGTTACTGAAAATCGATTTAGTTCTAAAATAAATTTTTGTTGCACATAATAATGGTGTGTTTCTTCAAATTTTCAAATGTCAAGTTCTGTCTGCGGTCGGTTAATATTGTTTTGTGCTGTGAAATAGATCTCTCTACTTTGATGGAGGTTATGGGTGCGAAATGGAAGCAACTTTTAATGGTTGGAGAAATATGCAAATCTCCACCGTGTTATCCCCATTAAGAACTTTCCCCGTGTCCTTTATGGTGTCAAAGTCCCGATTAGAGGAAATCACTTTTTGACATTTCTCTTTGATGGCTTCACGGGTTTTACCAGGAACAGACATGAGTTCTTTTAGGATGCTGCGCACAATTTCCACTGCATTTATTAGAAGGATATTTCTCTTTTCAAAAGATTCAATTACTTTGGGGAGTTTTCCAAAATACATTGATACGAACGCTAAATCACTTCTGACTTTGGAATTAAGGAGTAATTCCTTGCTTCTCTTTATTGCTACAGCATCTTTATTGGGAAAACTGTTCACCACTTCAGATAGTTTGTCAAAATTAGAGCAATAATATGTGGCTGCCGATATCCACATGTCCCAACTTATAGGAATTGATTTGGAGATAACTGAATGTCGGAAGTGATTTCCTTGAAGGCTTGAATTTGAGAGAGAGAGCTTTGCGAAAAAAATTTTAATGTCAGAAATAAGCATATCTATTTCTGGATGAAGTCCTCTTACTTCTTCTGCAATCCTGTACAATGCATATACAAGACATGTCACATGCAGCATGTTGGGAACCAAAACTTCCAATGCATTCCCAGCTTTTTTCATGTATGGCACTGCGTTCGTCAAAAACAAAAGCACTTCTTCATGTCTGATGCAATCTGGCCAAAGTAGATTTAATGATTGGTAGAACAACTGAGTTATCATAGTGCTGTTTGTTTTTTTGCAATTCTTCCAATGTCAGCAGAAATGTTTTTGTTTTTGAGTATCCATCGTACCGACAATCACATTCCCAATGTACCTTCTGGTTGCATCGGTTGTTTCATCAATCAATAGCCATATATTTTTTGTTCCAATGTCATTTTGAATGAGATGAAGAACTTTTTTGTAACACTCGTCTAAATATGTCTTTCTTAAAGTGGATTCATCGGGAACACTTTGCTTGGTATACTTTGCCAAAATCTTCCCCACACTTTCATGTTCTAGTTTCTGAATTGGAATGCTGGCATTTATTAATGCTTTGCATAAATCTAAAGAAAACTACAATTTTCGGGAGGACTCCTGGAAACATGTTGATACCATGGATGATACTTTTCCATCTTTTTGAACTTTTGCTAATTTATGTTTAGATGTTTTCAAGTGTTGAACAACAAAATATTTTTTTCTAAGTTGATCAATTGCTCACATAGCTTGTGGAACAAACCACTTCCATCAGTAGAGAAAACATCACAGCCAAACTCCTTCACAAAATTTTCTAATTTTTTATTTGCACAAACTTTTACTTAAGGCATGATTAATATTTACTACGCTTTACATGTGAGCTATCTCACACATATATACTTTTACAACAATTAATTCTGAGGCATGGGCATTTCAGAGCTATGGGAAAAAATGACTCACTGGAAGTAAGCTCCTCAGAATTTTCCTCACTTTCTCTTTATTTCGAGCAGATTTTTCCCACACAAATCTGTTGGTGGAGATAGTACAGAAATACTTAAATATTTTCCTACGATTGGTCACTTGATGGACATTGGGGAGGGGGGTGCCAATGGTTTCTACCAGTATCTACAACTCACGATCCCATTGAGAGTGACCTAAAGGAAAACTTAAGAGACCATTTTGAAAGTTCATGGGGGATGGAGAGTAAGATGAGATTTTTGATTTTCTGTCATGCTCCCCCCATATTATCCTGTTTCTATTTATTTATATATACAATACTGTAGGCCAAAGCCTATACAAGAGAATTGTTGTACTATAGCCAGTATTGGCGCCATCTCAATGTCTTCTGAGGAAGACGGAGGAAAGATTCCTGGAAATTGGTATAGGAAAATTCTCCAATTGTCGGCAAATTGGCAAAAGACAAACATGCCCGATTTTACAAGGGTCTGATATTCTCTTATTTTATGAGAACGGCGTACAAATGGTTATTTTTATGAATTCAAAGCCCC
This sequence comes from Pholcus phalangioides, assembly GCF_987345545.1. Classification (NCBI taxonomy): domain Eukaryota; kingdom Metazoa; phylum Arthropoda; class Arachnida; order Araneae; family Pholcidae; genus Pholcus; species Pholcus phalangioides. The sequence goes on from NW_028301604.1 coordinate 17,415,147, forward strand.
CTCCCACTTGGAGACCACAAAATGTGATTCCTATTGTCTTCTTATCTCATTTCTTTTCTAGACAATCATTAAAAGAAGGGATGGACGAGGGAGAAGGAATCCTTTTTGTAGTGTTTCAGGTCTTTTTCCTCTCTCTACTGGCTACTTAGAGCTACTGTACAATGTGCAGAACAGCTACGAACAAAAATCATTCTTTTTTTTCTAAACTTTTGGCTGGTTCCTATCAGGGTTGGATTTTTGACATGATAAGCATCAAAAACTGGTTTAAACTGTCAAAAACTGGTTTAAACCATCAAAACCTAAATGAATGCTTTTTGATAATGTTGTGAACGCAATAGGTATATAACATGATGAAAAACTTATTTTTGCATGCTACAATGTGAAAATGATGAAAACAAAATATTAATTATAACTTGCAATTTTGAATTTTTCAACATAAGAGTCTAGAACATATAAAATATAATTTTTTGGTTCATTTTATCTAAACTGCTGATTACCTGTGTTCAATTTGCTAAACGGAATAGAGCTGCTTATTCAAAATATATATGATAGAACTTCAGAGTTAGGTTTTAGACTTCAGAAACTAAATCAGTATCAAAACAGTCAGAAACTTATTCTCAATGTTGTCAAATAGTTTTTAACCTGACAGATATGTTAAATAACAAAACACTTACTTTTATGTAGATTAAAGGGTTTTATATTCGGAATTATAATTATTTTATTCCACATAAAAATTCTCACACAGCATCTATTAATACACTAATTAAACTCATTTATTTTCAGCTAAAAATTTCTGAGCTCAGGGTGTATAAATTCAGAGAGTTTTAAAGAGTATTTTCAACCAAAGCAGAGCTGACATGGACTTGATACCCAAAGCGTTTGTTTTGCACATTTATATACATCTTCGATTGGAAAACCATTGCATTATAAATGCTAGTAAATATACCATATCATTGTGCAAAAGTAAGAATGACTAAGTTTGACTAAGGATAAGTTACAGGAGCTTCTTTAGCATCATATACAAGCTAGCATTGCCAAATTAAATGACATTTTAGTCCTACCATTTAGTATTTTGATCTTTAGATATATTTCAATGTTATGCACAATAAGAGTATCATTTTAAGTATCAGTGATTATCTAGATAATTTAATAATAGAGTAACAACATTACATTAATTGCAATATTTAGAGACTAAACTGCATTTCAATGAGGAAATTGACAGATTGGAAATTATTCAATGTGTCATATGTTTTGTATGATATATATGTGTATGTGGCCTCCTTTATTCATTACGGATGCTGGGAAATAATGTAGGTAGAAATGTAATTTCTGAAAGTTTTAATCAAAATTAAATATGCCCCTATTCATGTGAAAAATATGCGTTTGTAAAAAAAGTCCTTAAATTTTTAAGTTATACCTTGAAAAGTGCTTGAATAGTCCTTGAATTTTATTTTGTTGGAAGAGTACAAACCATGTTAAATTAACGTGTAAATTAACTGCAATTAACGTGTGTATTTCCAATGGGAATTTTTATACTGAAAAGCAATATTTGAGGTTTTTGACAATCGATGGAGGGTTTTTGACGTGACATTTTAAACCACGGTTTAAACCGTCAAAAACTGTCATGTGTCAAAAACCTGCCAAACCTGGTTCCTATGTTCATCTGTTCACCCCTGAAGGTGTTGTTGGCATGAGTCATTTTCACTGAGGGAAAGGAGATGTCAAGCTACAATTATTGCCATCACGTTGCTGATTCAATCTCATGCCAGATTCATATTGGTTTTTGGTGAACGTAGACTAAAATTTGTGGATAAAAGCAAAATAATAATGAAATAGGCTTTATGGCAGGAAAAGTTAAAAAAAGGTATTTTTGTTTTAAATATTTGAAAATAGGCATTCATGACATTTTGCGTGAACTTCCGGGCTCTAGTAACGATAGTACCCATCACAATGAACAATATTTACAATGAAACCCATGGTGGCAATCCACTCAGAGTGTGAGAAAAGCGTAAATTAAATTGCCCATGTTGAAGTTTCAGCAGTGTAAAAAAGAGAATGGAATCATATGTTGCACAAACTCATACAGATCAGCAGAGTATATGTTCAAAGTGATGTCCAGTGGTGTGGTTGCACAGTTCACATTGGTGAATGAAGGACTGGCTCACCCTCTTGCAGACTCCTGGTGGTGTATTGATCTTGTCTGCTGCAGCAAGGATTCTTGTGACAAGATCTTCTGCAGCGTCTACAGGTGTCTCGTACACCAATACTTTCATGCGCCCCCACAAGAAATCTAGGGGATTTAGGTCTGGTGAGTGTGGAGGCCATGTCATAGGTTCACCACATGTTTATGATTTCCTGACACCCCGAGTAGATTTGGACCATAGGTTCCATCGGAAACACTATCTTGATATGTACTATCATCCCATTAATTTTTTCTAAACAGTTTGCAAGCATGTACCATAAGGCTGTACCATAAATGTGGATGAATTTTAAAAGATCATAAAAATTCTCAACAAATTGACGTAATGGGTTGTGAGAGAGAGAGATTTGCACCCTAATACTTGTCAGAAGTTTGGATTTCCCTGATGTAAAAAAAATTAAAATTTTCACTGACAGGTAGCACCTCTCTCTTGTTAACAAAATACATGAAATGCATTACATTATGCAGCAAGCATTCATTTTCACTTGAGAATGTAAAAACAATACAAATGTGTGCAATGTATCCACCATCATATGTGATACAATCCTACAAAACATTGTGTGAGATAACCATTTACACTTGCATACTGCATATCATAGTCGATAGCAGAGATCTTGTGGTGTATGGCATCTTTTAGCTCAGACAAGGCAGATGGTTGTCTGAGCTGAAAGATGTTATATACTGCAAGATCTCTGTTATCAACTATGACATGCTGTATGCAAGGCTGATGATTTTCTTGCATATGGTGGTGGACACATTGAACATTTGTGTTGTTTTTACATTTTTGAGTAAAAACACATGCTTGCTGCATAATCTAGATGCATTTCATTTATTTTATCAACGTGACACTACCCATCAGTGAGAATTTTTATTTTCATTTTTCTTGTGTCGAAAAATCAGACTATTTGACAAGTAAGTCTAAGGGTGTAAACCGCACTCCATTACATCTGTTGATTTTTTTAATATCCAACCAAAATTATGGGACAGCCTGTATACATGTGATTGATAGCATTCCCAAGTCTTTCAGTTTTGAACAAAATTTTCAGCCCTGTATCAAAATTTTATAATTGTATTTGTGCTTTTGTATATTATTGCTATTACTACCAAAAACTGATTTAACGATGCACATTTTAATCTTTTTTTTTTGGAAAAAATTCATCCAGTCAAGCCAATTTATAAGATGTTTAACTAGTGGGCTCTGGAGTGTTTGTGAATTTAACTAAACATCGTGTTGAAGGAAGTTTGTGTATCCAAATGGATAAAATACAAAATGCAGTTGACCCTTGGTATTCACAGTTCCCCCCACACTTTTATCAACAAAATGATGTCTCTCATGTAAAAAATGGATGGTTTTTTAAACTAGTATAACAAATTTATTGCCATTGATTTAAAGATGACATATGAAAGAAAATGTACACTTCTGATGTCAGAGACTGAATGAATGGCAAAACTCTGCCACCAGACTTATCCAGTTTCAAATATCTCTTCCATCCTTATGTTATGACAGAGCCTGGAAAATAAAATCAGCTGGTGAATTGTTGTATTTTGCAGTCTCCTGCTACCAGAATACACTTTTACTTCCGAAGAAGTGTAATCGTGCTTTTGAGGAGCCCAACTGCACATGTGGGTATGCGTTTTGCATATTACATATTCATCCTGAACGTTGGTTAATATTAAATTCTAATTGCTCCAGGGTTAAAAAATCTGCATCTGTGAAACTTTCTCCTTGCTGGAAATTTCATAAATGTATTTCTGCAGCTGTTTTTACCCATCAGAATACTGTGTGCTTTGAAACTACACCCACAACTACAAATCAATCTGTTTCTGGATACAAACAGAAAAACATATCACTTTTCGAAACTCGTGATGGTTCATGCCAATCAAGATTATATGTTAAAGGGTTAGTTCAGAATTTTAGAAAGCAATGTGGCCTACACTCTTATGCAATGCAAAAATGGATAGTGAGCAATCACATTTGGATTTTCCAAGATATCAAAATAATATATTTGAAAGAAGAGTTATGTACTTCAGTAAGTACTCCACATTGATGAAACTGCACTGTTTTGGAAGTCTAAAATAACATTCACTAGCATGAAGAAAAGCAAACCTCTGGCTTTGAGCCATGAAATAATAGATTGATCATGCAGTTCTGGATGTCTATAATGTCTTTGTATATATGATCTCTGTAATTTATTTTTTTTATATTACTGAAAGCAGTTTTGATATATTGATAAGACAACCCTAACTGAGCTGACTGTTAATGAACTAAAGCAATACCAGATTAAGTAGAAGACATGCTACTTTGAACAATGTGCCACAGGGGCCATGTGAGCTCTGCAATGAGTTATTTTTATGATACAGAACCTCTCAGTGATGCAATGGAACCTCAGATCTGTAGGAGGTATTGCTGCTGTATTGGTTTTAAACTGTATATCTTCGTATAATTAGCCTTTGTGTGTAAAAATTATCATGGTGCTACAAAAATGATCAAATATTCATTGCCAAAAAAGAAGAGAAAAAATTTCTGCTTTTAGAGAAATCGAGTAAGGAATCATAATAGTGTTTACAGTCATTATAAAAAAAATGCCTCCCCCATAGAAATTTTTTTTTTCCCTATTACTCTCTGAAAAAATAAATATATAGATGGGGAAAATTAATTGGGTCACACAGTTCCCACATTGTATTATACTATGTTGTTTGCATTCAACATCTTGTCTCTGCACATGCTGGATTTCAAAACAGTAAGATAAAAAAGAACTAGAAGCTGAAAAGTATAAATCATGTTTTATGTTGACCAAATTTTAATTATCTTCTAGAAAAGGCATGTAATGCTAAACATATGCTTATTTAGTGTAAATTTGTGGGTACTTTTTTAGCATCCTCGATTTAAGAATAATTTTTTCTAGTCCTGTGACTATTATTAAATTGAGGTTTCTTTGTACATAAATCAAAAAACTGCTGTAAACGAATTCAATGCTGTTTATCAAATGCATCAAAATATGACTATCTGAAAGGAGGATTTTCCTTTTCCTTTCTTTTCTTTGATTCATTGAATTTAAATTTATCTTAAATTCAACACTAACACTTTTTATTTCATGTATTAATGACTAAGTTTATACTGTGCATTCTTAATTTAATCAAAATATAAGGTTGATCTTCCTTTTCTTTTGCTCCATAGGTTTTGACACAAGTAAAAGAACAAAAGTTTCCTAAGAATTTTCGTAAAAAATATGAATGCGAGGTAATTGGTTTGTGCATTTTCATTTAACTCATCAATTAAAAACCATAGATCAAATGCAAAATTTAACCACCTTAATTTCCTGTGTATATAACATTAAAAAACATCCAAATTTCTTAGTGTAGATTATAGACCACTGCATATTTGCTATGACTGTTTTTTGTGAGAGGTTAGAATAAAAATAAATATAAAAAAAATGGGAAGCAGAGAAACAATGTTTCAATGTTTTGAAACATCCCAGTCATATTTCTTTAGATATAGTATTACCATACTCATAAACCTTAAAGCAGCAGCTTCTACAGTTAAAAATCTTTTTTTTTGCATCACATTTTTTATTTAAGAGACCAAAAATGAAGTTATGAGCAAGAATCAGGTGGATGAGAGAGAGCATAGGCGTACGCAGAATTTTCTCTAGGGGGGGGGGGGTTTCAGATTTTTTTCCTTCTAGGGGGTTTTAGTTTTTTCCTGCAAAATAACACTATAATCTTGGCTGGGGGGGGGGTTCTAACACCCCCCTTTGCATACGCCAATGAGAGAGAGAGATTTGACGCTTATTTCTCTTTCATAAAATCAACAGTAGCAGCCTAACACCACCTATAGAAGAAGGCCTCTGCATGAAGCTCGTGACATCACTGAAGAAAGCCATATCACCTATTGCCATTTATTGAATATAGCAGACCGACACATTGATTATTTTGATTATTTTTTTGCAGTATATCCAATGGCTATAGGTGAGATGACCACCTTCTGTGATGTCATGAGTTTTGTGTGGAGTTTTTCTTCTATAGTTGGTGTTGGGCAACCACAGTTGGATGCACTGTCATGATGCACTAATAAATCACAAGTGTCAGACTTTCAACAGTTCCGTCAAATTTTTGAAGACTAGTAGGGCAAAGACAACAAGGTCAAGTAGGGCATACTAATTTGTAAAGATTGTCTGCTGATTTTCAGTTTGGGTAGTTGCAATGAGATTTAACTTGTGAAAGAATACATTCATTTTCTTTTCAGCACTCCACCTTCTTCTGAATTTGGGGGTGGAATTTTTTTTTAGGAAGCACCATATTTATGAACTGATGTTTAATTTTGATTCAAAATAATAAATCTCAGTTTTTTTGCTATCTCTCATGTGAGAAAAGCTCTTGCTAAGTTGAAGTTCATGATGATACTATTGAGGCTCCCCCAAACTGATCTTGAATATCTCAGCTATCAGCCACTGTGTGGTCTTGTGGGTATTATGATGGCTTTGCATTGTGAAGGCCTGAGATGGATTTCTGCAGGCAGCTAGTGGTGGTCAGCTGAATTTGTTTTCCTGTGATTTTCTGAGTTTTGAAGGTGAACGGGAGCTAGTCTCTCCTTTTCTGAAAAAAGTCTTTTCACAGGGAGCATTCAGGACTGCAAAATTTAGATGCTTACATAAGAATCACGTAAGAATATTCATTCATTGTCAATTTCCAATTTGGGGATGGATGGCAGCACCCAAGCACATAAGATGAATAACACATAGAGTATTTCCACTCTGTTAGTTTTAGAGGAAACTTCCAACCCAGAAAATGTCTCAAACAAATGTGTCACCCATCATTCTCTGTTTAAGTGAATAAAATTATTTCTAAAACAGATATATGAAACCTAATTTTTTTATATGGCCCCTGGGGTTTCTGTATGTCAGCAACCGGTTGATTGCAATGGACCAGTAAGTTACGATTAATTTCAAACATAAGTGAAGGATTTTTTTTTTGTTATGCATGCCAGAAGTTTTTACTAAATATTACTTATAAGATCAAGAGACTATGAAAAAACAAAATTCTCCATAACAGTCAAATTATTGGAAATCTTTTAAATTTAAAATTGCCCTGATTGAGAGTGATCACAAAGGGTCATTTTTTCACCTATAAATTGAGAACCATTTAAAATCAGTGAAAGGTAGACATACTGTGATGGCGCTTAATATGGGCTCAAACTGGCTTGGGATGTTGGGTTTTTAAGATTTCTTCTAATATTTTAGCCACATCCAGGAAGTTTTTGAATGTCATTCCATGTAATGAAATGGAACTTTTTTGTATGCTTTTGCTGTTCATTAGTTTAAATCAATTTGTTTGGGTAAATTTATGGTAAATTTTGTTTCTATTTTCATAGTGTGCATTTGCATCCAAGCTTTTATCGCATAACCCAGATGATCGTCCTACTGCATCTGAGATAAAGGAGCATCCCATGCTGGAAAAATTCCATCAAATTAGTTTTACTGTTTCAAAACAAAGCCCTTTACACAATGTGTTATTTTCTTCTGCAAAATAAATAATATTACTTATGTAATGAGATAAAGTTTTTAGTACAAGAGACTTATGAACCATAAGTTATTGTATGAAAAGGGAAAAGACATAGTTGCAGTTTTCTTGTTTGGAGATGGAAAATTACATCCGAAATTAGAGAATCAAACAAATTATTTGGATATTCATTATTTGTTCATTTTTAATATTTTGTCGCACATGTATATTTTTCACAAGTTTTATTTACACAATGATATATGTTTAAAATACTCTACATCACAGGAAAAAAACTTCACCATTGGTGGAACTTTCTGCGCCATAGATTACTCATGATATAGTGCAGGGGTGGCCGAAAGTTGGCCCATGAGGTGATTTTGTGTGGCCTGTGACTAGGTGAAATTACTGTGTATTAAATTGATTTTCTTATTATTTAAACCATCATTTTCCACAGCAGATCTGATTAACAGATTATTTGCCTTTATTATTTCCAGTGACGATAGTAATTAGCTATGTTCTCATCATAAAACTTTTTCATACACAAGTATTGCTCTTAAAGTTTGTTATTTTTTCTCCCACTCCTTTCCTCCACCTTGTTGGATAAGTTGCCTTTTTGTGACCTCTGTATTTGTATCTGAATGCATATTTGGTGTTCTGCTTACAGTGATGAAACTTTTTTGAAGTGGATGCTAACTCACAATGACACCTAGAAATTACAACCGACTATATAGGCTACGCAGACCCCAATAATTCCAAAGAGCAAAAATGTGTCATATGGGATGATTGGGTTCATATTGTGCCATTGAAGAAGAGAATTCCACCTCTAGACACAATATTTTTTGTTGAAAACAGAAGCAGTCACTCTAAATTTCTACATAGCAGGTTGGTGGCATTCCACGTTGAAGCAAAATAACACTTTCTCAAACCAATATACTGATATTCAGTTTCAAGGAGGTAACTCAAGTTATAAGAATACATTTACACAAATCGGGTTCTGCGTAATCTTGTGGGTATATAGGAGTACCGGGTAACGGTGTGTGTGTGTGCATTCTTTTACATCTACAGGTAGTCTGCCTGGTCCATGTGAAGCTAGTTCATTTTATCTTGGTACTATTATGGGCTTACCCATGATAGTCAACGCTATACATATGACTGGCTTTTGGCACACATTCCATCCCAATAATGAAACTCCTTTCGAAGTATGCCTTGCGTGATTCAATTACTTGAGCATCTGTTCGACCCATACAGTCTCCACCAGTTGCCAAATCAAAAGTAAGGGAGCAGAAAAATGCAAAAAACAGTTTTTTTCTGTAAAATTCAAACTGTGGGTGTAATTGAATGGACTAATTTGCAAAAGTAACAGTAATTTTCAATGCATTGCATCTACTAGGTGGGAACCAGAAAAAACAATAGGTATATATCAGTTTATGAAGAAGTGGAGCCCAGGATAAAATTTTAATGACTGAATTGCCTGTATTTTATCATATTATTTATGGTAGACACAAATCTGAGAGTTTTCTGGGTAATTTTATGGGTGCAGCTTATACATCGGAGTTGCTCACGACGCTGCAGCTGACCATTATTTTGCCCTTGAATAGTTAGAAGTGTTTGCCACCCCTGATATAGCAGAAAAATCATTGCATATATTGTCAAAGCTGTTATGACATATATTTGTTATAGAATTGTTCAAAACAAAGTTATCTTGAGTAATGATAACCACCTCTATACAACATAGCGTAAAGTGGGATGCTTCCACTTACACCCATTTCCTGTTTTTTGATGGGCTGATTGATAGGTCAGTCACTTGCTTATCGTTTTCCAGATCTTTTTGATGGACAATACAGTATCTAGTCAACGAGCAGGCCATATAAGAAGTGCGTGCTGTTATTGAAATTTGTTTTGTTATAATGCAGTGGTGATGAAATTTTGAATGAGGATGCAACTGGCTAAAAATATTCCTTAATTCCTGATTAAACACTGTCTATTTAGGGTTATCTTCATTGACATGAATCAGTAGGGATAATAATTTAATATGATCAAATCTCCAGTATAAAATTTTAAGATATTTACTACGGCAAATTTCATTTCCCACTATAGAACACAAACAGGGTCATCAGAGTATAGTAAGTTTAGTCATGGCTCATCTTAATGCTGACTATTTTTCTGTGGATTTTCCGAGTTGATGTTTCTTCTCTCTTGATTATTGATGTTAAGGTTGAAATATTCAACTCTGTATCATTTTATCCTTTATGAGCATCAGAGTGTCATTTTACTAACACTTTCTAATTCTGGCATAGCTCCCATTTTTTGATAAGGAATAGTGGTACTCAAAACAATATTTATAATGAAGTTAATTTTTCTATTATTTCTATATGAAGTTAATTTTTCTATTATTTCTATATGAAGTTAATTTTTCTATTATTTCTATATGAAGTTAATTTTTCTATTATTTCTATATGAAGTTAATTTTTCTATTATTTCTATATGAAGTTAATTTTTCTATTATTTCTATATGAAGTTAATTTTTCTATTATTTCTATATGAAGTTAATTTTTCTATTATTTCTATATGAAGTTAATTTTTTTTATTATTTCTGTTTTTCATCATAACCTCTCAATATTCCCTGATGTGTTCAAAGTAGAAAACATATTCATTTTTTTCTTTGGTTTGAGGGCAAAGTGATATTTTTTCCAGTTCACTCTCAATGTACACTTCTGTTTCAAAGTTAAGCAACAAAAATAAACATTTGCATGTGAAGACAAAAGATTTTTTTTCTTCAGTTTTTTTCATTGAAATTTACATAAGTTCCATCATGAATCAAAAAGTACTGGCTTGTGAAATTACCAAGAGAATCAAAAACTTATTATTAAGTAACTGAGAAGTGGTTGTGCTATTGTATTGAGCTATGAAAAGTACAATTGGGGAATTCACTTCACATTAATAAACTGTGATTGCCTCTGTTGAAATCACAGCCCCTGCAACATTCATCCATGCCTATAATAAGATCAATAAGGGAGGTTTGCAGTTCTTTGCAGCTGGTTGAGGTTCTGGGAAGGGTGATAGAGAGTAGTTAAATGTCATACCACTTGAGCATGTCCTTTATATGATGTTACTACTAAAGTGCACATGTACATCTCACAAGCATTCCTTTGAAGAATTTTTAATGAATTTGTTGGTCCATGCTGGAAAGTGATGTACATATGCATTCCCCAACATATTGATGGAGGTTTGATGTGTGAATATGCGCTATGTGTTCAAAGTGCTGCTTGTCTGTCTTCCAATTTAAGTATAAAAAAATGACATGTATGTGAATTTTTTATCTTACATGCTGTGTGAGGTTTAAGTCAGAAGATTTTGATTGCCATTTCAAATGAATCACTGTTCCAGATTGCATGCATGTTAACAACAGCTTTAAGCTATTGATGAAGCTCAAATGCTATCATTTGTTTATAAACCTAGCACTGGGACAAATGGCTTCTAGAAATATGTAAAAATAAGGTTGAGGGTCTTGGTCATACACAAAAAACTTTTGAATTGCTGGAAAAATATCTTGATAACAGTCTGTGCCTGGACCCTCAAAATACCACAATTGCAGCTGTCATTATGAATATAGCAATGAGATTTTTCATGTGCAGTTTTATCTCTGTTGCTTAATTTTTGTGAGCAACATACATTCTTGAAATTGGGCCAATGTTTTTTTTTTAAATATTAGTCTTGATGTGTTATATTTTGAACTATACAAATAGCAATTTCTGCCAGGATTTTATATATTAAGGTTGTTTCTCTGTTGAAGGTGCATTGATGACAACCACATCATTCCACTGTATATATGTATTTTTTTATTTATTTATAGTTTTCAGTGTTAGGTTGTTGCCTTAATGTGATGGCAGTGTTTGTATAGAAATTGACAGTTTTTGTATTCATATTTCAAACATTTGTTAACTTGTCTAAATTTTCTGTCTATGCCATATGAAAACGGACTGAAATAAATTAAAACTGAGAACTTTATGGAATTTGATATAATTTTTGTATTAGAGTTTACCAAATCATATTAAACTTGATCATTAATTAAATCAATTGTTTCCATTTTCTCAAAAAAGTATCTTTAGTAAGGGACAATTCCAGGTTGTGGTGTTGCAGGGAGTTGTTCCCTAATAGGGTTGTTAATAAGTGAAGGGTCCAGGGTAAAAAAACGATTTTACAACAAAAATTAGATTTTGAGAAGAATGAGTGGAGCAGGGGCAGCTCAAGCTTACCTGTGCAAAGCCTCATGTGCCGCCCCTAAAGAAGACCGTGGCGGGTATCTGACATTGCGTTAGCCTATGGGACCCTGCGATAAACCTAATTTTCTGAAATATCAAAACACATTATTTACTGAATAAATGCCGAGTGACCATGTGTCCCGCTTTTAAACAAACTGTCCCATATTTTCTAGATTGTTTTATCGTTCTTAATTACGCCAGATAACTTGATTGATATTAAGGGCATATTGATGCGCAATTATTATCTTGTCCCCCCCCCCCCACAACGTGCAGCAAAGCTGTTGTGCTGGGACATTTCGCGGTCTCCTCTAGTGAATTTATAGTGTAAAAAACAAAAAATTATGAGAATCGTCCTAAGCGCGATCTCTGTCAGCTCCGCCCTCGTGGCGCAAATTATCATTACTTGCATTGTATCCAGTAAAGAGGACGCATAACGAAACAATTTTTATTGAGAAATTTATTACAAATTCGCATTTCTGGTGCTCTAAAGCAGTGTTTCTCAACCGTTTAATTTTTCCTTATTCATTTTCCGTTGGTCGTGTATTTGACCAGGCCTTCGACTCACAAAAATGAAACTGGGCCGCGGGCTCGAAAAGGTCGAGAACCACTGATCTAGACAGCAGGCAAGTGAGAAGCCGAATTTTTCTTTTGCTTTTATTTGGCAATTCCAGAAAAATTATTGCGAGGGGAACAAAAAGCAACTCCCTTGTCAGGGCCGTCATTTCAACTTTTTCCGGCGGGGGGGGGCAAAGAACATGTACTCAATGTAAATGTATTTACCATTTTTAGTGTGTATTTTCAAAAGCCTGGGGGGGGGGGGGGTACAACGGCCCCTCCCTGACCCCCCCCCCTTCAAATGATGGGCCTGTCCCTTGTGACACAGTACATTCTTGGTATTACGGCCCTATAGGCCCTGTCTACCCCTTCAAGTTTTTCCAACATCTTCGTCGTCAAAGTATGGCTCAAAAGCATTTTGCCATGTGAGTTGGAATTTTTACTGCTGGAAATTTTTAACAATTTTGGTGTCCAACTAAAACCTAAGCTACCACCCGGGTGCACCGCACCCCTTGCACCCTGACCCAAACCGTCCCTCGTTCGGAGTATAACGGTTTTTTTCCCAGTATACCGAAATCTTATCGCTATTTCTTTATGGCTTTAAAGTCGTTCTATCCCAAAAATATGAATGCACGTGGGGAGAGTATGCTTTGAAAGCTACAAGATGACACTGCAATCTCATTTTCGAAAAAACTGCTGTAAAGACGTTTTTTCCCCTTCACCCTTCGAATGGAATAGCTTACCTCCTGGGGTCGTGAATTCTAACACAATTGTGACATTTTTAAAAAGAAGTGCATAGTGCTATAAATCAAGAACCCATTCATACTTAGATTTAGGACAACCATAATTTTTTTCATGAGCAGTGTGTATTATATAGTATCAATTTTTTTTCCTTTTGTGAAATATGCTTCTATATTGGGTTGCTGTATTTTGGTTATATTTGACATCCGTATTTTTTATGGGCATCTTTTTCAGCCACTTGGTTGGACAGTATTTGTATAAATATTGCACTTTTTTCTTGAACCAGAGTGGGCGCGAAAACAAACGTGCTTTCTACAAACAAAGGACATGACGTCATGCAAAACAGAGGATAGTTTTGCCCTAAATTCTTCGCATTAACACATCACACTAACTGATTCAAACCGATCTTTGAAAACTCCTGTTAACCTTTTTCTCAAATGATTAAAGTTAGTGTTCTTCGAAAATAAGAAACCATTCTTCTGTTATTAGCTTTACCCGAAGAAAAGTTACAGAGAAAACCAACGACATGATGATCACTAGAAGAAAACTCGTCCCCCACTGAAACATGTTCAACAAGATCCTCGGAACTATAGTTCGTTTCAGGTTAACTTTGCAGTGGAGAGAAAGGTAGAGAGTGTACTTCCTCGCCGCAAAATAAAGTTCCCATAAATCGGAGTTTTATGATGATCATTTATACAGAATATTTCAATTTTTTTTAATGATTTTGTGAAAAGGGAAATTCTTCGTTTGAAATTTTTAAATTAGAAAAAAATATTGGTTACCATTATCCAAAAATCTATAGCAACCACAACGACACTTTCGCGGTGTCCAAAAAATCGTCCATACCTTACCGAGGACGCGCATCGATACATTGGTTAAGAAGCTTTTGTTGCCATAGCAACGAGTGATGAGGTTCCCTCGTAGCTTCCTCTTCACTGCAAAGTTAACCTGAAACGGACTATAGTGAGAATTAAATCCGAAATAGAAGTACCCCTACTGGCTTCTGATACAAAAAATTATCTAGCGCCACCTTCTCATATATATGTGTGTGTGAGAGAAAGGCTTTCTCTATATTCCTCTACAGCCGATAGGTTCTCCCAATTGATATCCGGTAATTGAAATCCCCTAATATGACAACCCTCCCATGTTTACACACGCAGGAAATTTCCTCATGAAGTTTGGAGATGTAATTCGTAACCTTATTGTGGATTATAACAAACTCCTACTATTAGTGCCGTCTTAATGCATGGACCCATCCGGGCCTCGAGAAAAGGGGCCTCACAAAAATGAAATGTGGTTGAAATTTTCCGTGAATTCACCACGTAGGGTCTCAGAAAAATCATTTAGCCCAGAGACCTACGATGCTCTTAAGACGGCCCTGCCTACTATAAGCTTATGACGCTTTCTGTTCTTTAAGATCAACCCATGTAGTTTTAATATCACTACTCTATGTTACACTTTCGAGCCTGCAAACATGATTTCACGTAAATCAAGACTCCACCCCCCTTTCCTGCCAGATCTATTTCTGAAAAAGTGTCGTATGCTGAGGTATGTAAGTATTATTCATCCTCATCATTTGCCCAAGATTTTGTAATGGCTACAAAGTCTAGGCCCTCCACAGCTATCATAGTTTTTGAAAAATCTTCCTCATTACCGAAGCTCCTGATGTTTACTAGCACACATTTTAATTTGTCCTGTGATTTAGTAACAATCGAGAAGATATCCAAGGGCCACAGTTTCCATGGACCCCTACTAACACCATCTATAGCAGAAGACCTCGGCTAGAAGCTCGTGACGTCACTGAAGAAAATCATCTCACCTGTAGCCATTGGATATAGCAGGCTGACGCATGCGCCATCTTTATCCTTTTTTGTAGAAAAGGATCCTTATCCTTTTTAGGTCATCTCACCTATAGCCATTGTGAGATGACCTTCTTCACTGACGTCACGAGTTTTGCGAGGAAGCCTTCTGCTATGGTGTTGCCCCTACTCCATAGTAAATTTGTTGCATTTTGAAAAATTACATCCCAAGCCTTCTAGCTTGAAATGTTATTCTTCACGAAAACTGCTTGTATTTTTTTCAGTTTACTTATAACAGTTTTCATAAGATAGGACCGTCTTCAGCCATGAGCTCACCTGGGCTGCATCCATATTTCTTAAGTAGGTTAATATAGTTAAGATCTAGTATATGAAACTACACTGCTCAAAACAAGTAGGGGAGCAAGCAAAAAAGTGAAGAAAACCGTGCGAGACAGCCACGTATTGGCATACAATGGATAGTACACGCGTATCAATGCGCAATACAGAAAAAAGACGTAAAAAAATTTGGAATTAAGCTTTAATTCTTTGAAAATATGGAAAAAACATGAAAAGATGATTTAGGGCAACAATTTGGTTACATGCAAACGATAAAAAAGGGTACTGTTTAGACATGATGCATGAGTTTTAATAGGACTCCTCGAACAGCTAAGACTGCTGCACACCTGTTTGCCATGGATGCGATGAGGTTATCGATCAGACTTTGGGGAATACTGTTCCACTCCTCAAGAAGTGCAATCTGCAAGTCTCGGACAGTATAACAGGCGGCCTTGGTCGCGCAGCAATGCATCGTCCGAGCATGTCCCAAACATGCTCGATTGGATTCAGGTCAGGAGAGCACGCTGGCCATTCCATACGCTGTATTGTTTCAGCTTCAAGCATGTTCTCCACCAGACGAGCTCTATGCGGTCGGGCATTATCATCCTGGAAAACAAAGGAATCTCCAATGGCTCCAGCGTAAGGGATGACATGAGGTCGCAGTATCTCGTCTGCATACCTTCGGGCCGTCAAAGTGCCATTCCAAACGATATGCAGGTCCGTACGTCCGCCTATGCTGATTCCACTCCATACCATCCAACCAGCTCGTCTGTATTGTGACCTTTCACGAACGAATGTGGGGTTATTTCGAGTGCCCCTGTCCCTCAATACCAGAACACGTCGGGTGTCACACTCCAGACTGAATCTGAACTCTTCTGTAAACAGCACTTGGCTCCAATCATGTTGCTCCCAATCTCGATGTTCAGCAGCCCATCTTCTTCGGGCCGCACGGTGGCGTGGGGTCAACGGAATGCACACCATTGGCCTACGTGCATAGAGCCCTCCCTCATGAAGCCGATTACGTACTGTTTGGCTGGACACCCTTCGTCCTGTTGCCAAGAGCAACCGTCTTTGCAGCTGCGTAGCATTCTCTGTTCTGTTTCGACGGGCTGTTAACCGTATATACCGGTCATCAGTTGCTGTAGTGGCGCGTGGCCGACCTTGCCCTAGTCGACGTCTAACATTTCCTGTTTCTTGGAATCGATTCCACAGCCTTGCAACAACACTTCTGGCGACTCCAACAGCGTCCGCGACGCTGCGTTGTGTTTGCCCGGATTCCAGTCTGCCTGTAACACGCCATGCCATGGATTCCGGTAAATCACGTTGTTGAGACATCCTCAAGTCACCTTGTCTCAAAAAAAAAAATACTGCGCAATCGAATTTCACAGTTAATGCAGTAAAACAGACGTTTCTGCAACATCCCGATTTCTGCCCTTATCTCCTTTTTCTGTTTTTTGACGTCATGAACTTTGATTTGCATATGAAGTTTTCTTCTTCCGTTTCCTGCTAGGCTTTAAATTATGGATGATTCATTTTATGTTACTTATCGGTATACATCTTTGCGGGGGGGGGGGGGGGCGTTTAAGGGAAAAGAGAGCCATTTGGTCTGTGGTAGCAGCCATGTCCTATGATATGTATAGGCGTTGCCGACGAAAATGTTGCGTGTTTCTTCAACCGATATCACCATTTCTGTTGTTGATGTGTGTAGGAAATGGTCATTTGTACCATTTTTTTAAGCAACACAGTTTACTTTCACACATTAAATTTATTCCGATTAATAAATAATATTTATATATACACAAACTAGGGGTGGAGGAGAGCATAACTATGCGTGTGTTTCTCAAGCTTTCTCAAAAGACTCCCTCTTTCTGCTCGTCTGGTATTGGCTACCGCCGCCACATTTGTTTTTTCTCACTGTAGACAGTCTTTCCCAATCTCAGAGGATATATTCATCAAGCTGTGGGTGGTATTTTGTAACATGAGAACCCAGCACAACCAGAATCGATTCAAAAATCAAAATCTTTCACTTAAAACTCAAGCCGAACATCCCATGGGCGGAGATACGGGGGCATTCCCCCCCCCCCCAGCATTAAAGGTGAAGTCGACAGATCTAATGTATATATGTATAGATGAATCGACATCATCATCATCTTGCCCCCCCCCCCAGCAATAATGACCGTGCCCCCCCGACTTCCAAGTCTATCTCCGCCTATGAGCATCCAATGATTTTATAGACACTCTCAACGCCCCTGTTCATCAATGTATCAGCCACCAGATGGCAGCAACAGCAATGAAGAAATGATTTTGTAAGCGCGTAGGGGCTATAATTATTTTCATTTAGTAGGCTTAGTTGATTTCGAAAACATGGTCCCCCAGACAAATCCGCGATCTAAAGTTTTGATTTTAATTTCTATTCTATGATTTTCCTTTTTATATAAATAAATTGTAATTTTCTTTTTTTAATATTTTCCATCAAATCAATGATAGCATATCCGTGGAGCGACCGATTATCACGAATTTGAATAAATAGTTCGGTTCACTTCGAGCGTTCATCTCTTCACTAGACGAAGAGAATTTGCCTGATTGTGTACATAACTGATGTAATCAGACAAAGTATAATTTATATAGAGTGTCCTTTAAGTTCTAATTCGGCCTTTATCTCATCAACCATTCGTCGTAGAGGTAGGGTTTCAATTTAAAAATGCTCACAAAATGTGTTCAGAAATCCCACTGTATCAGTTCAGAGAGTAAAAATACGGCATGTCACAAAATAGAAAATCTAAATTTTTACACGGTCCCTCTGTTCTCTAATTTTCAATTAGAAAGTGGATGCCCTATCACTTCTGAGCTCTGCTCCCAAAAAATCACACGTTTTTAGTGCAATATTTCTTGAGATATTTGAATTCCAAAATCGCAGGTAAGTTGGGAAACATAAATAAGGGAAGGGAACATTGCCCACACACACACATTAGTTTATGCTGGTCTTTTGCCCAACTTCTCTCAGATTTTTTAATTCAAATATCTCAGCGAATATTGTGCTCAGAAACGTGGAATTTTTTGTTGGGCTCAGAAGAGACAGGGTAACAACTTTCCAGCTGGAAATTAGAGAACAGAGGGACGGTAAAAAAATTTAGATATTTTTTATTTTTTGACACGTGAATTTGGTACAGGGTTTAGTACAGAACTGGTACAGGATGATTTCTGAACACAGTTTGAGTTTTTTCAAATTAAAACCATACCTTTAAGACGAACGGTTGATGAGATAAAGGCCGAATTAGGACTTACAGGACACCCTGTAGAATTTAGTCAAATATTCTATTCCCGGTTCGAATTTAATGATAGTTTTTTGATCCAGATCTTCAAACGATATTTAAATATTGAATTTTTTATTCTTGGAAAGCTACACGGAAAACATTTTGAAAATTTAAGGGAAATTTTTTTTTTTGATCTTTATACGAAAAAAAAAAAACTATTATATTTTGTTAATAAAAAAAATAATTATTCGTCGCGTTCATTTTAATGGTAAAAAATAAAAAATGCCATTTCATCAAATCCATTTAAATACTTTTATTAGATAGATAAAAAATATAGGTGGATCTGTTTCTCATATGGCATTTGTATATGAACAATATTTTCATTTTATTCCACGTCGATCGGTTGAAAATGTCATTTCACAGGATCTCTGGTTTTTTTTTAATAGGCATTAATATATTTCATGATTAAGTAAGAAAAAAGGGTAGGAAACTCTTTTGAGCCTGAAAACTCATTTGGCATAGGCAGAACACTGCAATTGGATGCTTTTAAATCTTGGAAAGTGGGGAGAGATAACCCATTCGAATTTCTCTTTTTTTTCCTTCTCCGCATAAAGGGTTTCCTGATTTGGAAATATCTCCGATCACGTGTTCTATTCTTCTTTTGTGGTTTCTAGTTATTGCTCAGATCTCTTCCAGATTCAAAGGCAGGTGCTATTTAATTATCACGAAAACTCCCTACCAACCCCTTTATCATCTTTATTCGAATATTTGAGCTCTTATCCGATAAATGAAAATGTGATTGCTTATAAAGTAATATTGTAAATCATTGAAGCTGAAACACCTTACCAACTATTCCACATGACAAAAATTGTATGTCAAATAAAAAATGAATTTCCAACACCCCTTTTTATATGAGAAAAAAAAAGTACGTTTTCGTGTGATAATTCAATTAATCCTAGCCTTTTTGAATATACGAACCAAATAGAATATTAAGTTCGTTGTTTTCAACGTATGACAGAGAGCCATAAAAATTATTTTTTTCATTTAGAGCAGTGATTCCCAACGTGAGCGTTAACGCCCCCTGGGGGCGATTGAATGTTCCAGGGGGCGGTAGAAGCTACGGGTATATATAGGATCGTATGGGTTAGATTGCGTTGGGGGGCAATGGGAGGAATAATTTCTGAAAAGGGGGCGATGGGACAGAAAAGGTTGGAAAACTATGATTTAGAGCGTCACTGAAGTCGTCAAATTCACCTATAGCCATTGGATATACTGCAAAAGAAAGGTAAAGATTTCGCATACGTCGGACTGCTATATCCAATGGCTACAGGTGAAATGGACGACTTCAATGACGTCAAAGCTTTGAGCCGAGGCTTTCTGCTATAGAAAGTGTTGGATTAGCCCGCGTGCGCAGAAAATGACCATGATCATCAAACTCATATGCAGTCTTTCTAGTTCTTCGATTTTTCTTTTTCAATTTTAAGTAATTAATTTTCACTATTTTCTAATAACTTATCCATTCCTGTCTAAGCTAGGATCAAATTTTATTTATTTTTTCCCCTTCTTTTGTGTAGTTTACGGTTATGTAGCCTTTGCCAATTCCTAAATCGTTGTTTGGATTCGATGGTGATGCCATGACATCTATTTTGTTTTTCCGCTGTTTTTTCTCATCATTTCTAAATTACTTCTAATCCGTAAAATATATTCCTTATCAATAGGTTCTAATTTATTTTTCATGAGATGATAATTTTTTTCATAATATTGATATAAGAAAGGCAATGTAACACATATCCTCTGCCTGGACAAAAAAAAAAAATGTCACACACTAAAATTTTGTTGGTCCACCTTCGGAACGAATTATAGCGCGCATTCTTGGCAGCTTTAATTTCAAGAGATCATTCAATATCACAACACTTATTTTTAGCCATATTTCCAAGATCTTTTTGGCCCCATAGAAGTCGAATGACTCCTTAGGAACCGGGGGAAGGATATAGAGCAAGTTGTTTCCCTAACGAGCTTTAAGCGACCACCGGTAGATGGCATCTTCATTTCCAACCCAGCTCGTTAATGGCAGTAAATTACGGTGTGGCCGGAGTTGGTGTGTGCAGCAGCTTAACATCTCTTTAATATTTTTTTTGTTCTTGCTCCTTCTTTCAATAAAATGTATTTCCTCCTCCCTAATGCAAGTCCACCAAAAGTGGAAATCTGGGGTTTTAGTGAAAAGAGAGAAAAAAATTATTCTAATATATTATTTTTTTACATGCTCGCACAAACAGGTTTTGGCGATTCGATGACAAAGACGATGTGGTATGTGAAGATTGGGGGCCGTCTATGATTGAATATTAGTCATTAAAGTAGGTAGCGATTTTCGGCAGAGAAATAATTAGTTGATATCTCATTTGTTTCTCGTATTAACCACTTTACGATGAAGGACGTAATACTGCGTCCAAACGGCAGTCGAATAAATTCAATAAAGTTCTCTCTGTTTTCTTTCCACTCACCTCATCACCGCGAAGCTTTGTTGCAACCCTAAGAAAAAAAAGTAGTGGTTTTTATCTCCTCGATGTATCCTACATCTAAGAGCGAAAGAGAACAGGTAGGCGAGGGTGAAAAGAGAAATCTCTTGCTTCTTACCTACTCTATTATCTGAGGGGAGATTATTATTATTATAAGAGAGGGGGGAGAGAGAGAGATAAGAGTGTATATATACATATATATATATACACACACACACTCTTATATTTATATATATATATATATATATATATATATATATATATATATATATATATATATATATATATATATATATATATATATATATATATATATATATATATATATATATATATATATATATATATATATATATATATATATATATATATATATATCTCATACATATATACAGTGAAACCTGTCCAAGACGGACATTGTATGAGACGGAAACCTGTCTTAAAAGGAACAAATATATAGTCTTGTGAATAATTAATGGTTTTTCAGTAATAGGAAACCTCTTTGAGACGGAAACTGTCCAACGTGGAAACAGAAGGCATATTCAGTCTATTTGTAGATGCAAAACTTGCTAAAACGGAAAGTTTTTGGCCAAGTGCATGTTTTCATCCTAGGGATGGGAGGAAAGAGTCAAGTCGTTCTGATCCCCTCCCTTTTGTTAGGCGAACTCTTTCACTTCTTGGAAAAACGATGAATGCTTATTATCTATCTGAATTGGTTCTGGGGGTGTGATCAAATATCTTGTTTTTCTCTTTGCTGATTTCGAAATCCTGAATTTTTGTCTTCTCTTCCAGTTTATTAGCAAAAGCAGAGAGCCCTGACTCATTTAAAATGGTTCCTTCATGACTTTAATTGATGATACTGATTTAAAATTATCCAGGCAAATATTAAATCGAAATGTATGTGACCCCATCTAATTATCTCGGTCATCAATCGATTTTTAAATTTCCTCGACATTCGATTATGAGGTCATATTCTATTTATATTTTTAATACAATGACATCTCGCTACAACGATACCCGATATAACGATAATCCCTGTACAAGAATATTTTTCTTGGTCCGCAGAGTAGGCCTTATAGTTATATCGAGGTTTAGCTGTATATTACAATATACAGCAGTATGAAAAAAATGGGAAAAAAAGGCGTGTAAAAGGCTGATTTAAACATTTCTAGACTATTTTGGGAGAGCAGTGGTAAGACAATATTCTCTATTGCCCATATTACAAATCCGTTGCCGATAATCTTTTGAAAAACTATACGCCATCGGAAAAAAATACTATCATCAGCATCATCATCTGTGGCTGGTTCCGCACCTGCAATTCACGACACTCTATACACTAGGATATATGATGCTCTCGATAATCCCGTACTTCTATTCTACTAATCTTTCCTTTTTTTAAATCCCATCATTCACGGATCATGGGAAGTGAGGACAGTGTTGTGATGTTTCCTAGTTTTCTACCAACTAAAAAAATAAAGGCTACGTGAACTTACGCACTATCTAATTTATACATGACAGTTAAATTCGAAAATATAAACTTTCTTTGAGAGATTGAAGAGAGACACATTTTTTTTTTTTTGTTTGTTATTCAATCATCATCAAGGTTCGAATGTTGTTTCCCTTAAAAATCTTAAACAATGATTTTATAAATGGTCTAAAAACTGGAAATAAGCCCCCCCCCCCAAAAAAAAGACCAAAAATGCTATAAAAAACCAAAAAAACCAAACGAAGTTCTTAAAATACCGATTATGTTCGAAAGTCAAAAGAAAATTAATTGATAGCATCAAAATCCTATGTGCGAAAGTCGTTTGATAAGTAAGGTGAAAAAAAAGTGTTTAAAATTTTTTTTGAACGAATTCTATTGTATTTTTCAACATTGTCTCTTTCAAGCTCTACACACTTTCTCCAATGATTTTCGAATTTCTTTATGGCATCAGAAAAATACGTTTCCTCTCATCTAATCCCTCAAAGTAGTCATTTGTAGCTGCTGCGATGGCTTCTTAATTTGATGATAAAAATTTTCCACCAAGTCAGTAGAATTCAGTGGATGAGTGATTGGTGCAAAATCTAATTCATATAATTTCGCCATTGCAACTTTGGATCTGTGATATTCTTAATGAAACGGGGATTTATTTGTGCGCATATCTTGGCTATTTCATCTGCAGCTCTTCTTTCAAATTTCCCAAAACCATGACATACTCTTCTTTTATTAATGTCTGACCCTTCCGGAAGTAGTCCTTGCACGCATTGCCCTGAAAAATCCTTAAAATTATGGCCACCACTGTTTCAGCAGACAAAACAACCTTTGCTTTGTTTGGTGCCATTTCATCACGCTCCATCCACTGTTTTCACTATTTTTTTTAACTGGAGCTGGTCTGATTAATCGATCAATCGATCAATTGTTAATCGCAATTAAAAATTTTAGTTGAGTTAATCGACTCGAGCAATCCAATTAAAATTTTTATTGGAAGTTCGTACTTTATTTTGATTTGTTTGACGAAATCGAGTGGACGTCTTAAAATTATATTCTTAAATATAACATTTCAGATAAGTGACTATATTTAAAAATATTTGAATAAACAGGGTGTTTCAAAAGAATCCTCCGATTTAAAAAATCATAACTATTCAGCCTTTAATTCGTTTTGATCGAATGATGTATAGGTAGAAAGAGAGAAATCTCGATTTTCACGCAGTTGCCGACAGGTAACGCTAACGTTCTTCCTTCGGCTGCCACTTCAGTGTTTGTCAAGATGGTGACTGCACAACAGAAACCGTTTTGTGTTCTTCTAAGCTTCGCGAAGTGTGAGTCCGTAACAACTGTTCATCGTGGATTTTCGTCGACAATACCCTGGTGTTGAATTTCCTACCGTTCAGAGCATTAGGCGATGGTATAAACAATTCGGAGACACGGGCTGTCTGTGTAAAGGGAAATCTCCTGGCCGTCCCCGCATGTCAGACGAAAATGTGGAGCGCATCCAACAGAGCATGGGTGGAGATACGGGAGGGGGCCGTGGGGCATTGCCCCCCCCCCCCCAGTGTCAAAGGGGGAAGTCTACTGATCTAATGTATAAATGTATATATGAATTGACATCATCATCATCGTGCCCCCCAGCAATAATGACCGTGCCCCCCTCCCCTGACTTCCACGTCTATCTCCGCCTATGCGACAGAGTTTCGCACGTATTCCACAGAAATCTACTCGGAGTGGATGCAAACATGCTCGCGAAAGTTTGGGACGAATTTGACTACCGTATAGATATATGCCGTGCATCCCAAGGTGGACATATTGAGCACCTTTAATTTGGTTTGTAAAAAGTTTATGATTAGCCATGTGATATAAAATTAATCTTAAGTGTATATATGTTCAATATTTTTCGTAATATAGGCATTTCAAATCGGGTGATTCTTTTTGAAACACCCTGTATTTTGATCAAGTTTTTCGACATGGGAGAAGTATAAGTCAACTAAACGGAAACTGGTGATGATTTCAGTTTTAAATTGGGTTTGATGGAAGTTTTAGAAGACAAGACCAAAATTTGTTGTCTCCACCGTCAACAGCAGTTTTCGAAAAAAACATCAGCCCCACTCCTACCAGTACCATTTGGGAGCAATTTATAGGTCATAAAGTAACATTATAACGATCGAAAGTGGTTTCGAAATTAGTGACTAATCTCGAATGACGGATTTTCTAGAAAAACGACAAGATCCTGGTGAAGAAATTAGAGGATATGAAAAAAAATTTCAAATTGCTTCAAGGGTGCAGCCTTGATTTCTTATGCTATTCCAATAATTGTTTACATATAACGAATAGGTGAGTGAAATGAATATAATATATTTTTACAGCATCATTCAATAAAAAAGAAGTTACCTAATAAGTTTGTTATAAAATAATAGCGTTTGAAAAAATTCGATTAAAGTTCAATTAATCGATTAAATTTTATGATTAACCAGTTAAAAATTTTAATCGATTCCCAGCCGTAGTTTTGACTTTAGTGTATAGTGGTGAATCCATGTTTCACCTACAGCCAAAAATCGCTGAAAGTGGTATGAGCCAATACTGACAAATTTTCTTTTGAAGTGTCTTTTGCGTTTGCTTTTGATCAATCGTAATCAATCCCGGGGCACCCACCTTAGACAAAACTTTTTTTCATTTTCGATATCTCATGGATAATATTGTGAACCCGTTCTATTGAAATGTCCACAACATCAGCTATCTCAAGTAACTTCATTCTGTGATCTTCCATGTCGGTAACGTGGACTTTTTCAATGATTTCCAGGATGGTGGCCTAAACCGGATGTCCAGGACGCTCTTCTTCATCGGTGGACGTGCGTCACGTTTAAATTCGTGATTCAAAAATGAATGGTCAAAGATGGTGCAGAGTCGCCATGAAGTTATTTCAATACAACTTTGATCTGAGCAGCTTGCAACTATTTTAGATAAAAATGGGTTTTTTCCATTGAACGATACTTATCTCATTATATATTTTTAAAATAACTACTACTTCACCAAACACCAACTCTGGCCATATCGATATATTGCAATTTACTGCCATTAATGAGATGCGTTGGAAATGAAGGCGCTGTCTATCGGTGGTCGCCTCGTTAGGGAAGATATCCTATCTATATCCTCGCTCGGATTCGAATCCGGGACCGTGACAGCAACCTTCACGGTGATAGATGAGCAGTTTGCCACCCGGCCGCTCGCCAAAGTAGCTGGAGCCATTCTAACCTGGACTTGGAATGACGCCAAAAAATGCACCACAACTCTGTTCTCTAACTTCTTGTAACAGGTTTTGAAGAGTGATACTATACTTACAGTTATAATACTGTAATTTGCATGTGATTGGGCTGCTATTTCATATATATAGAGATTTACCTTATTTATCTCAAACGACCTACGTAAATCTTCTCTCAAAACGTTTAGATTTCATCAAAAATTACCAATGGAGTTTTTCTTAATAAACGAGTTATAAAATGCAAATTGAAATTGCAATAATAAATTTATAGATTACAAAAGAAAAAAAAAACGGAATTTTAACCTTTTCATTGAGTTTTACGGTATTAACTTATTATGGTTGAATACACGAGTACACTGACGATTTATGCAATTTTGTTTTAAATTAGACTGATCAGAGTAATGTCAGAATACTTAATTTTTTCTCCAGCACATTAATTTTACAACACATTTGATTTCAGTGCTTTAAATTCTTCAACAATAGTTCATGGTACAAACATAAGGTAATCTGAAATAAATTGGGTCGGATTTTGACTTGAAGACGCAATTGGCAGCTGTAGTTATAAAGCCTCCTTGTTTTGGGGAAAAAATCTGTTTTGTCACACACACACACAAATTGGGGGGAGGCTTGGCAAATACCCTACTTGCTCATGAGAAAATCAGGCCCAGTTTGAACGGTCCTTAACGCTTTAAGAACTTTTGTTGTTTTAGTTGGCAAATAAACTTCCTCGGTATCACTTTCATTTTGATACACAAGGCTTTTATGGTCGCTTTTGAACATGTATGTGACAATGCAGTTACCAAGCTCTTTCTTCAAAAGGAGCCATAGAAATCACCTGTTACTCTCTCTCAAACTTTTCCATAGTTAACCGAAATTAGTGACGAGTAAACGAGGGTTTAATAACGTCATCTAGGAGCTGGACGGGATCGAAGAAAAACGATGACTTAAACGATATGACGACTTATTAGGGTGACGATGACTTAATGAGGTTTACTGTAATTGTATATTGTCATAATGTATTTTCTACACGGAAAAGTTATTTTCTTGAAAAAAAAAATAATTTCCCGATAGTTCTGGCGGCAACGCTGATCGTTCGGCAATATACGTCGCAGTTTTCGCATATTCTACTTTGGGAATTTGCTCAACGTATTAGTGTGTATTCATATTATTTTTTCAATCTTTTCGTTGTAAAAAATTCAAAAAGTTAAAAAATATTCTGATATGAGTTATGATCCTGAGTTTTGAATAGTTTAAATCATAGTGTCCCAACCTTTTTTGTCCCATCGCCCCCTTCTTCAGAAATATTTTTCTCCCATCTCCCCCCAACGCAATCTAACCCATAGGATCCTATGTTATACCCGTATCTTCTACCGCCCCCCTGGAACCTTCCATCGCCCCCAAGGGGGCGTTAACGCCCACGTTGGGAATCACTGGTCTAAATATTCAAAACTCAAAAAAATGCCCTATGAATGGAAAAAAAAACCAGAAAATTAAAAGATGAAAGAAAAAATCCAAATGCCATCAACATTCGGGCCTTGATCATCATTTATCCATTCTTATTGCATTAAAAAAGTATGGAAAAAATACGTGTTTTAAAATTAAATATAACTGAACACAACATGTAACGAAGAGTGAACATAAAATTACAGAACCAAGGCTACAACTAGAAAAAAAATTACTTTGTCGCACGGGGCCAATATCCATTTTGGTGCCCCTCTAACCGTTATTTTGAACGAAAAAAGAGTAAACTCAGTGCCCTTCATGGTCCGGCACCCGGGGTGCCAGACTCCCTTGCCCTCTGCTGCTTGCAGCCCTGTATAAAACTAAACTACGCATACAAAACAAAAAGACGTCTCGTTATATTGTTTGTCTTCACCGTGCAAGCTTCAAAAGGAAAGCATTTTCTGAAGTTGACTAGACTCAGCAATATTGTGCAAACCCGAGTATCTCATCGCACTTAATGGCCATCTTCATCCATTAATGGATGTTTTCTTCTCTGAAGGCGTTGGTAGGTTCCAAGATGGCACTGCTTAGATACATTGATCTCAAATACTTCAAAGTTTCTCGAAAACGCCCGAGGTATATTTTGATATCAAGACCCGAACCAAATTCCAGGGAGTATGGAACTTGTTAGCGAGGAATCTAAGGAGTCATTCGGCTCCTGTTGGTCCAAAAAGGATCTTAGCAAAACATTGATACAAATATGGCTATAAAAAAAGATTTTGAGGTAACATCTTAAAATTAAAGCCACCATGAATGCGCTCTGTAATTTGTGCCAAAGGTCATCCAACAAAGTTTTATAGCGTGTAAACAGGCAGTGTAATTGGTAATTGACTAACCAATTTGCATTAATTTCGACAATTTTAACGAAATTCAAATACGAATTACAAAAAACGTTAAAAAAAACCAAGTTCAAAATATTTTAAAAAGGTATATTATTCCTTCTGAAGCACTTCTTCAATTCTTCAGCAATTTCTTTATCTTCAGTATTTGCACTTCATTCATTCTTCACCTTTTTTTGAGCATTTTCACTTTTTTGTTCTTCCCCCTGCCCACATCTCTCTGTAACCTCTAATCTTCTGACACGTCTCCCTTGTTTTTTGCACTTTTTAACTGTGGTCCTAAAATATCTTGGAACCTCAGGTCAAGAACCATTGCTTTATTTCAAGAAATTTGCTGCAAAAATAAAAGAATATCGGGTCAGTCTACAGTTCTCATACCGGGACAGTCTACAGTTCTCATACCGGGAATCCAACGATACGTGCCGATGAGAATACATTTTGAGGTTTTGGTTCCAGACTGTCCGTATCTTACGGTAACGAGATGCAAACGACGTATTCCCGCCCAAACTTACGGCCGTGACGATAGCACAGCCCACCTAAATTTTTTTCTGTTCATAAAGGAGTTTTGAAATCTTAGTTTTTTAATAGATAATTTCCATTCATTGGAGTAACTTTTAACGTTTCATAATAAGGAGCAATTTAAGTAAAGAAAAATTAAGAATAAATATATATATAGTAAGAGAGAGAGAGAGAGAGAGTTTTCGTATAAATTGAAAATTCCTGTTAGATACTTACTTGCAAAACTAATTTTATTTTTTGTTAATTTAGTGCATGCACGCGTAGAGAGAGAGGGTGGAAGATGCTGATTGAGGTTCGATTCGGTTCTTGCCTTTTCAAAAGAACATGTCAACATCATCAGCATCAACTAAAAAGAAGCCTTTCAAACAACAAGTAGCACTGACTGTTGAAGCCATACGTCTGCCGAGATGAAAACGCTGCGCTTGCCTCATTGGCAGCATAGGCTAAGTCTCTCTCCTCTCTTTCACATACACGCACACACGCGCACACGGTTCAATTTGTTGAGGTGTCGCACTGACCGAAGGGTATTCCCCTCTTTTGGTGATTGTTTAGCTAACGGAACACGCCCTGCTTTCTGTCATTCACTTACATACTCCCGAAATGCGCCAGTCATCCTCACTTAAGGAACAGCAACTAGTCCAAAACAAACGACTACTTATTTACTTTCTTTGATCCACTCTTCCTGTTACATAAGACTTGAAAGAAGAAAAGCCGCATCTCTCTCTCTCTCTCTCTCTCAACTCATTGTTCATTAAACGTGGTTATACATTTTTTGTTGATACGAGCGGTCTCTCAAAAAGACCTGGTGATCCTTTTTGAGGAGAGAAATCGCAATTCCCCCCTGCTCAGGTTATAGGCCAGCCATCTTCAATCTGTTGCTTGCGAGCACCATGGTGCTCCCAGGAGCACTAAGAGTGCTCAATGCTCATCCCCGATTTCATGCTCGCGAGAACTTGATTGACGCCTCAATTAAACACCATGTAAAAATTGCATCCAAGAATTACGATTTTGCAGATTTCAGACATACGTATGACCAGGGCCGTCTTAAGAGCACCATGGGCCCCCGGGCCAAGTGGTTTTTCTGAGGACCTACCAGGTAAATTACAGAAAATTTCAACCAAATCTCATTTTTGTGAGGCTCATCTTCTCTCGAGGCCCCCGGGCCGTGCCCGGTTAGGCCCATGCGTTAAGACGGCACTGCGTATGCCAGCGTTGCCGTAAAGGTGCTCTTCATTTGATGATAAGCATAGGCAGGGTTCACTATTGGAGAAATGTAAAACAACCCCCGTTATAGGCTATGTTGGCATTTCGGTCTTCAATGGGGCTTCGGAAATTCTTCC
Source organism: Pholcus phalangioides (assembly GCF_987345545.1). NCBI lineage: Eukaryota > Metazoa > Arthropoda > Arachnida > Araneae > Pholcidae > Pholcus > Pholcus phalangioides. The sequence goes on from NW_028301604.1 coordinate 17,445,246, forward strand.
TCTTTCTTCATTAGGACATTCCTGAAGCTTCATCATTTTCTGATTACTAGTTGAGGCTTCAGACAGCTTAGAATGCAGCAACTTCAATTATAGACATCGCGTACATTAATTTGCAGAACAGCAAAAACCGGGCGAAAATAAATCCTCATGCATTGAATTAGCAACCCTTACACGACCAAAAGACCTGTGTGTGGTGTGTCGTCCTAGTCAAACATGTCGTCTATCTAATATTCTTCTAGTCCACAGTCAACATGGACTTTTCTTGAGGAATTTCATTCAAATTTTAATGGAACCAGGAGCGGCTGTGAGTTATGTTTCTTCTAATATGATGGAGCGAATATTCAGGAGCGTAAGAAATGTTTTAGACCTGTGGGTACTCGGCTTTAGCTTCATACAGGAGATTCTGATTTCTGAATTTTTTCTGTAAATGCTCGGCTTCGTGCTACCGAATATTGTAGGTCAGAAGCGGATTTGTGGCTTTGTCGCCTTTCTCACGTTTTAATTAGGTATTTTTGACCACCAATTACTATAATTTGCCGCCCCTTTGAACTCTTGTTGCCTTGGCTATAACTTCACTCAGCCTCTCCCCCCTGTAAATGTGCCTCGGCTGTGGGTGCTCGCATCCCTTGTTCTGACGCCATCAGTAGTCACGTACTTCTGACATTTCACTTATTGTGTTCATGAGATATTTACAGTGGGGCACACAGTCAGCAAATGCTTTTGTCCCCCCCCCCCTAAAGTCACCGGACCTGTCGTCATAAGATTATTGCGAATACTTGTGGTAGTTCTTGAAAGGAAAGATATGCGTGAGGAATCCGTACATTATTAAAAAACTAGAGGATGACATCAGGGATACCATCAATGCTATCGCGACAAGAAACTTGATATGTGTCTACACCAAGGGTTCCAACGTAAAACTTCTCGTGGAACAATTGATAGTTATAAGCAAGGCCCCGATGTTGTTGCCTTAAAAATATCCTTGAAAAATGACAAAAAAATGCCCTAAAAATTAGAAAAAAATGACGTCAAAATAAAAAAACGAAGTTCTCTTAAAAAATCGGTTATGTTTGAAAGTCCAAAGAGAGAAAGTTTTGACAACAAAATCATATATAATTTTTTTTAAACGCTTAGATTTCATCAACAATAACATTTCTAATAAACAAGTTATAATTGATAAATCGGTTAAGAACTCATCGGTTAGGCTCCCCACAAGGGTGGGGCTGACGGGAGACCTGAGACGATTTTCATCATTTTTTTTTGTTTTTCTCTCAAGAAATTAACTATTGAAAGGCCCGTGAAAAATCTGAATGGGGGCCCTGTTGCTAGATGTGAGCGAGCCATGACTGGCGTACTGAGGAGGGGGGGGGGAAGGGGGTGGTAGTTTTTTTGCGGTAAAAGCAAAAAATTAACCCCTCCCCCCCTCAGAAAATCCTGTGTATGCCCACGGTTAGGTAACCAAAAAAAGCCCCTTGCCCCTTTTATTTTATTTTTCAAGAAATTCAAACATATTTTCAATTCAATCATAAGTTTTCGAATCCTTTTCATTAGGCCCGTAGCCACGAATTTCGTTCGGAGAGGAACCACTTTCATTTCGGGAGAGCGGACCAAAGTGATAGAACAATAGATTTTTGGCCATCTTTTCCCTTTTTTAGTCATTTTCTCACATTTCGAGGGAGCGACCGGACCTCCAAATCACTCTCTGTCCTTACGGCCTTGCTTTCCATTGTCAAAAATTTAAAAAGTGAAAAAATGTCCTGAAAATGCTAAAAAATGCCCTAACAAAGTGAAAAAAGCAGAAAATGCAAAAGATGAAAAAAAAAATGCAAATGTCATCAACACACACACATCCAGGCCCTGGTTATAAGGATGTTTCGTGAAACCCTAGATGATAATGAGGTTGTTCTACGGCAGTGGTTCTCAACCTTGGCAAGCCCGCGGCCCGGTTTCATTCATTTTTGTGAGTGGAAGGTCCGGTCAAACACAAGACCAACGGAAAATGAATGAGAAGAAAGTGAAACGGCTGATCACTCGTTGCCCGGTATGAATGATGTCAGGAACCGGCGGTTGAGAAACACTGTTCTACGGAACTCAGATTTAAAATATTTATCCAGAACAAAAGTGTGACCCTACTGTCATGTCTCAACAGCGTCATAGCCCCAGGGTAAAATAAAAAAAAAAGGGCTTAGTTACTAAATCTCAATTTACATACTGTATTAAGTGTCATAAATTATCATCGAAATTCCTATGCAAATGAGGTCTCCGTGCCGTACCCGGGGAGGGGGCTCATTCGATAAGATGGCCCTAGGTGTCCCGTAAAGTACACATTACACGTAAAGTCTGTCATTCAAGAATCTTCAGTTGTAGTGGATAAATTTTCAAATAAACATCATTTTTGCAACTCATAATTGCCTGATGAAACGAAATACGACATTCATGAACTTCTGGAGTGTTTGGTTCAAAAATTCGATGGGAGAAAAAGTAATATTACTGTTTATAAGTTGTTTTAGTCATACAAAGTGGACGGATTTTTTTAAAAAGACACTATTTCGTAAAAATTCCAGATAAAGAACAGAGTTATGCAAGTATCAAAAACAAGAAAGTACAGTGGAATCTCATTTATCCAAACATAAATTTTCCGAACAACTCGGTCAACCGAACACCTTTTCAATCTTCAGTTTTCTATAGTCAATGATACTCAACAGTTGGTATTTTCATGGAACTTGAATCCTCTTATCTCCCAACTCGATAGCTTCGTTCTATTGTACAATAATCCACTTCCAGACAATTGTACATGCCGTGCCTGTGAGCTATAGATGCAAGTAGGGGGTATCCGGGTACAGTTTATGTAGTTATAAACGATTGACAAGCAAACAAACGCGTGAATAGGAGCAGAAATAGCTGTCATCTTCTTTTTTCGCTTGATGAATTCATCTGGATCCCATGAGTGCGCCTTATAGAATTAGTTTCGAAATCGATTTCCCAAACTTTTCACTTTTCCGAACACCCTTCGGTCCCGGTGCGTTCGGATAATCGAGGTTCTACTGTATTCTTCTTTGAAAGCTCTCTGGTTTCCGTGACTTTTAAGATAGCCTTGGTGTTTGATCATGTGAGATCCCAAAAAAGCTTCGCGGAACACCAGTTGGAAACCCATGGTCTACACCAGTGTTTCCCAAAGTGTGTAATATCGCCCCCTGGTGGGTGATAGAAGCTAAGGGTATAGCATAGGATCCTATGGGTTCGCTTGAGTTGATGGACGATGAGAGAAAAAAATTTCTGAAGAAGGGACAATGGAACAAAAAGTTTGGGAAACTATTGTTTACTACTACCCCCCACTCGAGCCAACCCATAGGATCCTATATTACACCCACAGCTTCTACCACCTTCTGGACCATTCCACCGCCCCCAGGGGGCGATATTGCCCACTTTGGGAAACACTGGTCTACACTAACACGCCTACACGCACGAGCTCGGAAGTGTTTGAATGTTGGTAGATGACATATCCAATTGGCTATCGTTCTACTTGTTGTTTCCTGAGTAAATTTATAGGGTACAAAAATTTTAAAAATAAGGTGGATCTACAAACCTCTGTACTACTCTCCTTCTTGTGGGGGTTCTACAGTTAATTCTACTGGATTTTATATGTAGTCACACTTTTCCCGGGCATATTTCACTTTAATTCAAAAATATAAATGGTCAAAGTTGACCAATTTCTTATTTGATGCCTCTGTAATCCACGCATAGCTTGGAAAGTATAAAACGTAAAAACTAATGTGAAAGATACAGTATTGTTTGAAAGAGCAAAGTCCATGTGTCGTCAAGTTCCACTGTTGAGCAAATAAAACGAGTTTCGTTACACTCAGAAGCCCAACCATCTGCCACCGTTGAATCGAATTGTTGTACGTTTATTTCATTCCTTACTATCAATTTTTCACCTTAACCTTTGTGGGTATGGAAATTTGAAATATTCTTCGTTAACCCTTGTGATTGACCTCCATAAAAACGAATTGAATTTTTTTTACCGATGTAAATGGGTACTATCAGCAGGGCAGGTCCTAGAAATTCTACAGCCTAAGGCGAATATTTTGCCCCTTTTAAGGTATGACTCTGATAAGAATTTTCTTTCTTCAACTCTATTACCTTGATACAGTGGTTTTCAAAGTATCACGACCCCCTTGGGGAAGGAGGGTTGAGGTTGATGATTTAAGATTTCGCCAGAGAATTTCCTAAATGAAAACGGCAGTGCAAATATATCAAATCAATGTAATAATTCTTCGTTGGAGGAAGGGGGGGGGGGGTCCCATGATGGGCTGTTTAAATTTTTTCCTACGGGTTTTGGAAAAATGTCTGCCCTTTAAAGGTTAATTGAGCTATTTAGCACATATATAATCATATAACGTATTAAAATTCTATATAAAATTTACTGAAAATAATTTGAAGAAAAATCTTATCCAATCAAGTATCACAAGTGTGCTTTTGTGCACTTTTATGAGAAAACATGGAAATTAATAAATTAATATTTTTTCTGTATCCAAAAAGGAAAAATTGAAAATCCACGAATCGTTCTCCTCATTTCCTAGTTTTTAAAATCGTGATACTCCGCATTATGCTGCCTACACACGCGTAGCATATATATATATATAAAGATAAGTTTTCCCTACCTTTTTTTTATTTATACGTTGCTACGAAATTTACTAGCGAAGTAACATCTCTTAGTTCATACTTTTGTGACCAGAGGCGTTCGCAAGAGAGAACATAGGGGGCCCGTGCCCTCCCCAAGACGATCAAAAAATAAAAATATTTTCAAATATGTTAGTAAGAAATTAAAATATCGAAAGAAAATACCTGGAAACTATGTTATCCTAATCATTTCTATTAATTTAAAATGCTGTTTGAAGGTTAGTAGCTCAAAATTTCACTGGGAGAGATTCCTTGTGCTTCACGAATCCAATGTCCCCCCACCCCCAAAGGTCAACCTTGCGTACGCCAATGTTCGCGACCAGGGTGCAGGGTATTGTAATGTGCCTTCACAACAGAGGAGCGTGACATCATCCTTGGATATTGTAATGTCGTTTGCCTTCGCACTCAGAGAGTCTCGTCACAGAGAGCAACAGGTCTTCAACGGACAAATATTCAATCATTACACTCCAATACACTATAACAAGCATTAGACAAACAGACTTCACGTTAGGTTCACAACACATGCATGAACATTCCAATATGTATCAAATTCTTAGAAGTTCCGCAGAGGAACATGAACGAAGTGCTAGGCCTTCTCGTGGTGAGACTTGGGTAACGCAAATTCTACCACAAGTCATTGCATAGCTTGATTATTGGCGCAACATAACCATGATGGTCCTTGCTCCAAAAAAAAAAAAAAAAAAAAGAAGCAAATTCCAATCCAATCCGAAGGTGCATATCCACCCTCGAATGTTTGAGCACATATCCCAGTAAATCCGTCGAAAAATATGATATTTGTTTTTGGTGAAGTGCGGTTGTACACTTTCTAAAAACACCCTCTACCACCTTTGCCATTGTGATTCGACCGCACATTCTATGACCAAAGATGCTTGTTTAGGTGTCATATCATCTCTTATCGTTTGTCCCATGAATTCAGAATCACACTTTATTACATGTGAGAAACGTCAATGAAATAGTACCCCTTTCGCCACCTATCAAATAAAACTGTTATAATTCTTCGGGTGAAATTAGCGACTGGTTTTTGGTTAATGTGCCACATGAAAAAATCAATATGATATGATATTAATTAATATCTTATAAGTAATAATATTGATATCCTGGATTTCTCACATGTAATAAAGGGTGATTCTAAATTGATGGGACAAATGATAAGAGGTGATATGACGCCTAAACAAAAATTTTTGGTCAAAGAATGTGCGGTCGATTCGCAATGGCAAAGGTAGTAGAGGGTGTTTTTAGGGCCCTCGGTAAGACAGACCACGAGAAAAAAATATGGTCCAAAGGGGGCCATGACCTATAAAGGTTTGGAGCCACGGCATACACACGGTGTATTATATTACATATGGAGAAACATCTTCGAACTGAAACTTCTGCTGTTACCTATAAAAAAAAAACTGTTATAATGCTTCGATTGAAATTGCTGACTCGTTTTTGATTAATGTGTTGCATAAAAAAAGCAATATGATATGACATCAGTTAATATTTTATAAGCAATAATATTAATAAAATTATCAAGTTAGCCTCGAAATTTTAACAGTTATTATTTGTGTGCAATAAAACATCGTTAGTAGAACTCGCAAAGTGTAGCCGTCTTTGACTTTTTGTGATTGTAATAAAAAAAGAACGCAAGTAGGGGAGAGAGAGAGAAACGTTTTAATTTTCTGGTTTATACTCTTTTCGACTAGAATCACAGAAAGCCATGGACGGCTACAGTTTCAAGATTTGCAAACGTTGTTTCACCGTGTACAAATCTCAACTGTTAAAAAAATGAGGCGAACTTGATAGAGTTTAAATAATATTATTGCTTTTAAAAAATTGACTAATATTATATCATATTGTTCTTCATGCGGCAAGTCAATCGAAAACCGGTTGCTATTTCCAATCGAAGAATTATAACAGTTTTATTTGATAGGAGGCAGAAGTGTTCATCGAAGTGTTTCCACATATAACATAATACTGTAGGCTCTTCTATATATATATATATATATATATATATATATATATATATATATATATATATATATATATATATATATATATATATATATATATATATATATATATATATATATATATATATATATATATATATATATATATATATATATATATATATATATATATATATATATATATATATATATATATATATATATATATATATATATATATATATATATATATATATATATATATATATATATATATATATATATATATATATAGTGTTTATTTTACAATTTATTGTCAATTTATATATATATATATATAAATTGACAATAAATTGTAAAATAAGTCGGAGTATATATATAATCTCCTTTTCTAATGCACTCAAAGTATGTAAACTTCTATAGAAAATTATCATTCTAAAATTTTTGATTTTTTTACACATAATTATAATTTTTTGATGTAACAAAACGACTCGTTCGTCTACCTGGATATAAAAAAATTTCATATGCGTATATATTGTATTATTCATACGATAGCTTGTTAAAAATGAATCAAACTAAGTTATTGAAACATCTGACGTTCTCCGGAGTCAGTAAAGGTATCTATTTCGGGAAGGGAAAAAAAAGCAAATCACGCGAAATGCGTGTGACAGGAAAAGTATACCACAGATCAGGTTGTATACGCTCGCCATGCAGCTGTTACAAAACAAATTCACCTCCATAAAGACGGAGTCTGTTCCTATCCTATTTTTGTAATAATACAGTAATACTCCGAACTTACGCGATAGGTGGGACTGGCGACAACCGCGTAAATCGAATTCCCGTAAGTCGGAGTAGATTTTGTATAAAAATACATGTAAATATTAGTTAATTCAAACCGAAACTCATCAACCGAAACCGCAGTAATCGGTAGTATAGGAGTATACACTAGTCATACACTTTTATATCTAAAGCCCAATGTTATTGCCAGTCTTTAAAAAAAAATTCGTTCAATGTGATGAGGATGCTCATTATTTACAATGTATCAGGTCTGCAACTCTGTTAATTTCAGTATACGATTGAAAGTTTTCTTGTCGCAAATACACAGGCAGTTCATTTCTTTCAATGGACACCAAGATGTTATCAAAACATTCAAAGCGTTTAACACGTTACTTCCATTCGTACTGACTTTAGGTAATACAGCATTTTTTGAAAACCGAATTGTAGTCGCAGGGTAAGTTAAATTTTATGAAGTCATAGGGTACCACTACCCCACTATGGTACTTTCCTATGAATTCATAAAATTTAACTTGCCCTGTGACTGCAGTTTGGTTTTTAAAAAATGCTGTATTACCTAGTCTGAATTATCCTGTGATTAACTTCAGAAACTTGCATTTTCACAAATCGTTTAACTCTAATATCGTGCGACTCGGGGTAGTACAAGTCAGGGTATAACTGTAATATAAAAAAAAATTTACGTTCCCCTCTGTAAAGTTTTTTTAATGTAGTTTACAGTATTTACAGTATGTGGGACTGATAAAGATTTTTTTTATATTTAAATATAGCTGGACATGATTTTTACAATATAACTTCACGTGAGATTTAATCAAAACGTCTCATATCGACTCGAATAATGTTATTTAAAAAATATATTCATGTATTATATAAATTATTGTAAAAAAGATTTTGAAAAAAAAAAGACGTGGAACAAAAATGAAACACTGCATGTTTAATTATGTTTTATACGAATTTCATTATTTTGTATGAAGTTTTTTGTATATGATGAGTATCAAGAATAAAATATATAATTGATTCTACGGTAGAAACCTTGTGCTCTCTTTCTCTCTTTGCTTGAAAATAAGATGTTTGAGTGAACTGTAATATGATTTTTTGTTTATAAGATTTTACATTGAGTGTGTGGCGATTCTCATGTTGCAAAATTGTTGCTTTTTAGCACTTTTTATACTACCATTTTATTTTTTTTGTTCGAAATGTTGAACTCAATTATTGATTTGCTTTCATTTTTTTAAACACATTAAAATTACAGGAAAACTATTACATTTTGAAGTAAAAGTAATAATTTTTTTTTTACATTTTGTGCCAAAATTTAGGTATTACTTTCGCCATTACAAATTGAAGTGTGAAATGTTCTTGAAAGTGATCGAATTTTTAGGGATATTATGCAAGATGATGTAAAAACAGCGTTATATACTTTCCTATAAACTATTATTCCAAAGCCGCCGTGAAGCTTAACTATCTCAGAACAAGCTTGTATTAATTTTAGTGTCTATCTTCTTTCAAGTTCGTACGTTTTCTTGATAACATAGGTTAATAACGACTTGGTGAATAATGGCACAGCATATCCAAGAATAGAAGAGTTAGAGTCCTATATAACCGTTTACTACTCATAAATACAGGAAGATCATGGAACAAACTCTTTTTTTTTTCATTATTTTTGTAGAAATAACGGTAGTGAATTTCATTGGTGCTATCTACTTACATACCAGATGTTGAAGCCAGTCCCAATCCGCCGAAGGTCATATGAGATAATCCGATACATAAATGCATTATTCTAATATGAACGCCACTAATTTCGGCTGATGCAGAAAAATTCCCATTTACTTTTAAAACTTTTCACTCTTTGCAAGTAACTTCATCAATTGCAAAAATTTACTCAATTTTTTTTATTCAAATGTAAATAACTTACTTGTAGTTGATCAAAGAACGTAGGCTTTAATTTTAATTATTTGAAAATCCTGGAAGAAATATTTTCCTACTAGGCTATTTCACAGACAGATTTACTTATTTTTCCACAGCAAAACAATTTTTGCATTGCAATGAGAAAGAAATTCGCAGTTTAGATCCAATGTGATAATGTGTTGACTATATTGTTTACGATATGAAAATGAAATAAAAAATTAAGACATATTTTTCTCACAAATAAACCAAAGAAATGTATTAAAAGTGGGACTGGTCCGATTAATCGGGTCGGTTAATCGATTAATTGTTAATCACAGTTACAAATTTTAATTGAGTTAATCGACTAGATCAATCCGATTGAAATTCAATTAAAATTTTTTATTAAAAATTTGTGAATTAACTTGATTTGTTTTACAAAACCGATTGGATATCTTTTTCTCTCTCTCTCTAATTATGTTCTTTTACATAACATTTTGAATCGGTGACCATATTTGAAAATAGTTGAATCAATATTTTGATGAAATTTTTCGGCATGGGGGGAAATAAGTCGATTACGAGAACTGACGATTTTAGTTTCAAGAGGAGTTTAAGATTAGATGATGATAAGAGGAACTTAGAAGACAAAACAAGCATTTATTGTCGGCAGTTTTTTTTAAAACAGCAGTTTTCGTATTCGGTGTCAACTCCTTTCCTCCAAGTACCATTGGGGAGGCGTTTCTTGGAAAACAAGCAACAGTATGACAGAAAGAAGTTTCAAAATTACCTAAAATATCAGATTTTCTACAAGAAAACACGACAATATTTAAGTGAAGAAATTCTAGGGTTTGACAAATAATGTGTTCAGCATTTATTGAATTGCTTCAAGCAGGCAGCTTTATTTTCTTAATCTCTATTCATTTCTATATTTGTTTACAGCTAGCGAATAGGTGCATGAAATGAACAAAATATATTTTTGTAGCATCAATTAACATTATATAGTTACGAAAAATATTTGATTAAAATTCGATCAATCAGTTGCTTAATCGATTAAAAAATGTTGATTTAACCAGTTAAAAAATGTTGATTTAACCAGTTAAAAAATGTTATCAATTACCAGCCCTACTTATTTTTCTTCACTAGTTCAAGTTGTTCATCTGCGTCACATGCAAGCAAATATACATATTCAAATGTGTAAAAGAAAAGGGCATATAAAAAACATTATTGCAGTAAAGGAAAATAGCAAATCTAAAATGGCGTAGATAGGGCTGGGGAGAAAAGGCCATAAGAACGACCTGACGAGCTCCTTTGGCCTAGGAAAGAAACAGTGGCAACATCATCAGAGCTTGGAACAAAATACATATACGTATATGAATACATATGCACTTATACAGTATATACAGTTGAACCCCCGTTGTAACGTCCCCATCCGTCCCAAAGAATTTTGGCGCTACAACGAGATTGGCGTTGTATCGAATCATAGTCGGAATAGAATTTCAGAAAGGCTGTGTATTACATTAATTCCCACGTTTATTACGAACTATTGCATTCCAGTGTTTTTTATGTACGTTACTTCAGAAATAAAATAACCTATTATATACGCAATCAATTTTAAGTTGAGAAAATTGGCAAAATTGTAAACACTTTACAATATGAGTATTTCTCAATATAAAACTTTATAGGAACATACACTTACCTCTGAAATTATTTCAATTCTGCATAAATTTAGTGACGGATTTTATAATAAAAAAAAACAAAATAAACAAAAGGGACAAAAGGTGGCATTGCTTTTAGTCCGTATTGGTTGTTCTCGAGAAATCTTGCTATAAGTAATTTTCTTTATTATTATAATAATAAATTACCGTTTTTTAGATACCTATTGAAAGAACAACACCTTTCGACATGATTGAATTGAGCAAATGAAGGGAGATGATTTCTCAATGACTACCCGTACCGCTCAAAATTTGACCAGTGTGAGTAAAAATATGTACTGTTGAAAAACTTGTCTTGGCAACCATGATAAAACTGGTGCAGCACGCTCATATGGTACACTTTCCCTTATCAACAAATCCATTTCGTTCAATAGGTTGGTTCTTTAGAAATGTGCTTTCTTAAACGCTATGAAAAACTTTTCACCACACTAGTCTTTATTGTTTAAATCATTTTCTGAAACTGCTGCATAAAAAAAAAAAAAAATGTGAGAATTCTCAGACTCTCTTTCAGACTCACTCTCAGATTTCTTAGACTTTGCATACAACTAAAACAACAGTTGGCGTTATAACGAGGTGGTGCTAAAACGGGGTTTTGACATTATAATCCCTATATGGAAGATTTTTTACTGAAAATTTGTAGCGCTTTAACGGGGTTAGACTGTATGTTAATGCCAAAGCCCAAAATTCGCCAAGTACTATTGAGGAGGAGTTTCTGGGAAAACAAGCAACGGTATGATCGAAAGTAGTTTTGGAATCAGTGATACCTATATAGATAAAATAGCCGATTTTCTAAAAAAACTACAGGACCGACAAAAACGACGTAATATGTTCAGTAGCCTATATCAAATTGCTTCAAGCACGCTGTTTTAATTTTTTAATCTACAATATTTTAGTAATTACAATTGACAACAAATTTTATAGAATTTTCTGTGCCCTAAATAAAAGCAGTCAATTCCTATATAATTGGGTGTGCTAAACACGAATCTGACCATAAAAACAGCTGGATTGGCTCCGGTTTTCTTTGTAATTGCACAATGTATAATGCATATTTGATACAGGGTGATCAGCGAATAAGCCCTTATTTCAAAATTAAATATCTCTACAACAAAGATCAATAGAATTATGCGGTAAACGGTACGTTTATTAGCAAAACTGTAAGAATGTTATACAGAAATTTCGAAAATTTAGTTTTTTTTTAAAAATTTTTTTAAATTTAAAAAAAAGAAAACAAAACTGGAGATTTTGGGGTTCCGAAAATCCTCATTTGTGTGAAGAGAAACCACTGCATTCGCTTAAAGTTACTGCATGGGCTGCGGTATGCGCCATGTGTGCTGACAAATTGTTCCAAAATTGTAACGTAACGTTCAGTAGTAATCATTTCTCGCACGAAGAAAGGGCCAATAATGCCTCTGGCGCATACCGCAGCCCATGCAGTAACTTTAGGCGAATGCAGTGGTTTCTCTTCACACAAATGAGGATTTTCGGAACCCCAAAATCTCCAGTTTTTTTTTTTTTTTTTAAATTTTAAAAAATTAAAAAAAAAATTAAATTTTCGAAATTTCTGTACAACATTTTTACAGTTTTTCTAATAAACGTACCGTTTACCGCATAATTCCATTGATCTTTGTTGTAGAGATATTTAATTTTGAAATAAGGGCTTATTCGCTGATCACCCTGCACATATATAGTAGTACGATACAAATACATTGAAACACAATGGAAAAATAATAAATATTCAAAAAAAAAAAACAACATAAATATATAGAAACCTCGCAAATATATATAGAAGACAAAATATTAATGTGCATATAATGAAGCAACAAAAATGCATAGAAAAACAAATATATTACTGCGCTATAGTTCATACATTTTTAACAGGCAATATCTTCGATAAAAAGAGCAATAAAACTTTTTCATGATAATATTCGTGTTCAGCAGTTCAAAATCATTCGGAATTGTATATTTTAATGTTGGACGCAATTTCGTTGTTGTCTAGTGTTATTACTTAATCTATTTCTATATTTGTTTACAGCTAGCGAATAGGTGCATGAAATGAACAAGATATATTTTTGTAGCATCAATTAACGTAGCTACGAAAAATATTCGATCAAAATTCGATATAACGCTTTCGATTTATCAATTATATTTTGATTAACCTGTTAAAAAATTTAATAGATTCCCAGCTTTTTTTAATTGACAGGTAATGAAAGAAGGATTTGTGAAAGGTGTTAGGAAAAAAGAAAAATAAATCGAAAAGATAGAATCCGTCGACAAAGAAAAAAATACACGGCAAGATGCCAAAAGGCTTGAAAGAAGGCAACGGCATTATTAATAACCAGCGTGTTTTTTTCTGGGAGAAAAAGGTGTCTTAATAACCATGAAGATGCAAAAACAGCAACTTCCGCACTTTTAAAACAAAACTGCGTACTGCCGGAGGAAAAAAGCTGCTGTTAGTAACTAATTTTTCTCCCCCAAGAATTCTGTCAACGGAAGCGTCACGTACACAGGTTTCAATAAGTATTTTCAGAATCTTTAAGAGAAATACGTAATAATAATAGTAGGAAAAGGGTCATTTTTTAATAAAATTTTAACAACGTCAACAAAACGAAGCAAATAGTTATATAAGCAAATAAATACACATTTAAATTTCACATTTTATAAGTAGTGTTTCATCGCATAAGTTAATGACTGCACTATTTATTACTCGATATTTTCTTTGGGATACTTTAGCATTAAGTGCGTGTGAGCAGGGCCGCCACTAGGAGCAGGTGGGTCTGGTGCCCCGGGTGCTGGACCTTAAGGGGCACCGAATTCCCCCCCCCCCCCCTAACTGCTTCTTCTACATGGCAAGAGGCACCAAAATGCCGGTTTACTCTGGGTGACAAAGTATCGACTTGCATCCCTGAGTATAAGGCCGGGATTACACTATAAAATAAAATGCCAATTAACCTCATAGGTTACATTCAAGCAAATGAAACTGATAATCCTACTAGTTGAATTATTTTTCAAATTTTATAGAAGAACTTTTAGAAAACTTTTATAGTATAATCCCGGCTTAAGCAACGGCATCTTTAGCTAGGTGTTAGTATAAGTCGCTGCTGTGTTTTCGGTATGCAATAAATAGATCAAATATACAGTCAAATCTAGCTATCAGCGAACCCGGCTCATAAAGAACCCCCGAAATAGGTGCATGACATTTTTGATCCCATCCCCCATCCCAAGGATCTTCTCTCATTAGATCGGATACAGCAAAATTAAGGATGTAGAAAAGTAAATTTTCGGACCCTTAAAGTTCGTTATAACGAGATTTTATGTATGTTTGATGTTTATAAATACAATAATTACAAATTCACAAAAAATATTTTTAAATTTGAATGAATTCAATTTTAACCCTCTATGAATCACCACCATAACAACAAATTGGATTTTTTTTCTTACAAATACGGTTGTAAATGGATGCTGTTTTATCATATTTTTAATTGAAACAATACGTCAACACAGCAATTTAATTAAGTAGAATGGATTTATCTCTCATTTATTCATCATGGACAATCGAGGGTAAAATATATAATTTTTCTGTTATCTACTGATAAAATCTTGCTTACCAAAGTTGAATAGTTACCTTAAATTTATTTCCAATTCCTTTAATTTGGTGAGAGTTTATAAATCCCTGAGCACGTAAAATTTCAGCAGCTTTCAAAAAATGACAGAGATGAGTAATCAACTCTTTCTGGATAAAAAAGTATTGTATTTATGTGTAGCTGTATTTTTTGTGATGAAGTGACTAAAAGATGTACTTTCTAAAATACCAAAAAATTGGGAAAATAAATTACATAGTGATGAGTTTTTGACCATGTACCGTATTTTAACATGTATAAGGAATCCCGTTTTGCCAAAAATTGGGTCCCAAAAGTAGGGGGGGGGGGGTCTTTTACATGGATACTATAGATATTGTATTAACAAATTACTCATAATTCCTTACAATTTACGATGAGAGTGACTGATGATGATAATGAACCAGTTTATGTAGCTGATTGTAATGTATCAGATGAGAGTGATGAGAAATTTAATGGTTTCTATGGAGATGAATAGAAAATATCTTTTTTTTTATGTTGAAAATATCTTTGATGAAAACTTTTTTTCGAGATTCGAAGCCAAAAAAAATCAGGGGCTTCATTATACACGAAGGTTCCTTGCACACGTTAAAATATGGTACATTCAAATATACACCGGACCTTTGAAGGTTAAAAATTTAGTGAAAATTAAGGAGATTACTTATCTTAAAAGGTAAAAAAAAACCGTTTATTAAAAAACAGAGGGTGAAGGTCGATAAACCTCATTGTAAATGGAAAAGAGGATATCTGCAAACTTTTCATCGCTGTTCAACTTTTTTTCATCGAGGCACTAATGAAAAATTACTGTATTCGGTCACTTAAATTAATTTCCACTCAACTAAAAACCTATTTTGATTTTAAAAGCTTTCGAGGTTATTAAGTACAAATAACCTCTTTATGAAATTATCTCTTCGTTTTTTTAAATAAAAAATCTCTTCATATTCGTCTCAACAGGCTAATAACAGAAAAATGGAGACTAATACAGTAATAATAATAATACACAATTATACAAATTAAATATCTCATAAATAAACTAACACTATACAATCATTCTAAAAATAACCTTCAAAAATTCAAATTTTCGCATTTTGTTCAACGATGAGCGCTTCTGGGTAGTGCCAAATAATTAGTCGATATCCGTTTTAAAGTGGAAAACTGTATTCATAATTTGAATCATTTAGTTACTTAGTCTAAATGATGCCTGGGAAAGGATTTTATTAAGGCTGGTATATCTTAGTGACCCGCCCATTTCATGTCTTTCAGAACTTCTGCTAGAATTTCATTGGATAGTTTGGTTCCGCCCACGTTGTCAGTAGCCAATCATAGAGATACATCTTTAAAAAAGCCGGGAGTCTTCCTGATGCTGGAATGTTGGATATTGTAACATTGTACTTCCCATTCACGGTTTGCATGTGGCTTCCTCCCTTCGGGAGGACGAAAATTTTCGTATTAGTGATGCTTTGTGTAATGAGAGAAAAATTTAATTCGAAAAAGAGTAAAATCCTGCGCGAAAATCAGCAAAGCTGATACTTACTAAGCGAAGTATTTAGCATCGAATTCTTTTTATTTGTTTCTTTTATGAATTTTCGGATGTCACTCTGATTACTTAGAATCAATAGTTTAATTGATGATTTATTCAGATTGTCAGAAATAACCTAATTTTAATTATGAAAAAAAATTTCAAAACGTGAAACATTCGAACATGAAAACCTATCCATGTAAACAAATAAAGAGTTCGACTAGCAGTTTTATATTACTCAGGTAAGTTTAAAACATATATTTTTTAAAGTTATAATAAATACTCTTTACTAGTACTTCGCTCAGATATAATTAGTTTTTTGAAATATATCTATTATAGATTCAATTATTGTTTTTGTTTTTTTTTTGTCCGGTATCATCTTATACAGCTGATATTTCTTAAATACGCATAACATAGAGTTTTGCCTTTAATGTAAGTTACAGCAGAAAACGAAATGTTTTTCATTTTAATGCTTTTTTTTGGCTACTTTAAGATGACTACTTTAAGCAACTGTAAAAAGAGGAAAAAGACTTGAAACTTCATTAATATTTTGTTTTATACTTACGGCGATTAATAATTACACGATTAATAATTTTTAATTAGCTTATCAGTTTGTTATATTCTTCGGTCATTTTAATGCTGTCATAGGAATATTGGCTTGAGTTGAAGATGATTAAAGAACTTCTAATCGAAATGTAAATTCTTCAATCAGGTTTAAATTAGAATTACAATGATCAACGAACAAGTTTGATTTAAGTGCATATGAATGTGAATCCATAAAAAAAAAGTAATACAGTAATTTTTTTCATTGTTCTTTTTTGTTACAGCTAGGTTTTGAGTTTTATACCCCGCAAAATTCAAAACGAACACCAAGCAACACGGTTATATATTTTTTCTGCTGCTACGAGTTTCGATGATGAAGCAGATTAATATAAATGAGATGACTTTCATGACGTGAAAAAGCACAATGGATTCCAATCTTCACTCTGACGTAAGTAATGTACAAATACTTCAACTTGAGTACGGAGGTATACTGATTTTCTATTTAACCATATAATTTCCAATTTATACTACTATCTAATATTCATATCCTGAATGGTATAATTATTTTTATAGTTATATATTTAATGAATGGACCTAACCGAGAAATCGATGCGATCTGTCCAGGGATAGATTAGTCTAGTTAGTTAGAAAAACATCCATACCTAATTTGGAATAAGAATTACTACTCCTATATAGAAATGTGACCAAAGTTAATATTAACAAAAGAAATATTTAAAAATTTGAATATGGCTATATAGTTTTGTTAGCGAAGTCTGTAATCAACGCAACTTCTGACTTGCCTGTGTATATCACTGCTGCAGTAATAAATAATCACGTAAAAAAGTTTATGACTTATTTTCGTGAACGGAGGTAGGTCTGGGATAAAAAAAGTATATGATGAATTTTTTATGGATTAGAGTAGAGAAAAGGAAAAACTATAAAGAAAAAATATTTGAAAATGAGTTTTCAAAAATTTTGGTTATCGAAAATGCTCTTAAAATGAAAAGATTTATCATTATTTAAAGCAATTAAATGCAGGGGTTGAAAATTTTGAAGCACTTTCTATTATTCGTGAAAAACTTTCATGTACGCTTTTCTCACAGACGTATCACTGGAGATTGAAATTGAGTTAAATTAGCTGAATATGATATACATGTATCGTGGCTGCAACGCTGGTTTCTATAATTTCGCCTCCTTGAAATAACCTTAATTGAATAATGACTACAACTCTTGACCTTTCCTTGTTTTTATAATAATGCATCACATATACAGTTGGTCCTGCTTATAACGTCCCCGCTTGATACGACTTATTTTCGTGGTCTTGACATTAACTGATTCTCATTATGCTTTCCCGTTTAAAGCGTTTTCCCGCTCACAACGTTTTTTCATGATGGCTTTTCGAAAACGTTATAAGCAGGATCGAGTATACAATATTTACATATTTTATTAAGAAATTGGAATTTCTTGAAATTATCATGTATAACCGAATACAGGCGAGATCGCGAAAGGGTAATATCCATATAAGCGGTTTATCCTCTCATCCTCCAGGCATGCCAAATTTTGCTCCATTGATTTTTTTACCATATACTCAATCACATAATTATGTTAACATCACTTTCAACTACAAACATGCTTTTATACATGTTGTGCAAACAAGCGGATAAAATGATGGGGGGTGAAAAAGCTCACTTGAGAAGTGCAATTTAAATTGTGTTAGAAGATTTTGAACTGAGGATGTGAGCATTCATTTAAATATTTTTGTCCATTGCAGTACCTATACTTTTTCAATTTATTTCTTTTATATTAATATATAGAAAATAAAACGGGACTTGAAAAAAAAATTATCCGCTTAAATAGTTTGTCATCTTTACCGGAATCCACTTACAGATGTTTGACTGAAAATTTCATATTTTAAAATTAATAATCAAGTATATTATCCATCTGTTCGTTACACATATCTTAAATAGTGCAGTATTTATGGGTTCATGTTACCAGTAGTTGGTTTCTTTGCAATAATCTACATTGAGTAGAGAAAACATACTACAGGATATATGTATTCGCTTTCATTGATAGTAGAAAAAAACCAAAAAAAAAACAAAACCATAAGACGTCAAGCACAGCACTTAACTCTTCAAAATATCAAGGAACTAATAAGAAACAAACAAAAAACTGATAATTAATTTTCCATTTCATTGACATTCGACTACAATTTGAGTTATTTTCTTGTGTTCTAGAGCAGTGTTTCTCAACACCACGCCGCAGCTCTTTACCGGGCCATGACATCAGTCAAACCGGGTCGTCAATGGTTTTACCGTTTCATTGTTACTCATTTATTTCGCATTAGCAATATATATGACTGGGTCTCTCACTCAAAAAAAAATAAGTAAAGCGGGCCACAGGCTTTCAAAGGTTGAGAACCACTATTCTAGAGTCTAAAACAAATGATAACTTTTGCTTTGAAAACGTGGTGAAAAGGAATAGTTAATTAACATGTAAAAACAAGACAAAATATTATATATCTTAAATTATAAAAGAAAGACTGTGATACATTAAAGGGTTAAAATTACTTTTTTTAATCTTAACAGAAATAATAAGCAATTATTATATCTATTTAAATAAATAAATTAAAAGTGTCGTGGACCTAAAAATAATATAAAGCTAAACATTTACATAATCTCCACCTAGAACATTTTCTGAAGAAATTTTAAAAACTTTTTGGTAAAAAAAAATAACCCGCGTAACAAACATTAATATACCCTTAAAACAATAATTAGGTAATAATATTCACTTGAAGTTTTCTGAACTTCATTTTGAGGATAAATGATATAAAAATAATAATATTGTGTGTAAAATCAAAAAAATAAATAATATCGTCTCATACATGATATGAACCATGAAAAAAATATCTCCAAACAAAATGAATATATTTCTCATACTGGTTTTTCAAATGATTTTCGAGATATTTTTTTATTAGTTATTGCAGTTATAAACTGAAGGAAATTTCCAGGTGAAAGATATATTTTTATATTCTACCGAGTAATTAGCGATCCAAACTTCGGTTTGAGAAGTCTGGGATCAAATAAGAAGTTAGGGGCAAGGAACAATAATCGTTCGGAATCGGCTTCAAACTGCTGGTCCTGGTCTGATTAGTTTTCGTGTGAACAAAATGAACGTGGTGTGACAAAGTTATCAGTGTTGCTAAAAAGATATTGGTGTTGATAAAAAGTGATCAGAGCGGTGATAAAAGTGATCAGTATCTCAGACATGTCATTTAACTTAGGTTTGATCATCATTTGATCAATTTTGTCTCACCACGGTAATTTTCTGCACACGAGGGCTAATTAGACTGGCAACCTGCAATTTATTGCCGACGGCAGTCTTTTTTTACTTTATACTCATCGAGAGGTTGGAGCGCTGATCCCCCGATGCGGGACTTCCTGCAATAGCAATGTTTTTTCTGTGGTCATGTCGCCGTTTCTGTTGTACTCCTGTGTCAGGAAAATTTTCTGACCAAGGACGAACCGGGTATCGAACTCGCGGCACCTCCAAACATCCTTCGGTGCGTTAGGCGAGTATTTTATCGACCTGGCCTACACCGCTCCCAACTTAGGTTTGATGAATATAATTTGTGTGGGCATTCTCTGTGCATTTTACTTTAATATGTTAATATACTCGCATCGATTGTGATACCTCACTCATTCATTAAGGCACACGGCACAATCTGAAGTGCGCAAACGGACAAAACCCGGGCGCATAACAGCGATCCAACTCCCCATTAATTGTGTGTTTTTTCGCGTTACAGTTCAGTTTCTAATTTTTTTTCTTACATGAATAACGTCATTATTCAATAGTTAAAAAGATGATAAACGTTTTTAAAATTTTCGGTGGTGATCCAGCATCTTTTGAGAGAACATCTTTCCTGTTCCTACAGTATCTCAATTACTCAAATCTTGACGAGAAATTTATTCCATGGGGTTCTGTCAATAGATAACGATATATATCAGTACAGTAGAACCTCTCGATAACGGACACCCATGGATGTGTCCCCAAAAGTTTTTTCCATTAATGAAGAGTGTTCGCTGATGGGGAGGTACGATATACAGTGAATCTCGTTTATACGACTTTCACATTTATACGACGTTTGGCTTCGGTCGCAATCGGTTCCTATTCATTTTAATGTTAAGATGTATACGTTACTATGCGCGTGTAAAAGTGATACGCTGGTGGTTATGCATAATCACCAATTGTTTCGATAAAAAGAGTTTGATTAAATTTCACAACATTTATCAGTTTTACCGACGATATTATGCATAATTCCCAAATAAAGTTGGAAAATCTGATAAATACGGAAAATTTTATAACCTTTCTTCATTTCATTTAATTATTTTTACCCGTGCATAATACGTGCACAACACATATTTTGCAATAAAAATTGAAATAAGCGTGAAAAAGGTAAAACATTCATAACAACATTATCAGTCTTGTAATGTTGGCTGTCTTCACAAGTTACCAACAAACAAAACCAACATTACCATTCGAACTCAACATAATGGACCATAGTTATGTTTATATAATTAATTAACTATACATCATATTTACCAACCCGAGCTTGGAATTTCACATATTCTTAGCTGAATATGATAAGTATTCTCGGTTTATGACAAAAATTAATAAATTAAGAGTTTAGAAAAAAATTAAAGTTTACCTGATTTTAATGTCCGCTATCGAGAATGTTCGTAACGGGAGTGAAATACATTAAAGCCCTATTCCATGGGACTGAGGATCATAAAAGAGTCCGTTAACGGTGAGTGTCCGTTAGGAGGAGGCACTACTGCATGTGAATGACGTACTGAGCGCTCAAATCTAGTGTACATCCACTGTTTCATGTGGAAAAAAAATTAATTGAAACTGTATTTTCCTAGGCTATGATGATCATCCTTAATACATAGTATAATAAAAAAGTCAATTCCAAATGCTCCCAAGTATAAATCGGCACCACGTAAACTACAAATCGATATGAATCTAGAATTTTGATTAAAACACCCATCTATAAAAATAAAATTAATAAAGAAACGAGTGATTTTCTCTCAATAATAAAATTAACAAAAATATCTCATTCGGCTGGATTTTAAAAGAATAAAAGCCTTATGTAAATATTTCATATGTAAAAATTCTTCACTACTTTTCACATAAAATATTGATTAAAAGTCGCAACGAAATGGTTATAGTTAGTTTAGTTGACAATGTATACAGTAGCCTATACAACTTTTGGGCTCTCAAAAGTTGTGAATTCAATCAAATTTTGAGTGAGTTGGGTTGATAGGATTTTTTATATATAGTACTAGCTATTTACCCGACGCTGCCCGGGTTTTCTTCAATTGTTGGGAGGATTGAAAAAGTGACAAACTATTATAGAAGAATAAACTATTATACGATACTGGCAGCATTAAAGAAATGACAATTCATTGTAAAGGTATATGCATGTCTGAAACAAATTGATAGGGGACCATGGTAACCAAAGTAAACATTCCGAAAGTGATTGTCGAGGCCCAGGAACCATTGTTGCCCGACAGATTTTTTTCCCCATTTTGGACATTTGCCTAGCTCTGACGAAATTTTAAAGTAGCCTATCGTTCAAAACGGATCCTGTTTGATATATATGCAAAATTTGGCAGCAATCGGTCAAAAATTGTAGATTTATATAGAGAACATACATACACGCACACACAGAAAATCAGTTTTGTATATAGATTTATAAAATATAAGAAAATGTTTTTTTTTTTTTTTTGCAAGGAAAAACGCTTCTCAATTTTTCCACATATGTGCTGCATGTCATATATAGTACAACTATGCTATTACAGCACAAATATTAGTATACACCGTAAACTAAATTTTGTAAATCTTTGAAATTAAATTTCTTCAAAAAATTTTCAACTAAACGTTTTTTTTTTCTCCGCTTGATCTTACAACCCGTTGATTTTTCAACCCGTTCTGGACATTCTACATTTTGTGGTCTTCAATTTCCTTGTCATTTCAAAAACTCTGATGATCATCTAACCTTCATTAAATCCACGAGATACCGCAGATTTAAAAATTTGATAAGTCACCATTCGATGCTGATCTGATAAGATCAGGCGATCTTAAAGGCTCATCTGATGGGACGGCAACCGTACTCCATGTTTTCTTCTGCACGAAGCAAGTTTCTAAGATTTTTGAGCAAATAGATGAGATGTTGCCGTGAAACTTGTCACATTTAAGTTACTGTTTATGACCCATGGAAGGATCATATCTCTTTAGGTCAAAGGTATTTGCTCTTTGCAGTTGTCTTTTTGAAAAACAGAAGTTTGTTTTCGTATTGTCTTATTATTTGTCATGTATTTCGCAAATCAATTTCAATTACCATGGGATAGATTCAGGTTGTGGTATCATGGGGCAGGTTTTTCTGGCAGAGTTGTGAACAAATAATTTGTGACGTAAACTACTCACATCCTGGTTCCACTAATGCTTCCGCTGCTGGCATGTTTAAAAAGAGTTATGAAATTCCACATACGGAGAATCAGGAATCACGTGCCCGTTGATGAAATCGTTCCAATTCTTCAGGGTGTATCCTGGGTAAAAGCGAACCACTACTACTAATTAACCGTATATGCACATTCCTTTACGGAATTTCTAACGGATCGGCACACGCCGGAATGTGTGTTCTGAGTGTATGTGTTGCCCTAACGTATTTATGTTGTCGAGTTGCGCTTGTTTCATGTTGTCATCTGTCTTCCATTTTCTGAAGTAAAGCTGGAAATGCTTCAATTTCCATGTTATGTCAGTATCGTGTTGTAGGTCTGCCTGCTCTCTCCGGAGAGACTTTTTCAAATGAGAGACCAGTTCGCATTCGCGCTTCAAAGCTGATAAACCCCATAAAACCAACTTCAGCCGACCGCCACTGTGTCTTCAACGGGTTACTTGGATCCTCAGGACGAGAGTCCAGCACGATGCCCACACAACCGTGCATGCCACGTGTGTGCCATCAAACACCATTGCATGATGTTAATAAATTCACATGGAGTCATAAACTGACTGACCAAGTTGAGAAGGTTCTTGAAGCCAAACTAAATTTAAGAAGAATAATGGGTATATGAGCAGTGGAGGAGTAAGACGAGAAAAATTCTAAGGCCAGGTACACACTGGATAAGTGATTCAACCTGCAACTCGACACTGATTAGAACACGGTTAGAAACGTGAATTTCGGGTTTTTAACCAATCCGTATCGAATTGCAGGCTGTCTTTCTTATCGTATTGGTCCAGTGTGCACTCTGCTTAATAGAAACAAACAATATGATTAGAAATGAAGCGAAACACACCGAACTGGACATTTTAACTGACGAAAAAATATTATCAAATGGGTAATTTCGGTTAACTCGTCACTACGGAAAAGTTTGAGAGAGGAACAGGTGATTTTTTATTTTTCCCTTTAACCCTTTTAGCGGCAATCCCGAAATATCTCGTCAAACTTAATCTGCTTTATTTTAGCCACCAAGAAATATTTCGTCTTCTGAAAACGCGTCGAAGGTATTTTTACCGTAAAACACGTTTTCCACTCCCCTCCAACCAATCAACTACTACTAAACCATACACACATGAACCTCGTCCATATAACTCTACTGAATTTCTAACGAACTGGTACATGTTGGAATGTGTGTGTATGTGTTGTGAACCTGACGTGAAGTTTGTTTCTGTGTAATGCTCGTTGTGTGTAGTGGTTCCATCTACCATCAATTTTTCTAACTATGAGTGAAGTCTAATGATTGAATAATTATATTGTTGTAGGCCTGTTGCTCTCTGTGGCGAGACTTTTAACTTGGAGATCGGCTCGCATTCGCGTCTCGAAGTTGGAAACTACAGAAAACCAACTTCAGCCGACCATCATTATGGCGATAGTGGGGTTTGAACCCGGGTCCACGCGATGCGAGTCCGACACTATGACCACTTGACCACCATGGCGGCCCAACCAATCAACTGTTAGTGGGCGGAGTCAGCGTTTGTTCAAGGTTGAATAAGAGAAAAAACGAGAAAGAGAGATTGTGTATGGGGTTTTCCCTTTTCTTTCAGCACAGTAAAGAAATATACACGCAGTATAAATAACACAAAATGATTTTTTTTCCCAAAAAAGTATTTCACTTTCTATAGAAATCCACACACGTCATGGCAGGTATTTTTTGTATCGTAGTGAGGGAAATAAAAGCGATGGGAGGAGTAAATTTTCTTGTTGGGGAATGCAGTTATCATCTCGCAAAATCGGAAGAAAAGAATAATTCTTCTTGAAAATAGGTGACAATTTGCGAAGGTTTCACAATTTCAAATGTGGCAGTTATAATTCGGATGAGGAAAATTTTAAAAACCTCTTAAAGGGTTAAATAAAGAGCTTAGTAACGGCATTGTCAAAAAAGACCATAAAAATTGTGTATCAAAACGGAATTGCTCAAGTGACGAAAGTGACACTGAGGGAGTTCATTTGCTAACTAAACAACAAATGTTCTTGTAGCTTTAAGGTATGTTCAAGCTAGACCTAATTTTGGCACGTGAGGTATTTGCCAAGATTCCCCCCCCCCAATTTGGGACTTCAAATTTGAGAAAAATATATTTAGTGTGACAAAAAAAAATTTCCCAAAACAAGGAGGCTTTATAATCCCAGCTTTGCCCCTTCAAGTCAAAATCAGGCCCTGTATCCGAAATTACGTTATGTTTGTATCATGAACTATTGCTGAAGCACTAAAATTAAAAGCGTTGTAAAATTGATATGATTGACAAACTATTAACTATTCTAACAGTTAATCTGATCAGTCTAAATTTAAAAAAAAATTGTATAAAAATCGTCAGTGTACCTGTGCATTCAACTACAATAAGTTAATACTGCAAAACTCGATAAAAAAAAGTAAAAATGCAGTTTTTTCCTTTGTAATCTATAAATTTGTTATTATTACAATTTCAATTTACAGATTAATAAATGTTATTTTACATTACATGATTTTTACTATATTGCACGCGAAACCGACGACACTTCGCTGAAGTCATCACTCCGGTTAACCGCCACAATTTCCCAAAAACTCGAGTAACGACTCATCGAGGTTTTACTGTATTTCTATGAAATAGTGATAATTTCTTACTCTATAATTATCTTTCATTTTCAGATGATATACTCTCGAAGAGTTCCGAGACGACAAAAAAAAGTACTGTATATAACCCGACAAAAAAGAAAACAAAATAGTATATTTCTATTAATAGAAATGTCGGTTGTTGCCTCAATCTCTCAATAAGCGCCGGATGTATAGGTGCGCTAAAAACATTGTGAACATCTTGTAATGAACATTGTTGCACTTTGTTAGATTCCTCGAAAAAGAGTATCTATATTTTCGTTACAGTGTGTAATCTATCCTTTCTTCTGATGCAAACATACTGTGCACTTATAGGTTTTCTCTCTTTATTGAAGACTGCCGAATATAAAACCGAGAGAATGGATGGAATTGGCGGTTGCTACCTCCCCAACAACCCAGAACCATGGCAATCACCACAACTGCTCAGTCCAGTATGCCAGTCTCTTTTCGAGACGGCTTCTTCACCCAGTGGCAAACTCAGTTGCTCCGTTAATCAAGTTGATATGCTTCCAGCCTCTCCTGTGGATTTCAGCATGAACGGCTATAGTTTTTCACCAGTGGATATCGAGCCCTTAACTAACTTATTTTCATTCAGCTCGTGTTCTTCCCCTTACAAGTAAGCTGAAGTTTTGCGCCATGTATTTTCTTAGATATTTCAAGAAAGAAAGATAAGTATGTACATTTTTAAAATGAATAAAAAAAACTTATTTCATTCACATTTACAACGTTAGTTAAAGAAACAAAAATTTAGACTTGAATTTGATTCATCGCGCTATCAGGAGTTTGTCCAGAAATGTTTTATGGGGGTCCTGTTTTTGTGAAAATTTTCTTTATTTTCGTGAAAAGATACATAATTTTGTGAAAAATAAATAATTTTGGGGGAAGTAAAACAATGTAATTAATATTTTGTACAAAAAGAAATGAAATATCGAATGATGGTTTCGTTAATTTATATTTTGTGGAGAGTCCATATTTCAGGTTCAGAATTTTTCAAAATTTCCGGAAAACGGACCCAAATTTTGGTTGGACAGATCCTTGTGGTTTTGGGATGTTTAAAAATTAATGGTAAAATATTTTTATCTTAATTAATAATATGCCATTCCCGAATCAAACTAGAGGAAAAATGAAGTCTTGGCTCTGTGCGTCTATCCAGCATTTTTTTTTATATGGTTCTCTTTTTGTGTGTGTGAGAATGTTCTTTATTTTTGTGAATAATTGAGTAGATATTAAATTATTTAAGTAATAAAGTAAGAGTAAGTAATTTTGTAAAATTTAAATAAATTTAAGAAAAGTAAACATATTTTTATAGGAAGCAAAACAGTCTAATTAATTTTGAACAAAAGAAATGGAATTTAAAATTTATGTTTCGTTAATGTGTATTTTGTAAATGTCAGTTTTTCAGATTCAGAATTTTGTGAAGTGCAGGGCCGTCTTAAGAGCCTCATGGGGCACTCGGGCAAAGTGATTTTTCTGAGGCCCTCCATGGCAAATATACACCCTCACCCTCACTCTCTAAAATTTCAACCAGATCTCAGAAATTTTATCAATTCAGAATTTTATGAAGTGTCCGTTTTTCAGATTCAGAATTTTATGAAAGGACCGAAAAACGAACCCGAATTTTTGCTGGGCAGACCCTCGACTATTGTCAAAAAACAGCCGTCTCGGATGGAATTAAAATTTAGAATAATGTAAAAACATTGTTTTTAATCCTGTAAACGTGAACTGACATCGATGGTTAAAAAAATTTTTAAATGGAATATAAATTAAGTTAGAATTAAAATATAAAAAAACACACAATTTTTTGCCCATAAGAGCATTAACGAAAACAGCAATTCATATAAATTAAATCAGAAATTTCAGTTAAAACCATGAATTTGTTTTCATATGCTTGAAAAACAAATTTTGCGCGAACCATGGTGAATGCTCAAGCAGAAGCGTCAGAAGTGTTTTGACCTGAGGATGCTTGACTTGATCTTCATATAGGAGATTTTGATATCTGAATTAATGCGGGGAGGGGGAATGCTCATATCTGTGCTACAAAATGCTGTGGGTGCTCGAGTACCCACTGCCTCCATAACCCCGCCACTCTCCCAAGTGTTTTTACATTATTATTATTCCCAACTATAAAGCACCATAAGACTAGTTGAAATTTATTTTTCGTAACTGTTATAAAAGAGAAATGTTTTACTGTAAGTGCAAATTCACTTGCATTTACTTGTATTTTTTCTTTCTTTCTACAGAGATTACACGCCTTTCAAAGAGACCAAAGGGCACGATTCAGGAGAATTGCTGTTGTCACTAACACATACTATGGTTCACGCATCTCCACCAACACAAACTATGCGTTCTGGACCAATCGAACAAGTTGACGAAACGTATGCTTCACCTTCTCCGAGTTACGCCCATTACAACCAAAACATTTCTTTCGGGACTCGAATTTGCTCACCGCTCAATAAAAGTCATTCTCATTCCTCGACATTTGTGGGTTCAAATACTACTTCTTATAATACCTGTTCACCGATTCAAATGACCCCTACCAATAATGTAGGAACAACGCCTGGAATGTTCTACGCACCGGAGTTCAACACAAACTATGCATCGTTTCCTCAAACTCATAGCACACAAATGTTTCCAACTGCTATGAGCGTGAATTTATCGATGAACATGACAATGGGTATAACCAATTTTGGTGAACAGTTTTCGAATGTTGCTCCGCAAACTCAGATAAATTGGACCGCAACAGGTACCCCGACTCCACAGCATGGTGCTGTAACACCAGTGCCAATGATTGCGTGTGGGCAGCCCATTCAGGTGAGTAATATACTTTATAGATTTATACTATAATATCTCTTTGATGGGTGGGAATAACAGTACAAGTCAAAAAATGCCATTTTTTAGGAGAAAAAACCCATTCACAAACAGTATGTACATATTGTTAATGAATAAAATTAGAAAATTGCATTAAAAAATTTGGAGTGCTGTAGTAGGCTTAGACCTGTACTCTTTTGATCGATCATAGATATCAGGCTGCCGATGCGAAAAATGTACTTATCCTAATTGACCGAAAATTGACTTGTACTCTCATTGCCGCCCATGTGTTTGTGTGTTTATGTGTTTTCGTGTTGTTTTCTGGATCTTTACTTTATTTTAGAATTGCGTCATTATTGATAAATTAGCCTATATTATTCTGGTCAATAGCGTACGGGATTTTCTGAGAGATGGAGAGTTCACTTTTTCTTTCTGTCAAAGGAAAGAGGGGGGGGGGGTCAATTTTTACTGCAGAAATACATCATAATCTCGGCTGAAGAGGGACTTTGCGTATGCCTATGACTCTGATATAGTCTATGAGAGGGCCGTAACTAGGATTTTTGCCGCCTGGGGCAAACATTATTTTGCCACCCCCCCCCACAACTTTAAAATTCAATAATTCTGTAACGGTAGTCTTTGTTCCCACCTAAAATTGCCACCCGAGGCAGTTGCCCCCTGCCCCCCTCTAGTTCCGGCCATGGTCTATGGGAGAGCTTACTTCATAAACATTATTCTGAACCATACAAAAAATAAAGTGAAGACATAATGGAAACACAAGGCAAAACAAGAGCACATCTGCTCACTCTCCAGCCACATGATAACAACTCGTCCACGATAATCAGTTCTTTTAGATCGTCATGCAGAGGCAGGTAAATCTAGAAGACCTATCCATTCCTCGCTTCCAGCATAATGGATGCATCTACTTTTTTATCCATAATTTTTACTGTTCTTTGAAGATTGCTTCTTCTCAAACTATCACAATAGCATATCTGTATATTGATATCTTTTTCCTTGAAAACCACAGTTTCGTGTGCGAAAGTTTTCACATGAAGCATCTCAATTCCCGTTTTATTTTCTTTTGCAATCTATGGACTTCCAATCACGTAGCAACTGGAACATTAGAACAAAATATTTAGTGCTAGTACATATGATGCATCTGTTTTAAGGCCGATTTTTGAAGCGGATACCTTATATCTGCTGGTAAATATGGTAATTATTCTGTGCAACCTTGGTGATCACAGTGATCGCGCCGAGCTCTCAGCTAATACAGAAAAAGTACAATTTTGAACAGATTGGGCTTCCATGAGATGTAATGTCTCGAACCTTTGGACTCATATAAATATTCATGAATTAAATCGTCACAACCCACGGTTCTCTTACGAGTTGAATGGTGTCACTATCCCGGATTCAACTAGGATCACCGATTTGGGAATTCTCATTGACGAGCGACTTAGGTTTTCTGAACATTGTTCAGTGGTGGTCAAAAAAGCGAATAGAATGCTTGGTCTCATTTTCAAAAAGGTCTCTTCGCATTCTCCTAAAGTCATTCTTCCGCTTTTTCGAGGCTTAGTTCGTCCTGGACTGGAGTATGCTGTAAGGTTTTGGAGACCATACCTACGGAGGGACATAGACTTGGTTGAAGGGGTGCAGAGAAGAGCTACGCGTGTCCTTATTGGCACACAGGGCTTGAGTTATGAAGAGAGACTTCATTTTTTGAATATGTTTACATTGGATGAACGCAGGTGTCGAGGACATATGATCGAAGTGTTCAAAATTTTCAATGGGATGGATAGGATGGACCATGAACTTTTAGTACACCGCCAATCGACTGCTTTTACAAGGGGACACCAGTATCGATTGGTGAGGGACAATGCAAGGCTATGGTGTCGCAGGGAGTTTTTCTCTAATAGGGTTGTTAATAAATGGAATAGCTTACCCCCGGAGGTAGTAAATTGTAACACAATTGACACGTTTAAAAAGAAGTACGATAAACATGTTGGGGTAAATCCAGAAGCTATCCATTCTTAGAATAAGACAACCATAAGTATTCTTTATGGGCATTGTATAATATTTTATCAGGTGTATATATTGTTTATAATTTGTGTTAATTGCATTTTTAATTGGGTTGCTGTATTTTTGAAATATATGACAACCATATTTTTATGGGCATCTTTTTATCAGCCACCTCGTTGGGCATTTTGTCTGTTGTGGCGTTGTATTTGTATTTGTATTTAACCTAGGCCTTTTCCGCAGCTTTTAGACATAACAAGTTAAAATGACTAATTTTGACGATGAGACGGCATTTTTTCAGCGAAATATGAAAATGTGATTGCAGAACAGTAACATTTTCTCGGCCCAGACGAATTTTCACTTTCTCATACACGTACATTCACTCACTAACTCACATTACACTAAAAAGTCTCCACATTAAAAAAATCTGTCCATAAAGTTTCGATGAAACTCGGTCTTTGTGCCTTGTAGTTGGTTCATATATTATAGCAGCATGAAAATTTAAATTATGATTTGACAAAGTGACCCCGAGGCCTTGATTACAATGCCTATTGCAGAAGTCAGGAAGAGTAATTTCTTCTAAACGTACATTAATATCTTCGTCTCTGTATAACGCCATTTAGAAAGTTTGGGGGATTCCTTTGGGAGCTACGACGTACTCTTTGAGAACCACTGCTGTAAGTCATGAAAAAAGGGAATGTTAATTCATCTCGTACAAGAAACATTTTGTACAGAAATACATGCAAGTAATTTGTAGGAGAATAAAAATCTGAAATATATGTCTTTCGAATTCGTTTTATTCCTTTATTTGAATTTATTTGTCAACTATTTTATCAATTAAAGTTTGTTATAAGTGCAGAACAAAATGCTTTTTGCATCAAGTCAATTTGTTTAAAAACTAATCCAAGTAGAACCTCGATTATCCGGACAAATGGTGGGGAAAGTGAATATGAACAATTGAAAAACACGGTTAAATCACCGGGAGAGTAAAAAAAAATGATTTAAAATAATGAAATTGGAAAAAAATATATTTACGTATTTTCGTATTCTGTATGTATTCATATTATCCGTGCGAAAAAATCTAATAAAAAATTACGCTTATGGAAGGATAGCCACACTACTAATATACTGGGTTTTATTGATATGGCAGAAATACAGTAGAACCTCGATTAACCGGGCTAATGTTGGGGAAGGTGATCACGGATAACACCGAAAAACATTTATTAGGTTTATTATGTTATCCTTTTTCTGTCAGCCATTCTGCACAATTATAAAATGTACTACGAGAATGACACAAACAAAAAAATAGCACTGGTCCAGCCGATGAGCCATACGGTCACGTGGCCGCATCCGAAGTTACACCATTCTTGTGCCTTATCTTTCAGTTGCAAAAAAACATTTCGACTAACTTCCCGGCATTTCCAGTTTGTAAATCTTCAAGTGCCGATCGCCGTAGGATAATGTCCGGTTCTTATGTGTACATATGGGGGGGGGGGGGGAGCTGTCGTTTCAACGCGTTGACATGGGAGTTCAGTTTTGAGAATAAGGGGACAGGGACGGTTCTGTAAAAGAATGAAGAAATTCAAAGAAAAAGTTTCATTACAAACCTTCACAAAATCTTACATAACCAATGAAAAAATAAACAACAACACGGATAGGGAAGATAAGGATATCTGCGTAAGGATAATCGAGGTTCTACTGTAGTGCGCATATAACTTACATTTCTTGAAATATTGGTCCAGATATTCTAATGTTCCTCAAAGCATCAATTTTCCTGTATATTTTAGTTAATTTTTGTAAAGAACTTTTTATTTTAGCACATTATTTGTAATGAATGTTTGGAAATAATTTACCCTGGGATGGTAAATTAAAACTGTATGCATCAACTTCTTAATTAAATTAATTTTTTATAAATACTTTATTTGCATCACTTTTTAAATTTCTTAGATGTTTGCGAGAAATGAATTCCGATAAATTCCTAGAATTGGGTCTCTTTAATTCGGTTCACGGAATCTTTGCTCCCGTTATTTCGCCTCCGACATCTCGCCCCTGACAAACCAGTCACGGCCCAGACTCTGTCCCTCCAGGGATGTAAGCCTTTTACCCTTGCGGGTTGGGTCGCGCTGGGGAAAAAGATGAGCGGTCGACTTCGCATACTAGGAGCAAATCAAGACTTATCTATTTCAGTTTCAAGAGAGGAATTCCTGTAAGCTTCGGACCGCTCGAAAAAAACTCGCCGCCCCCGGGTGGGCCCGAACCAGACATCTCGCCCCTAGCACGTTTCGTCCCCGTTACATTTGGCCCCCGGAAATTTCACCCCTGACATTTCGCTTGCCCTGAACATATGAGCGACCCGGTGAGTGACCAATTGAGTGACCCGATAAGTGATCAAGTGAATTGGGCATTTACCCCCCCCCCCGACATTTCGCCTGTCCTGACCGTATGAGAGAACATATGAATGGTGGTACAAGTAACCAAGTGAGTGACCGTAAGAGTAACAAAGTGAGCCGGACATTTATCCGTGACAATTAACCTTCCCTGACCGTATGAATGACCGTACGAATAAACATGCGAATGATGGTGTGAGTGACTGTATGAATAATCATGTGTAAGTTGGACACTTAGCCCCCGATGGTATTTTGCCTGCCCTGACCGTGTGAGTGACCAAGTGAGTGACCCTGTGAGTGATCAAGTGAGTTGAACATATACTTCCTGACATTTCACCTGCCCTGACCGCATGAGCAATGGTATGAGTGACCGTATAGTGAACATATGAATGATCGTATGAGTGACCGCATGAATGATCAAGTAAGTTATTTTATATCGGTAGACATTTATATACCGATTGGCATTTCACCTGCCCTGACCGTATGAGTGACCGCAGAAATGACCGCAGGAGTAACAAAGTGAGTGGTAAAGTAAGTGATCGTATGAATCATCAAGTGAGTGACCGTATGAGTGATCAAGTGAGTAACCGTATGAGTGACAAAGTGAGTGACTACGTGAGTTGGATCGGATATCTCATTTCAAACCCGAAATATCGCCCTTCTGTAAATGTTAGGTGAGAATGCGGCAGAAATTTGCACAAAGTATAATATAATGATGGTCTATTGCCATCACAAATACATTGGCGTACGTATTAAACGTGTCGCAGAGGGGGTAGTTTGAGGGATTTTAATGTTTGTCTTCAGGACTGTTATATGTACTCCAGCTTATGTTGAAAAATTTCGCTGTAACGTGAATTTGGAAACAATTATTTTATGCTTCACAGCAAATTAAAAATTTTCGGGCCCATTAAAGTACTACATAACCACCCATAGCAGGGGGGATGAAGAGGGGATCATCTTTGCAGACACTCACCCGGTCAATCATTCGATCACTCACTTGGTCAATCATACGATCACTTGATTGGTCACTCATACAGTCACTCACTTGATTCACTCATATGGTCACTTGGTCATTCTTACGGTCACTCATACGATCATTCACTTGGTCACTCATTCCGTCACTTACTTGTTCATTATTACGGTCACTCATACGGTTACTCACTTCATCATTATTCCGGTTACTCATATAGTCACTCACTATATCACTCATACACCCATACAGTCACTCACTTGGGTCGCTGTGGTGGTCATACACAACACTAGCTACACACTCAGACTGTTAGGTGCACTCACTTTATTCCAGACTCTGCCACGAAGCTGGGCTGGAAGAGCTCTCGGCAACGTGATAAGTCCGGTGGCAGAGACCCTGGCGTTCATTCATTCAATCACTCACTTGGAAACTCAAATAAGCACTCACTCGGTCAATCACTCAGTAACTCTCTTGGACATTCATATCGCCACTCACCTGATCACTCGTACAATCATTCATATGGTCAATCAATCGGTCACTCATACAGTGAATCACTCGGTTACTCACTTGGTCACTCATGCAGTGAATCACTCGGTCACTCATGTGATTAATCACTTGATCACTTACACGGTCATTCACTCGGTTATTCACTTGGTCACTCATACAGTGAATCACTCGGTTACTCACTTGGTCACTCATGCAGTGAATCACTCGGTCACTTGATCACTGATACAGCCAATCACTCGGTCACTTGATCACTGATACAGCCAATCACTCAGTCACTCACTTTCGAACTCATACAAGCAATCACTCGGTCACTGACTTGGTCACTCATACAGTAAATCACTCGGTAATTCATGTGGTCAATCATTTGCTCACTCATACGATCAATCACTTGGTCACTCATGCGCTCAATCAATCAGTCATTCGCTTGGATACTCATACCGCCACTCACCTGGTCACTCATACAATCATTCATATGGTCAATCACTCGGTCACTCGTACGGTCAACTACTCGGTTATTGCTACGGTCAATCACTCACTTGGACACACATACGGTCACACTTACTCATACCGTCAATTCCACACTCACAGATACTGTCGCTCACGTGGTCATTCATTCTGTCACTCACTTAGACATTTTTACGGTCACTAACTCACTCCTAAAGCCGGTTTCACACTCACTTGGTCACTCATCCACTTATATGGTAACTCACCCACTTATATCGTCACTCACACAGTCAGTCACTCATGCGTTCAGGGCAGGTGAAACATCGGGTGCGAAAATTTCGGGAGCGAAATGTCCCAGGGGCCAAATGTACCGGGGCAAAATGTCGGGGGCAAAATTTCTGGGGGTGAAATGTGACGGGGACGAAACGTTCCTGGGGCGAAAAGTGGGGGCGAAATTTCCGGATTCCGTTAGATTACTATTATTATATGATAACTTTGCAAGCTTTCATTTACGCTCAGGATGTCGAAAAATTTTAAATAGTTTAAGCAGGGGCTCTTAATCTATAAGTTCTGTTTTTTTCCTTTTTAAGTAAAATAATTGCTTTTTTTAATAGAAAATAAATATTTTTAAGAAAGATTAGTTTTTTAAAATTTTAAATTAACGATAGAAATATGTACATAAATCCATAATTAATGCAAAATAATGCGAGAATTGATGAAATAAATTATTACAAAATTGATAAAAATCCAGAATTGAAGAAATAAATAATATAATAAGTGAAAGCCTTTCAAAAAAAACCAAAACAATAATAATAATTTGGGGCCCCTTTTTGATTTGAGGCATTGGTTCCATTCCCGTTCAGTCACCCGTCAAGACACCTAACACTGTCTATAGAAATTTTAAAACCAAAAATATTTAATTATTTAGAATTTTATTCAATAAGCATATTTTTGAAATTGGAAATAGCTCTGGGGAACACAAAGTTGATTTTGATGTTTTTTAAGTAGCGGCTAAAAAGATTTAAGAGCATGTGATTCAAATTTGACAGTATAAATTTGACTTCGACACAATAGAAAGAAACTTTAAAAGGGATTGAGAGGGTTTTTTTGTGGAAAGAACTTCCATTATCTGAATGTCTCATGGTTAACAATGATGCTGTTTAAAAAGAAGCACCCTATTCATTAGATCAGCCAACTATGTATTCATAACTTCACGAAGTATTCAACTCAGCAGGTATTCAGTGGACAATGTGCTGTAATTTTTCATGATAAGATCACAAAAGATGTCCAAGGGCAAGCGATGTTCAAAATACAAATTAAAAGGGACGTTTCGTACTATAAGATTATCATCGATTTCATTTAAAACCGAAAACTATCCAATATCACATGAACATAGGCGCTGGAGCTGAGACCATTTGAGCTCCCGCAATAAATTTTGTAAAAGGGCTGAGCCCCTGAAAAAACAATGCAATGCATCTTCCTCCTCCTGCGTACGTGCTTGAGTCCCGTATATACGGGACGACCATCAATTTTCAGCCCCTCCAATGTTTTCTTCACGTCGGCGCCTCTGCACGTGAATGATATCCGACTACAAAAAAATGTATTACTATTCACACTTTTAATTTTATTGCTGTCATAAGTCTAGTTAGTACCTTTCACGCTCTGGAGCCTCTTCTTATTGTATTACAAGCTCATCTTTATAGGACAACCACAAATATTTTTTATGGGCATTGTATAATATTTTATCGTGTATATATATATTATTTTCACATTTTGTAATTGCATTTTTAATTGGGTTGCTGCATTTTAGAAATATATGGCATCCATATTTGTTATGGGCATCTTTTCTCAGCCACCTCGTTGAACATTTTGCCTGTTATGGCCTTGTATATTTGTATAACATGACACACAACAGAATGTTTTACACGCGTAAGAATACGTGTATAGAGTTACAAAAATAAAATAAAAAATTACATTTCAATTTATTTATCATTTTTTGTATTGTTATGAGCTGCTTGTGCTCGACAACATTGATTTGGTAGATTGAAATGATTTATTGAGGAAATGAATACGACCGAAAGAGATCTATCAACAATTCTTAAAAAATATTTGAAATAAAGCCCTACAAAATAACACCGTGATTTCAAAGAAATACAATGAAACCTCAATATAACGATACTCTGATGACCAAGAAAAAAAATATCGTTGTAGAGGGATTACCGTTATATTGTGGGGCAGCAGTTTAGAATATAAACATTTCCAAACAAGATTTGAAAAAATATCGTTATAGATGAAAGATTTATGGTTTAATCGAGTATATCGTTGTAGCGAGGTTTCACTGTAATAATTTTGAAATGCTTTTTATCTATATTTCTGCTGGTAGTATTAAAAAAAAGCATCGACTGCACACCGTATCAATAATTGATATATGAAAGAAAAAAAATCTGATTTCTTCTTGTTTCGGTAAAATGATAATTTTAGGTTTAACCGATTGAGTTCAGAATATGTAGTTAAGAGCTAATTACAGCAATTAAAGCCGAACGAACTAATGAAAGCCAAATCGACACAATAAAAATTCGAAATTAACGATCACAGAAATTTTATATCTGAATTTCTTATCAATTGCGTAAAAAAATTACATTAAATTTGTAACAGTAATTTCAATTAATAATTATTGGAATTATTTTTAAAAATGAATAATCCACGTAGCAATAATAAGCTTTTGAAATCTATATTTTTTCTGCGCAAACGTCAGCCGAATTCGATCTGCCAACAGGGAAAAACTTTGGCCAGGAACGTGGAGTGTTGTGCTTCCCCGAAAGTCCACACGCCAAGCAAAAGCGTATGAATTTCGCCACACGCTTCCCTTTACACACACAGTTCAGAACGGGGCGTTCTTTCAGGACAGAGGACGCGCAAGAATGTGTCTCTTTTCAACAACACGCTCTTCAACGGCAAGCTCCTAACCGCCTCCAATCCTTCGCGCAAGAACGTCCCGCTCCTGGCGTGCAGGGAAGATCGTACGTGTAAAGGGGCCTTAACTCTGGATGGTAAGAACTTTGAGCACTTGTTGTGAAAGTTAACGTGTATATGAACTGTCCTCGTGTAAAGTAGTATCTATAACTATATAGTAATACCTCTTCACAGGGCTCGCGGACGCCAGCCATGTGAAATTATTCCAGCGTGCAACCGTTCTAACAGTTGTAACGTACGGGATGGCGTCCGCGCCTTTTATTCCCTGTGACGCAGATTTGTATATACGGTTTCTTCTTCTTCCCCAGGTTCCATTTGCATGCATGGTGTTCTTTTCTCCCGATAAATTTCAACAGGAATGCCGTTTTAACGTTTGCAAAGTGGCCGTTTCATGCTAGACCATGCATTCTTTGATGACAATTGTTTGTATTGGTGTATACTATCGCATCTTAAAGTTTTTCTGAATCCATCTTTTCTGAATCACCCTGTATATGATCCGCCTATTGGCGAGTGTTGATTATG
Organism: Pholcus phalangioides; assembly: GCF_987345545.1. Classification (NCBI taxonomy): domain Eukaryota; kingdom Metazoa; phylum Arthropoda; class Arachnida; order Araneae; family Pholcidae; genus Pholcus; species Pholcus phalangioides. The sequence continues at coordinate 17,483,703 of NW_028301604.1, forward strand.
TGAGAAAATACATTCTTCGGACGCACCCATCCTCCGGAAACTCTTCGATATCTCACTGAGATGTGAAGCGGGATGTGTCCGGTCTTCATAGGTCAAAGGTCACTCTAGTAACAAAGCTTTGTAACGCGTGGTTATTTGAGTTTATATGGTGTAACAATGTGAAAAATATAATTTTGAAAAGTAAAGTGATGCACAAAAAGTGGCAACGTAAAAAAAGAGGACTACAGAACTTATACAAAAAGAAGTGAAATCCCATCACAAACATTTCATGTAAAATATGTGGCCAGGTCTCGAGCTGCTCTACCCGTAAAAAGTCGTTATATCTGATGTAGAGCCAAGTCTAATGCTGTTATTACTGTCTGACACTTTGATTCACAAATTACCCCATGGTTACACACCTTTAGTTGAAGAACATTTTGGGACTTAGCAATTACGCAGCACGATAATGTGCTGAGCAATTGCACATTCTTGTTGACTTGACCGATGCACTTGACCGTTGGCCAAGTTTTAATATTCATCTTCATTAATAATCACTATCAAATAATGTGAATATAATGTGAATAAGAATACGCATATTTATAGCGTTGACTTGATTTTACATAACATGGTAAGATGTAATATGTGCAGCGTAATTGCCAAGTTCCAAAATGTTCTTCTACTAAAGGTGTGTAGCCTCGGGGTGATTTGTGAATCAATGTGTCACAGTTAATAACAACATTTAGACTGTTGTAGACCACTCTATATCAGATATTACAACTTTTTACGGATAAAAAAGCTCGAGATTTGGCTACACGTTTTACATGAAATGTTTTTGATGGGATATGTACTTTGTCATTTAATTTGTGAATGTTCTTAATTTTTACGAAATTTCATAAAAGTAAATACCTATCTGTAATCCAAGTTGTGATAGCACTTATAAAATAGTGCATTTGTACTTGTTGCAATGAAACATGAACATTCTGATGTCTGTAATTGAATTCTTCAAACAGTGCTATAATTGTCTCGTTCTCATTCATCATTTTGCCCCACTGACGTATTTTACGGTTTCAACATAGCGGCTGTTCCACGGCCGACAGACATTTAATTGTTTAGTGGTCCATGCTGTATTACGACAGTTTTTTAGGTTTTAAAAAATCAAATTACCGTAATCTTCGGAATATGGAGGAGCCACGTAGAGCAGAGTCATTAGGTGGCCTTTATTTCAACGCAATAAAGGCCAGCGAATTCAAGTGCAAAATATTTCATTATCCAAGTTTCATTGTGACTTGACCTTCTGGTGGTATTATTCTTGCTATCCATAAATCTCTGACTATCTTAGAAACATTAATGATGTCTGAATCTACAACATTTGTTAAGATCTCAGCTCCGCCTAATATGCTCTGTTATTTCAAAATCGAATTATTGGAACTGTTTACGTACTAGATACCCAAACAAAAACTTTTATTGAAATTTTAGATTCTTGTTATACTCTGGTCAGCAGATGTCAATGGTTTTTGGTTGGTGAGGACCTGAACTGCCTCTGGGGCGGTTCGAGCTCACCTACCGCCCGGGTGCGAAACCTCATATACCGCCCCTAAAGGTGACCCTGGCGAGAAGCTGATAGGACTCCAGTTTAGGAGACTCTCGAAATAAACCCGATTTTTTCCAGTAGAAAACCGTGCACCATACGCCCCGCTTTTAAGGCAAATTCATCTGCATTTGGGTTCGGCATTATTTTATCGTTCTTAATAATGCCAGATAACTTAATCCTCAAACAGCACTTATTAGTGACCACACAAAAATTTATTTTAGAGGTGTTTCTAACTCACCAAGGATCGGACAAGTGAGAAGCCGAATTTTTCCTTTTCCTTCATTTGACCATTCTGGAAAAAAACACTAGGTGAGAGAACCGAAATGTGTGTGTGTGTGTGCCTCTTGTGATAGGGTGCGGCTCTTAGACCAAGTGACCCATTGCGGCCGCACGGGGTGCCGCTCAAGAGGGATACTAAATCCGAAGTGAGTGGGTAAAAAAGTTTCATCGACGTGAAAAAATCAAAGAAAATTATTTCTGCCCACTCTGGAGGGGCCCACATTACGCTTACGTTTCTAAATATGGATGAAAACCGCCTACCAAAAACTTGTTTATTCGAATTCTTGCGTCTGGCTCTGCACTCTCTTTACCTCACTCCCAGTAGTGTATTTACAGGGGGGCTAAGCGGGCTATAGCCCAGAGTGGCAAATTCGGAGGGGCGGCAAATTTTTGAGTATAGAAAGAAAGGAGAGAAAAAACTCTTTTTTAAATTCACGTGTCATAAACGTGTGGAAGTGCCATGTGTCATTTGTATCGTAAATAATATATAATTAATATACCATATTGCTTATTTTTATTTGTTTGCGTTTTTTCCACATAGAATGCCGTTGAAGAGAAAAAATATATGATTACCTAACCTTCGTATTTAGATTGTTATTCGGCGCCTTCGCAAATAGTATTGTCACAAGTAGAGTTGGGAGGGTGAGTAAACGTCCAGCGAAGTGAAGCACTCGTTTTAGATTACTGAAGGTGTTGGGGGGAAAAAAAAAGAGTTCAGTCGACATCCCTTAAAGAAACGGGCTGTCTTTTAGAGCAGGCATCTTCAACCTGTTGCTCCCGAGTACCACGGTGCTCCATGAAGCACCCAGAGTGCTCGATGCTCATGTCAGATTTTGTGCTCGCTTGTACTTGATCAGCGTCCTCATAGAACGCCTTGAAAAAGTCCATTCAAGGATTAAGATCATCCTGATTTCAGACATACGTATGTCAAACTTGCCATATAAAGGCCGCTTCTCTGACTGGGTCCCGAAACAGGGTCAGGTAATTAAGGTAAAATATAATAGAAAGTCTTCAGAGCTCTCTCTCTCTCTCTCTCTTAGCCTTTAAATAGCATTGCTAACAGAAATTATAATAACATATAAAGGTATTTTCTTTCGAAATTTTAATTTTTTAAAAACAATATTTTAGCACGTCTGGAGGGGGGGGGGGGGGCAGAGCCCACGTACGTCTCTGATCCCACCAATATGTGTTAGGAGGTACGGGGCAGAGTTGACGAAATTTTACTGACAAGGGGGGGGGGGTCAGAGTTTCGCTGACTTTTGCTGACAAGAAGGAGGGTCATGAATGGCTAAAAAGTGGCCAAGAATGTCCCCAAAAACAGAACATTCTACAACGCAGGTTTTTTGAATACGAGGAGAAAAAATAATGAGGGATTTCTTGCTGTAGGATGAGTAGACAGGACAATAAAAAGAATCTTCTGCAACAAAGATTCTTTTATTGGCGCCGGTAGGGGCTTTGATGAAAGTCTTTGGGCTATGGTTGACTATCTGAAGAAACGGGCTAGAGGTAAACACAGATAGAACAAGTGTTAAGTGACTATAAATCGAATGGATGAATTCGATTACAATATGATTTTTTTAAACTTGTTTGGGAGCCGAAATGGGATGAAACTGGTCAATCCAGAACAACATCCGTTTGCAGTCCCTAATTGGAATATAAAGAAATCATGATACAGAATGGTAAGCGGGGTCACGTGATTCCGTTTACTGGTCTTATAAAGACAGCTCTCCTGATGTAACGTTTTCCTGAAAACAAAAAAGGAACAAATGTGGAGAGGCAGAACCCACATTTTTATGAATTGTACACATTACAAAACTACATTCGATTATAAACGGAGGATTACCAACAAGAAAAACGGAAAAAAAAGCTACTCTTCATTATACACTTTCCTGACGAAAACAAAATAAGCAGATATCAAATATAGCTATTCATTTCTGATAAGTATACACATTTTCTATTTCGTGACTTTTCTTTAATGACAATTTATGAACGATCACCACAATTCAATCTTAGATAATTTGTAATACTTGCATCAATAAGGCGTATATATATACGTATATAACACGCATATTTTTTTATACGATACGTCGATAAATTGAAAAAAGTTTGAGCTAGAGCTCATTTAAAAAATTAAAGTAAAATTAAAAAAAAAGGAATATTTATTGCATTTTAGTTTTATTTTGGGTGAAAAGTCATATAAAGTTGACTCACATCCTGGTATTAATACAGAGACACAATTAAATCGTGTTTTCTCTACAATCTACTATGTTAGGGGGAAGAGGGGAGGCTTCTGACCCATAGACCCTATATAAATTTTCACCTGTGGTAATTCATAGTATAAATAACGTGAGTCCTATTGGCTTTATAAAACACTTGATAATTTTTGACTCGTCTTAATCTTGAAAAAAATGTATATAAGTTATATATATTTCGTGTAATGCAATATTTTTCGATGAATCAGGACTAAGAAAGAGGCAAAGGGCGCTAACCTAGTGTTTCGGAAGGTACCAAACTGACAGTAACTCTTGCTGTCAGTCAGCTACAGTAAACTCTTAATCATGTTATTCCATGTACGAGTACATCAGTATTTTGGTAAACGTGAGGGGGGGGGGGAGAGACTACGGATCCCTCTCCCTTGGCTACTTAATTTTTGCATATGCATATTTTAATATCGATACTTGCTGAGAGAATGCACTTGACGTTAATGACGAAAAGAATAGTAAAAATAATTCATGATCTAATTTTCGGTAGCACTACTTACAATTGTATAAATAAAACTTCAATGACATTTTTCCATTTAATGCCCACAAAATCCTTTATGTTAGCTCTTTATCTTCTAGGGCTCTACGGAGGTCATGGCCCTCGTTGTTATTTAGCAGGGGTGCACAAACCTTTCAAGTTCGCGGTTCGTGGGCCAGATAGGCGGCGATATGGTTTTCCACTCGTAAGCAAGAAACTGGTGTAGTTATCGCGTTGTGTGTATTGATAACTTTCTTCAGGAACCCCATGGCGGGCCACATTTGGCTTGCGGCCGGAGGTTGAGCACTCCCCGTTATATGCCAATTATTATGGATCGGAATAGGATACGAATACAAAACAGAAAAGTAAAATTTAGGAGCAACAATATACAGTACCTCTTTTTGTCTTTTGTTTGTTTATGATTTATTAGTAATGGCATGGGAGGGGTGGAGGTTAAAAAAGGTTACACTGAAGTGGGAGGGGGGCGGAAAAATTTCTTCCTTTGTAGTGTGTGTCTGTACTTCTGAATTTTTACGCGATCGTTATACCCAAAATTAAAAATGTTTTTGCTTTGATCAACGACTGTGTTCATTTGGTTTGCCTCGTTTAAATGAATTAAATGCCGCTGTGGTGGTCGAGTGGTTATAGTGCCGGACTCGTGATGCGAGGATCCGGGTTCGAACCCCACAGTGGTGGTCGGCTGAAGTTGGTTTTCTGTGGTTCCCAACTTCAAGGCGCAAATGCGAGCCGATCTCCCCGTTAAAAAGTCTCGCCACAGAGAGCAACAGTCCTACAACGGTAAATCATTCAACCATAACACTTCACTCATAGTTAGTAAAACTGGGGGCAGATGACAGCACTACACAGAAACAAACTTTACGTCAGGTTGCACTACACGTACACGCACATTCCCGCATGTGTGGTGTAGCAGTAGTAGGTAGGGGCTCGGGGATCCATGATGTTCTTAAGTCAGCCACCTCGTTGGGCAATTTGCCTGTTGTGGCGTTGTATTTGTATTAAATATTGCTAACAACATCGATGTGAAATTTTTTTCTCTAGTTACAACTTAGAAGTTTCCGAAGATTTACATGTTACATCCATGGATCTATGCCCCCTACCCACACGGGTGGGGCTGATATGGCTCTTGACCTGGGCCCGGGACAATTACCTCATTTTTTTCATGATATAGATTCAGTATAGAAGGGTCCGTGAAACGTCTAGTCTGGGGGGGATCGCCAAAGATCCCAGTCTAGTGGCCCTGCCCTGCACGCAGGGACAGTTTTTTATACCACGTTTGTGATTGTAAATCTGTAACACAATTCACTTGATTAACTTAACACTAGGCTTGTTGAATGAAATCGATCGCAGTTACAAATTGTCATCTTGATGTCTAATAAATAGTTTCAAATTTTTATGGTATCTCATTTATACAAATACAACGCCACAACAGGCAAAATCCCCAACGAAGTGGCTGAGAAAAAGATGCCCATAAAAATATGGATGTCATATATTTCAAAAATATAGCAACCCAATTAAAAATGCAATAAAAAAATTATAAATAATATATATATATATATATATATATACATGATAAAATATTATACAATGCCCATAAAATGTATTTATGATTGTCTTAAAGATATATTAAAAGTCAAAGATACATTACAGAAATTTAACCCTGATGAACTTTGTCAGTTTTGCCACCAACTAAATAGCCACAATGATCTTTACCACCTGTTTAAGGAATGCACATTTTTCGTCCTTCAAAGACACACTCACATTTTTGAATACCTCCGCCATACCTATATATATTCCCGATGAAACTTTTATCTAATTTTTTTAACACAACTCCTCTTCTCCTCTGTATGTGCATTTTTCCGATTTATCGAGGACGTATCAAAAATTATATTTTTCTTGTAACAACAATTTTGACTTACAAAAGAGTCCCTTTTTTACTCCCCCCCCTTTCCCTTTCTGTTTTCATTTGCTCCTCATCTCTGCCAGTGCGACCAGGTATATATAATATTACTTTTATAGTATATTTATTTAGGTAACATTATATTTACATCAATTACTGTGAAAGGCCTTGCAAGGCTCTAATATCTGAAACATGCATGGGAAAAAATCTATTAATTTGGATGCGAGAGCGTACATTATACATGTATATTCTCTGTGTTCAAATTTCATTGTATTTATATCTGTTTTGTGTGTATTATGTCTTCAAAAATTCAATTAATAAAAAATATTTGTACTTACCCTCCACTTGGCGTATTGATAGGCACGATTGTGCAAATCATTAAAGTTTCAGTTTTAATGTGACTTGTGGGTTTGAGAGAGAGACATCGAAAAAAAAATTAATTTTTTCACAACACAGTTTTCTTCGAAAACATTTCATAAGGTTCTTGTAACAAAAGCAAGCCATAAGATTTCATACTTCCGACACGGTCATTCCCTTCGAAGAAAAAACTACTAAATTAATTCAATAGTGAGATTAGACTAAATAATGCGATACTGACTAAATATCTAATATTTGAGCTTTTGTCCAAGCAAACCAATTTCTTTATTCATTTAGACTGAAATGACGTGAGTTTCCCGTGATGATTTGGATTTCTCTGTTGTAATCAGAGGATTTCACATAATGTGTGAAATCGTGCCGTTTTCATTCCGTTTTATCAATATAGGAATAAACAAAAAGTTAATCCATTCAACGAACATTCATTTTTTTAGACAAAAATTTATCTTGAAACTCGATAACTCGGATCACAAAATTTAATCAGTCATGTGCTTGTATACAGGGTGATTCAGAAAAACATCACCAAAATGAAATTGCAATTCAAGCATACGATAACAAAATCACATAAGAAAATTAGTGCTCAGACGCCATTCGGATCCACTATAGGGACTTGTTGCGTCACACTTTTAAAGCAGTCTCGAACTCAGCGAGCATGTTCACTCTCAAAACTGGTACAGGATAATTTTTAACGCCTGTTGAGCATTCTTTAAATTGGAATCATACCTCTACGACGAATGATTGATGAGTAGAGATACATATATATTTCGTAAAAACAAAATCCGAAATTTCGCATTTATTCTCAAAAAATAAAAATACAAATAAATAAATATCATATCATGGGCCCGCTGCTATAATGATTTTTCTGAGGCCCCCTACCTTGCTAGAAATGACTACCTACCAATTGAAACGCTTACTCTCGAAAATTTAAGCCATATCTCATTTTCATGAGGCTCCTCTGCATTCGAAGTTTCCGCGCTGTGCTTGGGTGGGCCCATGAGTTTTAGACGGTACTGGCTGGATGTCATGTGTACAATCAATTTATTTTAACTCTTCTCTGCTGCTGAATCTTCAGCATAATACTGTACTCACCTATCCACTCTTCACCTATTCCAACATTCACATTTGTCAAAAATTTTGTTTTTTCGTAAAAATGCCCTTGAAATTGTCTCTCAAGAGATTTCAAATCTATTAACTTCACAAAACATGCGCGAATGAAAGTTTGATCTTTTCAAATTGTCGATCAGCATAATTTTCCTACAGAACTCGGAAACGAAAGTCAGCTGAACCAATACCTTCTATAGCAGAAAGCCTCCGCGCGAAGCTCGTGACGTCACCGAAGTCGTCCATTTCACCTGTCAGGGTCGTCTTAAGAGCATCATGGGCCCCCGGGCCAAGTGATTTTTCGGAGGCCTACCTGGATTACCTAAATTCTCAAATACTTCTCGTTTTTCTGAGCCCCTCTTTTCTTGAGTTTCCCGGGTCATGCCTGGGTAAGTAACTTAAATACGCACTTTTCACTTTTATTGTGTACAAAAATAGTTGTCTTCGTCTTGGCCACAACAGCATTAAATTCTTTGAATTCTTTAATGAATACGTCACCCACGAGATTTACTTTATGCGCCCAGCACTAGTAGTACATTTAGGTGTCGATTATAACTTGAAAGCATACGGAAGAATTAACGGTAAAATGTAAAAATTATCGGGATTTCGCAGAAAAGTAGAAAAAATTTAAATTTACCATTTTTATTTGTCAAAATTGGCAAATTTTGCATTTATCGCGTTTATTTCGTAAATACGAAATTTTCGTATCCATATCTATGAGATAAAGGCCGTGCTAGCACTTACAGGACACCCTGTATAATTGACAATATAATTTTTTTGTGGAAAATATTCAAGAAAAAACATTTATTTTCTTAGTTTTATACCATATGTGAACCAAAACCACATGAATTTTATCCAAAAAATCTTTTAACACGATTTTCAGCTGTAATGGTAAAAGTGTTATTGTTTCTTTTAGGCGCAACTCTGTCACCCCTTCTTGCTTTTTCCTCCCTCTCGACCAAGGAAAGGAAAAAAAATATTCAATTTGAACACCATTTCTTTCACCCCGTTTGAAAAATACAACAAAGCAATCCCCCCCACCCCCGGCAACTTTCTAAATCTGAAGCACGAGTTTTAAAATACTAGTCAGACGAGGTTGGACTGAGATCTTAGGCCGCTACTCACTACTCTGACGTGACGTTGGACCACGTCAAGTTAGAACCCCTTTATTAGTGTAGAAACGTGTGGTACGAATATGGTATTTGTAAAGCCTTGCTTTCATAAGTGATGTACATTAATTATGTGTGTGTGCATATTTTTTTATTGCATAAATTTACTCATTGAGCTAGCTCATCGACTAAAACTATTGATCCTATGTGTGCTATTTAGCATTTAAAGAAAATTCAAATGAAATGATAATCAAACATGCTTCTAAAATTTTCATAAATTGTCATTTCTGTAAGTTTTTTTGTGATGCCGACCCCCCCCCCCTTTTTTTTCACCGTAAATATTTCCGTATGTATCATTTTTGCTAAAACAGAAAAAAAATTAAGTTCAAAAGTAAATATGAATATTATTGCTATAAACCAGTTTCCCAAGCTTTTTGTCCCACACACATCGCCCCCTTCTTCAGAAATTTTTTTCTCTCATCGCATTCTAACCCATAAGATCCTATGTTATACCCGTAGCCTTTCCATCGCCCACGTTGGGAATCACTCTATAAACTATTAGTGTTTAATTGAATTTTACATCGTAATCGCGCACGAACTGTAACAAATTCCACGAGTGGAATTTGTTACAGTTCGGGGTGGGGGGGGGGGCAAAACACATGTACTCAATGTATGTGTGTGTATATATATATTGTTATATATATATATAGCATTTTTAGTGCATTTTCAAAAGCCGGGGGGGGGGGGCGTCCCTCCCTAAATGACGGGCCTGCTCGTGGCTACTAATAATTTTATGAAATTAGATTAGTAATCATATATTTCCCACAGTAAATTCGATCATTGAAATTTATCACTTTCCCCTTAAATCTAATTTTTTCATACGCATTTGTGACCCATTTTCAGCGCGGGGGAATTCTGTTAGGTTGCCATGCCAAGTCTCTCTGACGCGATCTTTCTTTTTTTTACTCTTTTTGGCGGTCATTTCCGATTAAGTGCAGCAACCCTGTAGGACCTCAGCGGGGACCAAAATGGCTGACAGTTCCGCTCGTATGTGAAGGCTACGTCAAGTCAATGCCGTTTTAATCATCGAGCTTATATTACTGGAGGGCGGGGCTAACGAGAAAGAGATCGCTTTCTCGTTAGCCCCGACTAACGCGACTTGCTTAAGACGCCTTCATACACTAAGTTGTATTAAGGAGTTCTAGCAGTGCTGAGAACGGTGTTTCCCCAAACATCTCCGTCGAAAGATCACGTGACTCGGTGCAAACAAACACGATCCCCATAGAGATCAATGTTAAAATTGCCGATTTTAGCATAGAAATGCGGAAATTTAGTAGGGTTTTCCGCCACACCAATAGTTGTAAAAATTGAATTTTTGATTTTCGAAATAGAGTTCGCTTAGAAATACGGAGCATAGACAATTAAACAAAATAATGAGCCAGACCCACTTTTGAGGTGGATGTAAATGCAATAACATTAATTTCAGCTTTTCATTTATACAACCTCTGACAATAAAGTTCGGTGAATGAAGTCAGAACGGCCGATCTGACAACACTGGCGAAGCAAAACGCTGCACATGCGTAGCGGCAGGTGTTGACCATCTGCCGCCACCGTTGTTCAGTTGGGCGTCGTTTGTGTTCCGTGAAAGACTTGTTTTATAATGTGCTTGTTTAGTGCGTTGGTTCTTAACTGAGAACAGGAAAATGAACGAACAAAAGATCACTGAGGATGAGTCCTGGTGTCTCAGGTACGACCCTGAAACGAAACGGCAAAGCATGGAATGGCGTTCTCCTGCATCACCTCGTCTATTCACCGAACTTTGTCAGAGGTTGTATCTTCCCAAGTACGAAAATGAGAATGTCTCCGTATTGTCTTATATTATCCAATTGCATCAATCCATATAGTTTAAGCATGGCCCCCACAGGGGGGGGGGGGGGGGGCCCGGGACGATTTTCATTGTTTTTTCACGCTGTAAATACATCATAAGAGGGCCCTACTCCAGGATGTGGGGGCCATGAGTTTATTGACAAAATTGATACTTTCAAAATTAATGAAAGCGATAATTCCAGAATTAAAATTAATGAAAGTGATAATCCCAGAATTAAAATTACTGAGTGCGATAATTCCAGAATTAAAATTAAAGATAATTCCAAAATTAATGCAAAATAATTCAAAAATAAGTGAAAGTGATAATTCCAGAATTAAAGATACTTTCAGTACTAACGAAATTGATAAAAGTGATAATCCGGAGTTAATGAAAGATAATTCCAGCATGTGGGGGACAATACAATCCCCAGCTCATGTTAGTAAATATGAATCGCAGAATTACTCTAATTTACCAGGCATTATAACTTCAATCTAGGCTGATGAATTCAATCAGTAATGTTTGCCCATATTGATATGTGTGAAGACAGATTAACGTTATACAAAACTGATAATTTTTATTTTTACTTCACGAAGTTGATAATTTCAATATAATTTTTTCATACTTATCAAACTTATCTATTTCATCTAAGAATCATGCATAATCATCGGTAAGTGATAAAAAGAGTGAAATTTATCAGATTTACCGAGACAATTGGCGATTATGCAAATCACAGATTTATCACCACAACAATCTATTTGAGGATCCCTGATTTTGACAGTTTTTCCGCAATAACATAGAAATTTATTTTGTATACTTCCTTTTGCAGGTTTCATACAGTTCTCCACCACCAACGTATTCAGCAGTTGGAACTGCAGGCTATACTTTTACAGCTGAAGATCTAACTATAGCTCCTTTGGATCGAGAGCTTCAAGGATGCAATACAAATACAACTGGGAAAACTATACCATCACCTTTCTATCCTAAGCAGACAGCACCGCACACAAACTTACGCACGACAGCTTCAACGTCCTTAGAACAAAAGTGTAATTGTTCATCTAGAAATGCAAATTTCGACCAAAGAAACAGAGTGATGGCCCCTTCGCAATGTTTCACTACAGGTCTCTCTCCAAACTCACCTACCGGGGACGTTTTAGATTCTGTCATCAATTCCTGCGAAGAAGACAATTCTGAAAGTTCAACCTGTGGGAAAATTAATCTCTGTCGTATATGTGGTAAAACATATGCAAGACCAAGTACTCTGAAAACGCACATGCGAACACACTCAGGAGAAAGGCCATATCGCTGTGCAACGTGCAATAAATCTTTCTCACAAGCAGCCAATTTAACAGCACATATACGAACTCACAGTGGGGAAAAACCATTTCATTGCCCAGTGTGTGATAGACGTTTCTCACAAAGTTCTTCTGTGACCACACATATGAGGACTCATTCTGGTGAGAGACCTTATCGTTGTTGCATGTGCAAGAAAGCATTTTCGGACAGTTCCACACTGACAAAACATCTGCGGATACACAGTGGAGAAAAACCTTACGAGTGTAAGCTCTGTCTTCTGCGTTTTTCACAAAGTGGAAACCTCAATAGGCATATGAGAGTGCACGCGAACTCTATGTGATAAAACAACAAAAGATCATTAAAATGTTATGAAGTGTGTATGTGATAATTCTATGATTTTAATGTTTAAAAACATTCAATAAATATTTCTCTAGTTTATACAGGCTGGAAATCAAATAATCAATCCGTTAATAAATTTAATGAAAATAATTGAATTTCCCTTCAATATCAAGTGTCTGATATAATTACATATGCATTTACTTGAAAGTATTCAGTGCAAATCATGGACAAAAATGAAGATAAGAATATGTGGGTCTTGTTTTATGGTATGCATTATACAGGGTGTATAGAAAAGTCCTTTTATCCATGGAATAACTCACGAATCATTGATGCATACTTCCAATTAAAAAAGTATCCAAATAACGAGTAGACCTCAGATACGTCATTCATATTGCAAGGGGTTGTGTATATATAGTTATTGAAACCAAAAATTTTTTTATTTAATTATCCTGCCCAGCCACCTTTCAATCCAATGTTGTTTCGAAGCTATTGAATATACAAATATATTGAGCTTATAAATACTTATTTCATTTGGTTTTTCATCATTCAAGTTTTACAAGAACAATTTTGTGTATAATTTCTCCAGTGCATCCATCTCACCATATTTAATGCAAAGTAAATGAAAATATGGATGCAGTCTTCCAAACTTGCATCCTACTGCACCCTCTTTTATGGGTGGATATTGCCTTCGTTTCTAACCCAACTCATTAATGGCAGTAAATTGCAATATGGCCAGAGTTGATGTTTTGTGAAGTAGTACCATGTTGCCACATACAAAAAATAAAAGTTTGTTTCCCCCCAGTAACCACCTATGTGTCAGCATAAAAAAAAGGTAATTTTTATTGGAGCAAATCACCACAGGATTTTACAGGTAGGAACAAAAAGTAATGCAGGAGTGCACTGCAACACAGGTTTATCATATCAAAAAGTGATATTTATTCTATAAAAGTCAGAAAAATAAAAATCAATTTTTTTATTTATAAAAAATATATTTATATTTTGTGTCAAAGCAAAATGGGAAAAAAAGTTCTGAAAAATACTATAATTTTGATTTCAGTTCAGCCATTATTTTTTCCAACTTCATCGCAAGACCAACATTTCCTTTCAACTTCAGTTTCCCAGAAAGAAATGCTGTTGTAGGTTTCAGAGAGCCGTCAAACATTTTTATGAAGCTTTCAATATCTAAAGTAAAGGTTACATCTGGCTTTTTTGTAGGATGTTCTCCTTTACCAACACTTCCTTTACCATCTGAGATGTCCAAATACCAAGATTCCTCCTTTGGACCTGAAATATATGGCCAACATAATAGAAATGAAGTTAAAGTAAAAACCATAGTAATAAAAGAAAAAAAAATTATGAAAATTTTAATTTAATTAACAAATTATATAATAATTAGCAAAAAATAAAGCATCACTGTTCACAAATATTACAATTGCATTTACTGAAAAAATTTTAAGTTTTCATCATAAAAAATTTGCAGTTTTTATTCAGCAAGCTTCATAATATTAGAAGAAATTATGAGAATTTTTTACAGGATAAAATAAAATTACCCTGTATTGAAAAGGCATATATTCCTGCTGAACGACTAGCTATATCTTCATTTACAACTGAAATAACTTTGCTAAAAACTTTTTCCACTGGACTGCCATCTGAATCAGATTTTTTCCCAGTTGAAAACGAATCAGAATGAGGGAACTCTAAATCAAAAGACTTCAAAACTTCTGTAGGTACAAAAAAGTCTGGTGTCAGAGAAGCAGCTGAAAAAAATTATAATGCATGGGATATGCAGTTATTGTTTGTATTATTGGGGGGGGGGGATGTTATGTAAAACAAAACTACTATGAAACTAATAATAAAAACAAGTAATTAGCAAAACTTACAAGGATCAACAGCATACTGCTCAAAATTGGAGACTCCTTTCTCTTTCAAAAGAAGTTCATCAATGAAAAACTGTCCAGTTTTAGGGTTTTCATCTGAAAGTATAGCATATGCAGCATCCGCCATGATTTCTGGCTTTCTGCAGTTTCTTGTAATCTCCTTACCACCCAACATTTCCATAGCAGCAGTCGCAATAGCTGAAACCAATCATCATTCAATAAAAATAAAATAAAAATATGAAAATAATTGAATACACAAACAAATCTAATTAATAAGTAATAATAATATCAAAACCTATAAAAAAAACAATGTAATAGATATAGGTACCTGTTAATGGCCACAAAGCATTCACTGATATTCCTTCTGATTTCAGTTCTTCAGCCATACCAAGAACACACATGGACATCCCATATTTAGCCATAGTATATGCTGGATATTTGAAATAATAGTATAGAAATGTTTGAAAATTACAATAAACTACCAAAAAATTAATCCAATTGAAACACACTTATTTTCATAGTTTTCTTCTAATTTAACCTCTTCATTTGCAGATTTTTGGCAACAAATTTGGATGATCTATATTAGAAATATTATCGATATAACTGGTTCCCTTGCTCACATTTCAGAAAAGAAAGAAAAATATTTCTCTTTCAGCCCCCTTCTCTTTCTCACCATCCCCTATTTCAACAGAATGTTCTGTTAATGGACCGGCAAACTCAGAGGGTTGTTAGTAGACATCAAGAGGAACAAAAATTGCAATGGAACATGGTGTTGCAAACCATGTTGAGAGGGTGGAAATCGCGAAAAATACATACAGGTTTCTCTTTAGTTAATTTCCAGTCCAATGACTTACAGCATAATATCAGTGAATAGCATTCTTATTTGTTGGATAAAGTGCACAAGATAAGCCAGATAATAGATTAAGATAACAAATGCTAATAAAAATAGCCAGACTATATTATACTGAACCTCCTTATCTCTCCAATACACAATCAACTACTGATCTATGGATTTACTTTGGGAAATTTTCCCAGAATTCCCTGTGCTTACATTGATTGGAAGATAATGAGTGATGTCACATAATTGCTAATTCACATATACTAATGACACTTTCTAAAAATATATGTGTACCAATTATCTCTTCAAACCCAAATTAAACAAATATTACCTCTAACTTGATAATTACACAAATTATAAACATGTATAATAAATACTTCATTTGAGCAAAAATAAATATATAATTCTTTCAATCTAACACTGTCCCCCCATTTATGGTCAAATCATTCAAAATAATTTTTTTTAGTAACCAAAAATGGCATCTCAAAATGTTTGAAATTGAATCTTTGCCAATGGCTTCATGAATATATCTGCAATGTTAGATTCACTCTCAATTTTTAGTATTTTAACACCTTTTTCAATGAAATCTTTCACATAATGGTATGTTACATCTATATGTTTGTTTGCATCATTTTCTACATAATTCTTAGAATAGTCAATAGCACTTTTTGAATCACAGTACATGATGGGAGTAAACAATTTTCTATATCACATTCTTTGATTATTCTATCTAACCTAACCAAATAATTTCACTACATAAAGATGCCACTGCTATATATTCTGCCTCCATTACAGATTTTGCAACAGTTTTATTGCTTTGCCTACCATGATATAGGTATGCCACATAAAAATACAATAAACCTGTTACACTTTTTCTAGTATCTTTACAATTTGCACAAAATCACTATCAGAATATCCTACTAAACCTTCAGATACATGCCCATTTGTAAAGTCAATACTCAAATGTTTTGTAGCAACATATTACAAAACTTT